>NC_053391.1:50062821-51262821 GCF_905171765.1 Bufo bufo
TTAAAAAAATCGTCAGTTACATTGTCCGGTGACATTTTACCAATTTTGCCGTACACAAACCCCTGCTCTGCATACGTGACAGGGACCTAATATTTGTAAAATCGTCTGTTCAATTGGTGGGTGACATGAACCGAGTTTTGCCGTGAATAAACCCCTGCTCTGCAAAGGTGACAGGAAATTACATTTCAAAAATTTATCTTTAATTGACGCGAACCCCCTCCTTTCATTCGATGCTTCAACTTTAGCAATTGGTCCCACATTGGAGCTCGATCACATTGGAGCCATTGACCTCCCTTGGATGTGGTATCTCTTTCTCACGTTCCCTCTCCGGCGTGGAACCCTGATTCACCGTTAACCGTGATCAACATGGTAGGCGCAGAAAAGAACATCGAAAGAAGATATCCAAATGGATTATGGACGTAACGGGGACGTGCGATCAGGCAGAAGTTATCTAGAGTCAACAAAGCGGCAGCAGGGCCTCTCCTGTCTAACGTTTCCAAATCCACTCTGAATCCAGATTTGAATTGATTTGAATCCAGAGGGGAAAAAAACTGGCTGTTTTGAGAGCTCTATTTATACAAGCAGGCAAATAACGCGAGTTTGTAAGCATTCACGTGTTTGATTTTTAAGTGTGTGTTTGTATTAAGTGTGTGACTTTAGATTAAGTGACTTTAATGGGGGACTACAGTAAATCAGTTTCTTATCATTGCATTATATTGTATTTTTCTCTTTTGTTGCGTAATCCCCATTTAGTATGTGTTACATTATTGACAGTGCAGTCCAGTGCACATATTGTCTAATGTATGCAGTCCTGGAACAGCCGTTTGAAGGTGCATATCTTTGTTCAAAATGTGAGCAAATTGCGTGTTTGGAATCACACATTGAGTATCTAAACGAGTGAGAGGCGTTGACAATTTGGAAAAAAGTTTGCTGCTCACTGAGCAAGCACCATTTGTGGTAGATGTGGGGGAGGGTGGTAGCGGGGAGGCTGAGGAAAGTGAGGTAGGTAGCTGGATAAAAGTTAGAAAGCAGGGTAGAGGGAAGAGTGCCAGTGAGGCTAGCCCTGATCTGAGACACCCCAACAAGTTTGCACGGTTGGCAGATGAGGGGGATGTCGGTTCAGGGAGAGCACTGCTGCAGCCGGACACATTCTCAGCCAGTCAGGGGAATGTCGGCTCCAGTAAGCAGGGGACCAGGAGAGCAGGGCAGGCTAGACAGGTGCTGGTAGTGGGAGACTCAATTATTAAGGGTACAGATAGGGCGATCTGTCACAAAGACCGGGATCGTCGAACAGTGTGTTGTCTTCCTGGCGCTCAAGCTTGACACATCGCGGATCAGGTTGACAGATTACTGGGAGGGGCTGGAGAAGACCCAGCGGTCATGGTCCATATCAGAACCAATGAAAAAGTTAGAGGTAGGTGGAACGTCCTTAAAATGATTTTAGGATTTAGGTCAAAAGCTTAGGGCAAGAACCTCAAAGGTAGTATTTTCCAAAATACTGCGGGTACCACGAGCCACACAAAAAAAGCATCGGGAGATTAGGGAGGTTAACAAGTGGCTCAAGAACTGGTGTAGGAAGGAAGGGTTTGGGTTCCTGGAGAACTGGGCTGAATTCTCTCTCGGCTATAGGCTCTATCGTAGGGATGGGCTGCACCTCAATGGGGAAGGGGCAGCTGTGTTGGGGAAAAGATGGCTAGAAGGTTGGAGGAGTGTTTAAACTAGGGATTGGGGGAGGATAATTACATTATAGGAGGGGAAAATAGTGCAGAGAGAGACCTGGGGCAATGTATTGGAACTGGGGGAGGAGTGGAAGGAGGGACTAGAACATTTCAGAAGGAAAGGTGTAGGGTAAAAAATATAAATAAACCTCTTAATGTATGTATACTAATGCCAGAACCCTGACTAATAAAACTGGGGAACTGGAATTAGTGATGTGTGAGAAGGACTATGACATAGTGGGAATAACTGAGACATGACTGGATGATAGTTATCACTGGGCAGTTAATGTACAGGGTTACAGTCTGTTTAGAAAGGATCACCAAAACCGGAGAGGGGGAGGGGTCTGCCTTTATGTAAAGTCCTGTCTAAAGCCTACAGTCCGAGAAGATATAAATGAGGGACATGAACACGTGGAGTCACTGTGGCTAAAAATACATGAAGGCAAAAACAATAATACATTACTAAAAGGAATTTATTATAAACCACCTAATATACCAGAGTCCACAGAAAATCTACTACTAAACAAGATAGACGAGGTGGCAAATCATAATGAGGTCTTTATAATGGGGGACTTCAACTACCCAGATATTAACTGGGAAACTGAAACCTGTACATCTCATAAAGGAAACAGGTTCTTGGCAATAACCAAAGACAATTACCTCTCCCAACTGGTTCAGGACCCGACTAGAGGGATGGCCATACTGGACTTAGTATTAACCAATAGGCCTGACAGTACAACAGACGTGCAGGTTGGGGGACACCTGGGAAATAGTGACCATAAAGTAATAACCTTCCAATTATCATTCAAAAGAGTGTTTCTACAGGGAGGAACGAAAATACCAAACTTCAAAAAAGCTAAATTTAGCCAACTAAGAGAGGCCATAGGCCTAACTAAATGGGACAAAGTCCTCAAAAATAAAAATATACAGCCACAGAATGGGATATTTTTAAAAGCATCCTAAATTCTAATTGTGAGCGGTACATACCTTATGGGAATAAAAGGTTAAAGAACAAGAAGAAACCAATGTGGATAAATAGAACTGTAAAGAAAGCAATAAATGACAAAAAGAAACCATTTAAATCACTAAAACAGGAGGGCAGTAAGGAAGCACTAAAAAACTATAAGGAAAAAAATAGAATATGTAAAAAACAAATAAAAGCGGCCAAACTAGAGACCGAGAGATTAATTGCCAAAGAGAGCAAAACTAACCCTAAAATGTTCTTCAATTATATAAATGGTAAAAAGTATAAATCTGAAGGTGTCGGCTCTTTACAGAGTGATGAGGGGGGAGTTGCAGAAGTCGATGAGGAGAAAGCAAAGCTATTGAATATTTTTTTCTCCACTGTATTCACTGAAGAAAATAAACCGTCAGATGAAATGCAGAATGTAAAAGTAAATTCCCCATTAAAAGTGCCCTGTCTGACCCAGGAAGAAGTACAGCGGCATCTTAAAAAGATTAAAATAGACAAATTGCCAGGACCAGATGGCATACACCCCCGTATCCTAAGAGAATTAAGTAATGTCATAGCCAGACCCTTATTTCTGATATTTAAGGACTCTATACTGACAGGGAATGATCCACAGGATTGGCGCATAGCAAATGTGGTGCCAATATTCCAAAAAGTAGGTCCAAAAACAGAGCCCTGAAACTATAGGCTGGTAAGTTTAACATCCGTCGTGGGTAAACTGTTAGAAGGTTTTCTAAAAGATGCTATCTTGGAGTACCTCAAGGAAAATAACCAAATAACGCCATATCAGCATGGCTTTATGAGGGATCGGTCATGTCAAACTAATTTAATCAATTTCTATGAGGAGGTTCTAGACTTGACAGTGGTGAATCAATGGATGTCGTATATCTGGACTTCTCCAAAGCATTTGACACTGTACTGCATAAAAGGTTAGTATATAAAATGAGAATGCTCGGACTGGGAGAAAATGTCTGTATGTGGGTAAGTAACTGGCTGAGTGATAGAAAACAGAGGGTGGTTATTAATGGTACACACTCAGATTGGGTCACTGTCACTAGTACCGAGTACCTCAGGGGTCAGTCCTGGGCCCTATCCACTTCAATATATGGATCTTGTAGAAGGCTTGCACAGTAAAATATAAATTTTTGCAGATGACACTAAACTGTGTAAGGTAATTGACACGGAAGAGGACAGTATACTGCTACAGATGGATCTGGATAGATTGGACTAAAGGCTTGGGCAGAGAAGTGGCAGATGAGGTTTAACACTGACAAATGTAAGGTTATGCACATGGGAATGAATAATGCAAGTCACCCGTACATACTAAATGATAAAACACTGGGTAACACTGACATGGAAAAGGACCTAGGAATTTTCGTGAACAGTAAACTAAGGAGTAAAAACCAGTGTCAGGCAGCTGCTGCCAAGGCCAATAAGATAATGGGTTGCGTCAAAAGGGGAATAGATGCCCGTGATAAGAATATATTCCTACCACTTTACAAATCACTAGTCAGACCACACATGGAGTACTGTGTACAGTTCTGGGCTCCTGTGAACAAGGCAGACATAGCAAAGCTGGAGAGGGTTCAGAGGAGGGCAACTAAAGTAATAACTGGAATGAGGGAACTACAGTACCCTGAAAGAGTTATTCACTTTAGAAAAAAGCCGACTGAGGGAAGATTTAATTGCTATGTATAGCCGCCGCTGCACTACAGTAATACGCTCGTATGATCTATACGAGTGTATTACTGTACAGCAGCGGCGGCATGAAGTGCACGGTGTCATAGCAACCAATGACGCCGTGCGCTCCTGCTCTGAACAGGAATCTAGCCCGGCATACCACGGACCGCTCTCGGCCGCGGAACACGGCCGTTTGCATTCTGCCTTATGTGGGGAAAATTGGCTTCTACCTCACAATTTTTTTTTTGCCTTCCTCTGGATCAACTTGCAGGTTGGACGGACAAATGTCTTTTTTCGGCCTTATATACTATGTTACTATGACACATACCTTCCGTCAACGATGCGCCTTCCTACAATATGCAACCCATAATGACTGCACGATCAGAGAACTCAATGTTTTACATATACATTCAGTACTCTATATTGTTTTTTTTGTTTTTTTTAATGAGGTCTCCTTGGGGACAATGTCAGTTCTGTTTGGAGATAGGATAGCCGCCTGGACCAGACACCCATACGTCTAGGTGAAGCAAACACATTAAAGAATATTTTCAGGTCCAGGAAAGATAATATTTTATCACTTTCCCACAGCAGCCCTTTGTACTTTAGATGCTTTGTGAACCACGAAAACTTTGTTGTTCAGTTCTTCTACTCCCAACAGAATCCAGAGAGGTCTTATCTGTCGTTCCGTAGTGTTCAGAACTAAGTACAGAGAAATACTTCACAAGCCTCCGTGCACACTCTATTTTAGCATGACTATCAGACCAGATTATGAAGTGTTATTTTCGTAGTGCAGTTGAGAAGGACCGGCTAATGGCCAGATGCTCACTGCACATACATGTCCTAGCAGGGTCTGCTAATGGTTCTAATGGTCTGACAAGAAGTTGATGCTTGTTTTGAAAGTTTTTCCAATAATTATAAAACCCCAACTCCAAAAAAGTTGGGGGTGCTGGGTAAAATAAAAAATAAATGTGAATGAAAACTGAATGCAAATCTCATAGACCCGTATTTTATTGACAGTAGATCATAGAACACATATCAGATGGGGAAGGTGAGATATTTTACCATTTCATGAAAAAAAAGTGAATTAATTTAGAACTTGATGGCAACAACGCAGCTCAAAAAAGTTGGGACAGGGACAGCAAGAGGCTGAAAAGTAGATGATATTAATAAGTAAGTTTGGATCTCTTCACGGTTACTGCATTGGGAGAAATTGTCAAAAAATGTATGATGTGATCTGCGACTGAGGGCCTAACACAGATGTGATCAAAGCCATGTGTGCTCTGTAGCATCATGTTCTTCAGCAGCTGAGGTGTGTATTATAAGGTTTTGCAGCAGCTGATGTAATATGATGAGGTTCAGCAGCAGTCGAGATGTGAATTATCATGTTTTTCAGCAGCTGAGGTGTGTATTAGGAGGTTCTGCAGCAGCTGATGTATTATGATGAGGTTCTGCAGCAGCCGAGATGTGTATTATCATGTTCTTTGGCAGCTGAGATGTGTATTATGAGGTTCTGCAGCAGCTAAGATGTGTAATAGGAGGTTAGGCAGTAGCTGAGGTGAGTATTATGAGGCTATTCAGCAGCTGAGGTGTGTATTATAAGGTTAGTCAGCAGTTGAGGTGTGTATTAGGAGGTTCTGCTGCAGCTGAGGTGTGTATTATGAGGTTATTCATCAGCTGAGATGTGTATTATGAGGTTTTGCAACAGCTGAGGTGTTTGTTAGGAGGCTCTGCAGCAGTTCAGGTGTGTATTATGATGTTCTGCAGCAGATGAAGTATTATGAAGTTCTGAAGCAGCTTAGGTGTGTAATAGAAGGTTCTGCAGCAGGTGAAGAGTGTGTTAGGAGGTTCTGCAGCAGTCAGAGAAACATCAGTTGTGAATGAATTGAATATTTTATTATTCTGTGTCTGCCTGGGGCACCAAACTACCTTATCCTGACCCTGTTTCTCTACCAGCACTTGTCACACTGTGACCTGATCCAGCTGCGTCACCAGTCCAGACTCCAGTCCAGCACTAGGAAGATCTTCCCCCCAGGCCTTAAAACAGCAGCAGGCACAGTTCATGGGAGGGTATGGCACACTATATAATAAGCGGCAGCAGACACAGTCCATGGGGGAAGGATTGCACATGGTTTATAGAGTAAGGCTTGGTGCACACTTAGGATCACATTCTGGTATTCTGTTCCAGCGTAGCCAGGGCAGGTAGTGGGAGGGGCTAGAGGTGGGATGGGGCAAGGCATGGGGACCCAATTCAGATTCTTGCTGTGGGTCCCAATGTTTTCTATGTATTCTATGTTTTCCCTTTTTTAGGTGGGATATTGAATATATCCCATGCGCCCGGAAATTGTTTTAAAAATTGTTGCATCTTCCACTTTTTGTACTGCTCTCGCCACTTCTAGGAAAGGAGGCGTGGCGAGAATGGGAAGGGGCATGGTTAACAGCAGCAACAAATTTATATTTATTTGGGATCTGCCTAATTTATGACGAGGCCTGAGCCTCATTGAAAATTAGGTGTATTCTCCAATCTCCAGCAATGCAGGGGATATCAAGACCGGCATAGAAAACACCCGTCTTGATAAATCTCTCCC
The DNA here is from genome assembly GCF_905171765.1 of Bufo bufo. Lineage (NCBI taxonomy): Eukaryota > Metazoa > Chordata > Amphibia > Anura > Bufonidae > Bufo > Bufo bufo. Next base: position 50,069,775 of record NC_053391.1, read on the forward strand.
TATGTGTTTGGGCATTAACTTGGCAAATGAGTGAATAAATGTAAAGTTCTGCATCTGGGTAGTAATAATCTCCTTTCATCATATGCCCTAGGGGAGGTAACAATGTCAATCAGCTGCTTACAAGGCTATCTTAATACTATCGGGATAATAAACTAGGAATGGACTCGTGGGGCAGGGATGTAATATTACCACTTTACAAAGCTTTGGTGCGGCCTCATCTGGAAAGTACGGTTTATAGAAAGGATAACCTGGAACTGGAAAAAAGTACAAAGACGATAATAATAATAATAATAATATTTTAATTACTGACTTTTTAGATTAATGCAGAAATAAAAAAGATTACAGTAAAGTTTATTCACCAGTTTACTCTAACTATTCTATCATAGGACATATCACTTGGAGAGGAAACACTTGTAGATGACTCACATTGTATGGCAATACTTAGCGTCTCAGCTCCGCAGCTTGAACCCATTAATGTTAATATGTCAAGATGTTTAGTTTTCTTAACTTCAGCAAGTTATTAGAAGTATAGCTCTGCCGGTGTATATAAATGTTTATAGGATTTATACAAATAAAAATCATTCTAAAGAATAAAAGAATATCTAAAGTATTGCATTAATAGAAATGGTCTAAACCAGGGGTGCACAACCTGGAAACAAAATGCGGGCTGCCAAATGTGTGGCCTTCAACCATCTGATCTCAGACATGCATGTCTATGTCTGGTGGCTACTAGAGATTAGCGAAATTTGAAAAAATGTGATTTGCCGGTTCGCAGAATTTTTTGGGAAAAATTTCGTTCGATCCGAATAAATTTGCGGCGAATTATGTTAAAAAACAACTTTTTCCTGGCTACAGAGAGCCTTTCTAGTGATGTGGAACACTGTGCCTTGCAGTAACACACATAAGGAGTTTGATTTGGTAGTGAAATAATACTGTGAGTCCGTATGACATGCAGATGACAGGCTTCGCTCTTAGAATCAATGCACACTTCACTTATTTGGGCAGTCACGGGGCCAAAACTGACCAAATAACTCAAGTATGAACTCAGTCTTACAGGTCGATGTTAGCGCCAAGAAGAAGCGCAGTCCTTTTACACAGTCGTCAGTTGATTCCACATGTCTACAGAACCTGTTCTATTAAACGCTTATACAAATAGAGCCCCCCAACAGAGTGGAGAGGGTGTCAGTAGTAAGTTTGTGTTGACATCACTGATTATTTTGCCCTTCCTCTAATCCGTCAGAACAACAACGTACAAAAAACGGATCCTGTCTGTGGAGCATACGCCTTCACTCGGTCAGCATTTGCTCAATAATCCATCAGTATTGCTAATGCAAAAACAAACAGGAGTGGATCCAAAACAGAGATGACACGTGAACGGAATATTTGCAAGTGTTCTGTGTTTTTTACCCACTCCTGCTTTTGGCTTCCAAAGCATAAGCCAATTCTGATGAGACCATACAGGCCTTACAGCTGCTACACAGAGAAGATCCGTTGTGCGTCTAATTTTTCCTTCCTCCTGACAGATCAGAAGAAGGGTCAAATAAATGATGATGTCAGCCAAGCCAAAAAGGCTAAATAGTGGCCCAGTCATGAACTGGGGAGGGTGGGAACAGCATGAGAAGTCCACAGAGTGGCCTTATGACATAGTGGTCAGGTGGAACCAGCATCAGGAGGCCACAGAGTGGCAAGGTGACAAAGTGGAGGTAGGAGCAGCATGAGGAGACCACAGAGAGGCAAGATGACATACTGTAGTTTGGAGGTGGTGGCAGCATCAGGAGGCCACAGAGTGTCTAAGTGACATAGTGTGGAGGTGGCGGCAGCATTAGGTTCAGTTTGTCCTCCCTCTCAGTGGGTGTAAAAAAGGCCCTCATTTTGGACCGGTAGTGAGGGTCCAACAAGGTGGATAGCCAGAAGTTATCCCTCTGCCAAATGGTGACAATTTGGCTGTCACTACCCAAGCAAGTGAGCATGCAGCGGGCCATTTGTGCAAGTGACTCAGAGGGACTCCCTGCCTCCATCTCCACTGCATACTGCCACAGTGTGTCTGTGTCCTCTGCCTCATCTTCCTTATCGCCCTGTAGCTTCTCTGGCTGCTTCTGCTCCTCTCTTGTCACCTGTGTATAAAAACCACCCATTTTGCTACACATTGCTTGTGCTCCAATGTTCTCCTCCTCCTCCAGTTCAGCACCCACACGGCTCATGTGGCCGTGAGATCTAGGCGCCACGTTTCCAGTCCCCTAACCAGCCATATTTACCAGCATCTGCTCCAGGACAGGAACCAGTGGAATGACATTGTTCATTGAGTAGTCCTGGCAAATGACAAATAACGTGGTCTCCTCAAAGGGCCTGAGCAAACGGCAGGTGTCACGCATGAGCTGCCACTGGCTGACATCGAAGTTACACAGGGGAGTACTCATGGCCGGTTGGATCATTAAGAAATCATTTATGGCCTTTCTGTGTTTGTACAGTCGGTCCAACATATGGAGGGTGGAATTCCAACAGGTGGAAACGTCGCATATCAGCCTATGTTGGGGGATGCCGTTTTGTCGCTGCAACTCGAGGAGGGTGTGCTTTGCGGTGTATGAGTGGCTGAAGTGCATGCAAAATCTCCTGGCCATTTTTAGGATGTCTTGCAGATAGGTTGAAGACTTCAGGAACCGCTTGACAACCAGATTTTACACATGAGCCATGCAGGGCTCATGGCTCAGCCCTCCTTGATGCAGCGCCGACACAATGTTCTTCCTGTTGTTGGTCACCATGGTTCCGATTTTCAGTTGTCACAGAGAAAGCCAGTATTCGATTTCTTGCTGAAGATCATGAAGCAGTTCCTCCCCTGTGTGACTCCGTTCGCTCAAGCAAATGAGGTGCAGAACAGCGTGACACCGGCGTGCCCTGCACATGTGGTATGCTGGAGGGGCACTGTGAATTGTCCCTGCAGTAGAGGCTGAGGACACTATGGAGGATGAGGAGGCAGAGGCGGACATTGTCCCTGGATCAATGGCGTGGCAATGTGGAGGCGGAAGCGGCGTCACCTAGCCAAGTTGCTGGTGTGGCTGTGCAGGAACCATATTCACCCAGTGGGCCGTAAAGGACATGTATTGTCCCTGACCGTAGTTACAGCTCCACATGTCGGCACTGCCGGGGACTTTGGCAGTCACCGTCAGACTCAAGGACTGGCCCACCTTCTGTTCTACATGTGTGCACAGGGCTGGTACTGCCTTTTTGGCAAAGAAATGACGGCTTGGGACTCTCCACCTTGGCTCGGCGCAAGCCATCAGTTCTCTGAAAGGTGCAGAGTCCACCACTTGGAAAGGGAGGGACTGCAGCACCAGAAACTTGGACAGGAGCACATTCAGCTTCTGCGCCGTTGGATGAGTGCACGCATACTGTTTTCTCTTGGCAATCGTTTCGGTGATCGATCGCTGACGGAATGACAGGAGGGCGAGGAGCAGGAGCATCAGGACCAGCAGATGATGGGACAGACAGCTTCCTTCGGCTGAGGTGGTGAAGCCTTGACTGCCTGAAACCGGGTGATGCAGAGGTTGCTGCGGCAGGCTGGACCACCACATCGGAACCCCGGTTCTCCCAGGCCATTTTATGGCGACGCTACATATGTTGACGTAGGGCCGTAGTGCCAACATTGGCACCCTGGCCACGCTTCAACTTCTGCCCACAGATTCTACATATGGCCATGTTCACCTCCTTCGACGCCTTTAAAAAAATTGTCACACCGCCGAGTAGGTGATTTTACCGCCAACACTCCACACTGACAGACTGCTACCACCGCTGCCTCCGTGAACCCTGGACCGCTACATTCCGGGCAGGTAGGCTGCCATGAAGTGGGTGGTCTACCCCAGGCACGTTTGGATACTGACCTCTCACTGCTGTCACCCTGCTGACTCCCGGCCCCGCTAGCAACTTGCTGGCTCACGGGCAAGCTGCCACCCTCTTCTCCCGATGATGATGAAGCCCCTTCGTTACCCGGCTCCCAAGTGCAATCAGCTGCAACATCATCATCGAGTGCTGTCTGCATGTCACTGATGTACTTCTCAATCGTCTCTGGGTTAGGAGCCTGACCGCTTGAAACACCAGCTCCCACTCCACTCTCCTCATCACTACTTGCCCGCCTAGAGGAGGAAGCGGTGGATGTCTCCTCCAGATCTCGGCTGGGCAGTAGCTGCTGACTGTCCTCTAGTAGCTCTTCCTCGCTGAAAAGTGGAGCTGAGACTACAGCATATACTTCTTGCGGTGAGGGAACTGAAAATGCCAGAGGAAGGTTCAGGACAGGTGGGGGCACACGGCTAGTGATGGACGAACATCGACCGGGGCGATTTGCGAATGCGATTGCACAAACTCAATCAAATGCTCGCGAACTGCAAGTTCGCGGCGGGCCCCATTCACTTTAATGGCAGGCGAACCTCAAAAACCTTCAGGTCATATTTCTAGCCACCAATTACTTACTAGAAGTGCACAAATTGTCCGACAACATGGACAGTGACATACCAGAGGGGGATCAATGGCAAAAATTCCCACTATAAATATGTATTTTAATCAGGGGCAATTTTTAATGCGTCTAAAAGGGAAACTCTCAAAAATGTGGCCCGCTGGAGCCTAGAAAATTGTAATTTTAGGCCACGGGAGTACAGGCCCCAAACATTAGGCATTCACCGGACAGAAAACAACAATTGATAATGTGGCTGGAGGTACATTAGGCGGTCATCGTATGACAATTTTACTGTTGGCCAGTTAGATTACAGGCCCCAAAAATTATGCATTCACCGTACATAAAAGATCAAGTGATTATGTGGCTGGAGGTATATTAGACGGTCAATGGATATCAATTTTACTGCAGGCCAGTGGAGTACATTGAAGGCCTCAAAAATTATGCATTCAACGTACAGAAAAGATCAAGTCATTATGTTGCTGGAGGTACATTAGGCGGTCACCGTATAACAATTTTACTGTTGGCCAGTTAGATTACAGCCCCCAAAAATTATGCATTCACAGAACAGAAAATAACAAGTGATTATGTGGCTGGAGTTACACTAGGCGGTCACCGTATAACAATTTTACTGTTGGCCAGTTAGAGTACAGGCCCCAAAAATTATACATTCACCGTACAGAAAAGATCAAGTTATTATGTGGCTGGAGGTATATTAGACGGTCATTGTATATCAATTTTACTGCAGGCCAGTGGAGTACAGGCCCCAAACATTAGGCATTCACTGGACAGAAAACATTAAGAGATTATGTGGCTGGAGGTATATTAGACGGTCATTGGATATTAATTTTACTGCAGGCCAGTACAAATACATGTCAAATACATATGTTTAAAAGAACTAAAAATCTAAAATTGGATTAAAAACATGGCTAACGAAATCCCACTCTTGAAAAAAAAACAATAGTAATAGGTGAAATTCAATTAACTTTTTTGTAGCTTTCTGTACTGGGCTGTGTGAGGGCTCATTTTTTGCAGGACGATCTGTTCTTTTCAGTGATACCAATTTTAAGTGCATGCGACTTATTGATCACTTTTTATAAAAAAAAGTTATTGGGTAGTTGAAGTGACAAAAAATGGCAAATTGGCTATTTTTATTTTATTTTCAGCTACGCCATTAACCGTATGCCGTTAATATTATTACATTTTAATAGTATGGACATTTTCGCATGCGGCGATGCCCATGATGTTTATTTTTTTTATTGGTTAAGTATTTTTATTTTAAGGAAAGGGGGGTGATTTGAACTTTAATTTTTTTATTTATTTTTATATTTGTAAAAAAAAATTAAACTTTTTTTAAGTCACCTTGGGTGACAATAACTGGCAATCATTCGATTGCCAATAGTATTCAGTGATGGCTAAATAGCCATCATTGAAGACTTCATTTGCACTATATCAATACAAGGCTGCCACCTAGTGGCCTGTATTGATATATATATATATCTAATTGACTCTGAAGCCTGCTTGAGGCTTCGGTCAATTAGCTCAAGGTAACAGATCCCCCGATCTCATCCGGGGAACGCTGTTACTGGACCAGAAGGGCACAACTTCCGGTTCTGGTCTGCGCGGATGCCATGGTCACATTTGACCACGGCATCTGAAAGGTAAGATGCATGCGATCCGCCTTTTGGCTGATCGCATACATATGCCGTGGGTCTCTGCTTTTTAAAATAGCAGAAATCCCGTGGCTAAGGCACCCGCTGCACCATGTTTAGGGATTGGACCCATGACGTACAGCTTCGTCATGGGTCCTTAAAGGGTTAATAGGATAGATACGTACGTCCTATTAGCCGTTCTGTGATGAATTGTGATTGTTATTGTAACGGATCTCCTGGCACTCCGACCGGGTACCTCCGTCGATGGATGCTCCTAGTGCTTCCCGAGGACTCCAAGCACTCCACTTGACACCGTAAGCACTGCAGACCCCACAAACCGCCAAAGCTTGGTTGAGGTCTCACCGTCTCCTACCCACCCTGGACCTACGACAAGGCTCCAGTGGGTGAACCTCTCCTAAATCCAGAGAGCAGGAACAGCTCTTACAAGAGCTAGGAGTTATAGCCAGGGGAGTATACAGCGTATAGCAATCCCCACACACATGAGACGAGGCTCTATGTTGAATGTAAAACAGGAACTCTTTATTGAACACACAGCATTGACTTATATACACATTTTACAACAAGGGTACCAACCCCGTGGACCTGGTTGGGAACTGAGGACATGACATAGCAGCCAATCCTGTACAGTTTAAACACAAAAACTAACCCTATTCAACAAACACAATGGCATTGTATTAACAAACACACTGGCATTGTCTTTGACGCAATCAACAATGAGCATGCAAACAGACATCTTCACTCCCTCCATAATGAATGAATGGGAAGAGGAGACACATGTGATGGGATTATCTCCTGAGTTCATCATATGGTGATCTACTCATCTACGAGTCAGCTGTCATTATAATCAACCATCTTAATCCCATCAGCAACACAATCAGTGGGAGTCTCAGTGCAGAGTTAACCCTTTTTGTGTCGCTGAATCCACACCACGCCCCTCCAATGGGCCATAGGAAATATGTGGCATATAAATGACACATATAATTCAGGGTTCATAGCTCATTGTAACCCCAAAAGGTCTCAGGAGGTCTCCACAGTTCTCGGTCCATAGTCTGCAGGCAGGAGGCTGGCCCTCAGGCTTCTCCAGCATCCCCAGTGATGGTTCAGTCCGTCACATTTCTCCCCTCCCAACAGTAGACTAACCAGGTACCTGACCTTCTGTCGGTCGGTGCCTGAGTTAGTCGAGTAGCCCACCCATAAACAAACACTGGTCCTGTTGAACTCTGGGGCCTGGCTCTGTCCTGTATGTCTCCAGCTGTTGAGTGGACATCTGCTTCTCCTTGCTTCATTGTTGTTGGAGCTGTGGGTACTTGGTGGGCAGAGGCCGACTGCGCTCTGCCCAGAGGCCAGCTCTTCCGCTGGTGTAGCCAGTGGGGAGTCAGGCTCTGGACAAGAGGATAAAGGAGGGCAGAGGCCAACTGTGCTCTGCCCAGATACCAGCTCTTCCGCTGGGTTAGCCTGTAGGGAGTCAACGTCTGGACAAGAGGATAGGGAAGGGCAGAGGCCAACTGCGCTCTGCCCAGATGCCAGCTCTTCCGCTGGGATGGGGTCATGGAATCCTACCCCCAGGACCGTGTTGCAGATCAGCTGTGGAGAGGATGAAGCGCTTACCTCCTCCTGGCATTCCTGCAGGGTTGGTGGGGGATCTGTACTGGCCGTCCAGCATCCCGGTAGGCCTGGTGCAGAGACTGCGGTCCCATCTGCACCATCAGAGTTAGGGGTGCTGTCCCCCTGTGGTTGGGGAGAGAAACCGGTTGTCTCCTCTCCCTTCAAGGTACACTGACACTGGGGAATGAAGACGATGGTCTTCTCTCCCTGCAAAACACACTGCCGCTGGGGAGCAGGACCGACTGTCCCTACTCCCTGAAAACCCAGCTGTCGTTGGGGATCTGGGTGACTGCCCAGCATCCCTGTAGGGCCTGTGGAGAGACCTCGGTCCCATCTCCACTGTTGTGGGGCTTACTGTCTCCCCCTGGTACGATAAGCTGCCGCTGGGGAGAGGGGGTAACAAGCTCCTCTCCCATACATACTTCCAGCCGCTGGGGAGGGCGACCGACCGTCTCCCCTCCCAATACAGTGTCCTACTGCTGGGGAAAGGAGACTGGGCTCTCTATTCCCTGCTGGACACTCTGCCGCTGGGGTGGGAGGACAAAGCTCTTCTCTCCCAATAAAACCCTCTGCCGCTGGGGGATGGAGACTGGGCTCCCAATTACCTGCAGGACCGGTGGAGAGACCTCGGTACCACCTCCACCAGCCACCTGGGGTTCTTCCCAGTAAACCTCCACAATATCCTCCCAGATGAAGGGCTCTGGACCTGGGTCTGCCACCCAGCTCTCTGGCAGTGTATATTGGGGCCGAATTGAGCTGAGGAAGTATTGGTAATCCTGCTCCAGCTCCCACTCCATTGTCACTAGAGATGCCAGGTATTGTCTCACCTCTCTCGCTGTAGTCCAATCATGCATAGCCTCCCTGTAGTCATAGATATCCCAAAACTGGGACTCTCCAGCATCTCCGAACTCCGGTCCAGAGAAGGACTCAAACAACTGGCCAGGGCCATCATAATCCTCACCCTCGGGTCTGTCGTGCTCAGCCATCCAGGGGGAATGCCGAATCACATACCACCAGAGTGCCTGGTAGGCGTCGTCTAGCCAAAGCTCTTTCCATACCAGGCTCTCGAGTTCTGTCACCCACTCATCTAGGGGCTGTTCTCCCAGAAGGGGCATTCGCAGGGCCACTCGCATCCGCAACTGTTCCTCTCACTGTGGAGACTCTCGCCCCGCCGACGCTGTACATCTTCCAGGGCATCGTGCCAGACGCCTTTCAGGATTGCATCCCTCCAGTCCGGGCAGTCCGGGTAATCCTCTTCCTCATAGTGGAACGCTGTCCAAAGACTAGCCGATTCCATCCTGCTGTAGCCAGGGGCGCTGTTCGGATACTAGCGTTGCCCTCAATATACTCCACGAACGGTGTCTCTGAGCTGCTTCTCCTCACACTAGGACGACATCCCACTGCTTGCCACCAATGTGACGGATCTCCTGGCACCCCGACCGGGTACCTCCGTCGATGGATGCTCCTAGTGCTTCCCGAGAACTCCAAGCACTCCACTTGACACCGTAAGCACTGCAGAACCCACAAACTGCCGAAGCTTGGTTGAGGTCTCACCGTCTCCTACCCACCCTGGACCTACGACAAGGCTCCAGGCTCCAGTGGTGAACCTCTCCTAAATCCAGAGAGCAGGAACAGCTCTTGCAAGAGCTAGGAGTTATAGCCAGGGGAGTATACAGCGTATAGCAATTCCCACACACATGAGACGAGGCTCTATGTTGAATGTAAAACAGGAACTCTTTATTGAACACACAGCATTGACTTATATACACATTTTACAACAAGGGTACCACCCCTGTGGACCTGGTTGGGGTGACATAGCAGCCAATCCTGCACAGTTTAAACACAAAAACTAACCCTATTCAACAAACACAATGGCATTGTCTGTGACGCAATTAACAAGCACACTGGCATTGTCTTTGACGCAATCAACAATGAGCATGCAAACAGACATCTTCACCCCCTCCATAATGAATGAATGGGAAGAGGAGACACATGTGATGGGATTATCTCCTGAGTGCATCATATGGTGATCTACTCATCTACGAGTCGGCTGCCATTATAATCAACCATCTTAATCTCATCACCAACATAATCAGTGGGAGTCTCAGTGCAGAGTTAACCTTTTTTGTGTCGCTGAATCCACACCACGCCCCTCCAATGGGCCATAGGAAATATGTGGTATATAAATTACACACATAAATCAGGGTTCATAGCTCCTTGTAACCCCAAAAAGGTCTCAGGGGGTCTCCACAGTTCTCGGTCCATAGTCTGCAGGAAGGAGGCTTGCCCTCAGACTTCTCCAGCAGCCCCAGTGACGGTTCAGTCCGTCACAGTTATATTTATTTTTTGGGGTGTATTAATAGGGAAAAGAGTACGTCTTATTAGCCTGTATGCAGTGAACCGATATTGTTATACAGCCATTGTTGGGGTGTATTAATGTGAAAAATAAGTACGTGTTATTAGCCATTCTGCTGTGAATTTACATTGTCATACAGACATTGTTGCTCTGTATTAATAGCAAAAATAAGTATGTGTTATTAGCCGTTCTGCTGTGAATTTACATTGTTATTCAGTGGTGAAATTTGCTTGTGATACAGCCATTTTTGGGAAAATTGGTCGGTGAATGTAGAGTTTCTTCTGTAGTGACTGAGTAATTGCGTAGATTAGCCATTCAGTGGTGAAATTGTTTTGTGAAACAGCCTTTTTGGGAAAATTGATGGGTGATTGTAGAGTATCTGCCGTAGGGACTAACAACTTATCAGTTAGCCATTCAGTGGTGAAATTTGTTTGTAGTACAGGCTTTTTGGGGAAAATTGGTAGGTGAAAGTAGATTTTCTTCTGTAGGGACTAAGTAATTGCGTTGATTAGCCATTTAGTGGTGAAATTTGTTTGTGATGCAGCCTTTTTTGGGAAAATTGGTCGGTGAATGTAGACTTTCTTCTGTAGGGCCTGAGTAAATGCGTCAATTAGGCATTCAGTGGTGAAATTTGTTAATGATACAGCCTTTTTTGGGAAAATTGGTCGGTAGCTATAACTACGGTCAAGGACAATACATGTCCTTTACGGCACACTGGGTAAATGTGGTTCCTGCCCAGCCACAGCAGCAACTTGGCCAGGTGACGCCGCTTCCGCCTCCACGTTCTCACGCCGTTGGTCCTGCGATAATGTCCACCACTGTCTCCTCATCCTCTACCGTCTCCTCAGCCTCCACTGCAAGGACAATTCACAGTGCTCCTCCAGCATACCACATGTGCAGGGCACGGCGGTATCATGCTCTTCTACACCTCGCTTGCCTGGACGAACTGAGTCACACAGAGGAGGAACTGCTTCGTGTCCTTCATCAAGAAATCAAATCCTGGCTTTCTCTGCGACAACTCAAAATTGGAACCATGAAGACCGACAACGGGAAGAACATGGTGTCGGCCCTGCGTCAAGGAGGGTTGAGCCATGCGGCCTGCATGGCGCACATGTTCAATCTGGTTGTAAAGTGGTTCCTCAAGTCTTCCACCCATCTGCAAGACATCCTAAAAGTGTCCAGGAAACTTTGCATGCACTTCAGCCACTCATACACCCCCAAACACACCCTCCTTGAGCTGCAGCAACAGAATGGCGTCCCCAAACATAGGCTGATATGCAACGTTTCCACTCTTTGGAATTCCACCCTCCATATGTTGGACCGACTATACGAACAGAGAAAAGCCATAAACGATTTCTTGAGGATTCAAGCAGACAGAGGTACTCCACTGTGTAACTTCGATGTTAGCCAGTGGCAGCTCATACCTGACACCTGTCGTTTGCTCGTGCCCTTTGAGGAGGCCATTTATTTGTCAGTTGCCAGGACTACGGGATAAACAACGTCATTCCACTGCTTCATGTCCTCTAACAGATGCTGGTAAATCTGGCTGGTCAGAGGACTGGAGACGTGACACCTATATCTCATGGCCACATGAGCCCTGTGGGGGCTGAACTGGAGGAGGACTTTGGAGCACAAGCAATGTGTAGCGAAATGGGTGGTTTTTATACACAGTGAGCTAAATTTATAGTTTTACTAGTCCACTGGTGCTGATGCTCCTTCAGTTGTGTGCTGCAGTACCACAGCAGTACCTCAATGCCTGCTGTTAGGGATGCTTAGCCATAAACACTTCAATACAAGATACCGCACACTACCTTTCCCACTACTTTTCCTGTTAACCCTGCGAGAGAGAGACCACAGTTACGTGTCAATACATAAATCAAGATTACCTTGCTAATGAAACTTCCACCGTGATCTCTACTCAACTCCTATTGCAGGCTTGATTTCAGGATTTTGAGGGTCTGGTATCTTTTTCGCTGGAGTACACCCCAGCCGGTGGCGTTACTCTGTGCTGATGGGTTTGAAAGCTCGCGCTCACGTGTAGCGGCCCTAGTGACGTCACATTGCCCGAAATGCGTTGGTAGGTTGGCACTTGTATGGATTCGTAGCTCATATAGTGACATCACTAGGTCGCTCCATGTGAGCGCAAGCTTTGAAACCCATCAGCATGGAGTAACGCCACCGACCAGGGCGTACTCCAGCGAGAAAGATACCAGACCCGCAAAATCCTGAAATCAAGCCTGCAATAGAAGTTGAGTAGAGATCACGGAGGAAGTTTCAATAGCAAGGCAATCTTGATTTATGTATTGACACATAACTGTGGTCTCGTTCTGGCAGGGTTAACAGGAAAAGTAGTGGGGAAGGTAGTGTGCGGTATCTTGTCACTTGCACAAATGGCCCGATGCATGCTCACTTGCTTGCGTAGTGACAGCCGTATTGTCACCATTCGGCAGAGGGATGACTTCTGGCTCTCCACCTTGTTGGACCCAAATTTTAATTGCGAATATAGCCACTTCGAGAATTCGCGAATATATAGAATATAGTGCGATTGGTTGCTAGGACAGCTACAGCTAAGCGTGCGCTCCACAGTCTGGTGGAACGCTTGAGATATCGTGAGGGTTCGGGTGACGTGGCCATATCTGTGATCACGTGATCGGACGCGCGATCACATGACTTGGAGGCTCTGAAAGGTCCTGTGACATGCGCAATTCAATGATCAATGCGCGATCACATGACCTGGAAGTTCTGAAAGGTCTTTTGACATGCGCATTACGATGAACAGTACGCCGAGGTCCATGTGGACCATCGCCATCGCCCGCTCCAGGACCTGCCTCATCAAGATATTTTTAAGGTACACCTGTACACTTTTGGTCATTATGAAGACCTTCACATGTGTTTGTAATCACAATTATGATAAGGTGATATGTTTCTATTATTCTAATGATGATTCTATGAAGTGGCATTGGTGATTACATCACTATGTTGTATTTTACCATGGAATGAGATTGTATAAGTACATGGATATTGTTTTTATATTGATATTTTGAGATGATTGAATTTGATTAATGTAATTGTTCTGATGATTACCTAATTATGTAAAGCTGTATAAATATGCACAATGCACTACTTACTATGTCACTGCTTGAGAAAGATCCCAGAAAGTGGATCGAAACGTCGCGGGTCTGGTGAATAAAGCCTTTTTCTACTTTTTTACGCCTTGGATGTGCTGTGGAATTTTTTCATTTTATCTTCATTGGAGGTGGATCGCCCCCACACTTCTCTACCTTTATATATAGAATATAGTGCTATATATTCATATTCGCAAATAGTGTTGAATATTCTAATCGCGAATTTATCTTGAATTTATTGCGAATATATTACATTGGCGATTTTTCGCAATCAAGTAAACAATGACTGGAGATCACGAATTATCGAATTTGCGAATTTATGGCAAATATTCAGCCAAAAATTTGCTAAATATCTTGAATTCGAATATTGCCTATGCCGCTCATCACTAATCCTATGTAGTCAGTTGGCCGCTGCCTATCTCTACCATCATCCATCCTCTCGCAGGTCTGACTGGGGGGGCACTCTGCGCTCACGTTCCTCTGCAATGGCTGCTGTGGCAGCGTGGGGTGGCAGTAGCAGTACCAGCTCCATCAGCAGCATCTTGAGTCTAGAGTCGCTGATGAGCAGCTTTCTTCACCCGCCTAGTGAAGAAACTACTCACCAGCAGCAGCAGCAGCTAGACCTGGAGCAGGACCTGAACCAGCAGGTGGTGGTATACTTGGACAGCACCCTGCCACCCCACATTGAAGATCCGCTGGACTACTGGACTGGACTATTTGTAGCCGCAACTAGCATCGTTTGCCCTGAAAAAGCTGTCCTGCTGGCCAGTAGTGTGGCATCAGAGCAGGTGTTTAGTGTGGCGGGGGCCATAGTTACCCCAAGAAAAACTCACTTATCCACCCAAAATGTGGAGAGACTGACCTTTGTCAAGATGAATCAGGCGTGGATCAGCCAGGATTTCCACCCACCAATGCCTGATGCATCAAAATAGATCATCCATGGTGCCACACCAACACTTTGACAAAAGAGACCGGTTTATTCTGGCTACCTGTCTCAGCTACTATTCTGATGCTGCCACCCTCCTGATGCCACACATCTGATGCCAAGTGCTTCTTATTTCACCCACCATCTTCAGCTGTTACTCGTATTGCCACCCACCTCCCCACTCTGTCAATGGGTCACTCTGTGGTCTCCTGATGCTGATGCCACCTCACCACTCAGGTCTCCTGATGCTGCTGCTGCCACTTTCACACTGTCATTGTGCCACTCTGTGGCCTCATCCTGATGCTGCTCCTGACGCCACCTCCACACTCTGTCATTGTGCCACTCTGTGGCCTCCTGATGCTGCTGCTGCCACCTCCACACTGTCATTGTGCCACCCTGTGGCCTCCTCTTGATGCTGCTGCCGCCACCTCCATACTCTGTCATTGTGCCACTCTGTGGCCTCCTGATGCTGCTGCCACCTCCACACTGTCATTGTGACACTTCTGTGGCCTCCTCCTGATGCTGCTGCCACCTCCAGACACTGTCATTGGGCCACTCTGTGGTCTCCTCATGCTGTTCCCACCCTCCCCACTTCATGACTGGGCCACTATTTTGCCTTTCGACCTGGCTGACATCATCATTTATTTGACCCTTTTTCTGATCTGTCAGAAAGAAGGAAATATGAGACGCACAACGGATCCCGTCTATGTAACAGCTATTAGGCGTGCATGACATGGTCCCTATTTCGCATCAGAATTGGCTTATGATTTAGTAGACAAAAGCAGGAGTGGGTACAAAACACAGAAGTGAAAGGAAATCACTGCAGCTCTCACCTGCCACCTCCCAGTGCAGCACGGAAAATCAGACCTGGACTCGGTCAGGTACAAACAGTGAAAGAACAAATGGAATCCAGCTCCTCATAAAAATATGCTTTTATCAACTTCAATAAAATCCGACATCAAATAGGACAATTTGCTGTGACGTGTTTCGGGCTGTTACATCTTAGCCCTTCATCAAGACAAACAAACAGACTTAAAAACCTAAATTTTATACACTGGCATGAAAACGCCCACTTGATTGAATAATCCACACCACCAGGAATCAGCACCTGACGGTAAGTAGAATCTAACAAAAGGGAAATTCAGCCAAGTGGAATGAAAACTCAATACAGATAGAAAATTTATCATTTATATTGTAGGGTTAAATCATGCTTCTTATTCAAAACGTGGCTGAATTTCCCTTTTGTTAGATTCTACTTACCGTCAGGTGCTGATTCCTGGTGGTGTGGATTATTCAATCAAGTGGGCGTTTTCATGCCAGTGTATAAAATTTAGGTTTTTAAGTCTGTTTGTTTGTCTTGATGAAGGGCTAAGATGTAACAGCCCGCAATGCGTCACAGCAAATTGTCCTATTTGATGTCGAATTTTATGGAAGTCGATTAAAGCATATTTTTATGAGGAGCTGGATTCCATTTGTTCTTTCACAAAACACAGAAGACATGCAAATATTCCATTCATGTGTCATCTCTGTTTTGGATCCACTCCTGTTTTTTTTGGCTTTAGCAATACTGATAGATTACTGACCTAATGCTGACCGAGTGAAGGCGGATGCTACACAGACAGGATCAATTTTTGGGGGGTTATTGTTATGACGGATTAGAGGATGGACAAAATAATCAGTGACGTCAACACAAACTTACTGCTGACACCCTCTCTACTCTGTCGGGGGATCTACTTGTATATGCGTTTGATAGAACAGGTTCTGTAGACATCTATGTGGAATTAGATGATGACGGTGTAAATGGAGTGTGCTTCTTCTGTATGCTAACATCGACCTGTAAGGTTGAGTTCACACTTAGTTATTTGGTCAGTTGTGGCACCGTAACTGCACAAATAAGTGAAGTGTGCAGTGATTCTAAGAGTGACGCCTGTCATCTTCATATCATACTGACTCACAGTATTACTTTACTACCACGGGCAGACTCACTATGCATGTTACTGCAAGGCACAGTGTTCTATACCACTATAAAGGCTCTCTGCAGCCAGGAAATAGCAGTTTTTTAATGTTATTCACCATGAATAAATTCGGATTAAACCAAATTTTTGCTGAAAATTCGGCGAACCAGCCAAAATAGAATTTTAAAGAAATTCGCTCATCTCTAATATTGGTAATAATGGTGTCTTCTGACACTTGTTTAGCATTCCAGATACTAGATGAGGTGGAGAGATGCCATGAGTGCAGCTATCTTAATTTTTCAGCAACTCACAGAAACTAAAATGAAGAGAACCTATTTATGCATGATCTCTTCCTTTTAGGAGTGTGAATGGGAGAGGAAGTAAACTGTCGACAGGACTTTGTTTTGCGTCCTGCATAACAGAAACCAGACAGATCGGTTATGCTTGCCCATAGACCTCTATTATGATCGATCAAAACGGAATGCCTCTTAAAGGCTTTGAATTCTGTCTTATGAATTCCGTCTTATGAATACCGTTATAACTCTGTTATAAGGGAACCTATAACGGAATACCCCAAGGCAGGTGTGAACCCACCCTTAGAATGACAGATAAGCAGGTAAAGAGATCTGTACTGACCAAGAAGTGGAGGGAGGACAGAAGTGGTAGTAGCAATAAAGGTGGTAGCAGTTACTCACAGGGTTCTTTCAGTGCCTCATAATTACTCCCCTTTTTGGCTAAACACATCTCATGCAGCAAGCCGGCACAACATACAGTAAAACTTAATGGAAGAAAGTGAAATGCTATGTTGGAATCACGCAGACACCGTTGAGGTGTAATCACATGTTGCTGCTCTCCGAAGGAGATGGTAAGGCATGGTACACCCCAATGAAAAATAAGTCCAGAGTCAGGGTCTGCAGTAAATCAGTGTGCTTCTTTACTGGAGGAACTCAAGAGCAAAAAATATAAGCAACGCATTGAGATGGCTTCACCCTTTTCCTTCCTTGCAGAAGAAGGTTCTATGCTGAGGAAAGTCTGTCTGTCCCTCTCTCTCTCAGAGCGCTAGTACCCTGGTCAAAGGGATGGTGGTCCAGGGTCTGTGGCACAGTTATCAGGTTGGCTCCATGGTCAAAGGACTGGTGACCTAGGGTCTGTAGCAGAGTATCCTAATATCAATGTCTTCTGGTCACTAGTGCAGTCCTACTTAACACTGGTTAATATATGCAGACTGGAAGAGTATCTCCTACTAAACAATGGTGTCACGATCAGTGTGTCGGGAAAACTCCACACTGAACACAAGAGGGAAGGGGAACAGTAACTAGGCCTGGAAACTAGGGAAGAAACAGGTCACCTCCTAGACAACTCTAATCCAGACCCTGACTACCTATAAATATGAATAGACCTTGAAGGTAGGAATATTCATATGCAGGAAACCTAGGCCCTGATTTCCCTATAAGGCCCTGGAATAAGGTTAGGACCATTCCACCCCAGATAGACACATGGAAGTCTCTGTCTCAGGCCCAGATACAACAACAGGGAATATAACAAATAAAAACAAACGCGACACTTAACTTCTGTAGAGGTGGACGAACAGGAACACCAGAGATGACCTCACACCAGCTCAGCCTAACCCAAATGAAGGTATCTACCGCATAGTCAGAAGGGTGGGGTCAGATTATAAAGGGTAGAAGTGATGACCACTGAGCAACAGCTGAGAAAAGGGAAGCGCTCATTAACCCTATCAACACTGAATCAAGAGAAATCAATTAGGCTGTTAGATTCCTCCACGCTCAGCCAGTCTCCTTAATCTCCTGACACCAGTCACCTGAGGGACCGTGAAAGTACCCACCCCTTCTATGGGTTACCTCTGGGCACCTAGAACCGACCTTATCAGGATGGGCTTTGTGAAAGGCCCTCATCAGACGATTCGCATTAACATTGGCCGTTGGAACCCACACCCTCTCCTCTGGTCCTTAACCCTTCTAGTGGACGAGATACTGGAGGGATCTTTGGAGAACTCGGGATTCCAAAATCCTGCTGATTTGAAATTCTAAATTAACGTCCACCATGACAGGAGCGGGAGGCAAGGAGGAGAACTCAACAGTTTCGACACATTTCTTCAACAACGACTTATGAAATACGTTATGAATTTTCAAAGCCTGAGGAAGTTCAAGACGGATGGCTACAGGGTTAACAATGGCAGTGATCTTATATGGACCAATTAATCTTGAGCCCAACTTCCAAGAAGGTACCTTAAGCTTAATGTTTCTTGTGGACAGCCACACAGAATCACCCACTCTCAGGTCCGGACCATTCATACGTCTCCTGTCAGCCACACGCTTATACCTGTTGCCCATCTTTTTCAGGTTATTTTGAATTTTCCGCCAAATAGAAGACAAAGAAGAGGAAAATCGTTCCTCCTAAGGAATACCGAAAATTTGAGAACCAGAAAATGTGCCAAACTGCGGATGGAATCCATATGCCCCCAAAAACGGCGACTTATCAGTAGACTCCTGTCTATGGTTATTAATGGCAAACTCAGCTAACGACAAGAATGTAGACCAATCCTCCTGGTTCTCCGAAACAAAACATCTCAAGTAAGTCTCCAGATTCTGATTGGTGCGCTCCGTCTGTACGTTAGACTGACGATGAAAAGCCAAAGAAAAGACAATTGTACCTCCAGTTTAGTACAGAACGCTTTCCAGAATCTGATAACAAACTGAGTCCCCCGATCAGACACCACATCAGAGGGAATGCCATGTAGTTTCACAATGTTATCGACAAAAACTTGTGCAAGAGTTTTGACATTAGGTAGAGCAGGCAATGCTTTAAAATGCACCATTTTGCTAAACCGATCAACTACCACCAGGATCACGTCTTTTTCTGAAGATTTCTGTAAATCCGTGATAAAGTCCATGGAAAAATGCGTCCAAGGTCTGGACGGGATGAGTAACGGAAGAAGAGATCCAGAAGGCCGAGTATACGTTACCTTTGCACAGGTACAAAAGGGCTGACACATATTCCTCAACACACTTACGTAGCCCCAGCCACCAAAATCTGCGTGAGATGAGATTGACAGTGGATCTACTCCCAGGGTGTCTAGCCAAGACAGTACAGTGATGTTCCTCAAATACCTTGCGACGTAAGTCTGAAGGAACAAACAATCTACCTGGAGGACAAGAGTCCGGTGCATCCTCTTGGGCCTCCAACACCTTAGCCTCAAGATCAGGATATACTGTAGGGCAGATATGACTACCCCTTCAGAAAAAATAGGACTAGGAGTTTTAGAATCACCCCCCCCCAAGGAAAGCTGCGTGACAAAGCATCCGCCTTGACGTTCTTAACCCCAGGGCGGTAGGTGACAATTAAGTTAAATCTGGTGAAAAACAGCGACCATCTGGCCTTCTTTGGATTCAGTCGTTTAGCCGACTCAAGGTAAGCCAGATTTTTGTGATCAGTAATTACCGTAATAGGATGAATTGCTCCTTCCAACCCATGGCACCATTCTTCAAAAGCCAACTTAATGGCCAGCAATTCCCTATTACCCACGTCATAATTTCTTTCAGCAGTCGAGAGTTTTTTTAGAAAAAAAAGCACATGCGCCCCATTTACTAGGTGAAGGACCTTGCGACAAAACTACTCCCACCCTTACCTCGGATGCGTCAACCTCTACAATGAATGACTGAGACACGTCCGGTTGCACCAGAATAGGGGCTGAAGCAAAACATTCCGTCACAGCAGAAAAGGCTTGTAATGCCGCCTCAGACCAAACAGAGAAATCCCCAAAATTGCATAAGTGCTTTCAGATTTTCGGGTTGATCCCAGTCAAACAATGCATGAACTTTCTTGGGATTGATACAAAAACCTGGGGATGTGAGCAGGTAACCCAGGAAATGCACTTCCTGAACAGCAAAAACACATTATTCCATCTTCACATACAATTTATTCTCTCTTAGGATCTTTAACACCTGTCTCACATGATCCTGATGAGTCTCCATGTCTGGAGAATAAATTAGTATGTCATCCAGATATACAACAACAAATCTCCCCACCAGATGATGAAAGCTGTCATTGATAAAGTGTTGAAAAACTCTGGAGCATTGGTTAACCCAAAAGGCATGACCAGATTCTCAAAATGACCCTCAGGGGTATTAAAGGCTGTCTTCCATTCGTCCTCCTCTTTGACCCTTACCAAATTATATACCCCCCTAAGATCTAATTTAGAGAACACTTTGGCACCGACAATTTGATTAAACAAATCCGGAATCAAAGAAAGGGGGAAGGATCACGGACGGAAATACGGTTGAGCTCACGGAAGTCCAGACATGGTCTAAGGGTACCATCTTTTTTTTTTTTACAAAGAAAAACTCAGCAGCCACTGGGGATTTGGATGGTCTGATATGAGCCTTCGCCAGGCTCTCGGTGATAGGCTATGCAAGAGTATTTCTTTCGGGCTCCGAAAGACTATACAACCGAGATTTGGTAAGTTTAGCTCCAGGAATAAGAATGACGGGACAATTATACTCCCAATGCAGGGGTAACTCCAGGTTACCACACTCAGAAAACACATCAGAAAATTCGTAAATTAATGAGGGTACAGCTTTAGTGGTGACCACAGAGAAAGACGCATTAAGATAGTTGTCCGTGCAAAAATCACTCCAATCGAGAATCTGTCTCGCTTGCCAGTCGATGGTAGGGTTATGTTTGCTTAACCATGGCAAGCCCAAAACCATCAGAGCAGGCAGACCCTCCAACACAAAACATGAGACATATTCCTGATGGAAATCACCCACTCTTAAATGGATGTCAATTACCACCTGCGACAGGCATTTTGGGGTAAGAGGTGCAGAATCAACTGCAAAGACAGAAATGCTTTTCTCTAGTGCACTAGTAGTCAACCCATGAATACAAACAAACTGTCCATCAATCAGGTTAACCCCAACCCCACTGTCAATAAATACCTTGATTTCCACAGTTTTGGACTCTAGCGCCACCTCGGCAGACAGGAGAAATCAGGTACTACCATTAAATGACAAAAGTAAGTTTTCTTGTTCCCCACCCACACCACCAATAGTAATTTGGGGATTAAGCATTTTTCTTTTGTTTACACCTTGACGCTGAATGTACGAACAAATATTTACGAAATGTCCCTTTTTTCCACAACAAAAACAGACTCCCTTCATATGACTAGAGCTCTTACCAGCAGCCCCAGGAGTAGCTCCCCCCAACTGCATAGGCTCCTCACAAGGCGTAACCACAGGTGTCTCTTTACCAAAAGTGTCAAAGGAAGCTGCCACCTTATTTCACAGTGCATCCTGAGGGTGAGGACCCTTAGATCTCCCCCTCAGGCATCTATCCAGACGTACAGCAAGGGACATAGCTGCTTCCAATGACTCAGGTTTTTCATGAAAGGCTAACGCGTCCTGCAGCCTCTCAGATAGACCCTGACAGAACTGGCTACTGAGAGCAGGATCATTCCACTTCGTATCCGTAGCCCATCTCCTAAATTCAGAGTAATAGATTTTTGCGGAGCGCTCTCCCTGCTGTAAACCACGTAACTTGGTCTCAGCCTGAGAGATCCAATCCGGGTCATCATAAATAAGACCCAAGGCTCTAAAAAATTCATCTACCGACTGGAGAGACGGTGATCCGGCAGAGAAAAAGCCCAAGTCTGCGCATCATCCTTAAGCAAAGAAATGATCATACCCACACGTTGACACTCATCCCCAGAAGAGTATGGACACAGCTTAAAGTACAGCTTACACGATTCCCTGAACCGAATGAAATTGTCACTACCCCAGAAAATCTGTCCGGGAGGGCAGCCTTAGGTTCAGGTCAGACCTGGTACCAACCATTGGAACCAGCCGCCTGTGGTCTCTGCATCCATAAGACTGTTGCACGGAGGTCAACTACCTCCAATGACAGTCCCTGCAGCTGTTCGACCAGTGCAGACATAGGATCCATAGCTACACCAACCTGAACAAAATGGCGGTTTTTATGGTGGTAGATAATGTCACGATCAGTATGGGAGGGAAACTCCACACTGAAGACAGGAGGGAAGGGGAACAGTAACTGGGCCTGGAAACTAGGTAAGAAACAGGTCACCTCCTCGACAAGCCTAATCAGGGCCCTGACTACCTATCAATATGAATAGACCTTGAAGGTAGGAATATTCATATGCAGGAAACCCTGATTTCCCTATAAGGCCCTGGAATAAGGTTAGGACCAGAGACAACCCATTCCTCCCCAGATGGACGAATGGAAGTCTCTGTCTGAGGCCCAGATACAACAACAGGGAATATAACAAACACAAACAAACGCGACACTTAACTTCTGTAGAGATGGCTGAACAGGAACACCAGAGACGACCTCACACCAGCTCAGCCAAATTCAAATGAAGCTATCTACCACATAGTCAGAAGGGTGTGGTCAGATTATGAAGGGTAGAAGTGATGACCACTGAGCAACAGCTGAGAAAAGGGAAGTGGTCATTAACCCTATTAACACTGAATCAAGAGAAATCAAGGAGGCTGTTAGATTCCTCCACGCTCAGCCAGTCTCCTTGATCTCCTGATACCAGTCACCTGAGGGATCGTGACAAATGGTCCCTATCTGCAAACAACAAAAGACTCTGACTGGTCGCTACAGTTTCTAGCTGAATTAGAACCTTCTAGTAGGAGGGGTGGAGCTGTAGAAACACAACATAACATAAACATTGTTGCAAATCAGGTCTGCAATAGACTTGTATTGGGCGACAATTAAAGTCAATGGGAGTGACTAAGAAGCTTTCAAATGTAAACAAGAAGCTAGACAGAGCTTAACCCTTTCGTTACCAGTGCAACACATGTACGGTGCTGGAGTGATGTTTAAACATGGCGCTTTCAAACAGCAGAGGCCTGCGGCGAATGACCGTGAATAGCAATAATCGCAATCGCTGCCATTGCAGTCTTTAGATGACGGCATCTAAAGAGTGAAAAACCCTCCCTGTGCGGCGATTGGGAATGCTGGTTATTCACTCTTATAGACTGGGTCACTCTGAAGAGACCCAGCATAT
Organism: Bufo bufo; assembly: GCF_905171765.1. Taxonomy (NCBI): domain Eukaryota; kingdom Metazoa; phylum Chordata; class Amphibia; order Anura; family Bufonidae; genus Bufo; species Bufo bufo. The sequence goes on from NC_053391.1 coordinate 50,092,906, forward strand.
TAGAGTTGCAATTCCTATGTTGGCCAGCAGGTGGAAGGCCAACATATGAAATCAGCAATTTAAATATTACTATGCTACTATTTGCAGTATGGTGATATTGAATAAAAAAAAGTTGTGAACATGGTAGCCTCCCATACTGGCTACAAAAAACATAAAAAAGTAAGAAAAAAATGTAAAAAAAATAAAAAATATATATACAGTAAGCAAAATAAGTTCTGGGCTGATTCCTGACCTTTCTCAGAATCATTCTTACCCCACAAGGTGAGATCTTGCATGGTGCCCCAGATCAAGGACAGGTCTGTGAGAGCCAGAATTCTTGCTAGTTGGTAGGTGATCAAATTTCATGCAATGAAATGCAAATAAATTATTTAAAAATCATACAATGTGATTTTCTGTATTTTTTTTTAGATTCTTTGTAGGTGGGAAAACTTGCAAAATCGCCAGTGTATCAAATACTATTTACTGAAATTAAAATAAATAAATAAATAAATAATAAAAAATATAAACATCATGGGCATCACCGTGTCCAAAAACTCCCATACTATTAAAATATAAAAATATTTTTCAAATATGGCGAATGGCGTAAAGGATAAAAGTATCAAAATTGCCGCGTCGCCATTTTTTCATTGCTTTTCTTACCAAAAATACATTTTATAAAATGTGATCAAAAAGTCAGACACACTCCAAAATGGTATCAATAAAAACTACACATTATCTCACAAAAAAATCAGCCTCCACATTGCTCAGTAGACATAACTATAAAAAAAAGTTATGGGGGTCAGAATATGGTGATTTAAAAACCTTTTTGTTTCAAAGTTTTAATAAATTTTTACAGTATTTAGACGTATAAAACCTATACATATGTGGTATTGTTGCAATCATACTGACCCAGAGAATGAAGGACACAGGTCAGTTTTGCTGCAAAGGGAACACCTTAGGGACAAATCCTGTAAAACAGTGGAGGAATTGTGTTTTATTTTTCCAATTCCACCCCATTTGGATTTTTTTTTTACATTGTATGGCATATTAAATGGTGGAATTAGAAAGTGCAATTTGTCACACAAAAAACAAGCCCTTTTATGGATCTGTGAACAGAAAAATAAAACATTTATGGCTCCAGGAAGACAGGGAAGAAAAATGAAAACGAAAAAATGAAAAAGAAAAAAAAAATACCTCTGGTGTTCAAAGGGTTAATCAGATGGTCAAAGGTTCTCAGTATCAGTTTTTTTCCCTACAAAACCTAATTCTGCATATTCTCTTATACTGACTGTAGAAAATGACTAGCTTCTTCGTGCAAAGTCTCTCAGTATTTGCTGGCTGTGCAAATGAACATGATTTATTACAATAAACACATATAATTCAGTTCAACAATATCAAACATTGTAGATGTAAACAACAACATGAATCACTGTGCGAGTTAACCGTTTAAAGTGCAATAAAGTAGGGAGTCGATGGCTTTGCCTATTACCAAGAGGGGCAAATGTCTAGACCCAAAAGCTCCTTTGCTCTAGTGCACCACAAAAGCTGACCTCTGGGAGGTTTGCCAACTTTTTGGGCAGTCTGGGAGGTGTCTCCTTTTTTCGGGAATATGTGATAATTGCCCCATGTAAAGTTGCCACTGATCTCATGAAGAACAAGCAAACGCTCTTTTGTTGAGTGATGACTAGTGTTGAGCACCAATATTCAAAAAGCAAATTTTTATCGCGAATATCGGCACTTCGAGAATTTCCGAACATTTAGAATCTAGTGCTATATATTCGTAATAACGAATATTATTATTTTTTTTTATTTTATTTTTAACACAGTACACATCAGGTGATCATCTAGCTTGTGGGCCAAAGAGAAGGCTTTGTCACAGCTTAGCAACATCCCGAGAAAAGTTGCCTACCCCTTACTATATAAGAACCTCCCCAGCAGCTATTTTCTAAAGCTTATTGCAGTTATGAAAGAGACAGCAGTGTCATTGCTGTGCTCTGTGCTTTGTTGTATTACATTAGACATTTACCTTGTATATATATAATTCAGATAGTTAGGGGGAGATAGTCAGTGTAGGTTAGATTGATCTATAGTGTAGCTGATAGGTTCATCATAGTGCTGTGATGTCACAAGTTGCACGTATTGCGAAAAAATATGTGCATCATTAATTAAATTTTAATTAAAATTCGCAAGTGCAAATATATTGGAGCACTCTATCTGCATATAAAGCTATTGTAATGTTCTGCCGTGCCAACCATTTTCTCCAGTCTCAGGAAACTTAAACCAGCTTGAAAAATGTAGCATAAGTGACCCACGCCAGTATTTTGCGCGCATTACACGAATAATACATTGCTGATTTTCACAATCAAAAATATAATCTCGAATTCTCGAATATATGACGAATATTCTACAAAATATTCACGAAATATCGCGAATTCGAATATTGTCCATGCCGCTCATCACTAGTGATGACATCTTTTATGGGGATGAACAATCACAGTAGCGATCATTTGTCCCCATACAGAGGAGATGATTGCTCCATATAAGTAAAGGCCGCTGTCACAGCGGCTCACTGATCAGGCAATTATTGGGAACATTTGGTTCGTCCATGATAATTGCCCGTGTGTGAAAGAGCCTTCAGACAGGGCACCAAGCGCAACTTATTACACTAATCGCTACTGAACAGAACATTATTTTGAACCGTAAGCCTTCCAAGTAATGAACCAACATAAGCTTATTTTATAAGATACGTGAGCATACTCCCAAAAAGCTAACACCTAGAAGTGTAACCAGTGAGTGGCCTGACGCTGAGATTCCTCCGATGACTTACAGTACAGATACACATAGACGGTGCCTGTTCAATGACGCCGCACCACAGAATGTAAACTGTAATTATCTCTTAGTCTAGTGCTGTTCAAACATATTTAACAGATATGTGTCTTAGCTATGTACCCAGTTACGATATTCCTGTGTAAGCTAACACTACCTGCTTCAGGCCCCCGAGACATAGCGCCAACAGAGCAGTCTGAGTCTCTTTATAGATCCGTGGAAAGCATCACACCAGAGCTAAGAAAATTTTCCTAGCAGAGCTGAATTAGTCATTTCATGAATTAATTTACCTGCAGTCCTATGTAAAGCAAGAGATAGCACACTGTGATATCACTATGTGCGGGATTACAAACACAAGTTTGCTTCATGAAACAAACATAAGTTGATCTTAAAGGGGTTATCCCCAGAAAAAATAAATAAAAAATTGGCGAAATAGTTGTCTAAAATAACCCCAAATCTAGCATGTCATAAGTTATACAAAATTGTGGTGCATAAACTTCATATACAGTATTTGGTACAGCAAGCATGCCCCACAAATTCTGGAGCAAATCAAGACACTTTCCAGGACAAGTAGTGTTGATATATCTGCTCCACTGTGCTTACGGTTATCCTGACATCCAGGACCAGTGCAAGAGCAGATGGCAGATGCAGCATATCTGAATGGAGGTACCCATGATCCTGGATAACATTTATTTTCATTGAGCAGTAGCCTCCTCCTTCTGTCTCCTGGCCAGCTCTCCTCTCCCACTTGTCACAGATTACAATTGGGGCCTAAAGGACTATTAGCACCTAGTCTTTTTTTATACTGGTTTACAGGACATCACTGGTGCCTGGTTAAAGCATTGATGTCCTAAGCTCCCCTACCGGTGGCTTCAGGCAGACACAATGTTCTAATCCACCAGTGGTCTATGTCTGTCTGAGTTCCTTTGCTTCCTTCTGGCAGGCTCAATCACAGGAGCAACACAACTCCATCCACTCTACACAGGTTAGGGCCTACCATGCCTCCCTTCACCCGTAGGACATGTGCCTGCCTACTCTGGCTCTTAAAGAGCTACTGCCCCTGCATCTCAATCCTCAGCTAATGGCTACCTACTGCAAGGTTATATTAGGCACATTCGTCTTTCAGAAGGTGCCTGATCAATAGGGTCCAGTCAACTAGATTTCTGCTAAGGTGAGCCATTGCTGTTATGCCTGTCCATGTAGTGGACTCTCCCCTGTCTCTGACCCTTCACTTCCTGATCCGACCTCTGCATGTTCCTCATACTGACTCAGAGCTGACACTGCCCTAACTTTGTATTCCAAGAACTCTGCCTGCTCTTACCCTGGTTTATCCCTGACTATGGTTTTGCCTGATCCCTCGGTGCTTCACACTGGTGTCTCTTGACCCCCCTGGGTCAGCAATATTCCAAACAGAGACTACGTCAAAAGTTAGTGGTCTGGTGGTTCTCCAGCAGACGGAGCCTAGATCTCTTTATAGGTGTTAAAGGGTGAAGGCCAGGGATCTGTCAGGACAACACTCTCTGCAGTAGTCCCAGGTCAAATCTGTTCAGTAGATACAGCAGACTTATGCACCGTGTTTCCGAACTACCATAGCTCCAAATACAGTATACAAAACATGAGATACAATTTAACATAATAGTAATATATCGTCTACACTTCATAAGCTTAGACCAATTCCAGGTGACAGCTGGACAGTCTTCAAATAAATCTAAATCTTAAATCCTGGGAATAACTAGAGAAAACAGAAGACTTCTGCCAGGACCTGAGTGAGTTTATGTAAGAAGAACATTCTGAGATTTTCTTCTTGTTCTTTCCTTTGTAGGATCAATTCTTTAAAGTTCAAAGATTTCATTATGATTTGTCAGTCAGCGAATAGTCCATTTGATAAAGGATTCAAAGACTTTCCTCACCTCCCTCATTATGCTTTGTCTGTCCATTTGTACAGTATATTAGGGACAAATTAGGAGTGTCAGTTCTCAGGTTTATCTTCTGGCGGCAATCTCATTGTAGATAATTCCATTTACTGAATATCCTTCCTGTGTTATAATTGTGTCAAATAATAATTCCTTTGATCTTAGGATCTCAGTCTTTTCATCCATACAGTAGGACTGTTGTTGTGCATGCCCTTGAACTTACTGTCATATCACATGTTACAGACAAGAACCTGACAGCTCTAGCAAATAATGTACTCTTTCCTATAATTATTAGATTACAATAGGATATCCATAGAATATAGAGAATTGTCAGAAACTATGACTAGAGATGAGCAAATATTTCAAAAATTCGATTCGGCCGGTTCGCCGAATAAAAAAAAAAAATTCGGTTCAATCTGAATTTATTCACGGTGAATCACGTTAAAAAACTGCTATTTCCTGGCTTCAGAGAGCCTTTATAGTTATGTAGAACACTGTGCCTTGCAGTAACATGCATAGGGAGTCTGCTATGGTAGTAAAATAATACTGTGAGTCCGTATGACATGCAGATGACAGGTGTCGCTATTAGAATCACTGCACACTTCACTTATTTGGGCAGTCACAGGGCAAAAACTAACCAAATAACTCAAGTATGAACGCAGCCTTACAGGTCGGTGTTAGCGCCAAGAAGAAGCGCACTCCTTTTACACCGTAGTCAGCTGATTCCACATAGATGTCTACAGAACCTGTTCTATTAAACGCTTATACAAGTAGAGCCTCCCAACACAGTGGAGAGGGTGTCAGCAGTAAGTTTGTGTTGACATCACTGATTATTTTGCCCATCCTCTGATCCGTCAGAGCAATAACCCCCCAAAAAACGGATCTTGTCTGTTGAGCATCTGCCTTCACTCGGTCAGCATTTGGTCAGTAATCCATAAGTATTGCTAATGCCCAAAAAAATAGGAGTGGATCCAAAACAGAGATGACACGTGAATGGAATATTTGCATGTCTTCTGTGTTTTCTACCCACTCATGCTTTTGGCTACCAAATCACAAGCCAAATCTGATGGAACCATACAGGCCTTACAGCTGCTACACAGACAGGATCCGTTGTGCGTCTCATTTTTTCTTCCTTCTGACAGATCAGAAGAAGGGTCAAATAAATGATGATGTCAGCCAGGCCGAAAGGCAAGATAGTGGCCCAGTAATGAAATTGGGAGGGTGGGAACAGCATGAGAAGTTCACATAGTGGCCCTATGACATAGTGGTGAGGTGGAAGCAGCATGAGGAGACCACAGAGTGGCCCAATGACAGAGTCTGGAGGTGACGGCAGCATCAGGAGGAGGCCACAGAGTGGCTCAATGACAAATTGTGTAGGTGGTGGCAGCAGCAGGAGGCCACAGAGTGGCACAATGACAGAGTGTGGAGGTGGAAACAGCAGCATCAGTAGACTACAGAGTGGCAAGTTGACATAGTGTGGAGGTGGCAGCAGCATCAGGAGACCACAGAGTGCCAAGGTGACATAGCGTGGAGGTGACAGCAGAATCAGAAAACCACGGAGTGACCCGGTGACAGAGTGGGGAGGTGAGAGGCAATACGAGTACCAGCTGAAGATGGTGGGTGAAAGAAGGAGCACTTGGCATCAGATGTGTGGCATCAGGCGGGTGGCAGCATCAGAATAGTGTTGATCGCGAATATTCTAATTGCAAATTTTTAGCGCGAATATTGGCACTTCGAGAATTCGCGAATATCTAGAATATAGTGCTATATCTTCGTAATAGCGAAGATTCTAGATTTTTTTTCATCAGTACCCATGATCCCTCACTGCTTCTTGCTTGTGGGCCAATGAGAAGGCTGCAATATCTTTGAGTTTAGGAGTAGTGTTGATCACAAATTTTGGTATTGCAAATTTTTATCGCTAATTTTCTGAATGGCCGATTTTCGCAATCAAGAAAATAATGACTGGAGATCACAAATTCGCGAATTCGTGAATATACGATGAATATCTGCCAAAATATTCACAAAATATTGCGAATTCGAATATTGCCCCTGCCGCTCATCACTGCATCAGAATAGTAGCTGAGGCAGGTAGCCAGAAGAAAGAAGTCTCTTTTGTCAAAGTGTTGCACCATGGATGATCAAGTGTAGCACCATGGATGATCTATGCCTGATTCATCTTGACAAAGGTCAATCTCTCCACATTTTGGGTGGACAGGCGAGTTCTTCTTGGGGTAACTATGGCCCCTGCCGCACTAAACACTCGCTCTGATACCACACTAATGGCCGGGCAGGACAGCTTTTCCATGGCAAAATCTGCTAGTTGAGGCCACACATCCAGTTTGGCTGCCCAGTAGTTCAGCGGATCTTCAATGTGTGTTGGCGGGGCACAGTCCAAGTATGCCACCACTTGCTGGTTCAGGTACTGCTCCAGGTCTAGCTGCTGCTGCTGGTGAGTAGTTTTTTCACTAGGCGAGTAAAGAAAGCTTCTCATCAGCGACTCTAGACTCAAGTTGCTGCTGATGGAGCTGCAACTGCTCCTACCTCCCCCCACCCTGCCACAGCAGCCGACAGAGGAACATAAGGGCAGAGAGCCCCCCCCCCGGTCAGACCTGCGAGAGGATGGACGATGGCACAGATAGGCAGTAGTGTTGAGCGCGAATATTCGAATAGCTAATATTTTTTAATTATTTTTTTAATTCATTTTTATTATCTGTTATATAAAAAAAACATATACAATATCAGACCATCCAAAGGTCCGTATTACAATAATCAACAATATATTAACATTTCCCCCCCAAATAGCGAATATTAATTCGTGAATATTTGGAATATAGTGCTATATATTCGCTATATCGAATATTCGTCATTTTTTAACATCTGAAAACATGATTCCTCCCTGCTTCTTTCTTGTGGGTCAATAAGTCATTGGCCCACAAGCAACTTAAGCAGGAAGGAATCATGTTTTCATATGGAAAAAAAATGATGAATATTCTAAAAGACAAATATATAGCAATATAGCGAATATATTTGTTATTTAGAATATTCGCCGTTTTTTTCCCAATCTGTACAGTTGTTCGCATACTCCTCCCCGACAAGCGTCCCCGTCACCATGGGAATGCCTGTGGGTTAGAAAATACAATCGGATCTAAGTTTTTCCTGAGATCGTGAAAACCCAGATCCAATGGTATATTCCAACCCACAGGCGTTCCCATGGTGATGGGGACGCTTGTCGGGGAGGAGTATGCCAAAGTGGAATAATAGTACAGATTGAAAAAAATATATAAAAAATTCTAAATATCGAATATATTCGCTATATTGCTATAACTTTTTCATCATATTCTAAAAAACAAAGTTATAGCAATATAGCGAATATTCGTAAAATACACATATAGACTGCATTTTAGGTAATATAGTGTTATAGTATTTTTTTTTAATAGTGTTCATTTTTTCCAAATCTGAAGTTCAGAAGAGAAAAAAATAATTAGACTATAAAAAAAAAACGATTATAGCACTATATTTATGGTCAGGGCTAGGACAACGTCGGTGTACGCAGAGAAACCTGCCCTGAACATAGTGGCTGAATTGTGCCGGAAGCCACGGGCGCGGGTACACCAGTGAGGGAAAAAGGGGGCATACCTGATGGAAACCTGAGAAAAAGGGTCGGGAGGGAGGGGCGTGAGGCTCGGGCGCCCGGCTGAACGGAGGGGAGGTGACTAAATAGCCAGACGCCCCTCCCACAAATGCAGGCTGGTAACAGCCTTACAATTTATGGTCAGGGCTAGGACAACGTCGGCGTACGCAGAGAAACCTGCCCTGAACATAGTGGCTGAATTGTGCCGGAAGCCACGGGCGCGGGTACACCAGTGAGGGAAAAAGGGGGCAAAAACAACAGGTAGGTACAACACTTTTATTTACAAATTACAAGCCAGAGAACGAAAGGCATGGGATATCTCGGTTTGGGGATTGGGTATATACCTGGTAAAGCAGGAGGATCGCCACCGCCCCATGGACCGGATGACGTGGGCCGGCACCTGATGACGGGAAGCAGCGGAGGCTGCCCCTATACGAAATGAGTGCCCTGAGATTACCTTGGGGTCATAGCCTAAACCCTGGGCGAGTGTAATGGCCCTGGCCCCAGGACAGATGTTGCTTCAGAGGATGGTTTTTCCGATTTGGACCAGCTAGAACCTCTCCGGGCCGGAGGAACCCATAAAAAGCGAGATACATAGCCGCTTTCAGAATCAGGCTAGTGGAGGGCCCAAAAGGATTACCATCCAATGACGAGGAGAGATCCCTTAACAACTGGCCGGATACTGGCTGCCTATGGCTCACGGATCCCTTCCCTTCCTTTTGAATGCCCCGAAGGGTGGCTTTAATAGCTTGGATGGAAAAATAGGACCTGTGACGAGGATTGGCCAGCATAGCGTGATGTTGAAGTCCGGCCAAATAAAGTCTGATGGTACCATACGACAGAGAGAGATGCGAATGACAATAGGCCAGGAAGGCCATGATGTAGGAGATCTCGGCGTGTTGACCCCTCGGATGATTCCTAGAGAATTTATCAAACGCCCTTAGACCAGCCTGATAATTCCTCGCCGTATTACGTGACAAGGATTTGGCGACCAGGCCCTTGTCCTCCTCTAAGAGCGAACCTAAACCAGAGTGAGGGTGCTGAATTGAGGCACCGGGGTGCCTGACCGATCCGCGTCGGGCATTTCCTGAAAGAAAATTGCAAAGTTAGCACAGGAAAGCGCGTCCGCAGCCCTATTCTGCTCGCCTGAGATGTGTACGCAGCGCATGTGAAAATTATGGTGGAGGGATAACCACACTAATTTGCGTAATAACGCCATGATCCTGAGGGACTGGGCTCTGCCCTTGTTGACGATGTCCACCAAGGTCTGGCTATCCGTAACGAACGTCACGGAAGAGTTAGACCAGAGGTGACCCCAGGCCTGAGCAGCCGCCACTATGGGATATAGTTCCAAAAGATTTTAGAGCTGCAGAGTCCGAGGCTAATTCTGGCGGCCATCCGGCAGCCAGCCAATGAGATCTGAAAATGGCAGCGAACCCGGAGGAACCGGCGGCGTCAGAGAAAACCATGGGGGAAGAGGAATCCCACTGCGGAACGAACAAGGAAATGCCGTTCCAGTTAGCGAGAAAACTGCTCCACATGTCGAGATCTGCAATGGCCTGGCTGTCCAAATGGACGACAGAATCTTGTTCCGGGGCCGAGGGCAGGAGACATAGCAACCTGGAAAGGAAGGCCCTTCCTTGAGGCATAATTCTGGTGGCGAAATTAAGCATCCCCAGCAAGGATTGGAGCTCCGCCCTGGTCAGCGAGTGAGACTGGACTGCCCGGGAGATGGCTGAGCGAATCCTGAGCAACTTCTCGCTGGGGAGGCTAGCTTCCATTCTAACGGTATCAAGAATAATGCCCAGGAAGGTGACTGTAGTGGCCGGACCCTCAGTCTTGGCCGTGGCCACGGGAACCTGGAGTCGGGAAAAAATGTCCAGAAGTGAATGGGGAATGGAAGGGACCTGACTGGGCCTTTCAATGAGGAGAAAATCGTCCAGGTAGTGAACGACCATGGATAAGCCACCGTGATGGTTGAGAATCCAGTGCAAGGCTTTAGCAAGCTGTTCAAAAAGCCAGGGGCTGCTCTTGGAGCCAAAAGTAAGCCGGTTGGCAAAATAAAATTTACCTGCCCACTGGATGCCGTAGTACTTCCAAAGCTGCGGGTGTATTGGAAGCAGCTTAAAGGCATCGGCAATATCTACCTTGGCCAACCAAGCCCCGACACCTGCTTGAAGAATGTACTGGATGGCCTCGTCAACTGAGGAATATTGCATTGAATATTCCTCAGACGGAATGAGTGAATTAAGACGGCGGACATATGAGGCGCGGAGAGATCATAAATGAGACGTTTTTTATTTGAAGATGACTTCGTGACCAGGCCGATAGGGTTGATGCGCCACGACCGGAATGGGATCTGAAGGAAAGGACCAATGACGAACCCTTTGTCGACCTCTGCCTGAATGAGAGTGGACACCGCCTCAGGGTCACTGGAGGCGGATAGCAGATTGGGGCCCAAACAGCAGCCCTGAGGGGGCGTGATAATGCCGGTGTGAAACCCGTCTCTGCACCCATCCAATAAGAAGGCGACAAAGGAACGATCAGGGTGGTCCTGCAGGAGTGCAGCCAGTAACTCCAAGTTGAGGTCGGCTAGTCAGGAGTCCCTGGCTGACTTCCTGGGACAGGAAGGACAAGGGTGGGCCCGAAAACAAAGGGAGCAGATGTGCAGTGCCCGGCACGCATTGAAAGCACAGCCCTTGGCATTAAAATTATTGCACACCTGGCTACTGCCAAGGTACACAATGGGCCTACCCAGTTTATCTAATGATGAGGAAGACCTGGAGGACCCGGACGGACCTGGAGTGGGCGCTGACTGAGGATCTTGCACCGGATTAGGGCACCATTCCGTGGAATGAAAGATGGACTGGCAGACGGCACACAGGGGAGCCTTCAGACCTGCGAAGTGCCGGCAGAATAACTCCATGTCCAATTCTGCCCAGTTGGACATGAACTGAAATTGATTCAGGGCTGCGGCGGCTTTGGCAGAAAACGAACGATGATAATCGTAAAATGCCGAGCCGCCGTACTTGTGCCCCAAATCCGTAATCGGGTACAAGTAAGTATCTAATTCTTCCCTGCGATTGGGATGGGCGGAGCATATTACATCCCTGTAGAGGCTGAAGGCCAGGACGAACTCGGAAACCGACAACTTCCTATTTAACCGAGCATCCTTGGCCTTCAACACCACGGAAACCTCCCCGCAATTAATCACCCGGTTTTCGGAGATATCCTGGGAGGCAATCAAAATGGATGCTAAATTAACGTCCTTGCCTGCCAAGATATCCTTCTTAATATGCTCCGGAACGAAATGGGAAGGAGCAATTTGGGGGGTGGCAGAAGGCCTACCTGCAACGTCCGGAGAAATGGCAGGAATGACTGCCGAACCCGGATATTGCGGTGAGGCTGCTGGTCTGGATTCTAAAACCGCGACCCTATTCTGGATGTCCGTGACTGAGCTAACGAGTCCGGTGATGGATGACTGGATCTGAGCTAGAGCCAGCCGGATGGAGTCGCTATTGGACTGCTCAGCTGTCGGACCCGGAGTGGTCATCAGGAGCCGGTATAATTCGGCCTTGCGGGCAGTCGCGGGATGCCGGATCCCCCTGCGATTGAGTTCGGCGATTAACTTTGGCACAGTCCAGCTCCTTAGAGATGTGTTGCTACAATGCCCCGAGACGGATGATCCTGGCATGGAGAGGTTGTCCTCCATATCGGACATGTGAGACATGATAACCTGACGGAATGTGAACGGATTTGGAAAGACGACTTCCAAAAACCCCGATCGATTAAGTGGAAACTAATAAAAAGAACGGACTTGAGTATCAAACTGACAGTTAACCCTACCCCAGTGACCGTCTCTGAGCTGACTTACCTGGAATTGCCTCGAAATTCCTAGATGAAAATGAAGTAGGGAAGGAAAAATAACAACTGCCCAATCTAAAGGAAGGAACAACCGACATCAGAATAAAAGTAAAACCCTAAAAAAATAAAAATAAAAATGCAGACAAAACCTGGCCGATCCAGGAACATTGACATCCTGGGCGGTCCAGGAACATTGACAACCTGGGCGATCCAGGAACATTGACATCCTGGTCGAACCAGGAACATTGACAACCTGGGTGATCCAGGAACATTGACATCCTGGTCGAACCAGGAACATTGACAACCTGGGCGATCCAGGAACATTGACAACCTGGGCGATCCAGGAACACTGACAACCTGGGCGATCCAGGAACATTGACAACCTGGGCGATCCAGGAACATTGACAACCTGGGCGATCCAGGAACATTGACAACCTGGGCGATCCAGGAACATTGACAACCTGGGCGATCCAGGAACATTGACAACCTGGGCGATCCAGGAACATTGACAACCTGGGCGATCCAGGAACATTGACAACCTGGGCGATCCAGGAACATTGACAACCTGGGCGATCCAGGAACATTGACAACCTGGGCGATCCAGGAACACTGACAACCTGGGCGATCCAGGAACACTGACAACCTGGGCGATCCAGGAACACTGACAACCTGGGCGATCCAGGAACACTGACAACCTGGGCGATCCAGGAACACTGACAACCTGGGCGATCCATGAACCCTGACAACCTGGGCGATCCAGGAACACTGACAACCTGGGCGATCCAGAAACACTGATAACCTGGGCGATCCAGGAACACTGACAACCTGGGCGATCCAGGAACATTGACAACCTGGGCGATCCAGGAACATTGACAACCTGGGCGATCCAGGAACACTGACAACCTGGGCGATCCAGGAATACTCACAACCTGGGCGATCCAGGAACACTGACAACCTGGGCGATCCAGGAACACTGACAACCTGGGCGATCCAGGAACATTGAAAATATGGATGAAACAAAAGACCCTGGAAAATGAAAAGACCATGGGACAGAAGTAGATTTGAGACGACAAAACCCGCTGTCACAAAACAATAAATTGAAAACATCCCTTGCACCTAAACTGCAAATTCTGGTATTATGATGCTGCCCCTTTTTTTTTTTTTTTTGTACAGCCTAAATATAGCTGCTCTGAGATTAAATGGGCATGTATATCAAGGGCTGTGCTTGTTTTTTTTTTTTTTTTAATTATCGTAGATGAACTGTTGTGGGTTGTGGAGCACTAATGAAACTGTGCCCCCCCCCCTGAGACACAGGAATACTGCCTGCATCATAAGACCACAATTTTAGGACGCCTCCTGAGCTGGAAGCCCTGGTAGCATAACTAGATTCCAGGGAATATTTAGGAATCAGACCATGCTGAACGATAACAACTGCCCAATCTAAGCATGTTTATAAAACTCATCCTGAGCCGGCATGTGACCGGCTCAGATCGCAGAAGCTAAGATGCCGCTCCCCCCAGCCCAGCCGCCCGCAGTTCTGAAAGCGGAACATACTGGGGGAGAGCGGCATCACAACCCCGCACCCAGGGCTGGAGACCAGGACGGGCATGAGGCACAGCTGGAACGGAGCCGGCTGAGCCCTGATTACCTGGCAGGCTGCGCGTAGCGGTGCGGACGCCGGCGACACGTGACCCAGAATACCGGAAGTGAAGACCCTGGTCGGAGGAAGGAACGCGATACGCTGATGATGCGTGAGGCTCGGGCGCCCGGCTGAACGGAGGGGAGGTGACTAAATAGCCAGACGCCCCTCCCACAAATGCAGGCTGGTAACAGCCTTACAATTAGTTAAATTGCAGTCTATGATGTAATGTATGACCATTATAATATGGTACGCTGCAAGTACCACTAGTTAATTGGGCTAAAAGGATAAGAAAACATGGTTGATTTCTATGAGAACCGCTCTTGTCTGTAGGCTGTAGCTCAGCTCCATTCACCATTTACAGTAGAAGCATCATTCACCACTTCTAGAAAGAGTTCCATACTTTTAGGTTACTTTCACACTAGCGTTAATATTTTCCAGTATTGAGATCCGTCATAGGGTCTCAATAATCCGTCATAGGGTCTCAATACTGTAAAAAAAAAACGCTTCCATTTTGTCCCCATTCATTGTCAATGGGGACAAAATGTAAATGAACAGAGCGGAATGCTCCAAAATGCCTTCCGTTCCGTTCTCATAACTGGGATGCGGAGCAAGGCGGATCCGTCATGACCAAAAATGCAAGTCAATGGGTGCAGATCCATTTTATCTGACACAATCTGACACAATAGAAAACTGATCCATCCCCCATTTAATTTTAAAAGGAGTTCATTACAGATCCATCATTGCTATGTTAAAGATAATACAACCGGATCCGTTCATAACGGATGCAGACGGTTTTATTATCAGTAACAGAAGTGTTTTTGCTGAACCCTGACGGATCAAGCAAAAACGCTAGTGTGAAAGTAGCCTTATAGAACTGTGTCTGGTACTGCAGCTCAGAGCAGCTTTTGCCCCATTCAAGTGAATTGGACTGAGCTCCAATATCAAACACAGCTGCTACTAAGGGTATGTTCACATGGTGGATTTTTTACGAGGATTTTGTTGCATATTCTGTGCCGAAATCCGCAGGTAAAAAGAAAATTTGTGCATTCTGCTTCCCAATGGGTATCCATAGCATACTTTATACAGTGCAGATATTTTTTAAATGGGGCTAAATAGGCAAATCCACAGCCTGTGCAGCTCGAATTCAGGATTCAGCCCTTTTATAAAATGAGCATGTCAATTTTCCCACCATACGGCTTTCATATCTCCACATGGAAAAATCTGCACAGGCGAATGCACAGCATGCGCAGCTGAAAATCTGATGCAGAAATCTGAGTTTTATGGCAGATTTTCAAGCAGAAAGAAAAGTGCAGAGCTGTGCCTGGTAGACAATGAAGGAGATGGGGTGCTCACTGATCAGTTTGGGTGGATGCGAGTTGGACCACCATAAATATATCTTTTTCAAAATTGAACACTCTCCAGGAGGTAGGTGTATGTGTGTCAAAGTCAACAATCAAGAGAAGACTTCACCAGAGTGAATACAGAGGGTTCACCAGTGTGTTGATCACGAATATTCGAATTTCTAATTTTTGTATTTTAGGTACTTCGAAAATTCGCGAATATTTCGAATATAGTGATATATATATTCGTAATTTCGAATATTCAAGATTTTTTTAAATCAGTACACATGATCCCTCCCTGCTTCTAGCTTGTAGGGCAATGAGAAGGCTGCAGTATATTTGACTTTAGGAGTAGTGTTTGCGAATTTTCGTAATGCAAATTTTTATCGCGAATTTTTCAACTTAGAACTATTAGACAAAGAAGATTATAGCACTATATTAGCTAAATTGCTCTATATTCATTTTTTTCAAATATTCGCTATATTGCTATAACTTCGTTTTTTTAATATTCGTAATATTCTAAAACAAGAATATATAGCAACGTCATGTAGAGTTTAGCTAATATAGTGCTATAATCTTTTTTTTAAATAGTTGTAATTTTTTTCCAATCTGAACTTCAGATGAGAAAAAAATTACAAGTATTAGTCAAAGAAGATTATAGCACTATATTAGCTAAAATGCTCTATATTCGTTTTTTTTCGAATATTCGCTATATTGCTATATATTCTTGTTTTAGAATATTAAGAATATTAAAAAAACGAAGTTATAGCAATATAGCGAATATTCGAAAAACAAAAACAAATATAGAGCAATTTAGCTAATATAGTGCTATAATCTTCTTTGTCTAATAGGTGTAATTTTTTTCTCATCTGAAGTTCAGATGAGAAAAAAATTACAACTATTAAAAAAAAAGATTATAGCACTATATTAGCAAAATTGCGTAATATTCGTTTTTTTTTTTTCGAATATTTGCTTTATTGCTATATATTCTTGTTTTAGAATATTCCGAATATTCAAAAAACGAAGTTATAGCAATATAGCGAATATTCGAAAAAAAACGAATATAGAGCAATTTAGCTAATATAGTGCAATAATCTTCTTTGTCTAATAGTTGTAAGTTGAAAAATTCGCGATAAAAATTCGCATTACGAAAATTCGCATTACGAGAAATTTGCATATTACGCGATCATTACTTTGCCGATTTTTCGAGTAGAAAATCGTAGAATATAACGAATATTCAAATTCGAATATGACCCCTGACGCTCATCACTACTATTTACCACAAGATGTAAACCATTGGTGAGCCTCAAAAACAGGAAGGCCATATTAGAGTTTGCCAAACGACATCTAAAAAAGCCTTCACAGTTCTGGAACAACATCCTATGGACAGATGAGACCAATATCAACTTGTACCAGAGTGATGGGAAGAGAAGTGTATGGAGAAGGAAAGGAACTGCTCATGATCCTAAGCATACCACCTCATCAGTGAAGCATGGTGGTGGTAGTGTCATGGCGTGGGCATGTATGGCTGCCAATGGAACTGCTTCTCTTGTATTTATTGATGATGTGACTGCTGACAAAAGCAGCAGGATGAATTTTCGGGCAATATTATCTGCTCATATTCAGCCAAATTCTTCAGAACTCATTGGACGGCACTTCACAGTGCAGATGGACAATGACCCAAAGCATACTGCAAAAGCAACCAAAGAGTTTTTTAAGGGAAAGAAGTGGAATGTTATGCAATGGCCAAGTCAATCACCTGACCTGAATCCGATTGAGCATGCATTTCACTTGCTGAAGACAAAACTGAAGGGAAAATGCCCCAAGAACAAGCAGGAACTGAAGACAGTTGCAGTAGAGGCCTGGCAGAGCATCATCAGGGATAAAACCCAGCGTCTGGTGATGTCTATGCGTTACAGACTTCAGGCTGTAATTGACTGCAAAGGATTTGCAACCAAGTATTAAAAAGTGAAAGTTTGATTTATGATTGTTATTCTTTCCCATTACTTTTAGTCTCTTAACAAGTGGGAGGCACATATGCAAACTGTTGTAATTCCTACACAGTTAACCTGATTTGGATGTAAATACCCTTAAATTAAAGCTGACAGTCTGAAGTTAAAGCACATCTTGTTTGTTTCATTTCAAATCCATTGTGGTGGTGTGTAGAGCCAAAAATGTTAGAATTGTGTCGATGTCCCAATATTTATGGACCTGACTGTAGCTATATATAAAGTCAGAGCAGGGACTCCTAAGCCAAACTAGAGTCCCGACACACTCCCCTCTTAAGAGCAGGGGTTGCCCGGGGTTCTCCCATTGACTTCCATTGTGCTCTGGTGCTCGGTAGACCCCCCAAGCATCGCAAAGTGTTCTACTCAAGCACACAAGTACTTTGGTGCTCGATCAACACTAGTGAATATGAGGAGACGCCAGGGTAACACCCTAAGGTTTATCTCAAAGTTGGACACATTGGCTCCAGTGTCAAAGGAAGCATTTTAAAAAATATATCTTGATTTATTCCTCTTTTTCTAAACCAATTATATTAATTGTTATGATTAGATGGTGTGGAGCCACTGTGTCCAATCGTGTTGAGCGCAAATATTCGAATAGCGAATTTTTTATTTTATTTTTTATTAATTTTTTTTACATTTTGAACAACATAATAATTTTTTTATTTTTTATTAATTCTTTATTTTCTGAATTTTTCAATATAGACACAAACCAACATTAGCCTGGTGGCCATAAATTGATAATCTATAGATGGGAAGTTACATATAATCAGGCATAACAAATATTAACTACATAAAGTGACATCAAAGTTATCCAAAGAATAGTAGCCAGAGATGTTGGGGGATTCACAAATCCTTGTGCAACTCCCAAATATTTAATCATAAATCCAAGCTGCATTCAGTTTGATTATTCAGGGTTGCCTTGGCTACATGGTATTGATCAAATTATACATTAACCACTTCCCATCTGGGCCCTTTGCCCCCTTCCTGACCAGGCCAAATTTTGCAAAACTGACATATCTCACTTTATGTGGTAATAACTTTGGAACGCCTTTATTTATCCAAGTCATTCAGAGATTGTTTTCTCGTGACACATTGTACTTCATGATAGTCATAAATTTGAGTCAAAATATTTCACCTTTATTTATGAAAAAATCCCAAATTTACCCAAAAATTTGAAAAATTCGCAATTTTCTAAATTTCAATTTCTCTGCTTTTAAAACAGAAAGTGATACCTCATAAAATATTTATTATTTAACATTCCCCATATGTCTACTTTATGTTGGCATCATTTTGGAAATGTCATTTTATTTTTTTAGGACGTTAGAAGGCTTAGAAGTTTAGAAGGAATTCTTCAAATTTTTAAGAAAATTGCCAAAATCCACTTTATAAGGACCAGTTCAGGTCTGAAGTCACTTTGTGGGGCCTACATAGTGGATACCCCCATAAATGACCCCATTGTAGAAACTACACCCCTCAAGGTATTCAAAACCGATTTTTACAAACTTTGTTAACCCTTTAGGCGTTCCACAAGAATTAAAGGAAAATGGAGATCAAATTTTTAAATTTCACTTTTTTGGCAGATTTTCCATTTTAATCAATTTTTTTCTTTAACACATCGATGGTTAACAGCCAAACAAAACTCAATATTTATTACCCAGATTCTGCGGTTTACAGAAACACCCCACATGTGGTCATAAACTGCTGTATGGGCACACGGCAGGGCGCAGAAGAAAAGGAACTCCACATGGTTTTTAGATGCCATGTCCCATTTGAAGCCCCCTGATGCACCCTTACAGTAGAAACTCCCAAGAAGTGACCCCATTTTGGAAACTAGGGGATAAGGTGCCAGTTTTATTAGTACTATTTTTGGGTACATATGATTTTTTGATCATTCATTATAACACTTTATGGGGCAAGGTGACCAAAAAATTGGTTGTTTTAGCACAGTTTCTATTTATTTATTTTTACGGTGTTCACCTGAGGGGTTCAGTCAAGTGACATTTTTATAGAGCAGATTGTTACGGACGTGGCGATACCTAATATGTATACTTTTTCTCATTTATTAAAGTTTTACACAATAATAGTATTTTTGAAACAAAAAAATTATATTTTAATGTGTCCATGTTCTGAGAGCTATAGTTTTTTTATTTTTTGAGAGATTTTCTTATGTAGGGGCTCATTTTTTGCGGGATGAGGTGACGGTTTTATTGGTACTATTTTGTGGGACATACGCGTTTTTGATCACTTGGTGTTGCACCTTTTGTGATGCAAGGTGACAAAAATTGCTTGTTTTGACACAGTTTTTTTTTTTTTTTTTTTTACGGTGTTCACCCGAGGGGTTAGGTCATGTGATATTTTTATAGAGCTGGTTTTTACGGACGCGGCAATACCTAATATATATACTTTTTTTTATTTGTTTCACTTTAACACAATAATAGCATTTTTGAAACCAAAAAAATGATATTTTATCATTATTTAAAATAATGTTTTAGTGTCTCCATGTTCTAAGAGCTATAGTTTTTTTATTTTTTAAGAGATTTTCTTATGTAGGGGCTCATTTTTTGCGGGATGAGGTGACGGTTTTATTGGTACTATTTTGTGGGACATACGCATTTTTGATCACTTGGTGTTGCACCTTTTGTGATGCAAGGTGACAAAAATTGCTTGTTTTGACAGTTTTTTTTTACGGTGTTCATCCGAGGGGTTAGGTCATGTAATACTTTTATAGAGCTGGTTTTTACGGACGCGGCGATACCTAATATGTCTATTTTATTTGATTTTTTCTATTTTTAATTTTTTTTTTTTATTCCTTACTTGGGAACTTTTTTTTTTTTACATGTGAAACTTTATTTTTTTATATTTTTTCAACCCTTTATTTTTTTTATTTTTTTTTACACTTTTCGTCCCCCATAAGGTCATACAAGACCTCTGGGGGACATTTACTTCACTTTTCCTTTTTTTTTTCACTGTTGATTTCTCCTGTAACTGGGGCTGACATAGTAGCCCCAGTTACAGGACAAATGCACCCCTATAGAGGCTGTACAGCAGCAATCCTGCGCTGTACAGCCTCAGAGCAGGGCTGATCGAGGTCTCTGAGAGACCTCACACAGCCCCTGCACTCTCCGGTCACGGCGGTCACATGACCGCCGGGCCGGAACAGGAAGCGCTGTGCGCTTCCTTCTCTGCAGACACAGCGCTCGGTGAGCGCTGTGTCTGCAGCGATCGTGAAGGCAGGGACACCTGGGAACTGTCCCTGCCTTGTCTTAGGGTTGCCCTGCTGTCACTGACAGCGGGCAACCCGATCAGCAGCTGCACGATTAGCGTGCAGCTGCTATTTCTGACAGGACGTTCTAAAACGTGCTGTCAGAAATAGACGTCCACCCATAAGACGTTTATAGTCTATGGGCGGACGTGAGGCGGTTAAATGAATGTATACAGAAGCGTAGAACAGTATGGAGAGAGAGGACAGTGAGAAGATAAGATGGGGGAGAAAGAAAGAGAGAGAATAGGGAAGAGAGGGAGGGGAAGGAAGGGGGAGGGGGGTTCACGTCGATTACTAAAACTAGTAAGTTTAGCAATATTTTGAGAGACTGAGCAGATATTTGCCCTGCTAGTCAGGTGATGTCAATCTACTCTGAATGTGCCATTAATACATCGCTATAGCAGATCACCTCACTCACCATCATTCAGTGACTTCCAAGGTTGCCAAGTTTTCGAGAATTTCTCATGGCTTCTGTTAATCCAACTCGTCATTTCTTCAAATTGACAAATCTGATTAACTTTAGCTTTCCATTCTTGTATTGAAGGAGTATTGGTATTCCTCCAATGAAGAGGTATGATGGCTTTGGCTGCCGAGATGAGATGGGTTACTAAATTGCGTTTAGATGGTCTATATAGGTCAGTTGATAGTGAAAAGAAGACCATTTCTAATGTGATCTTTAACTCAGGGGTGGAGACTTTATTTATTATCTTAGTAACATTCTCCCAAAAGGGTGTGATCAGTGGGCAAGACCACCATATGTGAGATAATGATCCTGCTCCTTTGCCACATCTCCAGCACAGCCGGTCGGGGGCTATACCACTTTTGTGTAAGAACTCTGGGGTTCTGTACCATCTGGAGAGAAGCTTGAAGTGGTTTTCTTGTAGGCGTAGGCATGGTGACGTTCCATGTGAAAAAGCTAGGATCTTCTTAAGTTCCTGGTCCGAGAAGACAGTGTCAAGCTCTCTTTCCCATTCTCTTATGTATAAAGGTTTTTTCGCCTCGCCCTCGGCTCCCACCAAAGTATAGATTGCTGCAATTTTCCTCTGTTTAGGAAGTGGAGATAATAAAATCTTTTCGAAATCAGTCAAAGGTCTACCAGGGCTGCACCCCTTCCTCAATTCACCGCACACAGCACTTAAAGGGTTTCTATCACTTTGTTTCACCTATTTAGCTTTCAGACACTAGCGATCCGCTAGTGTCTGCTCTATTTAACCATCCTAATATAAGAGCTTTATTGTCCTGCCGTTTAGCTAAAAAAAGAACTTATATAGATATGCAAATGAGCCTCTAGTTGCTATGGGGGCGTGATTAGCACCTAGAGGCTCCGTCTACCTTAACAAACTGCCGCCGCCCAGCGCGTCCCTCCAGCCCGCCCATCTCCTCCGGAATGCGATGCTTCTCGTATTCGGCGCATGCGCAGTGAATGTCTGATCGCTTCCCTGCTCAGACATCTCCACTGCGCCTGCGCCGATGACGTCATAGTGCTCCGAGGTTAAGGTTATATAGGTCCGCAAATTTTTGGAAAGCCTCTGCTATCTCGGGTGTTTCTTGTGTGGTGTTGCCGTCTACCTTTCTTATCTTGGGGATGTGTGTTATATTTTTAGTCTTTTTTAATAGCGAGGACATCAATTTGTCTCCTTTTGTCACCATGTGCGTACACTTTGTGTTGAAAATTTAGCATCTGTTTCCTCACTTTCTGGGCTAACAGTTTTTTAAGTTGGGATCTGAGTTCCACTAGCTCTTCTTGTTTCTTTCTACATGTAGACAATTTATTTAGCTTTTCTATCTTCATTATCTGAACTAGAATGGAGTCTAGAACCTTCTGATGTTCCTTTTTGACCTTGGTACCAATAGAGATAAAGCACCCCCTAACGTAAGCTTTGTGAGCTTCCCATTCAATAGTAGAAGTGCTGTGTGCGGCGGAATTGATCCCAAAGTACAACTCCAGTTGAGACCTAACCTGTTCTACATGTTGTCTGTTGTTCAACAGAAATTTGTTAAGTTTCCAATTCCACTCTCTTCTTGGTAGGGAGGCCAGGGCGAGGGTCACGTGGCAGGGTGCATGGTCAGAGATGGTGATACTCCCAATCTCGGCAGCGCTGGAAACAGGCAAAAGAGAGGTAGATGTCAGGATGTGATCAAGTCTCTGGTAGGAGCCATGTGGATTAGAGAAAAAGGAATAATCCTTAACTGTTGGGTTGCTATTTCTCCATATGTCAATCAGTTGTAAATCTTGCAATTTTCTATGTAACCTACTAATATGTTTCTGAGCGATATGTGATTTGGATGTAGAGGAGTCGAGGTCTGGGTTTAATACCAGGTTAAGGTCCGCACCCAGGATCACCTGACCCTCTGCAAAGTGTTTAATGGTTTCCAAAGCTTTGAGAAGCCATTGTACCGTAGCCGTATTTGGGGCGTATAGGTTAGCTAAAGTGTATTTTCGTGAGGCTATTTCCCCTTTCAAAATCAGAAGTCTGCCTTCGTCATCTGTGAGCTGCTGATTTAGTATAAAAGGTGTGGAGTGGTAAATTGCAATAGAAACTCCCTTGGAGGCTGAAGTAGGGTGAGTGCTGTGAAACCATTGGCTAAATGGGCGAGATGGTAATTTTGGTATTTTTTTCTGGCGTAAGTGAGTCTCTTGTAAAAAGACTATGTGAGAACCCATTTTTCTTATGGCTAGCATCACCTGGCCCCTCTTTTGAGGTGAGTTGAGGCCCTTAACGTTGAAAGTTGTTATTTTTTACTTCGGCCATTTTCTCCTAAGTAAGGAGACCCTAAATTGCCTCACTAGTGTAAGAAGTTTGTGAGCCTTTTCAATAGGGAAAGGGGGAAAGGGGGAAGGAGGGTAGTAGGGAATAGAATAGAGTAGAACAGAAAGAAGGAAAAAAATATATAAAAATGCAAGTATTGAGTATTACAACAATATCTTATTCAACTATAATCGTTAGCTTGGAGTTTGCTAAGTCAAGTGTGAGAGGGGGGGAAGGGGGGAGATGTAGTGATGAGAGAGTGTAATAGAGTCAGGGGGGAGGAGTAAGAAACTTGACTTAGCCTACGCACTCCAAGCTTGCAAACCAAGCTACATTTCAGTATCTGGTTGGTGATCCTGCAAAATTAATCCAATTTCGTAGTTTTCCTTGGGGAGGATAGGGTAATATCTGTCAAAACATATTAAATTCTATCAGATCATATACCTATATAGGATAGCTGGGGATGTATATCTACGTGTGTTCTGTTCCTTACCAGCAAACTGGGACTATAGTAACCATTTTTCTTTTTTAAGCTTAAGTGCAAAAAGGGATGTGGATGGAGAGGATAGAGATGGAGGGGGGAATGAGGGAGGGTGACGGGGAGGAAGGGGAGGAAGGGGAGGAAGGGGAGGGAGGGGAGGAAGGGGAGGGAGGGGAGGGGGGGGGAGGGGGAAATATAGTGATAATTCGATTGCTGAGAATTAGTAAAGCACTAAGAGATAAGGGGGTAGTATCTATTGGAACGTTTTGACATCAACCCAATCATATACATTTTAGGTATGCCTCAGAATCTAAATCAAATACATAAACTTTTTTTTTTTTTTTTTATCAAACATCAGAGTACTAATGATGACCAAAACTCAGAGCTCAAACCCTGTGTGAGGTAGCATCTCTCCATGGGTCAGCGTTCAGCAATTGCTAATCCGGCCTTCCATTGTAAATTGGGGCCTACGATCCCTGATTCTGTCTTCAGGTTGGAGGTGAACGCATCTCGGACGCCGCTCTGTTCGACTTGGACTTCGACTTTTGCACCTTCCTCCAGGATTCCATCTGCGGAAGACTCGGTAAGTCAGCTGGTTGCGCAATCGGCATCCATGAGGAGACTTCTATCGGGTGTATTCCTATGGCATCCCAGGCTCTTTCCAGGTCGCCTGAGGTATGAATCGCAATGCGTTTTCCATTTTTTATGATCGCAATGCCAAAAGGGTATAGCCATACATATGGGATTTTTTGCGCTCTCAGCTCGTCCAGAAGTGGCTTCATGATGCGCCTTTTTTGCAAGTGTAGTAGGCGCAATGTCTTGGTACAGTGCAATATCTGCTCCGTCATACACTATTTGCCTTTTCTCCCTGGCAGACGCCATTATGCGAGCGGTATCTACGAACGATAGAAGGCTGCAGATAACATCTCTGGGCCTTTCATTCAGCTTCGGGACTGGCCTCAGGGCCCTATGGATCCGCTCGATTACCATCTAAGCAGCCGACTCCTCGCCTAAAAGATCGGCGAAAATTTCCAGAGCTACCTTGCGCAGGGATTCAGAGGCCCAGGACTCGGGTAGTCCTTTTATGCCAACATTTCGCCTTCTGCTTCTGTTCTCCTGGTCCTCGAGCATTAGCATCGCTCTGTTTAGCTCTGTAGTGTGGAAGTCGAGGTATTCTGCCACTCCTGTGGAGTGTGTCACTAGCTCCTGTGTTGCGGTTTCGAGCGTTTCTACTCTATGCCCCATTTGTGCGATCTCCGATTTGATATCTGAGAGTTCAGTAAGCACTGGTTTTATTGCCTTTTCAAGCGCCTGCCCCAGTACCTTTGTGAGAAAGGATTTCGAAACCGGAGAGGGGTCTCGAGACTCCACTACGTCCCCTTGCGAGCTGGCTGCATCGGAGTCTTCTCCTTCTTCGGCGCATGCTGCCGCCGCCGCCATCTTAGAGCCTGCGCCTGGTGAGATGAGGGCTTTCTTTTTGAGAAAACGCTGCATAGCTTGCTGGCTCTTTTGGGTTCTCGGCATGTCAGGGGTATCAGCAACCCTTTTTCTCCCGTACTTGACCATTTTTAGGTGGTTCACCGCTGTATAAGTGGTTTGATTCGCCTGAGTGCGGAGGAGCCGAGGTCTCACACAGCCATCTGCAATCACGGCTAGGCTCCGCCGAATAGCGAATTTTACGAATATCGGCACTTCGAGAATTCAGGAATATTTAGAATATAGCGTTATATATTCGTAAAATCGAATATTCATTTTTTTGGTCATCATCCCTCCCTTCTTCTAGCTTGTGGGCCAATGAGAAGGCTTTGTCACAGCTTAGCAACATCCCTAGCAACCAATAGAAATGTTGCCTACCCCTTACTATTCCCGAAAATTCGCAAACGCAAATACAGTTGAAAGAAAAAGTATGTGAACCCTTTGGAATGATATGGATTTCTGCACAAATTGGTCATAAAATGTGATCTGATCTTCATCTAAGTCACAACAATAGACAATCACAGTCTGCTTAAACTAATAACACACAAAGAATTAAATGTTACCATGTTTTTATTGAACACACCATGTAAACATTCACAGTGCAGGTGGGAGAAATATGTGAACCCTTGGATTTAATAACTGGTTGAACCTCCTTTCCAGCAATAACTTCCACCAAACGTTTCCTGTAGTTGCAGATCAGACGTGCACAACGGTCAGGAGTAATTCTTGACCATTCCTCTTTACAGAACTGTTTCAGTTCAGCAATATTCTTGGGATGTCTGGTGTGAATCGCTTTCTTGAGGTCATGCCACAGCATCTCCATCGGGTTGAGGTCAGGACTCAGACTGGGCCTCTCCAGAAGGTGTATTTTCTTCTGTTTAAGCCATTCTGTTGTTGATTTACTTCTATGCTTTGGGTCGTTGTCCTGTTGCAACACCCATCTTCTGTTGAGCTTCAGCTGGTGGACAGATGGCCTTAAGTTCTCCTGCAAAATGTCTTGATAAACTTGGGAATTCATTTTTCCTTCGATGATAGCAATCCGTCCAGGCCCTGACGCAGCAAAGCAGCCCCAAACCATGATGCCCCCACCACCATACTTCACAGTTGGGATGAGGTTTTGAGGTTGGTGTGCTGTGCCTCTTTTTCTCCACACATAGTGTTGTGTGTTTCTTCCAAAGAACTCCACTTTGGTTTCATCTGTCCACAGAATATTTTGCCAGTACTGCTGTGGAACATCCAGGGGCTCTTGTGCAAACTGTAAACGTGCAGCAATGTTTTTTTGGACAGCAGTGGCTTCCTCTGTGGTATCCTCCCATGAAATCCATTCTTGTTTAGTGTTTACGTATCGTAGATTCGCTAACAGGGATGTTAGCATATGCCAGAGACTTTTGTAAGTCTTTAGCTGACACTCTAGGATTCTTCTTCACCTCATTGAGCAGTCTGCGCTGTGCTCTAGCAGTCATCTTTACAGGACGGCCACTCCTAGGGAGAGTAGCAGCAGTGCTAAACTTTCTCCATTTATAGACAATTTGTCTTACCGTGGACTGATGAACAGCAAGGCTTTTGGAGATACTTTTATAACCCTTTCCAGCTTTATGCAAGTCAACAATTCTTAATCGTAGGTCTTCTGAGACTTCGTAGGTCTTCTGTAGGTCTATTGTGCGAGGCATCATTCACATCAGGCAACGCTTCTTGTGAAAAGCAAACCCAGAACTGGTGTGTGTTTTTTATAGGGCAGGACAGCTGTAACCAACACCTCCAATCTCATCTCATTGATTGGACTCCAGTTGGCTGACACCTCGCTCCAATTAGCTCTTGGAGATGTCATTAGTCTAGGGGTTCACATACTTTTTCAACCTGCACTGTGAATGTTTACATGGTGTGTTCAATAAAAACATGGTAACATTTAACTCTTTGTGTGTTATTAGTTTAAGCAGACTGTGATTGTCTATTGTTGTGACTTAGATGAAGATCAGATCACATTTTATGACCAATTTGTGCAGAAATCCATATCATTCCAAAGGGTTCACATACTTTTTCTTGCAACTGTATATTGGAGCATTCTATCTGCATATAAAGCTATTCTAATGTTCCGCCGTGCCAACCATTTTCTCCAATCTCAGGAAACTTATACCAGCTTGAAAAATGTAGCATAAGTGACCCACACCTGTATTTCACGCGCATTACGCAAATATTACATTGCCGATTTTCACAATCAAGAATAAAATTTTGAATTCTCAAATATATGACGAATATTCTACAAAATATTCGCAAAATATCACAAATTCAAATATTGCCTCTGCCGCTCATCACTAGTGTCCAACCACTGGTTTGACTTTGGGTAAAACCTTAGGTGATGCTGATGATGAGGCCTAGGCAGGCACAAGATTGTCAAGGTGAGATTTCCGGTCTTGTCAACAGGCAAGTGAGTGCTTCTTCACTTATGGAGAGCACCCCTAACAGATGAAGCACTCTTGCTAATGAGATGAATTGATTCATGAGAATCAATTCGCTCATCTCTAGTTCACTTACTTTTCTTACAGTTATACTTACCACTCCACCAGAATGAGTAGCTTCTTATTCTTAACACTGATCAAGATATTAGGTAGGACACCTTACCACTTATGACTCTTTTGGTGCCAAGCTTTTTCCTGGAATAACCCCTTTCATCCAATTATAGATACAGAGCCAGGAAGATACTCTATTCTATTCGTACCCACCATGATTACACATTGGCAACTACCACAGGAAAGTTTTATTTGTATCTTCGTTTAGATCAACATAGAGACTATTTAAGTCCAAACTTTACTAAACTCAAGCCCTTTGCAAAATGTGTGAAACAAAACTTTTTTTAACGCTTTATTAAAACGGTTATCCTATGAGCAGTCACGGTCACAATGCGTTAACTACATGTGATAACTTACCAAGTGTGACTGTTAACTCTGCTCCATGGCAGTCTCTTTCTAACAAACTTAGAACCAGTCCTGTACCTCACATGGATCCAGCGATCTCCCCATTCATTGCTCCAATTGCTCTGCTAGATTTCTATCAAGCTGTCAGCCTAGAAGGCATGTCCTTTCTACTGTAACTGGTGGCAGTTAAAGGATGGAACTGAGCATGTGCATCCATCTCAGCGAGCAGGACAGAGAAATTAAAAAAAGCAAACAGCAGGTGGCGCTCTACAGATAGATTTCAATAACTAGCTCAGTGGCTATACAACATTTTTTATTACATGTAATTGCAAAAGTATTCAGATCCAGGCGCTGGTTTAAAAAATGTAGAATATTTTTTTTCATGGGACAACCTCTTTAAGAGCAAAAGAAGCAAAGATATATCAAATTTAAGAGCAAATATTTGGATTATTTTGTTAGTGCGGGACTTGCATAGTGTTTCACAATCAGGACCCTAAGCACCAATAACAGTGTGATTGCTTGATTAATAATGGTGTTATTATGTGTCATTCTGGAACGTGTGTTAATATTGGAGCGCGTTAGCCACTGATGCACTGACAGAATTGTTAAACACAGAGCATTTGTACTTATTAAAATTTGTGAATCATATCCAGTTCGCCATATGTTGAGCTCTTTCAGCTGAAAACACAAATCTGTAAACATATTTTCGGAGATGGCATGAAGCGCTGAGTATTGGCTCGCGGAGAACATGTAAAATGGCAAACTAAGCAGAACACAAGCATCTTAGCCTATGAGATCATCTTGCAAATATGAGAATATTTGTAGCTCACTGTAAAACTATGTGCTAGGGCTAGTATTCACCTGGCAAAGAAAGGGTCTCCCGGGATGTGTAGAGAGTTGATTTGCCAGAAACTTCTCATAGTAAATGAAGGTATAAGACTCGACGGGTTGCTATTTTTCCAAGTCTAGTTGTGATATTCCAGTACCGAGACTGTAAGCCGTTCACATGATTTCAATGAACGTGGGTCAGCATTAGTCATCTCCACAGACTCAAAATGATTTAGGTCAGCTGCAAAAACACAAGTCAGGTGCCTGCCGTTGTTTTTGTCTTCACGCGAAGCAGTGATCATTTATGGTCACATTTACAAGGAGCAGTGTCAGCCCATCCATTGTGGGCGGACGTCATTTGTTTTCCTTCACATGGAGTCCATACGTCAGACTCACAAGTCATTAATTTATAGGCCAAGCGTCTGATTCTTTTCAGCCAAAATCAGTCACAGGGAAATTCTTTCACGGTGAGTTTTACAACTCATGGAGTACATAGAAAGTGGGTGACCCCCCATATAGTATTAGGTCACACAGTGTACAATCAACCATACGTACAGATGTGACCACCCTTACCTTAGCTCTGCTTTGGTTAAGTGCTCCAATTTTTTGTGAAACTAATTCAATATAATATTGCAACATGCTAGCGAAACCCTTGACGGGCTGCCATTCACATAAAAACCCCTGGGTGGTCACGCATAGATCCTGTGATACAATATTGCAAAATTGTTTTTGATTTTTTATTGGAACGCTAGTCATCTAGTGATACATATATCCAGCCAAGAGGTTAGGTACGGAAGGACGCAGCTGCACAGCGTGTAATTGTAAGCGCTATATGGTGACCAAGTATAAATTCTATATAGTTGGCTGACAAACAAATGCTACACAGATTTGTCACCATAATGTACTGTAACAATAATAAACTGTACAGTACCTGTGCAGCCTTGTGACAATACACCAATACCACCGTACAGTGCTTAAATAACACCCTCATGTAGTGACCAAATAACAGCTCCATAACTAAAATAAAATGATAGTACAATATCTAAGTAATAGTGTTATATACACTTAATATTTGGATTGTACTTTGGATTCTAGGCTATCTACTGTGTAGTCCCCATTTCAGCAGGTACGACCAATATGCCCTGAACATTAAAAGGGTTGTGCAAGGATGGGGGCTTTTGGGAGTTCTTGCAGGACCTGTAGAGGGAAGCTTACTTACCTGATTTTTGAGGCTGGCTCCCTGCTGCTTCTCCTCCAGGTCTAAGCTGCTCCCCTGGGCTCAAACATCTGGTTTGACATCACCGCATCCAATCACTGACCACAGCGGTGACTGGCTCCCCTGACGTCATGACAAATGGTCACTTGACGCAAGGGGAACCAGTCTCCTTCGCAGTCAGTGATTGGATGCGGTGATGTCAAACCAGATGTTTATAAAGAGGGAGCCCAGTGGAGCATCATAGGCTTCTGGGAGCCAGCGCTAGGAAGCAGGTAAGTAGGCTTACCTTTACAGGTCTGGCCAAGTGGGGGGGGGGGGGGGGGGGTTGCCCACCCCTTCCCCCTCATTCTTGCACAACCCCTTTAAGTTTGGTCTTGGGAGGACCCCGAAGAAAATATAAAAAATAGGGCCTCTTTCAGGCTCTTCTGGACACCAACACACTTCTATCCGTTTTCTTGCTTGCTAACATGATCGTACCAGTGGAGACTAGGGTAGATGACTGTGCAGGTTTTTGTTGCCACTTAAGATGTGGATACCACTGCCTTACTGTAACATAGGTCTTCCCTTTTCAGGAGCCCCATGGGCTACCTCTATGATATGTATGCCCTTATCTACAACCTTCTCTATACCTATTATTTACACCTACAATGTCAATATTTTTGCTTGAAAGCCACATGTGAATCCTGTCCACACCTCCATCATGATTGAATCAATGAATCAAAGGTTTCTTCTTGCCAGATTTCTCAAGCATTTACCTTAAAGGGCTTTTCCGTATATACATGTTTCCCTGTGACTGCACTCTCCATGGAGACTGAATCAAGGACAGATGTTTGTACAAATGCTTGGTTCCAATAACTTCCCTGTGTAGAAGTGCTGCCGATCAGTGCTTGCTCGTTTGTCAGTTGATCACATCTTTTATGCAGCACCTAAAATCATAATTTGATGGCAGAACATTGCCCTGTATACAGACCTGCATGGGAATGAATAATTAGAGTAGCGATCATTCATCCCCATACAGACGGAGTGATGGCTGCATGTACCGGCACTGTAAATGTATTTATTTTACAAACTTATATAGCGCTGATCAGTGGCATACATAGAGAAGTAAGGGTCCCTTAGCAAGGATCAAACCAGCCCCCCCCCCCCCACACACACAGGACAGAAGGGTTTCCGCCTAAATACCTTTTAGAGACCTTTGGGACATTTTTTCCACTGCTTCATTTGCTAAAAGTTGTTCTTTTAGAGGGTAGAGTCCTGACCAAGTTTCCCCCCAGTAAAAGAGGGGATGATCCCAACTGGGCCCCCTCTTGCCCTGGGCCCCATAGCAGTGGCACGGTCTGCCACTATGGTAGGCTGATATATTCCACAGCGCTTTACAGACATTAGCATCAAGCTGTCCACAATGGGGCTCACAATCTAAATGCAGCTCTAGTGCATCTGAAAAATTGGGCAATGATAGCGAACAAACAGTTCATTCCTGATCATTGCCCTGTGCTGTTCCTTCTTAATGGCCCCTAAAGGACTTATAGTCACAAATTCTATTCAAAGTCTAAGGGCCTGATTAACACAGCCAAGTTCTCTACCCAGCTCTTTCCATCAGCCCCATAGATTTTGAATGGATCGGCAATGCACGTTCTCAGCCACCACTCTACTAACGTGGTTAGGGTAATACGGTACAGGGTTAGATCAGGGCTTACATACTACATCTTACATGATTTTAGGCATGAGTAGCCTTGGGATTTTTACTTGGAAGAGTCAAATGTCCATGAAAGACATACAATCAGTCCATATACTGTAGGCAAATTACTAATATCCGTATATGAACCCCCATGCACCCCCTCCCCCCCACTAGCCCATAGACCCAGAACATGACCCAAGATGATACTGCATGAGCATTTATAGAGGAAACTTATTCAGGTATCAAATATATACTTCTACCAGTTCTACAAGGTTGCAGGATGACAGGCCGAACTGGATGGACAAATGTATTTTTTCGGCCTTATATACTATGTTACTATGTTACAAAGAAAACAATGGATGTGAGACAACCATTGGGCTGAAAAATCGTCTGCAGGCATATGGGTAAGGACAACAGTGGGAGTTAGAAAATAGAGCAAAATATACAGGAAGTGGACATCATACGTGAAAGATGATAATGGTCCTCACTTTGTCTAGTACTTTTAGGACTCTCTGGCAAATAACATGTCAAACAGTTCTAGCTTCTGTATCTGCATTCAAAGTGTCCATCAATAGTTTTTCTAATTTCTTGCTTAAAAGGTTTGTCTTCTAATAAAATTTCTTTTTTTCACCAAATGCAAGAGGCACGGCTTACTAGGAGGCTCCTTGATTGTATCACAGTGTATTACATTTCCCTTCTTCCTGTAATTTGCTTGTTTCTACAAGATGAAGAAGCCTGTCCTGCAGAAGAGCAGATAATCCTTTGCTCTGAGCAATTTACTGTCTTATCTTTCCGGTGCTTTAACATTGCTTTCCATTTAAATTAGTACAGTTCCTTCTACAGTACAGGGTGACACTACTGCCGTCACTAATACGACTGTAGCCTGTATTACCCTGGCAGATTTTCACTGGCAGATCACGGGCATTCGTAGTAACGTTCATTGGCGATCATCTGGCAGTCTAATACTGCCACTGATTACCTGATGAACATCCGGCAATTGTGATTTTTCAGCATGCTGTAAGATTAAGGCCTCTTTCACACGGGCGTCATGTATTTGGCCCGGATAAGATGCGGGTGCGTCGCAGGAAAATGTGCGATTTTTCTGCGCGAGTGCGAAACATTGTAATGCGTTTTGCACGCGCGTGAGAAAAATAGGCATGTTTGGTACCCAAACCCGAACTTCTTCAGAGAAGTTCGGATTTGGGTAAGGTGTTGTGTAGATTGTATTATTTTCCCTTATAACATGGTTATAAGGGAAAATAATAGCATTCTTAATGCAGAATGTATAGTACAATAGGGCTGGAGGGGTTAAAAAAAAATAAAAAATAATTTAACTCACCTTAATCCACTTGTTCGCGCAGCCCGGCTTCTCTTCTTTCTTCTTCTTTGAGGAATAGGACCTTTGATGACGTCACTGCGCTCATCACATGGTCCATCACATGATCTTTTACCATGGTGATGGATCATGTGACGGACCATGTGATGAGCATAGTGACGTCACCACAGGTCCTTTTCCTACTGCACAGCAAAGATGAAGACAGAAGAGAAGCCGGGCTGCGTGAACAAGTGGATTAAGGTGAGTTAATATTTTTTTTAATTTTTTTTAACCCCTCCAGCCCTATTGTACTATGCATTCTGTATTAAGAATGCTATTATTTTCCCTTATAACCATGTTATAAGGGAAAATAATAATAATCTGGTCCCCATCCCGATCATCCCCTAGCAACCATGCGTGAAAATCGCACTGCATCGGCACTTGCTTGTGGATGCTTGCGATTTTCACGCAGCCCCTTTCACTTCTATGGGGCCTGCGTTGCGTGGAAAACGTACAAAGAGGAGCATGCTGCAATTTTCACGCAACGCACAATGCTTGAAAATCACTGCTCATCTGCACAGCCCTATAGAAATGAATGGGTCCGGATTCAGTGCGGGTGCAATGCGTTCACCTCACGCATCACACCCGCGTGGAAATCTCGCCCGTCTAAAAGATCATGTGATGGACCATGTGATGAAGAGAAGCCGGGCTGTGCGAACAAGTGGATTAAGGTGAGTAATATATATATTTTTAACCCCTCCAGCGCTATTGTACTATACATTCTGTATTAAGAATGCTATTATTTTCCCTTATAACCATGTTATAAGGGAAAATAATACAATCTACACAACACCTAACCAAAACCCGAACTTCTGTGAAGAAGTTCGGGTTTGGGTACAAAACATGCCGATTTTTCTCACACGCGTGCAAAACACATTACAATGTTTTGCACTCACGCGGAAAAATTGCGCATTTTCCCGCGACGCACTCACATCTTATCCGAGCCAAAAACATGAAGCCCGTGTGAAAGAGGCCTAAGACTTGCCGACGGCAGATTGTCCTGTCTAATCACGATCTACTGCCGGCAAATAACTAGACAGCATAGGGACGAGTGATGGCATGACGAGCTGTCCTCCCTATACTGCGAAAGAGATCGATGCATGCAATAGCAGTAGTCTCCTCCACTAGCGAGCAGGCGATTGCCAGGAAGGAACACTTCCTTCCCGACAATCACCTGCAGAATCACCTGGTGTAATACAGCCTTATCATATGTACAGTACATTACACAACTTATGTTCTATTTAATAACA
The DNA here is from genome assembly GCF_905171765.1 of Bufo bufo. NCBI lineage: Eukaryota > Metazoa > Chordata > Amphibia > Anura > Bufonidae > Bufo > Bufo bufo. The sequence goes on from NC_053391.1 coordinate 50,127,338, forward strand.
TTCTAATGATGGTAAATTCATCAGTGGTTAGCACTCTGGTCTTACAGTGTTTGTATGTTCTCCTCATGTTTGTGTGAGTTTTCTTTGGGTTCTCCAGAACTTCAAAAATATAATTTTCTTATTCACTTTTACCACACACAATAACATAGAGAACATCAGCAACAGTGTAATGCATTGGAGGAAAAGCAAGACTAAAAATCTAGTTAAGGCCTTATTCACAAATTAGTATTTTGGTCAGTGATTTCCATCAGTGATTGTGAGCCAAAACCAGGATTGGAGCCTCCACAGACGTAAGGTATAATGGAAAGATTTAGACCTGTTCTGTGTTTAGACCCAAACCTGGTTTTGGCTCAAAATTCCTGATGGAAACCGCTGACCAAATACTGACAGTGTAAATAAGGCTTAAAGGTGAATTGAAGTGATAAAACATACACTAGGACTTAAAGTTTGGAGAAGTTCTGAAGTCTCACCCAGTCCCACAAGGTATTGACAGTTTATATGTGAATACTATCAATGTAGTTGTGTCTTGATTAGGGATGAGCGAACCTTACCTGGTTCAGGTTCCGTTATAGGGTCTGTTATAATGGAATATAACGGAATTCGGAGATGGAATGCAAAACGGAAGCCTTTAAGAGGCATTCCGTTTTGATCCGTCATAATAGAAGTCTATGGAAAACAAAGTTCTGCATAACGGAAACCAGATGGATCCGTTATGGTTGCCTATAGACTTCTATTATGACAGATCAAAATAGAGTGCCTCTTAAAGGCTTTTGCTTAGCATTCCGTCTTCAAATTCCGTTATAACGGAACCTATAAAAGAACCCGAACCCAGTGAGGTTGGAGTTTGCTCATCCCTAGTCTTGATCGCTGAAAGTCAAGTACACCTCTTGAATCAAAGTCTGATGGACATGCATATGCTGTTCAACTGCCAACTCTGGGCCAAGGATTGTGCATTAATCTAATCTGGTGAAGCTTCTTCTATAGTTTCCAGAAGAGGAAAATCCAAATTTGTATGTTCTGCTTACCCACTGGCTGTTAAGAGCATGCAGGGATTTTCTTTCTGCGTCATGTGTTCCTGTTAACTAACATTATTTGGGTCAGTTGCCATGTATCTGCCTTATACCTGATGTGGGTGAGATGACCACCTTGCTCAGCTTGGTTAATTTAAGGAGGAATTTTTGATTGGTTAGCCTTCCTCTAAATGTTCCTATTTTCTGCTCATTTGTTGCCAGATATAGCGTGAGCTCTGTGCTTTTGTATCTAGAATCCTTATGTTCCTAGTATTCTGTTCTACTATGTTCGGTTGTCAGTGTAGCATGGGATCTGTAGGCCTCTGCCCTTTATTGCTGCCAGTATTGAAGTTTTTGTATAAGTGTATAGCGGCTCTCCCCTTTTGGTCTCTGGATTTAGGTGCACCGTTATCAGACTACCCACCGTCTGTAAATATGTGTGAATGGACATCGAATAAACTAACAGGCACTTAATCACCGGGAATTGCAAATATTTATTACATCCAAATACATATAAACATGTCAATTTGTGCAAAGATATCCAGGCATACAGAATATAAAATAAAATAAATGAATAATAAAAAATAAAATACTGTTTGAAATATATAATTAAAATCACCACGAGATGGTATTGTGATTTCCTGTCCCATTCAGTAAGGCCTCCTGCACACGACCGTTGTGTGCATCCGTGGCCGTTGTGCCATTTTCCGTTTTTTTTCGAGGACCCATTGACTTTCAATGGGTCCGTGAAAAACTCGGAAAATGCACCGTTTTGCAGCCGCATCCGTGATCCGTGTTTCAAGTCAATGGGTCCGTGAAAGAACACGGATGCACACAAGATTGGCATCCGCGTCCGTGATCCGTGGCCGTAGGTTACTTTCATACAGACGGATCCGAAGATCCGTCTGCATAAAAGCTTTTTCAGAGATGAGTTTTCACTTTGTGAAAACTCATATCCGACAGTATATTCTAACACAGAGGCGTTCCCATAGTGATGGGGACGCTTCTAGTTAGAATATACTACGAACTGTGTACATGACTGCCCCCTGCTGCCTGGCAGCACCCGATCTCTTACAGGGGGCTGTCATCCGCACAATTAACCCCTCAGGTGCTGCACCTGAGGGGTTAATTGTGCATATCATAGCCCCCTATAAGAGATCAGGGGCTGCCAGGCAGCAGGGGGCAGACCCCCTCCCTCCCCAGTTTGAATATCATTGGTGGCCAGTGTGCGCCCCCCCCCGCCCCCCTATTGTAATATCATTGGTGGCCAATGTGCGGCCTCCCCCGGCCACCCCCCCTCCCTCTATTGTAATATCATTGGTGGCCAGTGTGCGCCCCCCCCCCGGCCCCCCCTCTATTGTATTAATATCATTGGTGGCCAGTGTGCGGCCTCCCCTCCCCCCTTCCCCCATCATTGGTGGCAGCGGAGATTCCGATCGGAGTCCCAGTTTAATCGCTCTGGGGCTCCGATCGGTAACCATGGCAACCAGGACGCTACTGCAGGCCTGGTTGCCATGGTTACTTAGCAATATTACAATATTAGAAGCATCATACTTACCTGCTGGCTGCTGCGCTGTCTGTGACCGGCCGGGAGCTCCTCGTACTGGTAAGTGACAGGTCTGTGCGGCGCATTGCTTAATGATCTGTCACTTACCAGTAGGAGGAGCTCCCGGCCGGACACAGACAGCGCAGCAGCCAGCAGGTAAGTATGATGCTTCTAATATTGTAATATTGCTAAGTAACCATGGCAACCAGGCCTGCAGTAGCGTCCTGGTTGACATGGTTACCAATCGGAGCCCCAGAGCGATTAAACTGGGACTCCGATCGGAATCTCCGCTGCCACCAATGGTCGGGCAGGGGGGGGGGGAGAGGAGAGGCCGCACACTGGCCACCAATGAAATTACAATAGAGGGGGTGAGGGGGAGGGCCGCACGCTGGCCACCAATGATATTACAATAGAGGGGGGGCCAGGGGGGGCCGCACACTGGCCACCAATGATATTCAAACTGGGGAGGGAGGGGGGTCTGCCCCCTGCTGCCTGGCAGCCCCTGATCTCTTACAGGGGGCTAAGATACGCACAATTAACCCCTTCAGGTGCGGCACCTGAAGGGTTAATTGTGCTGATCACAGCCCCCTGTAAAAGATCGGGTGCTGCCAGGCTGCTGTACACAGTTTGTAGTATATTCTAACTAGAAGCGTCCCCATCACTATGGGAACGCCTCTGTGTTAGAATTTACTGTCGGATCTGAGTTTCACGATGTAACTCAAATCCGATGGTATATTCTAACATAGAGGCGTTCCCATGGTGATGGGGACGCTTCAAGTTAAAATATACCATCGGATTGGAGAAAACTCCGATCCTATGGTATATTAACTCCTGACTTTACATTGAAAGTCAATGGGGGACGGATCCGTTTAAAATTGCACCATATTGTGTCAACGTCAAAATGGATCCGTCCCCATTGACTTGCATTGTAATTCAGGACGGATCCGTTTGGCTCCGCACGGCCAGGCGGACACCAAAACGACTTTTTTTTCATGTCCGTGGATCCTCCAAAAATCAAGGAAGACCCACGGACGAAAAAACGGTCATGGATCACGGAAAAACGGAACTCGTTTTTGCGGACCGCAAAAAAAAACTGTCGTGTGCATGAGGCCTAAGGGTAACGTTTGTATAGCTGAGGAGGACAGGAACTCATCTCATCCTTTGTCCACACTAATGGGTCCAAGAGAGGGAGCTGTTTCTCTTTCATCCAACAAATGTGTACACCAAAAGATAATCTTATACTATAAGATAAATATAGATAAAATGATATTACGGTATGTTTTCCTGCCCACACTGAGTTGAACAGGAAAACATAATATTATTTTATCTAAATTTATCTTTGCACAAATTGATATGTTTTTATATGTATTCGGATGTAATAAATATTTGTCCTTTGTGCAATTCCCGGTGATTGAGTGCCTGTTACTTTATTCAGTATTCAAGTTTGTTGTTGCCCTGTGAACTCAGACTTTGTTTGCTGAGTTGGTTTTTGATTTGCCTTTGGATCCTAGATTCTTCCTGTTGTTTTGATGTGTAGTACTGAGATTATAGTCCGTTTCTGTTTGTGTTTATTTCTTTGCATTGTCTCATCTGCTCTCAGTCTGTATACCATCACCGCCTTCTGCCTGCTCCAATGCCAGACTGATATCTGCTTCATTAGGTTCCTGTCATCTATTGATATTTGATGCTTGCCAGTGTTGATACATGATTCATAATATTATTCTCGTGACTGTCTGCTCGTTATACGATTTGGCTCTACTGTAATTCCTGGGGCTGTCAGAGTACTGGGAAACATCATCAGTAGTGATGGACGAACATCGGCCGGGACGATTCGTGAACGCGGTCACGCAAAAGCGATCAAATGTTCGCGAACCGCAAGTTCGCGGCGGGCTCCATTGACTTTAATGGCAGGCGAACCTGAAAAACCTTCAGGTCATATTTGCCAAATACTTACTAGAAGTGCACAAATCGTCCCACAACATGGACAGTGACATACCAGATGTATTATGCGAATTTGCGATCTCCATTCATTATTTTTATCATTGCGAAATATCGGCAATGTAACTGGTTTCCACCGACCCGAAGTAGGATGCGATCAGAAAAGATGGTTGGCAGCAATGTTCGCGACGTTGAGGAAGAACTCCTGATCACTGTAAGTAATTTGACATTACAGCAGTGTATTTGATAACATTTCACATGCATGTCCGAATAGCAGTGCACACAACTTCACATTTTTTAAGGTCTCATTAGATATTACTGATTGGTGCACTAAGTATTGTTGTGACATCACAGCACTATGTCTGTAGCATGTATGTATGGACAGCAGAGAAACATCTATATTGCACATCCATTGTATAGCACCCCTCAATCAGTATTTGTCGGTAAAAGGTGTATTGCACCCCTCAATCACTATTTGGTGGAAACAGGTATATAGCAATAGCACCCCTCAATCAGTATTTAGCGGAAACAGGTATATAGCAATAGCAGCCCTCAATCAGTATTTTGTGGGAGCAGATGTATTGCAGCCCTCAATCTGTATTTGGCGGAAACGTAAATAGCGCCCCTCAATCAATATTTGGCGGAAACAGGTACATAGCACCCCTCAATCAGGATTTTGTGGAAGCAGGTATATCGCAGCCCTCAACCAGTTTTTTGGGGGGCAACAGGTATATCACACCCATTGCAATTAGTTACTCCAATAGCATTTGTCCCTCTATATAGCTGCGGTATCACAGCAGAACCGCACACAACTGCTGCACAATACAAATACACTATAATATAATTTCTATGTTAGAAAGTATATTATAAGTATATTACACCCCTCAGTATATCACACCTATCGATAGCACACCTATACCAGTCCTTAAAAGGACTTTTGTGGCCCTATTAGCTAGCGTATGGTGGCCCTAACAGTCTGTCCCTGCTCCACACAGCAACCTCTCCCTACACTGGCAAAAGATTGAATGTAAAATGGCGGCCAGATCAGGTTTATTTATAAGGTAGGGGGTATGTCCATGTGATGAAACGTGTCAAATGGCTGTCCTGTACCACCTGATGGATGTGTTATGGGTCAAAGTTCAGCGCTATGCAAAAAAAAAAAAATGGCACGTGCAAATATCGCCATATGCTCAGCGAATCGCGAACAAGCAAAGTTCGCCGCAAAAACGACCGCCGGCGAACCGCAAGGCCATCTCTAATCATCAGTACTTGGAAAAGATGACTATTAGAGATGAGCCAATTTTTCAAAAATTCTACCGGTTCGGTGAATTTTTCGAAAAAATTAGCTTTGTTCCGAATTTATTTACGGCGAATTACATAAAAAAAACGTCTATTTGAGGGCTGCAGAGAGCCTTTATAGGGGTGTAGAACACTGTGCTTTGCAGTAACACGCATAGGGAGTCTGCTGTGGTAGTGAAATAATACTGTCAGTATGACATGCAGATGGCAGGCGTCACTCTTAGAATCACTGCACACTTCACTTATTTGGGCAGTCACGGGGCCAAAACCGACAAAATAACTCAAGTGTGAACTCAGCCTTACAGGTAGATGTTAGCGTCAAGAAGAAGCGTACTCCTTTTACACTGTCGGCAGCTGTGTCCACATAGATGTCTACAGAACCTGTTCTATTAAACACTTATACAAGTAGAGCCCCCCGACAGAGTGGAGAGAGTGTCAGCAGTAAGTTTGTGTTGACGTCACTGATTATTTTGCCCTTCCTCTGATCCGTCACAACAATAACCCCCAAAAAACGGATCCTGTCTGTTGAGCACCCGCCTTCACTGGGTCAGCATTTGGTCACTAATCCATCAGTATTGCCAATGCCCGAAAAAAACAGGAGTGGATCCAAAACAGAGATAACATGTAAACTGAATATTTGCATGTCTTCTGTGTTTTGTACCCACTCCTGATTCTGGCTACCAAATCATAAGCCAATTCTGATGGGACCATACAGGCCTTAAAGCATCTATACAGACAGGATCCGTTGTGCATCTCATTTTTCCTTCTTTCTGACAGATCAGAAGAGGTGTCAAATAAATGATGATGTCCGCCAGGCCGAAAGCCAAAATAGTGGACCAGTCATGAAGTGGGGAGGGTGGAAACAGCATGAGAAGTCCACAGAGTGGACCTATGACATAGTGGTGAGGTGGAAGCAGCATGACCCATATTAGCTAAGTCACAAAAGATTTTACCGCATATAACTGCAGCGCTGAACGCTGATTACAATTTGTTTTTCCACCGAAATAAGTCACAAAAGATTTTTACCGCATATAACGGAGCACGGAGATAGAGAGGGTCTTTGGATTCCCCCCGCACTATACAGATGTCTCAGAAATGAACTGCTGCTCCCGACAGCAGATCCTGTGCAGGTCATGGAGCGTCCTGGTCATCCGGCATCTATTCGCTCCGCTGAATAATTATTTTGAAAGTGTGTAGAAGCCACACAAGGCCCCCACGCTGCAGATTTATCATGGAGACATCATGGAGATTTTACTGCATATAACTACAGCGCTGAACGCTGAATAAAATTAGTTTTTCGACCGCAATACGTCAATAAAGATTTTACCACATATGACTGTGACTGCAGCGCTGAACAAATTTTGTTTTCCGACCGAAATCCGTCACAAAAGATTTTGCCACGTATAACTGCAGTGCTGAACGCTGAATAAGATATGTTTTTCCACCTAAATACATCACAAAAGATTTTACTTCATACAACTGCAGCGCTGAACACTGATTACAATTTGTTTTTCCACCTAAATAAGTCACAAAAGATTTTACCGCATATAACAGAGCACGGAGAGAGTCTTTGGATTCCCCCCGCATTTGTCACGGCTGAGGATGGGAAAAACCCTCAGCCGTGCGATGACAGAAGATGGTGGTCGCTGCTAGGCCAGGACAGGAATCAGGGAGCAGGTTACCTCCTAATAAGTCCCTAATTCTGACCATGTCTCCTAGCCGTATGAGCCGACCCTGATGGTGGGAGGGCTTATACTCTGGAACCTATAATCCCTACTAGCCCTCAGGGTGGCCCTGGACTAGTAGCAGGGTAAGACGACCTGTTCCTCCAAGACACGGACGAACAGGAGTCTCACTGGCCAGACTGCAAAGGAAGGGGAACATAAACAGCATATGGCAATGGCAGGAAAATGAAACAAGTACAACACCTACCTGCCACAGACACACAGCCTGGAACCCATGTACAAGTGCTGCTGTCCACAACAACACAAACGGACACAGCACACACCAACATCACACAGGAACCCAGGAAACCATAGCTGCAATAAACAAAGAGACCACAGAAACATCTTCAAAACATCATACATAAACTTATGACCACAAGGGTGGCCCTCACTGGCAGATGGTATATAAACAGGAGGATGACTCCAGCCAACCATGGCTGAAGTACCCCTCAGATTTCTGGCTTCCAGCAGGAGCTAAATAGCCCCAAGTGGCCACACCCAGACACACAGTGTTCACACACAAGGAAGGGAGTTAACCCTTCCTACACAAGGCAAGGGAAGACTGCCACTTAAAGGGGAAGTGTACAAACAACAATCAAAGTGCAGCTGTTACCGCCGGCAACGACATGCGTGGCAACCATGTCCAGGGAAACAGCCAGAAGGCCGAGCCACTGCCACCACATGTACACTACACCACACGTTGGCAGGGGCAACCGCAAGTGACCTAAAGTGTCACAATGCACACATACAACCTCGTGCACAACACACCGGGAAGTGCACACATACCAAGAGAGGTTGCCAGGTGTACCCGCATGTGCAATGAGCAAGACACTGGGTCAGTGGGAATGCTATGCAGTGGGTCAATTTATATGTGTAATAGTTTGTGACGCCAATTGCAGCTTGCGCAGGTACTGTAGCAGGGCCCTTTAAGATGGTATAAGCTCACGTACCAGGTGAGGAATACCAGAGGGGGATAATGTCTCTGTGTAGCAGATATGGTAGTGTCAACGGTGTCTCCTACCTTGGTACGGCTGGACTCCTGTATCCTGGCTCACATGCAATAAATTGAGTGTGGTTAGCAGGAGTAATTGAGGAATAATTGGAATATACACAGATAATAGGGTTCAACTTGTCTTTACTTGGTGGTATGCAGCTTTGATCCATACAGGTACAGCAATAGTCTAGGATCCCAGCAGGTAGTGGCAATATGTGGCAGGAATTTATATATATTCTGCTTCTTATACATACGCCTAGTAGAATCTGGCAGGTATCTATCTTCTGCTCTGTCTTTAGTCTGCTTAGTTTGGGCCTGACTAGCTGATGAGGTATTTAGCTTCTCTTTGTCTTTGGATCTGTACTTACAGAACTGCTCGCAGGGAATGGTATTGTCTTCCTGGAGATCTATATGTCTGTGAAGAGCTGCTTTCCTTGTCCACCAGCTGAGGTAGGGGACTCAGTCTGGGAAGGTTGATCTTGGGCCTCAGCCGAGGCTTGGATCCTAGGTTGGGATCCCTGTTTCTGGGAGCTCCTACTAACACAGCCTACCCCAACAGGGGGGTGGCTCACACTCTGACTAGAACTTTCCTTCCTCCCCTTGAAGTAGGATGTGGGAACATTCCACTCCTCCTCAGAAAGGGGGGCTAGCCTGGAATGGACTATTCCAGTCTAGATACTACCTATGACCTGCTGCATACTGCTGCCACCTGCTGGTGTACATTGGGAATTACAGCAAATATATAAAATACAGGCATAGAAATATATATAAAGGCAAATGCACAGTTATGTTTTACTAGATGATAATACATTCACACCTAACAGTATGAAGCAGGGTGTAAGAAGTTTAGTGACATACTTCAGGATGTTACATATGCACCTGACAGCAAGCTGCCTAGCAACAGCTCAGGCTGCTATACTGCCAAGTAAAAACATGTTGCCAGCGGCAACCACACGTGAGGCAACAACATACAAGCAGCCCTCACCATGTGGTTGACAATAAAACCAAACCGCAGGCAACTGCTTGCGGATCCAGGAGTCACGACCAAAAACATGGGCGTGACAGCATTATACGGATGTCTCAGAAATGAAGTGCTGCTCCTGACAGCAGCTTCTGGGAAGGTCATGGAGTGTCCCCGGCATCTATTCGCTCCGCTGAATGATTATTTTGAAAATGTGTAGAAGCCACACAGGGCTCCCTTGCTGCAGATTTATCATAGAGACATCATGGAGATTTTACCGCATATAACCGCGGTGCTGACCACTGAAGAAATTTAGTTTTTCGACCGACATACTTCAATAAAGATTTTACTGCATATAACCGCAGCACTGAACACTGAATAAAATTCGTTTTTCCACCGAAATACGTCAATAAAGATTTTACCACAATTATTACTGCAGCGCTGAACGCTGAATATATTTTGTTTTTCAACCGAAATACGTCACTATAGGTTTTACCACATATACCGTATTTTTCGCCCCATAAGACGCACTTTTCCCCCCCCCCAAAAATGCGTGGATGGCACAGTTAAGGGGTGGGGGTGGGGGGTCTGTGGATGGCACTGTTATGGGCTGGGGGGGTCTGTGGATGGCACTGTTATGGGCTGGGGGGTCTGTGGATGGCACATATATAACAGTGCCAGCCACAAATCCCCCCTGTAACAGTGCCATCCACAGATCCCCCCTGTAACAGTGCCATCCAAAGATCCCCCCTGTAACAGCGCCATCCACAGATCCCCCCTGTAACAGTGCCAGCCACAGATCCCTCCCTGTAACAGTGTCCGTCATCCACAGATCCCCCCTGTAACAGTGTCCGTCATCCACAGATCCCCCCATAACAGTGTCCGTCTTCCACAGATCCCCCCCATAACAGTGTCCGGCATCCACAGATCCCCCCATAAGTGTGCGGCATCCACAGATCCCCCCATAACAGTGTCCGGCATCCACAGATCCCCCCATAACAGTGTCCGTCATCCACAGATCCCCCCATAACAGTGTCCGTCATCCACAGATCCCCCCATAACAGTGTCCTTCACAGATCCCCAGTAATAGTGCCATCCACAGACCACCATTAGTTCCAAACCCACCAAAAGCACACCTTTCGGTTAAAAAAATTTTTGGCTCCCGACCTCCCACTGCTGCCACCCTGCTGACTCCCAGCCATGCTTTCAACACATATAACCGCCGACGTGAACTGAGAATATATTATTCTTTTTGCACTGAAATAGGCCAGTAAACGCTTTCAGCAGAAATAAATGCAACAGTGAAGTGTGTATATATTTTTCTTTCTATAATGAAATAGGCCACTAAACGCTTTTGCCACAAATAACTGCACCAGTGAAGTGCGTATATATTTTTTTTTTCTGTATGCTTTCAACACATATAACCGCTGACGTGAACTGAGAATATATATATTTTTTTTACTGAAATAGGCTAGTAAACGCTTTTAGCAGAAATAAATGCACCAGTGAAGTGCGTATATATATTTTTTCTTTTTTTACTGAAATACGCCCCTATACGCTTTTACCAGAAAAAAGTTAAAGAGTGAACTGCATATATATTTTTCTTGTAGGACTGAAATACACCCCTATACGCTTTCACCAGGGAAAAATTAAGCAGTAAAGTGCGTATATTTTTTTCTGTTTTTACTGAAATACGCCACTATACGCTTTCACCAGAAAAAACTGCAGCAGTGAAGTGCGTATATATTTTTCTTTTTCCACAGATATAAGCCACTAAAGCTTTTCCACATAGCACTTGCACCCCATGAACAAATTCCTGGAATGACAGAGCTGTATAATGGCTATTTGTATCCCCAAATAATCTTTCCCTGCACTTTTGCTATCGTTATCCCTAGCGTCTTCTGACCTCTCTCCCTGCACTAAGATTCTGTGAAATGATTCCTCCCTATCCTTTCCCTGCACTTATAAATAGTTTTTTCAGTTTCTTTTTTCACAATTAGGATTTTCCTATTGCTGTCCCTAGCGCCTTCCCACATCTGTCCCTGCACTCAGAACACTGGAAAATGGCAGAATCTAAAATGGCTGCGGCATTTATAGGGCTGTGACATCACAGGGCTGGCTGGCTGCATGCATGCATGTTAATCTGGGTGATACCGCCTTCCCAGAGTTCCTTGCCCCATGTTTTCAGTCCTCACACGTGTAGCCGCCATTTTATGAAAAATTGCGATTTGTTACCACGAAGCAGGAGGAAAATCGCATTCGTTGCGAATCAAATTTTTCCTCAAATTCTAAACGAATTCCACTTCATCAGCTTTGATTTGCTCATTTCTACTGACTACTATAGGTGAAATCAAATTCTGCAGTCTTGTGGACAACCAGCATCGTTGCACTGGCAAACAGAGAAGCAGTGTATACAAATTACACCGCCAGAGCAAAATAAATGTGCAGTCCAAGCCAGAACAAGCAAACCAAGATAAATGGTGCATGCATGCCAACCACAGCTTCTTCCACTCGGTGGGCACAGCTATGAACGGTGCCAGCTTGTCAATATAATATATTGAAATTTTTATTTTGAGAAATTGGAGTCCTAAACAAAATTTGTGGATAAGTAATGGTGAACAAGTCAAAGCCTCTGAAGAAGAGAATACAGTGAGGGCAAAAAAATGGACCCAGGCTCAGTAGGTTCAAATAAAAATTACTACTCAATGAGGATATCACCAGATAACACTGTATGCCATAGAAAGATGATTAGCCCAAAAAGATAGTCTGGGGTTGTCTCTGGTGGAGAGAGATATGAATAACAAGCTTACTGATGATGTCAGCAGCCGTACCTTTCAGTAAGAGATTTGGCTATTTATTCTAAGCGGCCACTGTAGTAGCTGTTGAGGTCAGGAGACGTGACCTCAACCACAAGTGTTTTTGCAATCATTTTCCAAAATCTAGTGTAAACCCTTCACAGAAGAGAGGAAGCTATCAAATCTAGAGTACCCCATAGTAATAGTATGCTTGGCTCCTTCTTGCTCCTAAATAGATAACCTATGCAACTATCTGAATAGGTTTGAATGACTGATTAACAATAGACCTGGGTACCAGAGATGAACATACAAGATGTCTACCTTTGCCAGTCCCACTAATAATGCCCCTACATTTTCAAAAGCTGTCAGTCGAATGCCTGGTTGACCGGCCATACCTGCATGCTCGATTGGCTTCTATCTTCTGCCAGAACAAAAGGATTGGGCGTTGAAATGGCTTGATCTTTTTTTTCACCATTGACACCTCCACCACTCCCATTCTCTCTGGCCACCTCACACCCTCCCCCTGTGGGCTGGCGTTCTGCAAACACCCCTTTCAGTTTTGTGATAATAAGTGGATTATTTGAGTTAGCATATTACGTGTATTTCTCTCGGAAGCTTCCAGTCATACTTCTCTTACTATTCATGTTATAGACTATGAGGGATTTGGTGCAATTTACCATAATATCCCTTTTTTCACACTCACAATGTAAAACACTAAAGGATATCCCTGCAGGTCTTGGACATTTCTGCCAAGGAAAGACTAAAACCTGCACCAGATACGTAAAAAAACGTGACATACTGATGGGTGACGTCATTAATGTAACTGTCGAGTGGGATAATAAAAAAATTGTTACACATAATAAGATCATGGAAGGATAAAGACTGATCACAGCTCTTAGGTACTGAAATCTGTCATCTTCATAGGACTAAGATATCAAAGAGCCGATATGTTGTCTCAAGCAAAAAGTTTCTTTACAGCTTACAGCTTCTCAGCCTCTCTTTTCCTCCCAGGCAGAACATGGTAAAGCCTAATATTCAGCTACTTCAATGAAGCCGAGCTGCAATATCAGAAACAGCTTCAATAAAGTGTGGAGCTGTTTCTGGAAGAAAGTATGCACATTTTTTTTCTAGTCCTGGGAAAACTCTCTAAGGGTAGATCTACTGTACGTTATAATTTTCCTCTGAGAACTCTGAAATAACCATCCCATTGTTGATTTTACATCGGGACAATATGAATAAGAGCTGAAGAAAACAAAGTTAGAAAGCCACAAATACGTTTTGGTGGAGTTCTTCTTTAAATCTAAGTGGTAACAAATAGTATGTAATGTACTTAAAGGGAAGCGTCACTTGATTCATGGGTATAAAACCAAAGAAACTATGTTGTAGCACATTGTATCTTCACACTGTTTCCAACCTTCATAAAAATAAGCTTAATTGTGCAGCGGGCGCCTCCCCCCCAGGGCCCTTTAAGAGGAAAAGGTACTTGTTTTCGTGATGCCAGTTGCAGTGAAGCACAGGGCCCCTTTTAGTGATGTAATAGATGATACCCACATGTAGGAATTCCAGATTGGTGTAGGATGGTTTAAATGTCCCTTAATGTAGGTGCACGTGTCACGGTGCTCCTACCTGGATACGCTGGACCCTAGGCGTTGGCTCCGAAGCAATAAAAAAAGGGGGAGTTGTTGATGAAGGGGATGGAGAAATAAATTGAGTCGAAACCTTGTGATGAAGTTGATAGCAGCTTTAATTGAATAAACGTTTCTGCAAACAGACTCAGGCTTTGTCTTGGTTCCCAGCAGGCGGTAACATGTAAACTCTGGCATGGAAACTCATCTCTGCTACATCTATTACTCTCTGGTCTGCTGTGCTGACATGGTAGCTGTATAATTCAGCTTTCCCTGGGTGCTGCAACTTCTCTCTGTAGTCCAGTCTGTCTCTAGATTTGTCCAGGGAAAACTCCTCCTGGCTTCTGAGGCTTTAAGCTTTGGCCTCCGCGTCCAGCAGAGCTGACGGTGCTCTATCTGGCCAAGACAAGGCATGTCCAGCAGGGAAGTGCACCTGCTGCACACCCTCCCTTGGCAGGGGTTAAAACTAGACCTTCCCCTAGAAGGGGGTAAGCTGAACTGACTGAAACTGGTCCCCACCCTTCCTGCAGGAAGTGGGAAAACCCTCACAACACCACAGAGAGAGTGGTAGAATGGAAAGGAAGGTTCGATTCTATGTACCTGTATCTCTGCCATTTATGCTGCCATCTGCTGGTGAACCAGGCACATTACACTTAAACATAACAGTTACAAATAAGGAAATGCACTTTGTAAAACACTTGGAAATAAATACACAGATGACATTAGGTTAAACATAGGAGATAGTAGTGAGGTGCAGATGTGGTAATTCCACTCTAGGGTGTTACAATTGAAATGCAAATTAGGCTACAAAGTGCCCAGCGGGTCATGATTCTCGGCAATAGGAGCCAAGCTCGCCTCTTGCTAGTGCCTGAGCCCGCCTTCATGAAGAGCTCAAGCCTGCCTCTTGATGAGTTCCCAGTGAAGCCCCTTGCTCCATTATGTCTAGTCCCATTAGTTATATGTTCTAAAGCCCTTTTTGGCGTGTAATAGTGGCAAAATAAAAATATATTTGCCGTTCAGCGGTGCAGTTATATGTTCTAAAGCACTTTTTGTTGTGTATTAGTGGTAAAAGTAAAATATTTTTGACATTCAGCGGTGCAGTTATATGTTCTAAAGCCCTTTTTGCCGTGTATTAGTGGCAAAAGTAAAATATTTTTGCCGTTCAGCAATGCAGTTATATGTTCTAAAGCCTTCTGTGGCATGTATAAGTAAATGCAAGTAAAGGCCACTTGCTGAGATGAGACAACCCCTTTAAGGCTACTTTCACACTAGCATTCGGGGCTCCGCTTGTGAGTTCCGTTTAAAGGCTCTCACAAGCGGCCCCGAACTGATCCGTTCAGCCCTAATGCATTCTGAGTGGATGCGGATCCGCTCAGAATGTATCAGTCTGGCACCGTTTGTCCTCCGCTCCGCTCAGCAGGCGGACACCCATGCAGGACTTTTGTCTCCGCTCCAAAATCATCTTCTGAGCGGAAACCTAACGGACCCCATTATAGTCTATGGGGGTCTATGAGGTCCGTAGGCTCCGCTCGGCTCAGTTATGTGCCGAATCCGTCCTTTCCGTTCTCCTGCTCCTATAACGGAGCAGGAGAACGGAAAGGCTGAACGCTGATGTGAACATAGCCTAAGTCTGCTACCTGTGAGCTTGCACCTGTTTTCTGCCACCTTATTCCACAGATTTACCCTGGGTTCCAAGCAGCCAATTCCAACCTGCCTTGCAGTGGGCTCTGGTGAACATCGAGGGGTAACCTTAGATCTACTAACTGGAGTGGAAAAGGAAAATAATTAGCAGTCTACCAGGTGTTGGACCTCACTGATCTGATATTGATGAACTATCCTGAGGTCAGGACATCAATATTTAAGTATGGTGAAAACCGCATAAACTTTAATAACTTTGCCTAGTTGCCCTAAAGAACCCTAAAGTTTTTCAGTATAATATGGCTTATGTTACCTGATTTTTGCAAAATTGCAGTCATTACCTAACCAGTATGTTGTGTGTGTGGCATATCGCCCATATTCAGTAAGTGGTGGTAACGTTGATGTTCCCGATGCGATTGTTTAGGATATGTATGACATTGTTTTGCCTGAGTGAGAGTCAAGCTTGAGGTAGAGTACTTTTACCTCTTCTAGTCACACCATGTCAAGTGGTGAAGAGGGTTACCCCTTATAGTCGCAGCATGTCAGGTGGTGGAGAGGAGCCACACTATACAGCGACATTATTTAAACACTCTATAATAAAATCATCCTATTATGTATATGAAATGTGTGTGTGCATCCACTGACTACAGTTCCTCTGCATGACCATACCAGTGACCTACCCTACAGACCCCATGCCAAAATCCTGCATATGCCTCTGCCGGCACGTAACTTTGTGATAACATAAGAAGTTATATTAGAAAAGATGGATTTAATTTGAGCACGTTGCGAAAAAATAGGAGGCATGATGCTGACAAACACTTTCAGCAGTGATAATAATCTTAAGTGGTAAAATAATAGAGAAGAAAATAACAAAGTAAAAATGACAGAGCTCTAAATGTTCGTGGCTTAACCTTGGTATTTCGCTGACGGCTTGCCTGTCTATCGAGCTGACAATGCACAGTTTGCTATACTGTTTATAAGCACAGATGTTCTCAGACAACCTCCCTGAAAGATGCAAAAAAAAAAAAAGCAGGAGGCATTTCTCATAAACTCCACATCAGGTGAGAAGGCCAGACAGATGCAGCCATGCTTAGTGGTAAAGAGCAAATCCAGATACTGTTCATCCAATATTCACATCACCCTTGTGGTACAGTAGTAAAACAACATAGACTGTAGCTTTGCATGTCACTAAAGAAAATAACTTACAGCTAGAGATAAGCAAATCAACTCTACCGATCCAGAATTCATCCCAAATTTCCCAAAATAATCAAATTTTAACAAACCCAAATTTCTTGTGATTTGTTTCAGCAAATCGCAGAGAGAGAGAGAGAGAGAGAGAGAGAGAGAGACCCACACGTAATACTCCTCTGGAAATGAGACCTGCAGGCTAGTCTTCCTTCCAAAAAGACAAGAGTACTGGATGTCCTGATATTACATACACTCACCTAAAGAATTATTAGGAACACCATACTAATACGGTGTTGGACCCCCTTTTGCCTTCAGAACTGCCTTAATTCTACGTGGCATTGATTCAACAAGGTGCTGATAGCATTCTTTAGAAATGTTGGCCCATATTGATAGGATAGCATCTTGCAGTTGATGGAGATTTGAGGGATGCACATCCAGGGCACGAAGCTCCCGTTCCACCACATCCCAAAGATGCTCTATTGGGTTGAGATCTGGTGACTGTGGGGCCATTTTAGTACAGTGAACTCATTGTCATGTTCAAGAAACCAATTTGAAATGATTCGAGCTTTGTGACATGGTGCATTATCCTGCTGGAAGTAGCCATCAGAGGATGGATACATGTTCTAATTCTGTTTACGCCAAATTCGGACTCTACCATTTGAATGTCTCAACAGAAATCGAGACTCATCAGACCAGGCAACATTTTTCCAGTCTTCAACAGTCCAATTTTGGTGAGCTCGTGCAAAGTGTAACCTCTTTTTCCTATTTGTAGTGGAGGTGAGTGGTACCCGGTGGGGTCTTTTGCTGTTGTAGCCCATCCGCCTCAAGGTTGTGCGTGTTGTGGCTTCACAAATGCTTTGCTGCATACCTCGGTTGTAACGAGTGGTTATTTTAGTCAACGTTGCTCTTCTATCAGCTTGAATCAGTCGGCCCATTCTCCTCTGACCTCTAGCATCCACAAGGCATTTTTGCCCACAGGACAGCCGCATACTGGATGTTTTTCCCTTTTCACACCATTCTTTGTAAACCCTAGAAATGGTTGTGCGTGAAAATCCCAGTAACTGAGCAGATTGTGAAATACTCAGACCGGCCCGTCTGGCACCAACAACCATGCCACGCTCAAAATTGCTTAAATCACCTTTCTTTCCAATTCTGACATTCAGTTTGGAGTTCAGGAGATTGTCTTGACCAGGACCACACCCCTAAATGCATTGAAGCAACTGCCATGTGATTGGTTGACTAGATAATTGCATTAATGAGAAATAGAACAGGTGTTCCTAATAATTCTTTAGGTGAGTGTATCTCTGAATGAGACATGCAAGCCAGTTCTCCTTTGTCTCAAGAAAAATAAATGCCTTGTTTAACTGAGTGGGCTTATGCAAATCTTACATCTGCTGGCATCAGATAGGTTTAGTGTTCTTTTCTTTTTGGAAGTAAAGCTAATTTGCAAACCTTCTGGGAAAGATATTCAAATTAACTTTCCTTCCAAAAAAGAAAAGAACACTAAGCCTATATGATTAACAACACAATAGGTCCAAAATTAATTAAATCCTCACAGGAACACTCAATAATAAATACTAACCCAACAACAAAGGAGTGAAATTAATTTCCTTTAACCATAAAAGACTTTTTATTAGACATGATTAAAAATAATAATAATACCATCATAATTCATACACAATAATATTAGCAGGGAATCCACAAAAGCTTCACCACCTTATCGACCCTAGTCAAGTACATACAATAAAGTGTTTTATGCCATCTACAAAAATGATGCTGGCAGGACTGCCAATTCAGAGAATGGTGACCAGTTAAAAGTAGCAGCAACACAAATCCAGATGGATATGGGGCATATACCGCCTCTAACCTCTACTGTGCTCTACTTATCCACACCTATTCAGTAGTTCTCAGTGATATAAACATGACAATGTACCATACGATGTAATAGTTACATACATAATAGTGACTTCTCCTGAGGAAGCGAGACCGCGAAACGCGCGTCCAGGAGCGTCTCACCATCATCCCTACTACACTTAGGTATGTAAGTAGGCTAATCGCCTACAAAATGGAGTCAATCTATGACCACTCTCTTAGTACCTTAGTACTTCTCTCCTTTACTTCTACAGTATAATAAGCCTTTAAGAGATGCCCTTTGCTGACCTCACAGGGATGACATGATGATTAGCCCTATTGTAGCCAAAAACATCTGAAAGAGGTAGTAATCATCCTTCTGCATCACATCTTCTAAGGCAGATATAGAAATGTTACATAGGGTTGCCATCAGCACATTAGCAAGGTCTGGCAAATGCTGGAATCCATACTGAGATGGAGGTCCCACTGCTGCTGCACGCTTGTGTTGTGTTGGAGCTTGGTGTATTCCTTTCTATGGTCCGCTACTGGCTGCTCTATATTTAGCGCTCATCATTGACAGACTAATAGAATATTGTGTAAGGGAAAAGTAGCTTATTCTCCGTTTATGGAAAGAAGTTTACCAAGGATCTTTTTGGCTCACAAGTTGCATGCAGAGATTCCCACTCAAGGATGTCAGAAGGAAAGAGGTAGACAAGGTTGGCAGTTGAAACAAGGCTGGGATGATGGGTTGGCAAAGATTAGACCCTGCCTAGGGTGCCACATCATATCAGACCAGAATAGGGTTGAAATTTTCTTCCAAGAAAACCTCTTCACTGTTGGCACTCTGCTCAGAAAACTGCCATGCAATGCTGACCATTGAGAGCTCCTCACATCAGACTGATGGAAGCGCTTCTTGGTTAGTGTCATTATGTCTTCTGCAAAAGAAAATGTAAATATAGTGTATAGCTACAATTACATAAAAAGATGGGGATTTACTGCAATGCTCCTGAAAAATGAAAGCCAAGCTGTGATTGGTTGATATGGATAACAAAGACAGTTTATCACATATACAGTTCAGAAATCCCCATGAAAGTCTTTGGTTGCTTCAAAAATCCTAGGAACCCCTTTAAGCCCACATTGGCATAACTGTTTAAGGTACATCCGGCATTTGGGGTACATGAACCATTGAGTACCTCTGTACTGGCATTTCCTACATGCTTTCTTGATATCCCCTGCGCCATCGGTGGATGCAATTTATGTTGAGGCGCACGTCTTGTCATAAATTAAGCACATCTTCCAACAGTCAAAGCACCTAGAATGAAATCTACGCTGGTTTTTAGTTATTTAAACTAGAAAACTGATGTGAATGATGATAATTCTCCAGCTACGCAATGTTCTTTTATCAGAAAGTGTCATGGGTGGCATGAAAACTTAATTTGAGCATACTTTTAGCTCAAATATTGCTCACAATGTAGGTAAACTGTTACTTGCAACTTTTTTTTACGCTAGTTTTCTGGCAAAGGGGGTTGCTAAATTTCTCTATGCAGTCTGATGGAACATATCAACTTTTTGTTGTATATTAGATTAATATGGAATCCAGCACAAAAAATCTCCTTCTTAATCTATATGACATCAGGGGCATACGGAGACCAAGTATAGACCATGTACCTCTATGGGAGCCCAACTTTATCATAAATTAGGGGCATGTGGAGATACTACTAGAAAACATACACCTCTATGGAAGCCCAACTGTGACTCCATATAAAATCAGGGGCATACCAAGATATAGTAGAGACCAAACATCTCTATGGGAGCCTAATTGTGACTCTATATGAAATCAGGAGCATACAGAGATACTACTTGAGACCAAACACCTCTATGGGAGCCCAATTGTGCCTCTATATGAAATAAGGGGCATACGGAGATACTGTACCGTAGAGACCATACACCTCTGTAGGAGCACAATTGTGACTCTTTATGAAATCAGGGGCATACGGTGAATAAGTAGAGACCATACACCTCTATGGGAGCCCAACTGTGATTCTATATTAAATTAGGGGCATATGGAGTTCCTACTAGAAACCATACAGCTCTATGGGAGTCCAATTGTTACTCTATATGAAATCAGGGGCATACCGAGATACAGTAGAGACCATATACCTCTATGGGAGCCCAAATGTGACTCTATATGAAATCAGAAGCATACAGAGATACTACTAGAAACCAAATCCCTCTATGGGAGTCCAGTTGTGAATCTATATGAAATCAGGGGCATACAGACATATAGTAAAAATCATGCACCTCTATGGGGCCCAGTTGTGACTCTATATGAAATCAGGGGCTTACAGACATACATTATACACCATACAGCTCTATTACAGCCAAATTCTGACTATATGAAATCAGGGTCACATTGAGATACAATGGAGACCATACACCTCTATCGCAACCCAATTGTGAGTCTACTGTATATGAAATGGAGCTGTGTGTGTGAGTGGACTGGAATACCTGAATGGCCAGGCCACCCTGGTGAAAATATAACTGTTTTGCACTGTGTATACATAATCATTCACGACAATCTCCTTACATACCTCAATGAAACTCAAAATAAAAATTTCAGGCACCTCCATCATCCTCTCTCTCACTAAGGCAGTGTGTTGCGTGCTTTATAGTCTACACTCTTCTCCCAAAACTCTGGTTATTTTAAAATAATCTCCTTTGAAAAATGCCAAAATAAGACTTCATGAAGGGACCTGGCGGGCCATTATTTGTTTAGCATCTACCTGCTGTGGTGAAAATAGTTTTAGCTAATAATGTTTTCAAAAGCATTTTTGAAATTTGAAAAGCGGTGCCTCATATGACATGTCTGACAGCCCCTTCATCGAAGCTGGAGGATCCTGACGTCAGCAGCATCACCATTAAGGCACATTATGGAGCTCTCTGAGCAGAAGCAGCTGCAGCAAGACAAGTTCTTAATCCTCAGATGTAACTCGTATGTGTTTTCTTGCCCTCCTCTCAAGCATAGCATCCACGCAGCCCTTGTGTAGTGTTTTAGTTTATACGGCGGAGTGGTCAAAGAAGAGCATCAACTACGGTAATCTAGAGATGTATGTATATTTTTGCTGAGAGTTTTATTTTGGCAAATCTCATGGTCTGTGTTCCAAGTAAGCTAGCGTACTATTATCTCATTTCTGAGGAATTTACAAGTATGTATTTTAAACAGCTTGCAAAATATGGGCCAAATGCCATGTTTATGCAGCCCATGCAACCCTTTTTTGGACACTTTTTTAGCACTTTTCTACTGTCAGGTCTGACCTTGTGTTCTTTTACCATGTACCCAGTTGAGAAACCTAGTACACTTTACACAAGGATAAAAAATACCCAATCATATGGGAGAACGACCTTCATGGTGGGCACATATTAATAAATTCCCCACTATGTCTAAAAGAACAATAAAGCAAAAATAAAACATGGTGCAGTCATATCACAGGTTGGGATGCATTACTAAAACATTAGTGTTCTGGTTGCACAAAATTTCAGCGTTCCCTTATATTTGGCAAAAATTGCACCAATAAGCGCTAGTATTGGGCGAGCATCGCTATGCTCGGCACATTGCGGTGTTCGGCCGAATACCGCGTGTGCTCGAGCGAGATGCTTGAGTCTCCTCCCCACACGTTTGTTGGCTGCAATGCAGCCAATAAACATGCAGGTAAGTATTGCCCTTCACTGTAATGCTGTAGCCATGTTGGCTGCTGGCATTACAGTGATTGGCTGGCCGGAATGCGTCATCGGGTGCTATATAGCACCTGATGACACGTGTTCGGCTCAGTATTAGTCAGGGAGAGCTAGAGAGCAGAAGGGAGAGATAGTGTAGGGATTGAAATAGCAATATTTTTTTTTTATACTTGTTATAGACCCAAAAGTCCTTTTAAGGACTATTGTGTGTGGCAGCAATATATATTTTTAGTGCAACCTGCGCTAAATTGCTAAAACTTGTTAGAGACCCAAAAGTCTTTTTTAAAGACTATTGTTGTATCTGGCAGCAATATATGTTTTTAGCACAACCCGCGCTAAATAGCTTGCAATTATCTGAGTTACATCTCCTGTCTAACGTGTGCGCAGCCTAAAAATATCCATGACATCCAGTGTACTTTATCCGTAGACGGTGTCCACTGCAGACAGTTACATTGCCTATGCTACATCTCCTGTATAACGTTTGCGTATCCGAAATATCAGTGAAATTCAGTCAAATTTTTTTGCTGCTGGTGGCAGCGACATTACCTGTGCTACACCTCCTGTATAATGTTTGCCCATCCAAAATACTGTATTACTGACATTCATAAATTTTTTTATTAGGAAGTGGTGACAGCGACATTACTTGCGCTATACCTCCTGTTTAACGTGTGTGCGTCCTAAATATCAGTGACATTCATTCAGTGTAATTTTTTATTAGGCGGTGGTGACAGCAACATTACTTGCACTATACCTCCTGTTTAACGTGTGTGCGTCCTAAATATCAGTGACATTCATTCAGTGTAATTTTTTATTAGGCCGTGGTGACAGCGAGATTACTTGCGCTATACCTCCTGTTTAACGTGTGCGCATCCTAAAAATATCTGTAACATTCTGTGTCCTTTATTTGCGCATACACTTACAAAAAATGCGCTACTGTACGTGTGACATACTTGCAAGCATATATACCATTTAATATGCACAAGGTGAGCAGTTAGGGACGGGGAAGTGGCCGTGCTGCTGATGGTGCGTGCAGAGGCCGTGGCCCTGGGCGCGGTAAAACTGTGCTTACTTCCAGAGCACAAGAAACACACTCATCCACAATACCTAGCTTCATGTCCCAGTTTGCAGGGTGGCGCAGGACACCACTCTCGAAGTCAGACCAGTGCGACCAGATGGTCGGTTGGATTGCAGCAGATAATGCTTCAAGTCGGTTAAGCATCACCCTGTCTTCCACAAAGTCCAGTCTCAGTAGCCAAGAGTCTGGTCAACAGAATCCTCACCCTGATACTCTTTCCACCCACCATGGAGAATCTTGGTAAACAAGTGATCCCACACTCAGATATTCCGAGGAGCTGTTTTCATCGCCATTCCTTAATTTGGGCCTCTCGCCAAGCCCGCTTGAAGAGGGACATGAGGACATGTGCCCTGATTCCCAAACTCTGGAGCATCCACAGTCAGAAGAAGATGATGGTGGGGAACGGCAATTAGTGTTTCACGAGGTGGATGATGATGATGAGACACAGTTGCCAATAAGTCAACTGCAATTAGTGTCTCAAGAGGTTCGCGATGAGGATGAGACACAGTTGTCAATAACTGAGGTTGTTGTTAGGTCAACAAGTCATGAGGATGACCAGAGTGAGGAAGTGGAAGAGGAGGTGCTGGCGATGAAGTCACTGACCCAACCTGGGAAGGTGGCAAGCCGAGCGAGGACAGCAGTACAAAGGGGGAGGGATCCGCAGCACCACAGCAGGCTGGAAGAGGCAGTGGGGTGGCAAAAGGGAGAAGGTGGGCCACACCAAACAGGCCCTCAACTGTTCCCCAGAGCACCCCCTTGCGGCAATCTCCCTTGCCAAGTGGTAGGTGTTCCACGGACGATAAAAGAATTGTCATTTGCAACCTGTCCCGTACCAAAATGACCAGGGGCGTAAACACTAGCAACCTCATGAACACCAGCATGATCCGCCCTAATAGGTGGGCTGAACGCCTGGGTCCACAAACAGTGTCTGCGGGTCACACCACTGCCTCCTCTTCCCCTGTGTTACGTGCTGGCCCATCCCCTGTCCAAGACGCAGGTTCGGATGCCTCCCGGAATGCACCTGGACCTTCACAAGCACATCCAGCTAGCACATCCACTTCTGTGTCCCGGCGCAGCGTTCAGATGTCTATACCACAGGCCTTTGAACGAAAGCGTAAATACCCAGCCACCACAAATTGCTGGCCCTGGAAATGTTGCTATTTAGGCTTGGGGACACTGAGGATTTCCGCAGCCTGAAAGTGGCGGCTGTCCCGCGGTACTCTGTCCCAAGCCGCCAATATTTTTCACAGTGTTCAGTCCCAGCCTAACACCAGCATGTGTACCGTAACATCACCAGTGCCCTGACCAATGCAGTTATTGGGAAGGTCCACTTAACGACTGACACATGGACAAGTGCTTTTGGCCAGGAACGCTGCATTTCCCTGACGGCACACTGGGTGAACGTTGTGGAGGCCGGGAGCAAGTCATACCCTTGGATGGCACAGGTCGCAAAGGATTGCAGGCCCTACTTCCATCAGGGTTTCCGCCACCACCTACGTTAGTGACTGCAACCCCCCCTTCTCCTCCTCCGCCTTTTCCTCCACTTCAACATCTGAATTATCATCTTGCAGCACCAGTTACTAGATGAAATCAGTGTAGCACTGCAGTGGGGAAGCGGCAACAGGTCCAGCTTAAACTGATCTGCTTAGGTGACAAACAGCACACCGCCGCAGAGCTGTGGCAGGGGATAAGGGACCAGACTAAGCTGTGGCTCTCGCCACTTAACCTAGAACCAGGCATGGTTGTGTCTCATAATGGCCGGAACTTGGTGGCGGCTTTGGAGCTCAGCAAGCTCACACACACCATGCCTAGCCCATGTGTTCAACCTAGTGGTTCAGCAGTTTCTAAAAAACCTACCCTAATTTGCCTGAGCTACTGGTGAAGGTGCGCCACGTGTGTGCCCATTTCCGCAAGTCATCAACAGCTGCCGCCGGTCTGGCAACGCTGCAGCAGCGCTTGCAATTGCCAGCTCACCGCCTGTTGTGCGACATGAGCACGCGCTGGAACTCCACGTTCCACATGTTGGCCAGGCTTTGTTAGCAGCAGAGGGCAGTAGTGGAATACCAGCTTTAACATGGTCATCGCCTTTCCAGTCAGCTTCCGCTCTTCACAAGTGATGAGTGGGCATTGATGTCTGACCTCTGTGAAGTTTTACGCAACTTTGAGGAATCAAAACAGATGGTGAGCGGCGATAACGCTATTATCAGCGTAGCCATCCCACTTCTGTGTCTACTGAAACACTCGCTGCTCACAATTAAGGTGGACGCTTTGCATGTGGAAGAGGTGGAAATGGGGGAAGACCGTACACAGGATGATAGCCAGACCACCCTCAGTTCGTCTTTTCAGCGCAAATTGAATGATGAGGAGGAGGAGGAGCAGGAGACAGTTGCCTCCGCTACAGACGGTAGTACCCATGGAAGTTTTATCCTATCTGTTCAGTGTGGATGGGTAGAAGAGGAGTAAGAGGATGAGGAAATTGAGAGTCATCCTCCTGATGAGGACAGCAAAGTCTTGTCTGTTGGGACTCTGACACACATGGCTGACTTTATGTTAGGCTGCCTTTCCCGTGACCCTCGCGTTGTACACATTTTGGCCAACACCGATTATTGGTTGTTCACCCTTCTCGACCCCCACTACAAAGAGAACTTCTCATCTCTCATTCCTGTGGTGAAGAGGACGAGCAAAATGGTGCAATACCAGAAGGTCCTTGTGGAAAAATTGCTCAAAAAATTTCCAGCTGACAACGCTGGCTGCAGAGTACGTAGTTCCTTGGCCAACCGAGGAGGGGAGACGAGGGGAACACACAGAAGTTCCAACAGAGGCAGGGCAACACTCTCCAAGGCCTGGGACAGTTTCTTGACACCCCGCCAGAACCCTCAACCTGATGCGCGGCCTAGTTTCACAAAGAAGGAAACATTTTGGAAGATGATAAAGGAGTACGTAACAGACCGTGTCCGTGTCCTCAGTGATCCCTTTGTGCCTTACAACTATTGGGTGTCCAAGCTAGACACGTGGCACGAACTAGCACTCTAAGCCTTGGAGGTTCTGGCCTGCCCTGCCGCCAGCGTTTTGTCAGAGATGGTATTTAGTGGTGCTGGGGGCATAATAACTGATAAGCGCATCCACCTGTCAACTGAAAATGCTGACCGGTTGACTTCTCTACTCCACCAGAGGAAAGTGGCTGAACATAAAGGCACTTTAAATGTGGCTTTTATGGTGTATTGAATACACTGCATTCCCATGCACCCCTTTCACCACTAAAAAGGGTATATGGGGGGGGGCGTGGCCTGACCGGCATGGAGTGAAGACGCTGATCGCTTCAGCTCCGATTCTATCCTGTTTGAATCCTGACCATCCGCTTGGATAAACTGTGAATTTCTGCCTAAAGACCCTCAGTGAACCTCTGTGAGTGCCCCCAGTAAGTTTTACCTGTCCCGGTGCCCTGCGGTGACTGCTGGATAAAGAGCCCTGGGTCTGGGCCTACTTACCAGACGGCACTTCCTGACGCCATTCCTGCCGGCTGGCCGGATCGATCGGTGGGGGAACTGGTGAGAGGAGGTTCCCTGCCATACCTACCTACTTCAGAGGCCAAGCGGGATCTGGAACGTTAATCCGGTGGGTTCATTTCACTCTATCCTTGACCGGACGGCGAACCTGTGACCCCGGGACATTAGGCGCTGCGGGCGCCATATTGGCTGCGGAGCTGCAGGGGGCTATACCTCTCCCCTTATAGGCCGTTACCCAGGTAGAGAACTTCTTCATCTACTCTGCCGTTATAGGGATTCACCTGGGGCGGTGTGACACTAGTTGGGGTCACTGTGTCTGCGTTATCCTCAGCAGAGAGAGACTTGACACTTATATTAAGCCACAAGCTGGTTGCTGAAGCTTTTATGGGCCGAAAAACGGGTACCTCTGGGCCTGCTATCCCTCCCAAATTGATGCTTGACAATATGAGCCAGACAGATGGCCACAACTCTGGAACTTCTGCTGAGCGTCCGGAGGTAGACCTTGCCAAAATCATGGCGGCCATTACCAGCTGCCAAACGACACTCACGGTCAAAATTGACCATGTACAGGCCGACTTAACTCTCCTCAGACATGATATTGACAAGATCCGTGAGAGGACAACTGAGGTGGAGAGGAGGCTGGGAGAGGTGGAGGATACGGTCCAACGTGAGGATTCGGTGATCCGTGATTTGCAAAACCAAGTTAAAACCCTGGCGGCAAAAGTGGAGGACGCTGAAAACCGAAACAGGAGAAATAATATTAGGATTATGGGCTTACCGGAGAGAGCAGAGGGCCCTTCCCCTGAGGAATTTACGGAGCGTCTCATCAAGCAACTCCTGAACCCAATTACCCTATCAGGGACTTTTGCAGTGGAGAGGGCGCACAGGATCCCTACTCGTCCTCTGCCCCCTGGAGCCCCGCCACGTCCTTTTATCTTTAAGGTGTTAAATTATAGAGACAGGGACGCTATCCTGGCTACGGCCCGTCGTATGAAGGACATTCATTTGGACAACGTCCGGATTTCCTTCTACCCGGACTTTTCTACAGAGGTGCAGAAACAACGCAGACAGTTCACGGCTGTGAGAGTTCGGCTGCGGGAGAAAGGCCTGGTTTATGCCATGATGTATCCAGCACGTCTCAGAATCCAGGATGGTGAAGTGGTGAAATTCTTCACCTCCCCAGAGGAAGCGTCTGACTGGCTTGATCGCAGGGGCTGAGTATAACGGGACTTATGTTCTGAGAGTCTTATTTTAGGTTGCGGATGGTCACTTTATATGGGGAGCTGTTTGTGCTAAAATTGTATTGCCCTACTGCCTAGGTTCAGTTCTTGGGTTTACCTAGAGTGGTGGGTGGCAATACGGGCCTCCCCGTCCTGATCTATTAGAGAAGAAATTGTTCATGGGAAACTCAAGCTTGGATAGGTTGGGGTTATCTGGGCAGGGTGGGGGGATTTGTCCGCTGTTCTGGGCATGTTGGGTTGTTCTCACTGTATTCTTGATGTATGGGTGTGATTGTGTGTTTGTATGGCTTGGGTGGTGCATTTTCCTCGGATGGTATAACTTTGACATTCCGCCGTAATGGCTATCTGTCGGTTTGTCTCCTGGAATGTCAGGGGACTAAATGATAAAATTAAGAGATCACTGGTCTTTAATTTTATAAAGAAACATAACCCCGATATGTTGATATTGCAGGAGACACATCTGCAGGGGAGGAAGCTCCTAGCGTTGAAAAAGCCTTGGGTGGGAGCAGCCTACCATGCGGTATATACTTCCAGAGCGAGAGGTGTGTCAATTCTGGTGGCGAAATCCCTTCCCTTTCGTTCCTGCTCTGTTCAGACTGATATGATGGGACGTTTTGTGATCCTTCATGCTGCAATCAGGGGCATCGAGTATGTGGTGATAGGAGTATATGTCCCCCCCCCTTTTCAGAGGGATGTGTTGGATGAAATTATGAAGCGAGTGGCAGCGCTGCCTCCGGTGCCTCTGATTGTACTTGGGGATTATAATGCGGTGTTGGACCGGACAATGGATAGGCTTCGTCCTGGGGGGTCACATACTGATGCGTTGAATTCCTGGGCAGAGGTGTTTGCCCTAACAGAGGGTTGGAGATATATGCACCCGGATATTAGACAATACTCTTGCTATTCGGCTTCCTATGCAGCACTCTCCCGGATTGATTTAGCGTTTCTCAGTAGGGAGCTGCTACCCTCGCTAGTAGCCACGGAATACTTGCCAAGAGGCATTTCTGACCATGCCCCCCTGTTGGTGGTTCTGAGACAGCCGCTTACACCTGCCGAAAGGCAATGGAGACTGAATAGCAAATGGCTTGAGGTGCAGCCGGTGGTTTGGGCGGTGCAGCAGGGGATGAAAGATTATTGGGAACTCAATGAGGGCTCTACCAACCCTCTGGTGGAGTGGGAGGCATTTAAAGTTGTCCTGCGTGGTACGTTGATTCAGGCAATTGCTTCTTACAGAAAAGAGCTAAGCGCCACCAGAGTTAAATTAGAAAACGAGGTAGTAGATAAGGAGCAGACCTTCATCGCTGACCCTAATGATGAGAACCGTATTTCATGGGATGAGGCACAAAGGAAACTTACCTTGCATCTCACAGAGTACACCCAGAAGAGATTGCTATTCCAGAGGCGCCTGGTCTTTGCAGACGGCGACAAAAATGGGAGAGCCTTGGCTTTCCTGGCTAAGACTGAGACGCAGCAGACGGTAGTCCCACACATTACCTGCAGGGATGGCTTGAAGGTTTATAGACCCGAGGACATTTGTGAACAGTTTGTTCAGTTTTATACTGACTTATACAGTTCTAAATCCACTTCCTCCCCAGATGGGATCCGTTCATTCCTTCAATCCATTCCTCTTTCTCCTTTGGCTGCGGCTGATAATAGATATCTAGGGAGACCTATTGATGTTGGAGAAGTAAGGGCAGCAATCGAGGACATGGCTCCTGGGAAGTCACCTGGACCGGACGGCTTCCCGATTGAATGGTACAGGTTAGACGTTAATTTACAATCTACACGCTTACTCGGACTTTTTGAGTATGCGTGTGAGTCCGGGAAGTTGCCTTCTTCCTTTGGGGAAGCGACTGTCGTAGTTATTCACAAAGTCGGGAAGCCTCCGGATCAGTGTGCATCATACAGGCCGATTTCCCTCCTAAACACGGACGCGAAAATCTTGGCTAAAGTCCTGGCTAAGCGTCTTGGCGAGGTGATACTGTCTGTTATTGACCCGGACCAATCTGGTTTTATGCCCGGGAAGACGACTGATATAAATCTTAGGAGACTATTCACTAATTTGCAGGTTAGACACGATAATGCGGGTTCAAGAGTCTTGGCGTCCCTAGATAATGAGAAGGCCTTTGACTCTGTGGAGTGGAATTTTATTTGGGAGACAATGTTCCGTCTTGGTTTTCCTTCCTCTTTTGTCAAGTGGGTTCAATTGTTATACCAGACACCTATAGCACGGATTAGAGTGAATGGAGTCATATCCCGGCCCTTTAGGTTGCATAGAGGCACTAGACAGGGGTGCCCTTTGTCCCCATTGTTGTTCGCCCTGATAATGGAACCCTTGACACAATTAATCAATAACAGCTCTTTGATAGAGGGGTGGACGGTAGCGGGGATTCAGGAGAAGGTATCATTATACGCAGATGACCTGTTAGTCTACTTGGCGGACCCTGGCCCCTCCTTAGAAACCCTGCTAGATGTAGTGGATGGATATGGGAAATACTCGGGTTTACGGGTTAATTGGGCCAAGTCTAGTTTATGTGTAATAGACATGGATGAAGAGGTGGATATTTCCCCGATATCTCCCCTGAGAGTGGTAGATAAATTTCTCTACTTAGGGATATATATCCATAGGGACCCTAGACAGTTCTGTCAATTGAACTTGAGGCCCACCATGGAATACATCACGCGTAAGCTGGAAGCCTGGGAGAATCTTCCGCTGACCTTGGTGGGGAGAATTAATATTATCAAGATGGTGCTACTACCCAAACTTCTGTATATTTATAGAGCAGCCCCAGTGAGGATCCCTAAGTCACATTTTGATATGTTAGATAGATCCTTTTCCCGTTTCTTGTGGCTCCATCGGTCCCCCAGACTAGCGAGAAAGACGCTGAAGGCCTCCTACACTCAGGGGGGCTTGCAGCTACCAGATATGTATATTTATTATATAGCCACGCGCCTAATGTATGCATCTTGGTGGATTAGGGCGGATGCCAATAACCCTGCGGTGGTACTAGAGGCGGCGCTGGCTGGTTCATATGAAGCGCTAACTAATCTGGTATACAGGGGGGGGAAACCCGTAGGACTGGGGACGTATACGGACTCTATGGCAACAGTTAGCGAGGCCTGGGTGAGGTTTGTGGAGATACATACGGAAAGCCTGGAGGGTGGCACCTGGTCCCCTTATATCCCACTATGGCGTAACAAGCTTCTCCCAGAGCTCTTGCATCTTCCTGACTTTGAGTTCTGGCCTAGGAAGGGTCTTAAATATCTAACACAACTGTTTCAGGAAGGAACCTTCCGTTCCTTTGAGAGCCTGCGAGCTGAGTTCCAGTTACCCCAGACGAGTTTTTATCGCTTCCTCCAACTGAGACATGCCTGCGAGAAACAATTTAGAGCCCTATCCCTAAATTTAGAATGCGGCCCATTAGAGTCAATAGCTAGGAGGAAAATCCCTTGCAAACCTATCTCCTCCTTTTATGTTGAAATTGTTAAAATGCAAGAATCTCCTATTAAGCGTTCCTTTGCTAAATGGGCTGAGGATATTCCAGAATTGGAGGATTCTCATTTGGAGGAATGGCGTCTGAGATGGAGGTCGTCGGTTATAAGTGCGAGAGATCAGCTCATCCAAGTGAAGTGGATGCACAGAGTGTACTTGACCCCACTGCGTCTCTATCAGATGCGACAATTACCGAGTCCGGGTTGTGATAGATGTGGAGAGGCGAGGGGCTCTTTCTTCCATATGGTGTGGTTATGCCCGGTGATAAAGACATACTGGAAGGGAATTTGTAATTTTATCAATGCTAGGTTAGGGCTCCCAGGGATTTGTAATCCTGTAATATGCCTACTAGGGTTAGTTTCTGAAGCCACCCCTTCTAAATACAATAGAATACTGTTAAGACTGTTGATGTTTTATGGGAGGAAAAATATACTTTTGAACTGGAAACCGCCCAAGTGTCCTACAGTGAGCCAATGGGTACTCCTTATAAATAACGACCTGCAAATGTATAAATTGACATATGAGGCGAGGGGATTGTCTGACCGATTTGATGATATTTGGGGCCTTTGGGTCCAAGCTGAAGGCACGACTTGAGTCATTAACGGTGGCAAATGTATCACCCACTGTATGTATGTGTGAGTGTATGGGTGGAGCAAGTTCTAGAAGCCTCTTAGAGACAACAGTGACACTTTGTACTATAGCCATTTATATGTCTTTTATGGTCAAGATATACGTGAATAACGGACTTGCTGATGTGAGTGTTGTATCATGGAAGTTTGTTCTCTTCCTTGTTCTCCCCATTGGAGTGTTGTATTTTTTATGCAAAATGTTAAATAAACACTATTAAAAAAAAAAAAAAAAAAAAAGGGTATATGGTTCATTCCTTCTTTTCTCGTCCTCCTCCTCCATCATATCAACATGCTTATTAGGCTGCCCTTGCTGCTAATGTTTTAGAGGGTCAGCTCAGCAGCGGGCACTCACCCATAATGTTATAGCAGGCCCGCACCCATTATGTTTTTGAGGGTCACCAGCAGACCCTCAACCATAATGTTTTAGAGGGTCAGCTCAACAGCAGACTCTCACCCCTAAATTTTTAGATGGTCAGCTCGGCAGCAGGCCCTCACCCACAAAATTTTCTAGATGGTCAGCTCGGCAGCAGGCCCTCGCCCACAAAATTTTTAGATGGTCAGCTCGGCAGCAGGCCCTCGCCCACAAATTTTTTTAGGCCTCTTTCACACGGGAGGTGAACGCATTGCACCCGCACTGAATCCGGACCCATTCATTTCTATGGGGCTGTTCAGATGAGCGGTGATTTTCACGCATCACTTATGCATTGCGTTTAAATCGCAGCATGTTCTATATTCTGCGTTTTTCACGCAACGCAGGCCCCATAGAAGTGAATGGGGTTGCGTGAAAATCGCAAGCATCCGCAAGCAAGTGCGGATGCGGTGCGATTTTCACGCACGGTTGCTAGGAGACGATCGGGATGGAGACCCGATCATTATTATTTTCCCTTATAACATGGTTATAAGGGAAAATAATAGCATTCTGAATACAGAATGCAAAGTAAAATAGCACTGGAGGGGTTAAAAAATAAATAAAAAAAATTTAACTCACCTTAATCCACTTGCTCGCGTAGCCCGGCATCTCCTTGTGTCTCCTTTGATGAAGGACCTGTGATGACGTCACTCCGGTCATCACATGGTACGTCACATGATCTTTTACCATGGTGAAGAAGTTCGGGTTTGGGTACCAAACACGCACGATTTTTCTCACGCGAGTGCAAAACGCATTACAATGTTTTGCACTCGTGCGGAAAAATCGCGGGTGTTCCCGCAAGGTACCCGCACATTTTTCCGCAGCGCCCGTGTGAAACCAGCCTTAGATGGTCAGCTCAGCAGCAGGCCCTCGCCCACAAAATTTTTAGATGTCAGCTCTGCAGCAGGCCATCACGCCTAATGTTTTAGATGATCAACTCAGCAGCAGACCCTCACCCCTAATGTTTTAGATGGTCAGATCAGCAGCAGGCCCTCGCATCTAATGTTTTAGAGGGTCACCAGCAGTCCCTTGCTTCTAATGTTTTTGAGACTCTTTTGAGACCAGCAGGCAAGCAATCATAATTTTTTACAGGTGTGTATGATGCCCTCCTTTATGTGTATTAAAGAGTGTATTGGAGTGCCGATTCCTTGTAATTTGTGGCAGCCCTTTCCCTTGCATAGGCTTTTAAGTGAAGAAGTCCCACTACCTGACCAATTATACCACAATTTGAATGAGGCCCTCCTTTATGTGATATACAGGTTGTATCGGAGTGCCTCTTCCTTGTAATTTATGGCAGCACTTGCACTTTATATACAAGTAAATATATAGGAAAGAATGTTTCCTAACAATTTTTCCTCTAAAATCGATTTTATCTTCGATTTTGTGCGTATTATTGTCAGTCTGTAAAAGTGGCGTACTACTCGGACAACATCGTTCTCAGCAGCGAGACAACCTCCCCATGCTGTTCCGAACCATTTCAGTGGTGTTTTCATCAATTTCTGACCTTTTACTATGAACCAGACACCCTCCCCTCTTCAGAGCAGGGATTGCCTGGTTAAATGCTCGGGTTCTCCCATTGACTTTCATTGTGCTCGGTAGAGCACCCGAGCATCCCGAGGTGTTCTTCTGGAGCACCCGAGCACTTTGGTGCTCGACCAACACTAATAAGTGCAATATGGCTGCAACGAGTGGACAAAGAGTTTCCTGTGTCGGTACAGGACCTGGGTGATACAGTACATGAAGGGGTTGGCTGACTGACTCCTTTCACTAGCTAAGTCATCAAGCCCCCTTCTCACTGCAGCCAATGTAGAGCCAGAGAAAGGGAATGGCTTAGCACGGTGATGGACATGGAGATGGCATGTCACACTTCTGCTCCAGCAGGAACCAGAGCACCATTGATGGGAGAGAGTTTTTTTTTTACTTAACCCTGCTTGACCATAGACCATTGCAAAAGCAGTTTTCTTTTTGTTTCTTGTTTTTTAAAGCAGGTAATTTAATGACACGCACACGTCAGGACATGAGTAGCCAAGAGGAAACATAAGCAAGGATACATATGCATATTAGTAAGTCAACTAATTTTACATTTGACATGTAATGGAAATAATTTTTTATTACTGTAAAACCCCTTTAATTACCTTGATTTCTCATAATACAATTTCATTACATTATTGTGACATGTTAGCAAAACCATTGACATGCAGGAAACTCCCATCACAATCACTGGGTGGCCACATATGGACACATATAGCATAAACAACTCCTGATAGAGCATCAGGGCTTCATCTCGTGCCACTTTACTCTTCAGCTTAGACTAAAGAAAAATGACTCATCTGTAAATCTAGGTGGCCCAATTTGAGCGGAAAAGTAGAGAAGGTTAGCCGTGGGAATAAAATGTTAACTAGAAAAATGACCTTTCATATGGGACCGCATGATTTCTATGTACGTTCCCTGGTGTGCCCTAAAACAAAAGCTTTTTACCCTGGCTTATTACATTCCATAATCTAACTGACCCCTTCATATAACAGTATCTGCAGTACCCCAGACTTGGGTGTTTCTGCAAAGTTTGGTTTGTTATATAATCTTTGTAGTGTTAATGCTATGTATTACACACTCAGTTGTTCCAGCATGAGCCAGCCAAGGCCAGAGAAAACTAATCCCAGGCCAGCCCTCTCTGGAGCTCAGGGTGTGGGCCAGCTCCAACCATAGTTCCAGAAGATTCCAGTCAGAGTAGCTGTAGGGCCTAAGGAAGAAAGAGCAGTCTCCATGTGTTCCTCTCCCATATACTCCAGCTTCAGGCCCTCCCTGTGCTAAATGAGATGAAAGAGAAGAAGATCTGAAGGAGGATTTGCATGGCTACAGTGTGATAGTTAGCCAGGTAACCCAGCTTAAAGTGTTCCAGATCCTGCTCCTTCATGGGCAAAGCAAGTAAAGACACCCTATGCACCCCCAGAATAGTGAGTGCCTAAGAGTTCCTTTTGTTAAGTACCATCTGGCCTTGTCTCTGACTCTCTCAGCACCACACCCTGGCAATTGCATTTCCATCACTTGCCCTGCCTAGCACCAGTGGCGTCTCTAGCTTTCAAATTTTGGGGGGGCACACTGGGGGCCAGGACAAAAGTAGGGGGGGGGCAGCTATAACAACGATACATTTACACAAGTACGCTTAAAAATGCTGTGATACTTTACCCAATACCTAAAACCGCAACAGGGAAGAAAAGTCCTGCTGTCTGTGGCTTAAAAAAAAAAAAAAAATACTCAGATTTCAACATGTCCTAGCTGCCTGTGGATGACACTTTTATAGGGAGGGGGATCTGTGAATGACACTGCTATGGGGGGATCTGTGGATGCCACATACCGTATATAGCATCTTATGCTATATGTGTCATCCACAGATCTCCCTCCCCGCCTCTCACAGGAGTGTACATTTGACATTTCTAAACTGTGGCGGATCCAGAGCCTGGTCTCGAGAGGGGCACTTCCAGATTATTTTCTGTCCGCCGCCACAGAACAAGGGTGCTTATAGAACAGACTACACAGTGTAGAGGTATACTGTATATTGTGGGGCACAGTGTAGAGGTATACTGTACATTGTGGGGCACAGTGTAGAGGTATACTGTACATTGTGTGGCACAGTGTAGAGGTATACTGTACATTGTGTGGCACAGTGTAGAGGTATACTGTACATTGTGTGGCACAGTGTAGCGGTATACTGTACATTGTGTGGCACAGTGTAGAGGTATACTATACATTGTGTAGCACAGTGTAGAGGTATACTGTACATTGTGTGGCACAGTGTAGAGGTATACTGTACATTGTATGGCACAGTGTAGAGGTATACTGTACATTGTGTGGCACAGTGTAGCGGTATACTGTACATTGTGTGGCACAGTGTAGAGGTATACTGTACATTGTGTGGCACAGTGTAGCGGTATACTGTATACTGTGTGGCACAGTGTAGAGGTATACTGTACATTGTGTGGCACAGTGTAGAGGTATACTGTACATTGTGTGGCACAGTGTAGCGGTATACTGTATACTTGGTGGCACAGTGTTGGCTATATGTGTATAACATAAACATATTTCACATAAAAACTTACAATTACTTGGCTTGGCCCTTGGCGGAGCTGATGTTGTGTTTTATCCTAATGAGAAAGGTTTTATAATAAGGATTTGGAGAAGGGGCAGAGGGATAGCATAGCAGGGAGAGGCTGGTGCTGCTACTAGGGGCTCATACCATAGGGGAGTAATAAAGCCCACCATAATGCCCCCCCCAGTAGAAATAATTCTCCTTATAATGTGACAATGCAAAAAATACCCCCTTGTAATGTCCCCAGTTGAGCTAATGTCCCCCATAATGTGCCAGTATAAAATACCCCTATATAGTGCCCCCAGTAAATGCCCCCATAGTGCTCCTCTCCCCCCTTCCTCCTAGTGCCCCCATAATGTACCAGTATAAAATGCCCCATATATATCGTGCCCATGTAGATGCCGTCAGTGTCCCCCATAATTTGCAAGTATAAAATACCCCTTCTTAGTGCCCCCCGTAGAGGACTCCATAGTACTCATCTCCCCCTTCCCCATAGTACCCACCATAATGTGTCCCAGTATAAAATGCTACTGTACAGAGCCCCCCATATAAAATACCCCTTCTTTGTGGCCTCAGTAGATGCCCCTATAGTGCCCCCAATCATGTGCCAGTAATAAGTGCCCTCAATAACGTGCCAGTAATAAGTGCCCCCAATAATGCGCCAGTAATAAGTGCCCCCAATAACGTGCCAGTAACAAGAGCCCGCCATCACGTGCCAGTAACAAGAGCCCCCCAATGTGCCAGTAATAAGCCCCCATCATGTGCCAGTAATAAGCCCCCCATCACGTGCCAGTAATAAGCCCCCCATCACGTGCCAGTAATAAGCCCCCCATCATGTGCCAGTAATAAGCCCCCCATCACGTGCCAGTAATAAGCCCCCCATCATGTGCCAGTAATAAGCCATTATCACATGCCAGTAATAAGCCCCCCAATGTGCCAGTAATAAGCCCCCCAATGTTCCAGTAATAAGCCCCCCAATGTGCCAGTAATAAGCCCCCCATCATGTGCCAGTAATAAGCCCCCCCAATGTGCCAGTAATAAGCCCCCCCAATGTGCCAGTAATAAGCCCCCCAATGTGCCAGTAATAAGCCCCCCAATGTGCCAGTAATAAGCCCCCCAATGTGCCAGTAATAAGCCCCCCCAATGTGCCAGTAATAAGGCCCCCAATGTGCCAGTAATAAACCCACCCAATGTGCCAGCAATAAGCCCCCAATGTGCCAGTAATAAGCCCCCCAATGTGCCAGTAATAAGCCCCCCCAATGTGCCAGTAATAAGCCCCCCCAATGTGCCAGTAATAAGCCCCCCCCAATGTGCCAGTAATAAGCCCCCCAATGTGCCACTAATAAGCTCCCCAATGTGCCAGTAACAAGAGCCCCCCTTATTGTGCCTGTAAAAATATTGCAAAAAAACCCCAAAACAACAGTTATACTTACCTCCATGTCAGCGATGCGATGCAGGCCTCTTCCGGCCTGTGTCCCAGTCTGTATGGCTCAGGCGGCGCGATGACGTCATCGCCCCGCCTGCGCCGGCCTCTGATAGGCTGCCGGCCTAGTGCCTGCAGCCTATCAGAGGAAGGGGAAGGGACACGCCTCTCCCTCCCCTGCACCGCCGCAGCACAGGCAGATTACTATGGAGATGAGCGCAATGGAAGCGCTCATCTCCCTGTACCCGACTGCGGCAGTGCGGCGGCTCACTTGGGGGGGGGCATCTTAGTTGGGGGGGCACAGCTTGATGTAGGGGGGGCCCATGGCCCCCTCTGGCCCCCCCCCCCTGGCGACGCCACTGCCTAGCACCCAAATGAACATTAACATCAAGGGCACCCCCAAACTACCATCAGACAGGGAGTGCCCTTAGGAAATATAGGGTGGCCTTCCTTTACTGCACCGACCTCAGGGATGGCCTATGGAAGTACACCGTGACACATCATCATCAGGGCCAC
Source organism: Bufo bufo (assembly GCF_905171765.1). Lineage (NCBI taxonomy): Eukaryota > Metazoa > Chordata > Amphibia > Anura > Bufonidae > Bufo > Bufo bufo. The sequence goes on from NC_053391.1 coordinate 50,166,021, forward strand.
TACCAATCCCATCTTCTAGGGCAGGGTTTCTCAACTCCGGTCCTCTGGACCCACCTACCAGTCATATTTTCAGGATTTCCTTAGTATTGAGCATGTGATATAATTAGTGTCCATGCATCAGGACCACAGGTATTCATTCATGGGATAATCTCAAATCCTGACCGGTAGGTGTGTCCCAAGGACTGAAGTCAAAAAACCCTGCTCTAGGGGCTCACTGCATATCCCCCACACTCCATGCGCTTCATATCTTTGCATACATAGATACTGGCTGGTGATTGGCTCCTGCCGGTTTATGTCTACTGCCCTAATTTGTAGAGAAGAGAAGGCAGGGCCATTGTTTTACCTTTTGTGCCTCCCTTATTTCCTGATTGACTGTAATCTCTTATGAGCAGGGTTCTTCATGCTATCGTTTGAGTCGTGGATTAGCTTGTCATCTTGTAATGTCTAATGTCTATACATGTACTGTTTGTTTGTAGAATGCTGATAATTAGTATTTTTATTATGATTGTATTATTTTATTATTATGTGTAGTTCAAAATGAACCTCATTACAAAAGACCTTAGAAAAGTTGAAAATCAGAAGATCTGGAACTAAAAAAAGAAAAGAAAACTGAGCTGTGACCTCTATAAATCAGCTCAAAATGTTGGACCAACGGTAAAATGAATAGAGCTGGGCATTCACTTTTATCTATGCAGATTTACACCGTGGAAAAGCCTCCTACTTGGTACACACCATAACTCTCAAGCAATGTAGATAATGGCTCCCATATATGTTCTCTAAAAATACCATCTTGTTGACAGGCAGAAACATGTTCGAAGGGTTGCCCTACTTACCAAAGTGGTTTGCTTCTCAATTCACAACACATGTTTGGAGTCTGGACTTAAAATGTATATTGAGGTTTAAAGGCCTCTAAGTGGGTTCAGTTGTTTTCACATAGCCCACCCCCCCCCCCACCCTGGACAATTAGACCTGTGTAATAATAATTATTTATGTTATTTACTTAGTACAATGCGCACACAGTAGACCGTGGCCCAAGGCTTCTCAGTACTTACTAATTGGGGAAAAAATAGCAGAAATTACAGCAATGCTCAGGAATTCTACTATATGAAGAGTAGATCATAAAGGTTATGCAATTCGCATGTCAACGACCCTCACATAAAATACATGGAACACTTATGTCATCATCACTGGTCTCCGATAAGCATATCTTAAAAGTCTCAAGCTGAGAAACTATTGATGGATGCCTGTTACTCTTACACTGAATTTACTAAAGTTTTTCATAAATCATCAGTTAAAATACTTGAAATGTAATAAACATTGAGTCACCTATATGAAAATAAATCAAACATCTTTCCAAATATGGTGCTGATCACTGGAATACTGTGGATGTTAGAGATGAGCGAAGTTTTCGTAATTCGATTTCGCCAAATTTTTTCAAGACAGTCGCTTAGTTCTGAATTCATTTGTCATGAAGCACGCTAAATCAGCTATATCACGGCCTGCAGGGAGAGTGTATCTCGGTGTACATCACTGTGCATTACAGCAACATGAATAGCTGGTGCTTTGTGGTAGTGAAACAGTTCCAGTGACCGCAGGGTGGACACCCCAATAACAGTAGTTTATTCACCCCAATTTGAGAATCAAGGCATAATAGAATTGCTTATCTATTAAACAAGGAGGACACTGTTCAATTAAATAGCCCTGTGCCCTACATAGTGATTGATGCAAACTGCACTGTCTCCTACGGACAGGGGACAGCTGGCAAATTTTAACCCTGGGGGCAAGCACACAGCACTGGCTCAGCCTTAACCTGTTTAACTCCACCTACCATATATAGGCGGTATAGGTAAATGGGCTTTAAATCGTTATAAGGTGGTAGCTGGTTGTATTTTCGTGTTGAGATCACAGACACATGTGTAGTCCCACCTACAGTAGATGAGTCTGTAGCAACAACATGGTCATTAGAGGGGATGCTGTTCCTTTAGTGGACAAACAGTTTTGTCTGGTCTTTTTGACAGAATCTGTGACAGTGGCCCGAACTCAGATGTGAATGGATAGTATCAGATCGAAGTATGGCATCAGATGCACATTTAACACACAAATACAGAGCAAGAACCAAGATCACTACATACATACAGCACCAGAACCAAACCTATAAGTCAAATACAGCACCAGAACCAAGTTCACCGCATGAATACAGCACCAGAACCAGGTTCACCCCATGAATACTGCACCAGAACCAGGTTCACCCCATGAAAACAGCACCAGAACCAAGTTCATTGCATGAATACTGCACCAGAACCAAACCCATAAGTCAAATACAGCACCAGAACCAAGTTCATTGCATGAATACAGCACCAGATCCAAGTTCATTGCATGAATACTGCACCAGAACCAAACCCATAAGTCAAATACAGCACCAGAACCAAGTTCACTACATAAACGCAGAACCAGAACCATGTTCAGTACATATATATATCACAAGATTTTAAAAGTTCAATACTGATACCATTTGAGTAGTCAGGTCAGCCCTCGCCATATTAGCTTGTATGGTGTGAAACTACAGCTCCCGGTATAGTAGTAGTAAAGGGATGCTGAGAGTTGTTGTTTCACAAAACAGCATGCTACCACCCATCATTAGTGACTACAGCACTGGTCATAAACAGTCAGTAGCAGAATAATAATTTACATTTTGTAACTTACAGGTGACGTCCCCAACATTAGGGTTAGGGTCAGTACTAGGGTTAAGAGTTTTAGGGCCAGGGGCCAGTATTAGGGTTAGTAGTAAAGTTGAGGCACACAGTTTTCAGTGTTGCAATTTCAAAAGGATTTATTCATTCAAATCATACAGTAGTTTCATCCGTTTGCCCAATATTTGTTTTAGTGAGTAAGAACAGTATTCTTAGACCGGACGTTTCGCTCACATAGGACCTTCATCTGCGGTCACATTTTTATCTATAACACAATAATTGACATGAGCTGGATTAGAACTACTGAAACAATCAAGCTAGATACATATAAACATATTACAATGTGTAAGTCCTAAAAGGTCGGTGCTAAATAACAAATCTATGTGGAGTCAGAAGTCCACAAAGTCCATAATGGGGAATTCTGTTAGTGCTAGGCACTTATTTCATATCAACCATATAATATATGCAATGCTGGATCATGGGTAATGGAGCATTTATCTATATAGTGCCCCCCAATCTCATAATAACTACATGCTAAATCTATATACAAAGTGTTAAATGCCACCTGGTGAGCAATATGGTTTGGAGCATCTGAAACTAGTTTAACCACATATATGCCAAAGTATATAGTCTGAATACTGGTTACATTAAACGAAATCCATATGGTCTAATGAGGTATATGTGATTTATATTTGGATTACTGCAGCTGTGTGAGCAGGTTCTCCAAACATAACATAACACATGTAGATTTCTCCCAAATGAACATTTTACATTTAACATTTTCGCCTCTTACAGCCTGTTATGATCCATCCATATCATAAAATAAAATACATAGTAATTTTCACCCCTAGCGGCCCGCTCCGTGATCCTCTATGTTGGTCGAGTGCTGAATATCAATAACCTGTGGGGAATAAAAGTCTTATTAGAGCTGGTTAGTGTCGGCGGTACCTGTTCTGACGGGTATGGAGGCATGTGGGGCGCTGGATGCATGGCGTCTGGATCGCACTGCCGCGGTTTAAAATCGTATGGGCTAATGGTAGTTCCGGTCATGTGATCGGAAGTCATGCGTCACCTGGGAGGAACGTGTGCGTTCCAATAGTGACGTCACGTGAGCGCTGCGTTCCACCATTCTGTACTATGGGCACAGCACTGGTTCTAATCTTGGGAAAGGGAGGTTTCTATCCATGGCAACGTCACATGAGTGCTACGTTCCACATTCTGTACTATGAGGACTGCGTTAAATCTAATCTTGGGAAAGGGAAATGAATGGGAAAAGTAACTCAGTATAATCAGATAGTAAATAAATAATAAGGTGATAAATAACTACCAAATGGAAATATATAATATGATAAAGGGCAAGTAAAGCAAGGTGGAAAAAGTATTAGGGTTCGGGCACATGGAAAGAGTAGGGGAGTGCAGTCTATACTCACCTGTCCTGGTGCGGTCCCACGATGCAGTGATGCAGACCCAGCCTCTTCTGGTGGGTCTGATCCTGTGGATCGTTGCAGGAGGTGCAATGATGTAATCGTGCCACCTACGTCACATCGATACACCGGGAATAGTAGGGCAGGGAACCAGTGGTTCCCTTGTCCCGCCGGCGCTGTTGTATGGTCAATTGTATCTGCATCCAGTGGACGCAGATACAATTGAGTTCAGGTGCTGCACAGAAATCGGCAGCTTTGAACATCTACTGGCCCCCTGGCCCAGCCCGCCCCTGCCTATGGATCCCTTCAGTTTCAGATTACAATCCCTGCACTGCAATTTTTCCTGAAATTCGAATCAAAATCAATTAGTTTTAGACATTAACCCATTAACTAGCAAATGGACCCCAACCAATCCCTAGAATGAGGGGAGAGTAGCTTGTGCATAGCGAGCTCTTTCACCTGGCTGGATGAAATAGGCTTCTTAGAAGTCCATGGACCTGTCTTGATTCCATCCTCAGAGAGAATGTCATATGCCCGTTCTTCTCTCCCCTCGTTCCAGGGATCGGCAGGGGTCTCAGCGTTCAGACCCCCACAGATCTAAACCTTTGATATGTCTCTATGACATATCAAAAGAATTGTGAAAAGTTAGTGACTCATTAAAGAGGTTGTTCAATGTGGTTGCCCTTGCTTTGTTAGAAGGGTCTCCCTAAAATTAGCTGATCGGAGGAGGTCCCATTGCTGGGGATATGATGCATCACATGGTGCCCTCTGGAATTAATGAGCCATCCATGTTATGTATGGATGTGCCAAGCTCTTCAGAGAGAGAAGCCCTTTGTAGCCATCTATGTTCCTCTATGACTGATACATGATGGTCCATATGGTATTCCCATTTATTTACTAAGAATTCTCTAAAATGGATTTTCCAGACTAGACATATTTACTCATAAAATAATTTATCTGGCAACGAATGACCTACCATTTCCAACGTAGTTCCCATTCTACTCTAATAGCATTATCTTTTGTTCAACTTGAGCGGTATCCTACTGCAGATGCTACAGATGACCCTTTTCTTACCTTTGATGTTGGTTCGACATATCCTGAGATCTGTGGCACAAGAAAAAATAAAAAAAATAGTAATTTTGTGATAGTACATCATGAGATGTCTATGCCATGGATGGGCTCCCAGTGGTTGCGTTGTGAATCTCAAGGGTATTACTACCATGTTATTATATTGCATTGATTTTAATTTCTGTTTGAAATTGAAGTCAAATTCAAAAAAAGGTATGGTGGCTCTGTGGTCGTCGCTGTTGCCTTGCAACACTGAGGTTTTGGGTTCAGCTCTAATGTATGCACGGTTTCTGTACATTCCTTGATTTTCGATTTTCTTGAGAGTATCCCAAAATTGTATTTATGGGTTTTGATTATAGTGGATTGAAGTATGCTGTGCAGAAACCATGAGAGGTTTTTGTTAGAGAGCAGTTAAGATTTGATAATGATAGAATTAAAGGGATTTCCGATACATATCTTGATGATCTGTGCTCCTGATAGGTCATCAATATCAGATAGGTGAGGGTCTGGCACCCTCATTATGCAGCCACTGACTGATCAATGGACATGCTGGGTGTTGGACCCATACCAATATGATATTGATGAGCTTTACTGAGGATAGTACCAGAAACCCCCCTTCTGGTTTGGTGACTGATTCTCCTTCTGGAATATGAATGGTGAAAACAATATTTTTTCAATGATTTGCCTTAAGTAGTTTTTACTTTTACATTTTCATTTTTTCCTCACCACCTTCCATCGACTTTTTAAAAGTTTCCATTCACATAGCCATATTATTTTTTTCAAGGCAAGTTGTATTTTTTATTGGCACTATTTAAGTTACCATCGCTTGTATTTGAAAATGGTTAAAAAATTCTTTGAGGGGTGAATTTGAAAAACAAAAAAAAAGCAGTCGCCATTGTTTGTGTTTACAGTGTTCACTGTGCCCTAAAATGACATGACAGACTTATTTTGTGGGTTAGTACGATAATGACAATACTAAATTTATATAGGTTATTTTATGATTTGCTACTTAAAAAAAAAAAGAAAAACATGTAATTTTTTATTTTTTTGCATTGCTCATATTCTGACATCCAAAACTTTTTCATGTTTCTCTCTTCGGAGCTGTGTGATGGCTCATATTTTTGTGGGGCAAGCTGTAATTTTTACTGGTACCATTTTGGGGTGCATTCGAATTTCTGATCACTTTTTATTCAATGATTTTGTGGGAGGGGAGAATGACCAAAAAACAGCAAATCGCTGATTTATATTTATTTTTACATTATGGGACCACAAATAATAAATTGTTTTTTGTTATAAAACTACCTATTATATATATACAGTACAGACCAAAAGCTTGGACACAAAGAGTTTTCTTTATTTTCATGACTTTGAAGGCATCAAAACTATGAATTAACACATGTGGAATTATATACATAACAAACAAGTGTGAAACAACTGAAAATATGTAATATTCTAGGTTCTTCAAAGTAGCCACCTTTTGCTTTGATTACTGCTTTGCACACTCTTGGCATTCTCTTGATGAGCTTCAAGAGGTAGTCGCCTGAAATGGTTTTCACTTCACAGGTGTGCCCTGTCAGGTTTAATAAGTGGGATTTCTTGCCTTATAAATGGGGTTGGGACCATCAGTTGCGTTGAGGAGAAGTCAGGTGGATGCACAGCTGATAGTCCTACTGAATAGACTGTTAGAATTTGTATTATGGCAAGAAAAAAGCAGCTAAGTAAAGAAAAATGAGTGGCCATCATTACTTTAAGAAATGAAGGTCAGTCAGTCAGCCGAAAAAATGGGAAAACTTTGAAAGTAAGGGCTATTTGACCATGAAGGAGAGTGATGGGGTGCTGCGCCAGAAGACCTGGCCTCCACAGTCACCGGACCTGAACCCAATCGAGATGGTTTGGGGTGAGCTGGACCGCAGAATGAAGGCAAAAGGGCCAACAAGTGCTAAGCATCTCTGGGAACTCCTTCAAGACTGTTGGAAGACCATTTCAGGTGACTACCTCTTGAAGCTCATCAAGAGAATGCCAAGAGTGTGCAAAGCAGTAATCAAAGCAAAAGGTGGCTACTTTGAAGAACCTAGAATATGACATATTTTCAGTTGTTTCACACTTGTTTGTTATGTATATAATTCCACATGTGTTAATTCATAGTTTTGATGCCTTCATAGTCATGAAAATAAAGAAAACTCTTTGAATGAGAAGGTGTGTCCAAACTTTTGGTCTGTACTGTATATATATATATATATATATATAGCAACAGTAGCAGCACACCACTATATGCGCTAAGACTAAGTGAACAGGTAAATGTGTGAACAGGGTCAAATACATGAACCCATATAGTTACTGCAAAGCAGTGGAGAAGCTCTTAGCGCATATTATTGATCAAAAATATGTCGGGCCCACCTACCAGACGGCAAGGTCGCTTCTCATCAGGTGGGACCTACTCTAACACGGAATGTCCAGCTCCATTGTTTCTCTGATTAAAAGCACCAAGGGGTGGGGGATGGGCGGGGAGTGCTAAGTTCCACAGAGGATGCCTAGTCCTCTATACTATATATATATATCAAAAAACGGAACAGCACCTCCTGAGACAAATCGCAGGTGCAAGCTACCCGGCATAATACAGCAAGCAAAAACAGTAGCAGCACACCACTATATGCGCTAAGACTAAGTGAACAGGTAAATGTGTGAACAGGGTCAAATACATGACGCCATATAGTTACTGCAAAGCAGTGGAGAAGCTCTTAGCGCATATTATTGATCAAAAATATGTCGGGCCCACCTACCAGATATATATATTAATTTGGGAAAGGAGAGTGAGAAATACTTTTGTGTTTTTTTAATTTTTTTAAAAGCTTTTTTCTCCTTACTAGACTTGTACATGTCTTATGATCACATGTCTCATAGACTGCAATAAAATACTGTTGCAATATTTGGAACCTTCACTGGCTGCCTGTCGGGCTATGCCTCAGGCAATGCTTTTCAGGCAGCTCGCAGTTATAGTGTTGGAACCTTCACAAGGCCCCAGGCTGTCATAGCAAATAATCAAAGCCTCTCAATTGTGTCATGGGGGCTCTGATCGAAGGGAAAAGGAAGCCCCATCCCTCTCTCTAACCCTACAGATTCCATGGTCACTGAGTTACACAGGATCCATAACACAGGATCCAAAGAAATATCCATAAATGTCTCTACTTAGTGACAGATGACCCCGCAATGGGAGGGGACCCTGCGAGAGTTTACAGTGGCTGGGCAAAGGGGAGCCAGTAAAGGGATTAGCCAGGGAGTAAAAATGTTAGATGAGAGGATGTTGCAGCAATACTCCATTGTTTATAGGTAGAAATACTTCAAGAATATGGTACCATACCGGATGGCAGCTCATGGCAGGCTAACAGCTCTGCAGAGCCAAAGAGGCCCTGTGTGTTACATTACAGGCTCTTTTCTGGTAAAATAGCTGTGTTCGTTGATTGTTAGCAGCTGTTCCTGACTGTTACATGTAAGGACTTGTTTTATCTGTCTTAGTCATCTGCTTATTTTTCTTAAATCTTCATTTTCTCCTATCTTGGGTGACATTTTGGGGCTTTGGAACTGATTACTCAAGTTACAATTGTTTCAACATGCAATGGTCTTCCTGCAACAAATTAATATTGTAATATGAGGGACCACTGTATTGTCCATTACAAAGATAGGAATAGAATACATCTCAATGAAGCATACTGGTTCCTGTATGAAATCGGAGGCTGATGGAAGTATAGTGGAGGACGTTTACCTCTATGAAAGCCCTATTATGGAGCTGTTAAATACAGGGTGGGCCATTTATATGGATACACCTTAATAAAATGGGAATGGTTGGTGATATTAACTTCCTGTTTGTGGCACATATGTGAGGGGGGAAACTTATTGGGAATTTCACACGAAAAACAATGGTGTGCTTGGTTTTAACGTAACTTTATTCTTTCATGAGTTATTTACAAGTTTCTGACCACTTATAAAATGTGTTCAATGTGCTGCCTATTGTGTTGGATTGTCAATGCAACCCTCTTCTCCCACTCTTCACACAATGATAGCAACACCGCAGGAGAAATGCTAGCACAGGCTTCCAGTATCCGTAGTTTTAGGTGCTGCACATCTCGTATCTTCACAGCATAGACAATTGCCTTCAGATGACCCCAAAGATAAAAGTCTAAGGGGGTCAGATTGGGAGACCTTGGGGGCCATTAAACTGGCCCACGACGACCAATCGACTTTCCAGGAAACTGTTCATCTAGGAATGCTCGGACCTGACACCCAAAATGTGGTGGTGCACCATCTTGCTGGAAAAACTCAGGGAACATGCCAGCTAGATGAATAGTTTCTTGGAAAGTGGATTGGTCATCGTGGGCCAGTTGAATGGTCCCCAAGGTCTCCCGATCTGACCCCCTTAGACTTTTATCTTTGGGATCATCTGAAAGCAATTGTCTATGCTGTGAAGATACGAGATGTGCAGCACCTGTAATTACGGATACTGGAAGCCTGTGCTAGCATTTCTCCTGCGGTGTTGCTATCAGTGTGTGAAGAGTGGGAGAAGAGGGTTGCATTGACAATCCAACACAATGGGCAGCACATTGAACACATTTTATAAGTGGTCAGAAACTTGTAAATAACTCATGAAAGAATAAAGTTACGTTAAAACCAAGCACCATTGTTTTTCTTGTGAAATTCCCAATAAGTTTGATGTGTCACATGACCCTCTTCCTATTGAAAAACAAAAGTTGGATTCAAAATGGCCGACTTCAAAATGGCCACCATGGTCACCACCCATCTTGAAAAGTTTCCCCCCTCACATATACTAATGTGCCACAAACAGGAAGTTAATATCACCAACCATTCCCATTTTATTAAGGTGTATCCATATAAATGGCCCACCCTGTACATTGTTCTAAGCTATACAGAAAAGCATATCACTCTGAATATAAGCAAATATCGCTATGTTACAGGGTCCATATATACTGGAGATATAGCTTTACAGAAGAATTCATTTGAGCTGATCCAGTGGATCTTTACTAGCAGTTTTTCCAAAGATCTACTTAAAGGGAATCACCATGAAAATGCAAAGTAACCTGTAGGCAGCATGTTCTAGAGCAGAAGGTGCTGAGCAGACTGATATATGGTTTTATGGGAAAAGATTTGGTAAAACTTGTAATTTATACATTTAAATTGCTGCTCACTCTGGGCTTTGAAGTCCAGGAGGCGGTCCTATCAGTGATTGACAACCTTCTCTCTATTAGGAGGTCCTATCAGTGATTGACAGCCTTCTCTCCATTAGGAGGAGGTCTTATCAGTAATTGACAGCCTTCCTTCTATGAGGAGGAGGTCCTATCAGTGATTGACAGCCTTCCCTCTATGAGGAGGCGGTCCTATCAGTGATTGACAACCTTCTCACTATTAGGAGGGGGTCTTATCAGTGATTGACGGCATTCCTTCTATGAGGAGGAGGTCCTATCAGTGATTGACAGCCTTCCCTCTATGAGGAGGTGGTCCTATCAGTGATTGACAGCCTTCCCTCTATGAGGAGGCAGTCCTATCAGTGATTGACAGCTTTCCCTCTATGAGGAGGCGGTCCTATCAGTGATTGACAGCCTTCCCTCTATGAGGAGGCGGTCCTATCAGTGATTGACAGCCTTCCCTCTATGAGGAAGAGGTCCTATCAGTGATTGACAGTTCTCTCTGTATACACTGTCATAGAGGAAAGGCTGTCAATCACTGATAGGACCGCCTCCTGGACCTCAGAGCCCAGAATGAGCAGGAATTTAAAGGGAGTCTGTCACCAGATTGTGACCTTATAGACCGCTTACATAGCGCTCTAGCATAGCAGTCTATGATTCTAATGGTACCTTTGATGTTTGCTTGTGAAGTTCCCCCAAGGCAAAAACTGACTTTTATTCATATGTAAATTAGGGCTTGCAAGTGCCCAGGGCGGCGTTCACCTCGTTGGAGCCCAGGCTGTTCTGCCTCTTTTCGTGATATCCCCGCCCCAGCCTCTTCCTCTGCCCGCCCCGCTCTTCCTTTGCGTCCTCCTTCTCTGCAGCGAGATCCCGCGACTGCACTATCCATTGCTTGGCTGGGGCATGCGCACTGCGATGCCCATTGTGGGCACGGCATCGCAGTAGCTACTACGCATGCGCCGGCCAACGGCGAGAAACAGCGGCGAGCAGGCGGACCAGAGACACCCACAATGGGCATCGCAGTGCGCATGCCCCGGCCAAGCAATGGATAGCGCAGGCGCGGGATCTCACTGCAGAGAAGGAGGACGCAAAGGAAGAGCGGGGCGGGCAGAGGAAGAGGCTGGGGCGGGGATATGACGAAAAGAGGCAGAACAGCCTGGGCTCCAACGAGGTGAACGCCGCCCTGGGCACTTGCGAGCCCTAATTTACATATGAATAAAAGTCCGTTTTTGCCTTGGGGGAACTTCACAAGCAAACATCAAAGGTACCATTAGAATCATAGACTGCTATGCTAGAGCGCTATGTAAGCGGTCTATAAGGTCACAATCTGGTGACAGACTCCCTTTAAATGTAAAAATGACAAGTTTTACTAAATCTTTTCACATTAAAGTATATATCAATCTGGTCAGCTCCTCCTGCTTTACAACATGCTGTCTGCAGTTCAGACACAATGTTCAATGTGTCAGGTTCCCTTTAAGAGGTTTTCCAAGAGCTGTTTGAGAAGGCATCCCTGCTCTCAGTATAGCCATGGCCTTCCCGCAGCTCACCAAGCACAGCACTGTGTATTGTATAGTGGCTGTGCTTGGTATCGCAGCTCTGCCTTATTCACTTCTATGGAGCTGATCACTGGCCTAGGAAAATCTGCATTCTCAACCAGCTGATCGTCGAGGGTCCCGGGTGTTGGACCCCCACTGATCAGATACTGATGATCTATTCAGAGGATAGGTCATCAGTAAAAGTTTCTTGGAAAACTCTGCTTTTAATACAGGAAAAAATTAAAGGAGCATTACAGTTTTCTTTGTATCAGTTTCTGAGAATTGAAGGAATAAAAATCATACTGTAGGTCTATGGCTGATTACAGTTACAGGGGGGAGTTTATCAAGCCCCAAGCTCTAGGAAAGTGATGTCAAATAGTCAATTTTTATTGCAAAATCATCATTTACACAACGTTTTTGCAACTTTTAGTGTGTTTACGCCTCCACTTTTGAAAAGGATGGGTGGTGTCAGACAAATGTACTAGACAGACATTATGCCAGAAACTGATGTAAATTATCTTGCTCCTCTTACATTTTAAGACTGGGGCATAAAACCCCACCTGCTTGACCATCACATGACCAGGACCTATCCTCTAGAAATGAACAATGAAGGTTCCCATTATATGGCAGAAAGCAGAGATCCTGGAACCATAGGAGTCCCGATCCATCACCTAGATCAGGCATGTCCAAAGTCCGGCCCGCGGGCCAATTGCGGCCCGCCGTCCGGAATAAAACGGCCCCCCAGAGGTTTGATTAAATCGTGGGTATTCCGGCCCCCGGCCCCTCTCACCAGTCACCGCCAGCTACTCACCGGGAGCCCACAGCTTCACAGGAAGAGGCTGCATCAGCAAAGGCCAAATCTCGCGGCGACGTCCGAGATCACGCGAGATTTGGTCTTTGCCTTCACAGAGAAGGAAAGCCGAGATCTCACAACGTCCGAGATCTCACGGGATTTGGGCTCAGGGAGAAGGAAAGCCCAAATCTCAGATGTCACGAGATCTCTGACGTCATGAGATCTCGGACATCGCGAGATCTCGGCTTTTCTTCTCTTGTAAGGCCAGAATATCGGTCATACTGCACATAACATATAATTGTGATTGATTAAGTTGCAGTTTGTTGAGGTCTCCTACCTCCACGGTCACATTACCCCCAGAGGACATTTATACAGTGTGAAGGTCCCAAATGTAGAAGAAAAAATGTATTAAAACATTTCTGGCTGCGTTCTAGCACTGAGTTCCAGGTCCAAACATAATAATCAAAGTCATCACCAATTAACGTCGCCTTTCCTTCTCCCTGCGCCTCCACACTTACAGCCACAAGGCCAGAGCGACCAAAGAAAATGCTGAGCTTGTTTGGCTCAACATATTTGTGTGAGAAGACATTCTCTGTTATGAACCTTAACAAGAATCGCATGCGGACAAGACTAATTGACTCTCACTTGCGTGATATTTTGCGCATCAAAACCACAGCCTTTGAACCAGATCTAGCCTATCTGCTGCAGTCCAGATCTCAGTTTCACCCTTCACATTAGTGCAGGCATGATTTTTTTCAGTTGAGATTAATACATTGTAAAATCTCAGTTAAAGGGAACCTGTCATCAACTTTATGCTAATCTCACTGAGGGCAGTATAAAATAGTGACAGAAATGCTGATGTCAGCGGTGTGTCACTCATGAGTTAAAAGTAAGTGGTTGCTGAGAACCAGCATCATAGTCATTGCAGCCCAGGCCTTGAAAACAGTCAAATCTACCTGAGAAGAGTCATGGTTATTCATAATCTCCTGCTCTCCCCTCCCATCTGCTGATGACTGGTAGTTCTCTCCTAGATAGAATGGGAGAAAACTACGTAGAAGACTGTCAGTCATAGGTGGGCAGGAGAGCAGGAATTCATGAATAACCATGACTCTTCTCAGGTGGCCGTGACTCTTTTCCAGGCCCAGTTTGTAATGATTGTGATGTTGGTTCTCGGCAACCACTTACTGTTAACTTATAAATGACAGACCGCTGAAATCAACTCACCTGTCTCTACTTTATTCTGCCTTTAGTATAGTATTGGCGGAATAAAGTTGATAACAGGTTCCCTTCAATGTCAGTTGGTCAATCAGTTATAAATATATTTGAACATATGTGTATACTTTGTGTTATGTTCCTGTTCACATTTTTGGAATTTAAAAGTTAACAGACAACCTTGTAATGTACTGTTTCCGACATATTGCTGCCTCCTGTTTTTTATATTGAAAGCAGAGTGATTTAACACCTGTTTAGATTTGTCATCCAAGTCACAAAATGAAAGGTATGCCGTTTGCAATAAAATTTGCATAAAATAGTTAATTTGCATGTAATTTTAATGGTTCAAAGAATGTTGGGCAAAATGGTCGGCCCTCGCACATGTTCACTTTATCAAATCTGGCCCTCCTCGAAAAAAGTTTGGACACCCCTGACCTAGATGATAAAAGTGCATACTGTACTCACAAAGAACAGTCACCAAATGCACTCAGACAAATGGAAGACGTTGTTTCAGTGTCTGAGTCACTGGAAGTTCTAAGAAGCCAGCTTCGGCTTGATGTTTTCTTAAAGATAAAGTTTCTGGACACTTTGGGAAAAATCCAGCAGAAAACAACCCATGTTATGTACAACTATTCCAAGCATCTGAGGAATGTCTTCCAGTGCCAGAAAGTTGTGTTCCTTCTGCTAGCACCAGATATTAGACTCCTCATTAAATGTCAGGGGCACTCTTTCTAAGACTGGGGTCAGTTACATAAGACAAAAAGTGCACTTATTTTGTAAGACACCATTGAAATTGCTCAATGCTGAATATTCAAAGCATGAAACATGGACTCGAAATGTTTTGCTCTGTAATCAAACATTGTCTTTTTGTTATTAGGATTATAGGATTTGGGAAGGAGCAAACATGACGGCTCAGGACCGGATGATAAATGCACAGATCTGTTTCTGCTCATTGCTTCAGCACTAGGAATATTTCACTGCATACAGCAAATGGGAGCAGCCGGTAACAATTGCTTAAAAAAAAGTGGATCCCTTACAATCAAATGGGTTGTCTCATGAAAAATATTCTACATTTTTTAAAACCAGCAACTGGATCTGAATAATTTTATAATGGCATGTAATGTAAACAATTTTAAACAGCCACTAAGTTAATCAATAAAATCTATCTGTTTGGCGCCACCTGCTGTTTGTTTTTTTCCATATTTATCAGTCCACCTCACTGAGGTGGTCCTACATGCTCAGTTGCATCCTTCAGCTGCCACCATCGATATCTTCTGTTTGAACTTGTGACCTGTGACAGGGAGAGAGCCGTAGCAGAAAGGACAAGCCCCCTGAGCTGTGATAGGTAGAGAGCTGGAATGGCAAGAACACACACCCTGAGAAAGGACACATCCTCTAAGAAAGGGCACACTCCTGAGCTGCCAGCCTGAAGATAATCTAGCAGACTAATTGGAGCAGGGAATGATGAAAGCTCTGGATCCATGTGAGGTGCAGGGCTGGTTCTAGATTGGTTAGGAAGAGATTGGCATGTGCTCTATGATGTCTCAAATTAATTATTTACATTAATCATGGGATAACCCCTTTCATCACAATCCCCCTAATATCGATTATCCAAGTAATATTCATAGTGATCCAAGAAATCCACCTCTCAGTTCCATTCACTTCAGTAAGGCTGAGCTGCAATACCAGGCACAACCCATGAACAGCAGTGGCAGTATTTTTGGAAGGTAGGCATTGTGTTTTTCTAATTCCTTTTGACATAGATGACTTATTGACATCATATCACTATGTTTGGTAGAACAAGACATGCCTGTCCTCCACAGTATCTAATATGGTTGGCTGCTAATGGTAGGAGATGGATGGAACAGTACGGACCATCTTCAGTCAAATATATGATGAATTAGGGTAAGGGCGCAGCAGAAGGTGCTCGCAAGTTAAAACTAAAATCCCAGCACACAATACCAGTCTGATGCAACAAAAGTCAAAAGATGACAGAGGAGATTTCCTTTGCATCAGTTTTGAAAAACCTTTCCAATTGTGTTTTATTTGAAAAGACATGAGCTCTATTGCAAAATTAATATTTTTACCCCTCTATAAACAATGGCGAGGCCACATCTTGACTATGCAGACCTGGGTGTCCATTCATAGATGGCTATATGATAGACCTAGATAGCTAGATCTTCTGAGTAACTCAATATCATGTTTTTATTTTTTCCAAAGCTGGTCATCTCTTGCCACACATTTCGGGATATGTTGAGTCTTGAGGAAATTGACTTATCTGTAGGATAACAATTCATGGAAAGCACTAACTCAGGTAAAGAACAAATTGATTCATACACCCTGAATTTCTCCAAAAATGTGTATTCTTTAAAATCCGAGTTTCTATGGAAAAGAAATTGATGATGGCATGAGTGAATGAATGATGGCATGAACGAGCAAGAGACCTTTCAATTTGGGCAGAATCGATTTGTATATGTTTACACAGTTTTTTTATAATTTGTTTGAAATTTGCTTAACTGGTGGTAATGGAATACGAGTAGGGCGACTATTTAGGCTAGGGTATAAGCTTGTTGGAGGAGGTAGTTTTTCAGTGAGCGTTTAAAATTTGTAAAGTTGAGGAAGGTAATTCCAGAAGAGAGTGGAGAGACTAGAGAAGTCTTGTGTGTCTCAGAGTTTGAGGAGATGCGGAGAGTGGTAGAGAGTAGATTCAAGAATACGTGAGATGAGAAGACAGGAAGGAGCAGAGTTAAATACATTATGGTGAGGATCTTGAAGTCTAGAAGAAATTCCCCTGATATACCCTTCCATGCTGGCAAAAAAAAGGCAGAGAAGCGTCAGTAACCTGAAAACGTATATGTGAATACTTACTGTATCTGCAAATTGGTGACTATACAGTATGTCTAAAAACAGTCCTCCAAAACCTCCAAAATATCTGGCTATGAATACAACTTTATGTCCTACTTTACAGTATGAATAGCAGCTCTGTAGAACAAAAAGCTGCTATAGCAGGTGACATACTGAGCAGACTAGAAGAACCGAGTTCAAGGTTTAGAATTTGGATAGAGAGATGCTTTAGGACAATCGGCTTTCCGTCTTGAGTTTAGCAGAACATATATTTCTAAAAGTCTTTTCCATAATCTTATCAGACTTATCCTCCTATGTAATCCAAAATGTCCGCAAGCCAAGTGGAATCAAGAGCAATACGCTGAGGCTTTGGATCAATCCTCAACAGCTGGATTGTTTTATACAAAGGCTGGGATCAAACATCTAATGGCTCAGCCTCTGGAGTTAAAAGTTATAGTTAAATCCTCCAATTGGTGTGATTGTCAACTAGAAGGCTTAGGCAGCTTGTCTCTCCATGAAAACCACCGGACTGTGGGTCTATAGGGCGCTAAAGCCAAGAGTAACAGAGCTTTCCCTATTTTTATTTCTTCTTTATGAACCATTCAAGCATAACAAAAACTGTGAAAAGCCTCAAAAATTCATCCAATTGCTTTGTAGCACAAGAAAAAACCCATATTGTCAGGATACATGAATGCAGGACCTTCAGGGGATACAAGATGATTGATTCTAATCATTCCCTACTATCTGAACGAAAGTCATGTGGGTGACTCCCTGCTGTGCTTTACAAAGGATTTAAAGGAATGGAGATAAGTACAAACTAAGAAGACAGGTTGGCATTAGCAGGAGGTGCTTCAAACCCACATGCAGTTGTGCATATATATAGGGGAGCAAATCCTGCACTTGTGGCCCGTTGCTAATGGCAATCCCCAGCAAAATGCATACAATGGAGGATGCCCGCGGCGAACCACAAGTACAACAATAGACATCCTACACAAGGTAACAAGTGCGGATGTAATAATTAATATAACAATATAACAAAACAATAACAAACACAGGTGCACTCTGCAGAATCACTAAATCCTCAAACTGATTTTAAAATTGAGAGATTAGTCAACATGTCCTACGGTGTAGAACATGTCTAAGCCCGGACACCACGACAAGGTTTCTCAAGTAGCCCGGGACCCTACACTCTCCTACCTGAGCCGTATGGGCGATACCAGGAGCCAGTGGGCAAATTACAGGAGCATAAGGCCGACTCACAAACAACTCACCAGTTACCTCCAGCATGTGGCCATGCTTGCAATGGAAGGAGGGAGGAGTCTGTGAGTCCCACTCAAGACTTGCTGATATGTCCCAGGCCTCACAGGTGCACCTAAATGTGGCCTGTAGATGGAAAACAGGCACATTTAAATAGGAGTTTATACACCTCCAGAAATCTATATATACAAACTAAGAAGACAGGTTGGCATTAGCAGGAGGTGCTTCAAACCCACATGCAGTTGTGCATATATATATAGGGGAGCAAATCCTGCACTTGTGGCCCGTTGCTAATGGCAATCCCCAGCAAAATGCATACAATGGAGGATGCCCGCGGCGAACCACAAGTACCACAATAGACATCCTACACAAGGTAACAAGTGCGGATGTAATAATTAATATAACAATATAACAGGTGCACCTGTGAGGCCTGGGACATATCAGCAAGTCTTGAGTGGGACTCACAGACTCCTCCCTCCTCCCATTGCAAGCATGGCCACATGCTGGAGGTAACTGGTGAGTTGTTTGTGAGTCGGCCTTATGCTCCTGTAATTTGCCCACTGGCTCCTGGTATCGCCCATACGGCTCAGGTAGGAGAGTGTAGGGTCCCGGGCTACTTGAGAAACCTTGTCGTGGTGTCCGGGCTTAGACATGTTCTACACCGTAGGACATGTTGACTAATCTCTCAATTTTAAGATCAGTTTGAGGATTTAGCGAAGGGAGATAAGTGCCTATGCAATAAAAAAATAAAATACTGCTACAATATAAATCTATACATATGATCAGAAAAGTCTCACAGAGAGATCATTGATGGACCCATAGAATGATGGCAGAAGAGTGATTAGAGCTACAGAGCAGGAAGAGGACAATTATGTTCATGGTTATTCCTCTATTAAAGTAGTTTTATCACTGATATCCCTCTTCTCTTGGGGGAAATTACCACCCCCTGTGGCGGCCACTAGTGTTGAGCGTGAATATTCGAATATCGATTTTTTTTTTGCGAATATCGGCCACTTCGCTAATTCGCGAATATTTTGAATATAGTGCTATAAATTCGATATTTTGAATATTCGTTTTTTTTTTGTTTTTTTATTGTTATATTTTTTCTTTCCCACTTCCCAAAAGTAGTTCTTACCTGTCCTTAGGATTCCTGGCTTCCTGGCTGCTCCAGTCAGTGCCCGTTGCCGCTTCTGACGACTTCCGTGCTCATGGAGCGTCCCCATCACCATGGGAACGTCTCCATACTAGAATGTACTGTCGGATTTGAGAATTATGTTGAAATCGCAATTCGATTAATTCAAGTTATAATAATCGAATTTCGATTTCAACTTAGCACTGCTATATTCTATATTCGTTAATTCTAGCCTAATATGGAATATAGCAGTGCTAAGTTGAAATCGAAATTCGATTATTATAACTTGAATTAATCGCATTGCTGTTTCAACTTGGACCTGGTTTACTATGGTTGGCTTGGTAGAATTAGCGAATATGATGAATGTATTCGTCATATTCCTCAAAACGAAGATAACGAAGTATTCTCCATCTTCGTTTTAGCTCCATATTCGTCAACTTTGCTAATTCTAGCAATCAAATAGGAAGGTTGACTATAGAGACAGCTAAGTTTAATTCGCTATGCGATTATATTACTTTGCTTTTTAAAAAAAAAATTGAATAGTTAAATACTTGATAAAAAAGAAAAAGAAGCAAAGTAATATAATCGCATAGCGAATTAAACACAACTGTCTCCATAGTCAACCTTCCTATTTGATTGCTAGAATTAGCGAAGTTGACGAATATGGAGCTAAAACGAAGATGTAGAATACTTCGTTATCTTCGTTTTGAGGAATATGACGAATATATTCGTCATATTCGCTAATTCTACCAAGCCAACCATAGTAAACCAGGTCCAAGTTGAAATAGCAATTCGATTAATTCAAGTTATAATAATCGAATTTCGATTTCAACTTAGCACTGCTATATTCCATATTCGTTAATTCTAGCCTAATATCATATGGAATATAGCAGTGCTAAGTTGAAATCGCAATTCGATTATTAATAACTTGAATTAATCGAATTGCTATTTCAACTGGTTTACTATGGTTGGCTTGGTAGAATTAGCGAATATGACGAATATATTCGTCATATTCCTCAAAACGAAGATAACGAAGTATTCTACATCTTCGTTTTAGCTACCTATTCGTCAACTTCGCTAATTCTAGCAATCAAATAGGAAGGTTGACTATAGAGATAGCTGTGTTTAATTCGCTATGCGATTATATTACTTTTTTTTTTTTATCAAGTATTTAACTATTCAATTTTTTTTTTAAAAAGCAAAGTAATATAATCGCATAGCGAATTAAACACAGCTGTCTCTATAGTCAACTTTCCTATTTGATTGCTAGAATTAGCGAAGTTGACGAATAGGTAGCTAAAACGAAGATGTAGAATACTTCGTTATCTTCGCTTTGAGGAATATGACGAATACATTCGTCATATTCGTCATCTTCGCTAATTCTAGATATTAAACCAATAGGAAAGTAGCCTTAAGTTAAAATCGCAATACGCGATTATTTAAATCGCATAATAATCGCGATAACTAGAATAATGACGAATATTCGATTTCGACGAATATTAAACAAATTTTCTATCGAATATTCGCGAATTTCGTCGAAATCGAATATGGCACCTGCCGCTCATCACTAGCGGCCACTACAGGAGAAGTGTAGTATTACAAGAGGAACCATTGGCAGTGCTTGTTAGTGGTAATATTTGCTGGCCCATCGCGGGGAATCCCGAGCCAGTAACACCCCTCTAAGATGTGCATAGGGCGTATTAGAGCATAAAGAAATGGACTGTCATGTTGAGACAACCCTTTTTAGTATGTTTCTGGATTCACTGGTTAGGCATTATCTATGAAATTGCATTATTTGCCATGGCTTTCCATGTGCAAGCTGGTGTGAATGATGGTCTTGTTTTTTATGTCTTGTAGCTTATATAGCACCAACATATTCCAAAGCACTATAGAGTTGTTGTTTTTTATCTCTACCATTAGGTCCTGTCCCCAGTAAAGCATACAATATAATTATCTAATCCCATACACACCTATGGCTAATTTTACAGGAGAAAATTGGAGAATCCAGGCATGGAGAAAGTTGTAGTACAGCCTCCATGAAGATGTTCCCCTTTGCTGGATTTGAACCCAGGACTCCAGTGATACAAGTATCAAAGTCATCACTTGAATTACTCACTGACATTTGTGCTGTTCTTGCCAGTGGCGTAGACCATCCCCAGTAATGTGTGCCCATATATTTCCTATTCCTGTTTGCAGGGATGGACTGAAGGTGATATGGGTCTTCAAGTAATATGCAGAAGAGCCCCACACCACCCACCATATTTATAATACACGTACATTAACACACTACATTTAAAGGGGCTTTCCAGGCTTCTGATATTGATAACGATTTGATGAGGGTCTGACAGCCCACACCCCACAATCTGCTGTTCCCTGCAGCCTCCGGCACTGGATCTAGCACTTTGAATTGACACGTTATGCACAGCTCCATTCAAAGTACAGTGGCTGTACTAGGAAGCTATGCTTCCACTGAAGTAAATGAGAGTTGATCTCTAGTAACCCGTCATGACCACTGTACTTTGAAAGGAGCTGTGCTTCTTGTTTCATTCAATATGCTAGTTCCAGCACCAGAAGCTGCAGGGAACAGAAGATCGTTGGGGTGTCAGACCCTCACTGATGGGCTATTATTGATCTACCCTGAGGACAAGTCTGGAAAACCCCTTTAATCAACATTGATATCTCCTAAAAAAAAAATTCCGTTTTTTATTTTTGTTTAGGACTACATTTTGTCTACCACAAGCAGTGTTAATCTTGCTAGGTATTTTAGGTCAATCTGATTACTTTGGGTAGGGTTGCGTTGCAATACCAGACATAGCCAATGGATGGAGGTTGCACTGTTTCTGGGAAAGAATTCAGTCCTTTTTCATTCTAACACAACCCTTTTAACTTAATCTATACTTGGTGTATGCTTGAGGAGAATTTCCCGTTTTGCCATCATGTTGTGCTGATTCATTTCTCTATACGTCTTTCTAGAGTTAGAGCTTTTTTTCTGATGCAAATCTCCAAATCTTCTCCATAGTTATAGATTTAAAACAAAACTATCTTTTCTTTTTAGCCACCACTAGAGGGAGCTTGGGTTTTTACTACATAGTGTGCTATTGAATGCAATGCAGTAATCTCCTAAGCTCTCTCTAGTGGTGACTACATGCACCTACAGTGTATTTTTTTAAATGTATATCTAGGCAGGGAATTTGGTACTCTGTATGAGAAAAATTAAGCTCTAACATATATTAGGAAATTAATCTGCACAGAAATTACGACCTATGTAGACTAAAGAAAGAAAATGGAGTTCAAGGGTGGACAACGTCCTCTGCAAATACTTTTAATAATAATGATTTTCTTAAACCATTGCCCATATACCTGTAAACAATTACTTCAACCATGATGAATTGGTCACAAAATCTCTGCTAATATGTCAAGCGGAGGAACAGATGCTGATAAATTGCAATCCTCATCATATTGTTTTTGAAGAGCATTGATCATTAAGACAAGGGACAATGTGATGCAGCATCATACCTCACCTTTGGCATCTTTATCAGATCATATTTTTCTTTACTTATTTATCTTAGAATCACTGCAATTTTCTGCAGAAAACATCTGCTGACCATCAGTCAAGAAATCAGATAAAATAGATGGTGTAGGTTTAGATGAAAAACACCTTTCTGTGTTTACTCGATAAAAGTATACAATCATGGCTATGCAACCTTTTCACTCTTCGAGGTCGGTAATTCTTTGCAGACCCTTCCATGATGTGTCTAGTAATCTGCTGAAAACCACTCTGAAAAATTTCCATGGCTGGTGATTATACAAGTTACTATGTTAAAGGTAACATATTCGAAATATAAAACTACATGCTAAAAATGTTATCACAAGTCTTCAGAGATATATATCCTGGTCAACATTTCATACATTTTGCATACTGTTCCCTAGACCACTGTTTTTCATCTCTGCCATCTTGCTTTATGAGATATCCTCAAATCATGAGCTGTTCGGGATTAGAGGAATAGAAAGGAGAAACCCTCTATCTACCAAACAAATTGTGCTCTACGCTCGGCCAAGACCTATAGTATCACTCTTGGGTTCCCATGTTAGTTCCTTTCACTTCCATCTGCAGCATGCATTCTATGGAACTCACTTTTCACGGCCATTAGACTTGCTACTAACATCACCTGGAGTTTGTCCTAGGTCAGGGGTCAGCAACCTTTGGCACTCCAGCTGTTGCGAAGAGGCCACAACGGCCATCTTGATTGAAGATCTTGCACGGTATGTGATGACCTCATCACCTTGGCTGGAGTGGTGATGTCATATATCACTGCGCATGAGATTTTGCACTGGGATCTTTGGGCTCAAATGGATGAGGTGAGTATGATTTATTTATTTTTTTACTGCCATTTCAGGCAAAATATATTTGTTACTATGAAGCACAAGCAAATTCGTCTTCGTGGGCAAATTTAATTTTTACAGAAATATCTTCAGATAATTTGATTCGCTCAATGCTAGTCTCAAACATGCCACAAATTTCCAATAGTTCCTACTTCGAAATGCTTCCAAAATTAGCATGTAAGCATGCTTGACAATTTTTGGAAGTCCCATTGAAGTGAATGGAGAGCGTCACACAGAAGCAGACACCTCTCCATTCCTGGTGGCACACAACGGGGTCCCCTTCTTGACATAGGAGTGGGTCCCAGAGATGAAACGTGCACCGATTGGACTTTTATGGAATATCCTGTGTATATGCCATTAGTGTCCAAATGGCATGACCAACCATTTAAAGACCATTGACCAATTTAAAGACTATTGCACATTTTTTTGGGTTAGCGGTTAGTCCAGCTTTTCGAAGGGAGTCCACTAGAGCCTGCACTTTGGGCAGGTGATTTTTCCAGTCGGTACTGTGGATGACAATATCGTCCAGGTAAGCCGAAACATATCGACGATGTGGTCGCAGCACAATGTCCATTAGCCTTTGGAAAGTGGAGGGGGCCCCATGCAGACCAAAGGGTAACACCTTATAATTGTATAGCCCCTCTGGTGTGATGAAGGCCGTTTTCTCTTTGGCAGCCTCCGTTAGGGGTACCTGCCAGTACCCTTTGGTGAGGTCCAAAACAGAAAAATACCGGGCTTGTCCTAACCTCTCAATCAGCTCATCTACCCGGGGCATGGGATACGCATCGAACTTGGAGATTTTGTTTAGTTTCCGGAAATCGTTACAGAATCGTAATGACCCATCCGGCTTTGGTAATCAGATTGGCCCACTCACTTTTGGACTCCTCAAAGACGTCTAGTTGCAGCATTAGCTGCACTTCCTCCGAGATGGCTTGTCACCGAGCCTCAGGAACCCGGCATGGTTTCAACCGGATTTTGGCCTGAGGCTCAGTGACAATGTCATCCCTGGCCTCCTGAGTCTGTTTAGAGGAGAGGCTGTCAGAAATCTTCACTGTGGCAACCGCTTACCTTACATCAGACTGAGGGGCCAGAACCTCTCCTCCTAGAAAACTCGGCCGTGGGCTGTCAGTACTGGTCTCCCTATCTTTCCAAGGTTTGAGCAAATTCACATGTTACACCTGCTCTGGCTTCTGCCACCCTGGCTGCTGTACCTTGTAGTTTACTTCTCCAACCTTTTCGAGTACCTCGTAGGGTCCCTGCCACCTAGCCAGTAACTTACTGTCCACTGTCGGTACCAGAACTAAAACCCGATCTCCTGGGTTAAAGATCCGGACCCGAGCCTACTGATTATACACCCGACTTTGAGCTCGCTGAGCTGCCTCCATATGTTCTTTTACCAGCGGCAACACGGTTTCCATACGTTCCTGCATCTGGGTAACATATTCAATAAAGCTTTTATATGGTGTGGGTTGTTGCTCCCACGCCTCTTTGGCTATATCCAACAGACCACGTGGATGTCTGCCATATAGAAGTTTGAAGGGCGAGAACCCAGTAGAGGCCTTGGGCACTTCTCGCACTGAAAACA
This sequence comes from Bufo bufo, assembly GCF_905171765.1. Classification (NCBI taxonomy): domain Eukaryota; kingdom Metazoa; phylum Chordata; class Amphibia; order Anura; family Bufonidae; genus Bufo; species Bufo bufo. The sequence goes on from NC_053391.1 coordinate 50,191,139, forward strand.
TAAGAAAAAGCAGAAGGAGGTCCCAGACCTTTCCAACCTTAGACACTACTCGTTTCAACATGGTTTTTAACGTTTTATTAAACCTCTCTACTAGGCCAACAGTTAGCGGGTGATAGACGGATGTCCGTATCTGCTTGATGTTCAGCAACTTACAGAGTTCCCGCATGACCTTGGACATAAAAGGGGTCCCCTGGCAGGGCCGGTGCAAGGATCTTTGCCGCCCTAGGCAAGATAAAAATTGACGCCCCCCCTTATCAGATGATCTGCCCATATCATGTTCCACCCCTTTCTCAGCTTTTAAATTAAAAGAACTGCTATGTTTCCCTTAGGGTTAATCCAGCTTCTTGTAGCCGTCCCTTTTTGCGGAACGGAATTGCGGACCCATACATTTCCGCAATTCCGATCCTGAAAAAAATAGAACATGTCCTATTCTTGTCCGCAATAGTGCCGGCAATGTGCGGTCCGCAAAGTGCGGAACGCACATTGCCGCTGTCTGTGTTTTGTGGATCCGCAAAACACACACGGATGTGTGAATGGACCCTAAATGTGAGGTAAATTAGTCTCCAATGTAGTATTAATAACTAAACAATTACATAATAAACGTATTGCATTGTCTACTTACCACCAGGACAATAAGATGATCTGGTCTCTGGCTGCAGTCTGGCTCTTGGTCTGGCTCTGGGGACTCCCTTCTCACTCTCTTCCCCCCCCTCCCTTGTCACTCTCATTATTCCCTCCCTCCCTCCCTTGTCACTCTCTTCCCCCCCTCCCTCCCTTGTCACTATCTCCCCCCCTCCTTTGTCACTCTCCCCCCCTCCCTTGTCACTCTCATTCTTCCCCCCCTCTCCCTTGTCACTCTTATTATTCCCCCCCTCTCCCTTGTCACTCTCATTATTTCCACCCCCCTCCCCCTTGTCACTCATTATTTCCACCCCCCCTCCCTTGTCACTCTCATTATTCCTCCCCCTCTCCCTTGTCACTCTCATTATTCCTCTCCCTTGTCACTCTCATTATTCCTCCCCCCTTGTCACTCATTATTTCCACCCCCCCTCCCTTGTCACTCTCATTATTACTCCCCCTCTCCCTTGTCACTCTCATTATTCCACCCCCCTCCCCCCTTGTCACTCATTATTTCCACCCCCCCTCTCCCTTGTCACTCATTATTTCCACCCCCCCTCCCCCTTGTCACTCATTATTTCCACCCCCCTCCCCCCTTGTCACTCATTATTTCCAGCCCCCCTCCCCCCTTGTCACTCATTATTTCCACCCCCCCTCCCCCCTTGTCACTCATTATTTCCACCCCCCTCCCCCCTTGTCACTCATTATTTCCACCCCCCTTGTCACTCATTATTTCCACCCCCCCCTCCCCCTTCTCACTCATTATTTCCACCCCCCTCCCCCCTTGTCACTCATTATTTCCACCCCCCCTCCCCCTTGTCACTCATTATTTCCACCCCCCTCCCCCTTGTCACACATTATTTCCACCCCCCTCCCCCCTTGTCACACATTATTCCACCCCCCCTTGTCACTCTCTTTTCCCCCACCTCTTATGTATTGTGGCCGAGCTCTATTCGGTCCGCGGTACAGGAGCATTAGTTTCCTGTACCCGGCCGGACTGAAAGGAAGTGCACACTAAGTGAGCACTTCCTGTCAGTCCGGCCGGGTACAGGAAACAAAAGCTCCTGTACCGCGGACCGAACAGAGCTCGGCCACGCTACATTAACAACAGCACACAGCAGACACAGCAGGCGCAGGCAGGATTCTTTAGAGCGGCAAGCGCTCAGCCTCAGCCGCTCAGGCGGCGCCGGCCGCCCCGAAACTTAAATAAGCAATTTTTTATTTTTATTTTTTTACCGCAACGGGCGCCGGGCGCCCCCTGCTGCATGGCGCCCTTGGCGACTGCCTAAGTCGCCTTACTGGTGGCGCCGGCCCTGTCCCCTGGTCAGTCAGAACCTCTTTAGGTAGCCCCACTCTGGAGAACATCTCCATTAACTCCTTTGCTATGAGTTTGGCCGATGTATGTCGCAGTGGCACCACCTCCAGATACCGAGTGGCGTAGTCTAGGACTACCAAGATATGTTGGTGCCCTCTAGCGGAATTCGGTACTGGGTCTACGAGCTCCATAGCGATTATTTCAAATGGAGTCTCGATAATCGGGAGAGGAACTAAGGGACTGGAGAACAGGTGCTGGGGGCCAGTTGTTTGGCAGGCTGGGCAAGTCACAAAACAAATGACAAAAGTCATCCACCTCTCTAAACACACTGGGCCAGTAAAACCGTTGCAGTATCTGGTCCTGTGTCTTCTGCAGTCCCAGATGACCCCCAAGAACATGTTGGTGGGCTAACTCTAACATGAGTTTTCGATAAGCCCAGGGCACCACCAACTGTTCAATGGGTTCACTCCGCAGCTGGTTTACCCGATATAGCATATTCTGGTTGACCACAAAACGGGAAAACATCGACTCGGCCCCAGGTTGTTGGGGTACCCCATCAACTATTACCACATTCTCCCCAGCCCGGGATAGGGTTGGGTCTCGGCTTTGGGCTGTACTGAAATTCTCCCCGGAGACGTTGAGGTCTGCCAACTCAGGTCCTGGTGGCAATTCCACCACTTCTCCCACCATTACCCTACGCAGGGTTGTCTCCCCCTCTTCCACCGAGGTGGCAGTCACCCCTACTGCTGGCCCTTCAGCCTCAGGTTCCCAGAGTTCTGGCCGTCCTCCTAAACAAGACCAATCTCCTGGGCTCACCCCTGACTCAGGGGTACCAGTCACTCTCACAACCGGCCATAGGGCCGGGAAACCCAGAAAGTCTCTCCCTATTATGAGTTCGTAGTGCAAGTTTGCGACGACTGCCACTTCGTGGGTCCACCTGCCGACTACCATGGTTAGAGTCACCAGCACTGTGGGGTAGTCTTTTAAGTCTCCGTGAATGCACATTACCCCAACTTTCTGGCTAGTATACTCAGCGGACCGTACTATGGTAGCCCTTACTAGGGTCACCAAGCTCCCTGAGTCCAGCAGCACCACAAGTGGTCTAGAGCCTCTGGGGTACTTGTGGCACACAGTTTCATAACATTCAGTGACTGACGGTAACCACAATTGGTGTCCATGGGCTCCACCCGATGGGGACACTCAGCCCTTATATGGCCAGGTTCCTGACACCGCCAGCAGATTACCTGGGTCCGGCCCATAGTGGGAACCTCCCAGGTGGGTTTCACCGGCTCATACCGTTGGGCCTGGGGTGGGGAGTTCTGGGGTTTACCTGCCCCCCCTCCCGAAAGAACGCCCCTTAAGATTCTTAGTGGCCTCATAGCATTCCACCAGGTCCACCATTTCCAGGAGACACCTGGCCGATTCAGAGTTGGAGAGGGGGTGGCAGCACCCTCTAGAGTATGTCCGCCAATAGTCTATCCAGCACAGCCATGGGACTCAGCACATCAGGCTGTAGCCACTTTTGAAAAAGTGGAGTAAGTCATAAATACTGGGGTTTTGCGGGCTCAGATTGCTTAAACCCCCACTGACGTACCAACTGGGCCCGTACCAACACATTTACCACCAGTCTTGCCAAAATCTCACCCTTTACCTTCGGGTAGTCGGCCGCTTGATCGTCCGGCAAGTCGAAATATACGCACTGGGACTCTGATGCCAGGAAAGGAGCGATGACCGCAGCCCATTGGTCTTGGGGCAGCTTTTCCCTGGTGGCCACTTTCTCGTACATCGCCAGGTAGGTTTCGATGTCGTCTGCAGGTGTCATCTTAGGGATCGCTGCACGGACTGCTTTCTTGGCATCGTGGACGCTTGGGGTTGCTCCTGCTGTCTGCAAAGCTATCACGTGTTGTAGCAGCAACTGGTTGGTCTTTTGCTGCTGCTTATTCGCCTCCCGTTGGTGCAGGTTGGTCTCGCGCTGCTGTAGATTAGCTTCCACGAGGGACTTCACAACAGCCTCCATTTTGTCGTGGGGTACGGGTTGTAATACCACTGGTTTGATGTACGACATACAACCATGACCAAAAATGCAAACCAAAAAATATATAGGCGTTCACGCCAGCCTCACTGCACTTGCCCGCATCCTCCACCAAATGTGGGGATTCACTCTGGTAGTTAGGATTAGCAGGTGCAGCACAGAGGCAAAGTACAAGTTCTTGGTTCAAAACATTAGTGTTTATTCACACGTGAATGCAAAACAAAAACGCAAGTTGCTTGGTGATCGTTCACACACATGAAAAGTTCATATACAAACAGTCACCTTTTCAGTCACCTTTTCTCCTGGGTGTTACTTCACAACTTGGAAGTTCTGTCTTGCCAAGTCCACAGGCAGGTCTTAGGCGGCCTGTTCACCCTCACAGGGGTCTGAGCCCTCCAGCCTGGCTCAAGCTGCAGATCCCAACAAAGCCCTTATATCACAGCACACAGACCTCCTGAGCTCCACTGTCAGACGGAGGTAATCCTCTCCAACTGGCTGGTTTTTATGCCTGGCAAAACCCGGCCTGGAACATGGGGAGTAGTCACCCACCCAGCACTTTGACTACTCCCAATAAGAGCCATGCGGGATCAGCTATCCGTTTTGTGCGGATCTGTCATGGACAGATCCGTTTAGATAATACAACCGTCTGCATCCATTCAGAACGGATCCGTTTGTATTATCTTTAACATAGCCAAGACGGATCCGTCTTGAACACCATTGAAAGTTAATTGAGGACGGATCCGTTTTCTATTGTGCCAGATTGTGTCAGTGAAAACGGATCCGTCCCCATTGACTTACATTGTGTGCCAGGACGGATACATTTTGCTCAGTTTCATCAGACGGACACCAGAACACTGCAAGCAGCGTTTTGGTGTCCGTCTCCAAAGTGGAATGGAGACTGAACTGATGCAAACTGATGCATTCTGAGTGGATCCTTTTCCATTTAGAATGCATTAGAATGCAAACTGATCTGTTTTGGACCGCTTGTGAGAGTCCTGAACGGATCTCACAAACGGAAAGCCAAAACGCAAGTGTGAAAGTAGACTAAGTATCAAGGTGTCAAACAGCAACTGCTTCTGACACATAAAAACCGGCTCTTACTCCACCGAGGCCAGGAACCTCGTTGACACGTACCTATCATCCACGATGATTCCTTGTACCTCGTTACAATGGTCATATTGTTGCTTAGTAAAGTGACCTTGATAATTATGTTTGTCTTTCTAATTAGTTATCAGTCACACTGATCTGCTCTTGGGTGGCATTAGAAATGTCCTTTGTGATATATCCCTATGAGCGTGTATCTGGCTTATATCCCATGTCTGGTGGAATCAGTGCTGAAGGAAGGTCATCTCAGTCAATAACCTTTTATGATATGCTGACAGCAGAGATACATTTTCCAGGTACACCAACTGCAAATGTGAGACTTCTTAAAGAAAGATTAAAGAGAAGATCCAGGAACTGAAAGGTCGTTAAAATGGTCTACTCATCAACAGTAAGAGCATAAGACATTTACTATGATGTGTAATGCAGTTTTACAATTAATGGAATTCAAACTCAATGATGACCAAAGAAGAGTTTTCTGTCTCAACCTATAAAGTGGCATATGTCATACATAGTCCCCCATCTTGAAAAAACAACCATATCTCTTGTTTACAGTACCTATTTAAATGCTTTCAAGACCTTTCAAGGCCATTTTTCACTTTCATAACCAGGCACATTTTCATCTTCTTTAGTGCATATGGCTTTCAAAGCAATGTTTTGTTTTTTTCCTTTCCTTCAGTTATTTAAATTTTTGCTTTTTTGGCTTTATTTATTTTTTTATAATGTCTATATACAGTATATATATATATATATATATATATATATATATATATTATATATATTTTTTTTTTTTGTGCCCCCTATAAGGTTATTTTAACATTGGATTTTTTTTATTTTATTTATATAACTAGAGCTGACATTTAGCCCCAGTTACAGGGGGAATACAGCCTCTGAGATGTTGGACAGGGATGCACAATCTCACTGCAAAGCTAATTTGGGTGTTCTAAGTCCCAGCAGCTACTGCAGTTAACAGGCATTCGGCGATCATATGATCTCTAGGACTAGAGAATGGAAGCATCATGGCTGCTTACTGATCTGTATACATGGCACACATAGCAGAGTTACATGCAGACCTGCAGAAAATTTAAAGCTGCCTGGTGATCCGCAAGTAGCTAAAGAGACAACTATGTTCAGTTCTGTTATCAAGGTTAGTAAGATAAACTTCTTGACATCTGTTTATAAGAAGGTCTTTAGGGGAAAGCTTTCTGGGGAAAAATATGCAAAATAGTTCTCCTTCAGAATGAAGAAAATCTTTAGTGCCACCTATAGGTGGCTACCTAAGTCAGATTTTGATTTACAGGGTGGTCACTTATAGGGGGCTCTTTGAGTTTTCTTCTTTCTGGAGGAGAGCTAGTTTCCATCATTACCACATGTGCACTGATGTAGTCTAATTACATGTTTTCTGCATTATGTCTTCTTCAAAACCCATCTTACACGAAAATATGAGCACATGTATTATTCACACTTTATTCATCACTAAAATTACATTACATTAAAACATTGTCTATAATAATATAGACAGTTTCTGCCTTTGAAGACTAGGAGCATGAGTACATTGCCAGAACTGTTTCTCAAGAACATTTCTGATTTTCCCCTATTTTGGGCCTACGTCTTTCTGAATGCTTTTAACTATTCTGAGGAAAACGTAGTGTGTTAAACTTATCATTTAATTGTATCTTATCATTCCTGAGAATGTATGGAGGTAACATGCAAGATAAGATTGGGAGGGAGTCTAAAATTAACACATCAAGGATAGCACAGGATGAAAATCACTAAAAATAAATAGTAGTAGACTGGTTTTCCAGTCATGCGAAAACCCCATTGATATCTAAAGTGAAGAGGTTTCAGTCATAAGTGTTATGCAGGTTCTACATCTCAACCGTTGCACACAAAGTCATACTCACTACTGCAGGCCGTAACTTACATTAAAACAGTGTTCTTCTATGTCCCCTTACACAGATGTGTCCCTCTTGGTTCAAGATATCCTGAAATGAGTGACGGGAGCTGAGCAGTTTTGAAAAAAAAGAAAAAAAAGCTAAAGTTATATTCTGCTAAAGCAGCGACCCAGCGGATCACTGCTAAAGAGCTAATTCCATGCTAAAAAGTTCAATCTAATTTATTGCCTAAGCAATAAGTGTTTTATTTTTATTTGTGCACTGTGAATCCCTAATAATTTTGTATTGGCAGCATATAGTTAAAACTGGCAGTCTTAGTGCAGTGGCCAGGGTGATGGACTGGTCCCATCCCCTGGGTTAAGAGTCTTTGCTAAGCAGGTTTAGAGGAAGGTATGTATGTAAGCACCTCAAAACTAGAGGTAGACCAGGGAATCTTCATCCCTGAGACTGAAAGCTGCCAGAGGGGCCACTGAACTGAGAGAACACCCCTAAGGGAGGACAACAGATGTTTATAGCTGGTTGAGAACCAAGGCTATACTGAATAAAGACAGATAAGGTAATGCTCGTTTATGGCAACAGACTTTAGTGGAAAAGGTTGATTGTTTCCAGCACCCACCACACTTTGAGACAGACTGTCCATCCACAACTAGGATGTGCACCCCACAGAATGGGCATTACAGAGTTAAAGTACTTACAGAAGAGCTGTAGCGGCATGACGTAGGGGTGCGTGTCGCGCTTCTCCCTACGCCGCCTCCCCCTCTCTCCATGCCTCCTGCTCTGATGCGGTACGCGGAGTCCTACGAGTGACCAGCTGGGAGAGCGTGCACTTCTGTCTCAAACCGGGAGCTGCCTTGGGTGGAACACGGGATCCTGGCATTCCGGCGTGGGCCCTGGGGGACGACGCTCTGACCCTTTCATCGGTCGATACTCCTGGACGCAGTGGCTAAGTGATGGACCCTGCGTTGTACGGCTGAGGTCCCCACGATGTACGGCTGAGGTACAGTTTTCCTACCTTGAGTGGATGTCGGGAGACAGTGCGACCCGTCTGGAGCCGGAGTGTGCGACACGCTTTGTCCTAGCCCTGTTGATCCTATGGTGGATATCTTGTGCCCCTTCCATCCTGGCCCTGCTGACCTTGCGGTGGAGTCTGGTGAGCCGCACGCACCGCTGCGCTTCTCTCTCTTCTGACCGTCCGCTGGCTGCGGGCGAGCGGTGGTGACTGGCTGTAGACGTTGGTGGAGCCGTGAGTGGGGTCTGTGTTCTGTGGCCTCTGGAGCGAGGTCCCCCACCTGGATTCGACGTGCGGTATGCTTGTGAGGAGTGGAGACCACGGGTGGAGGCTTGCTGTTCCCCACTGTCCCATCAGCAACTGTTAGGTGTACTTTCGGATGTACTAAGCGGGTTTGACTTACTCAACAATACCAGGCGCTGAGAGGTCTTGGGCTGATTGACTGGACAACCTTTTTGGCTCTATTTCCTGGGTGGACCAGTCCTATTTGGGGGGCTCTAATGGTCGGGCAGGACTATGGGGTTTAAGAAGGCATTCCCCTGATCTACTATAGTGGTCCCATGCGCTTAAAATATATTACCCCTATAGGACTTCTATGTAATAAGCCCTTTGGTCCCACAGTGATCTGGGGTTGATTCCTACCTAGGCCGCTGGATTATATTATATCTTTATCCCGCGCGAAAGGAGTCCCTCATTTGTATAGCGGGTCTCCTAGGATGGTATAGCGGTGGGAGGGGGCCCACATATTGTGGATATTTTTATGCCTGTGCCTTAGTTTAGCAGGCCCCCTGTCTCTATTCCTGTCTCTTACTTATATTTAGTTCGCTCCTGGAAGCCAGGCGCAATACGTATTTTTAATTAAATTAAGTAAAAGACATTAATTAGTGGCCTTGCCACATACTGTCACGCACATGATTCTTATAGAATGAATACCAGTTATATCTTGGTTTGTTAGTGGTCAGGAACCGCTCTCTGTTCTAGGGGTTGATCTTTATATAAGTATTTGTAACCTTTTACAGCCTTTCTATTTGGGGGACGTAATTTAGTATTTATTGCGCAATTACTTTGTGTTTAGGGGTACGTTTCTATTTATTTAGCTTAAAAAATGGCGCCAAAGTTTCGTAAATCAGGAGGAGTGACTTCCCCAAAAGGAGGATCAGGGGGGAGCCCACAGGCCCGATTAGATAAATTTTTGAAGTCACCACCACCTAAAACTAGAGGAGGGGTACACAGGTCTACCGCCCAGACCGAGTCAGGATTAGAAATTCCGGATCAGTTAGAACGGGGTTTATCAAAGGTCAGTTCCTCCCACAGTGAAGGTTTCGATAGTATTAATAAAAAACTCCAGGATATACTGGGAGTAGTAAACGCTACTAATACCTCGGTGGCAGAGTTGACCTCTTCCCTTTCAGTTGTTCAAGGTGATGTCACCATAATAAGAGACGAAATGGTGAAATTGAGACTAAAGGTGAAGGAATTGGAATCTGCAGTCAACTCTGTCACCGTAGAGAATGGTTTATTAAAGAACAGATTAGAAGAGGTAGAAGAAGACCGTTCTTGGTTAAGAAGGAAAGTGGTAGAACTGGAGGACAGATCTCGTAGATATAACCTGCGGTTAGTAGGGTTCCCAGAAGGGGCAGAACAGGATAACCCGTCGAATTTCATTCAGAAATGGCTGGTAGAGAATCTGGGACCAGACTATGACGTGTCTACCTTCTGTGTGGAAAGAGCCCATAGAATCCCCTTTAAAAAAACCTCCTTCAGGGGCCCCTCCTAGGGCTATCCTGGTAAAATTTGTTTGCTCAAAGGACCGGGATTGGGTCCTTAGACGCAAAAGAGAAATAGCAGACACACAATTTAACGGTAATTTGATATCAATCTTTCCTGATTTTTCGCGAGAAACTCAAAATAACCTTCTTTGAGGTGAAAAAAAGATTGTTTGCAGCTAAGATTAACTATTCAATGTTATATCCCGCTAAATTGAGAGTGGTATATAATGATTCGGTGCGGTTCTTTTCCACACAGACGGAAGTGGCACAATGGTTGGACTTGAAGGGTCTATGAGTGGCGCGGAAGGCAGGTGAGGCGGGAGGTTAATGAGGGGAGGTGGCGGGGGGGAGGTTTGGTGGAAGGAGAGAGGTTGATGGGTATTGTGAAATGCCCTGTCAACCAGATAGGGTTTTTTTTTGGGGGGGGGGGTTCAAGGGAGGGATTGGCTGCCGTAGTTTGCTGTGTAGATACGAGTGCTTCTCCGTTAAGTATGGGGGTTATGGAAAGCTCATTTATTATTAGGATATGCCGTGTAACATTCTATTTTGGAATGTGAGAGGGTTGGGAGACAGGGTGAAGAGGACGGTGGTGTTTGACCTTGTAGTCCGCCACCTGCCGGCGATTGTGGTACTGCTAGAGACCCATGCTACATTAGACAGGATTTACACATTGAAAAGGAAATGGGCATCTCTTGAGTACCACGCTTGCTACTCTTCTTACGCAAGAGGGATTAGTGTATATATTCATCACGGGATGGAGTACCAACCTCTAGATAATTTGATTGATAAAGAGGGTAGATTTGTATTTCTCCACGGGTATTGGAAAGGGCAGGAGGTCATTCTGGCTTTTATTTATATTCCCCCTCCATTTAATGCAACAGTGTTTGCACTGCTAGTGCAATATATCTCTACAAAAAATCTATGTGCGCTTTTTGTGGCAGGTGATTTCAATGCAGTACCGGATCCTGAGTTGGATCGGTTCTCATCGGTCTCCGGGCGCGGCCGCGCAGGATCCCCCTTGACTACTATATGCCAGGAGTTGGCGCTGGTCGATATCTGGCGCCACCTATATGGCAATAAAAAAATCTTTTCATGTTTTAGCCAGTCATTCGGGTCAATGTCCCGTATAGATTTGGCGTTCGCAAGTCGTGATCTGTGCGGTCGAGTCCTGAGAATGAGATATGAACCCCATGGAATCTCGGATCACTCCCCAGTCCTTGTTGTGTTTAAGGAGGCTCCAAATACAGGTAGAACTTTCAAACTGAACCCGCACTGGTTTGATGTGATAGGGGAGCAATCCCGAATAGACCAGGATATTCGGGAATTTTGGGACCTTAATGTAGGATCGACACATATTCACTATGTATGGGACGCCTTGAAGGCTCATATAAGGGGCCTATACTTTAGTAAAATTAATAGGTTCAGAACGGAAGCACGGCGTAGTGAACAACAATTGACACACTTAATAAGGAGTTTACGCGCTGCATTAAATGACTCCTATACGGAGCAATCTATTAAAGAGTTAAAAGAGGCCAACCTACAGCTCAAGACGCTACTATATAAAAAAGCACAACATAAGCTTCTATTTCAAGGCCAGAATCGTTTCTGCGAATCTGGTAAAACGGGTCGGTTTCTGGCTCGTTTGGTGGCCAACCAGAGGGAGTCTACCAGTATAAGAGAAATTAGGAATTTACAGGGGGCTGGTGTGGACTCTGCACAGGAGATAAGGGAGGAATTTGCGAGATACTACTCTACCCTCTATAAATCTGAGTCTATGTGTAGTCGGATTGTTATGGATCAATATCTTCAAAAATTAGAGCTCCCCAGTTAGGCTCTCAAGATAGAGAGCGTTTGGACTCCCCCATTCTTTTAGAGGAACTCCAGGCGACTCTTCCCTCCCTAAAATATAAATCAGCCCCTGGACCAGACGGATTGCCGTTTGATCTATACAGGTTTCACGCTAGCGCACTCTTGCCGATTCTGCTTCTAGTCCTGAATGAATCTTGCGGATGCGGTGCTTTACCCCCATCATTTGGGGAAGCAGTGATTATCTTGGTTTTGAAAAAGGACAAAGATCCGTGTGATATGGGATCATATAGACCCATATCACTTCTGAATACGGATTATAAGATTTTTGCCAAGATTTTGTCTAACCGTCTAAAGAGGGTCATAGCGGGTTTGGTACACCCCAATCAGACGGGTTTTATTCCGGGACGACAGATACAGATGAGCCTATATAGGGTTTATCTGAATCTGTCTGTTGGGGGTAGTATAGACCACTCCGTTCTGTCCTTAGATGCCGCAAAGGCGTTTGACAGGATGGAGTGGCCTTTCCTGTGGGCTACAATGTCCCATTTTGGCATTGGGAAGCCCTTTCTGGAAATGACTCAAATGCTATATGCACACCCAGTCGCATGTATTAGTGTCAATGGTATTAGATCTTCCCCCGTTATGATGCGGAGGGGGATGCGACAGGGTTGCCCCCTGTCTCCTCTCCTCTTTGCTCTCTTTATTGAACCGTTGGCTTCTCGGATTCGCTTAGACAGACGTATAGACGGCTTTGGAGTTGCGGGTGCGGGCGATAAAATAAGTCTATATGCCGATGACGTGATTCTGTTCTTGGACCAGGGGTGGAAAATTCTCCCGTATGTTATAGAGGTAATAGAAGATTTTGGTAAACTATCAGGCTATAGAATTAACTGGTCAAAATCATCGCTTCTTCCGCTGAACCGCAAGGCTGTAGACGAGGGGAGGCGAGTTCGTGTTTTGGTTCCCAATGATACTTTAGATTATTTGGGGGTTAAGATTGGGCTCCCTATAAATAGGTTTTATGATCTTAATTTGGCCCCGGTCCTGAATAAAGTTAGGGACAAAATCTGTGCTTGGCGGAAGCTGATACTGGCACAGACGGATAGAATAGCTTTGATTAAAATGATTATCCTCCCGATAGTTTTATTTCCGGTGTGTGCCTCACCCATCTGGATAGATGATATCTTTTTTCATAGGTTGGAGGCTATGATTAATGATTTAATTTGGGGAAGGAACAGAGTGCGTATAAAGCAGAGATATCTATGGTTGTCGGAGGCAGATGGTGGGCTGTCACTACCCTTTTTTCAAGGTTATTATTTGTGTGCACAGATTCAGCGTTGTTGCTGTTTCAAGGAGAGTTTACTTTCACGATATTTAACAAAACTTTTTGATAAACCAGTGGATAATATTTTTGCATGCCTGGAGAATGGGTCCATGGGAATGAGGAGGTCCTTGTTGATCCCGTGCTCTCTGCAGAGGGTTTGGAACAGACTGAAGAAGACCCTTAAATCTTCCGGTCCGTTTGGTTTCACCCCTCTGTGGGAGAACAGGGAGCTGGAGGAGTTCTTCAAAATTACAGATTTTGGTTATTGGGTGCGTAAGGGTATCAACAGGGTGTCTGACCTTTTTTATATGGGTCAGTTTAAATCACTATCGGAGTTTGGTTTTACTGATAGTTCACCATTAGATTTATTTATGTATTCACGTCTGAAACATATATTTAATGCCTCTAGGAATAGAGGCCCTTTTTTTCCACGAGAGAATATATTTTTTGATTTTTGTGACGCTCAGAAGTTCGAAAAAGTGAAATTATCCAGACTGTATGAAAAACTCCGAATCGCACTGGCAACTGTAACACCTTTCAAGAGCACAGTTAAGTGGGAGCAAGAGTTGAATTGCCCCCCACTACAGTGGTCTACTATTTATAGGAATGTGAGAAGGGTGTCAGTTTCCAGTGCGCACAGGTTAATCCAATTTAAGATCCTCCATAGACTTTACTATACGCCTAAAATCCAAGGAAAATTTCTCCAAAATAAAGAGCGGGATTGCTGCTGCTCCAAATGCGGATATATTAATGCGGACTATGTCCACTTGCTTTGGAGCTGCAGCAAAATAAGAAGTTACTGGGATGAGGTTTTCGCTACCCTACAAAGGGAGAGCTCAACGAATTATAACCCAGGGATCCTGATAATGCTCTTTGGAGAATGTGGGTTAGAAGGGGAAGTCCCGGCCCAGGTCAGACGGATTTGGATGCGGGGTTTGATGGTCGCTAAAGCTATATTGATGAAGTATTGGGGCTCTGTTTCCCCGCCCTCAATAAGGGAGTGGGGTGCATATCTTCAGAAAATTAGAGTTTATGAGGAAATTGAAAGGAAACAGAGAATTGCACGCAGATCTACATAGCCATAAATTGTTATTATTGTAAACATTAAATGATGGTGTGGACGGCAGCCAATGGGGGGGGGGGGGGGATATAGACATTAATATTTGTCGTGAGGGTGTTCTTGGGATGTTGTATAGAACTTTTCTATCTGTAAGGATGTTTATGTTTGCCATGTCAGGCATACCGTTATGATTATTATTGTCTTATGTACTAACACTATGATTTGGAAAATAAAAATATATATAAAAAAACAAAAAAAAAACAGAGTTAAAGTGTTAATGAGAATGGAATTGCACGCCCGTGGTTATTTGGGAGGTTTTCAAAGTGTGTTTAGAGAGAGACTCAGGAAGGATTACTACCATCATTGCTGTTGCACGAGAATAGCTGCCCCGTATCCCCTGCAGCCTCCCTGAAAGGAACGGGGCGGCTGGTCACACATCCGTGGCCACTCCACTCATTTCCATGGGAGTTCCGGAGATAGCTGAGTGCTGTACTCGGATATCTACAGAACTCCCATAGAAATGAATAGAGCTGCCGTGCGCATGTGTGACCGACAACTCCGTTCATTTCAGGGGGGCTGCAGGGGGTACGGGGCCCCCATTCTCGTGATTGGTGTGGGTCCCAGCGGTAGGACCCTGATGGATCTGTTATCCCCTTACCTGTGGATAGAGCATAACTTGAAACAACCGGAATACCTCTTTAAGTAAAGAGAGACTTTATTTATTGCACCTAAACGGACCTCGTCATTGACTCTACCATCCATCCGCCAGCCCTCCACCTTCCGTCCTGCTTCGCACCCTGCCAACCATTCACCTTTAAGGGCAACCCAGGCACCACCAGGCAGGAGACCCTAAAAGTCCAAGGTGTGCCCCTAGGGAAGAAAAGGAATGCCCTTCCAACACCCAGGGATCGCCAGACTGAGGACTGACACCATGAGTGCTACAAATCCCACTGTTGCCACCACCACAACCACTCTCCTCCACTCACTCTCCCCTCCTGGGCTCAATCCAACTCAAGGATCCCATCTGCTCCCATTCTAACTTTGCTCCACAGGTCTCTACTTCCTCTTTGAGTTATGAAATATCCATACAGGGCATGGGATTGCCTGCAGCAATCACATTACCCTATGATCGTCATTGAACCAGGAACTAGATCGCAGTGGGGAACCATGCAGCACTGAAATATGAGCGGAGGGTATCTGTGAGGTGAGTGTAGCTTTTTTTTTACAGTACTACTGCTCTCTACCGTACAGTAATATAATTCAAGGAAAACAAACAAAATTCAGCAAGAAGTACCCTGCCCCTCTAACATCACATACGAGTGTGTCAAAAGTATTTACCGTACACACTTGTCAATGAAAAATTCACATAGATGTGAACATAAGGCATCTGTAAAATTACTCCAGCCTGTAAAATGATGATGATAATTTTTTATAGTTTCCATTTGCCTGCTAATATCACTATTTCCAATGCCTAAATCTCTTGTACTTAGGCCCCTTTCACACGGGGGTTGCGGGAAAATGTGCGGGTGCGTTGCGGGAACATGCGCGATTTTTCCGCGCGAGTGCAAAACATTGTAATGCGTTTTGCACGCGCGTGAGAAAAATCGGCATGTTTGGTACCCAAATCCGAACTTCTTCACAGAAGTTCGGGTTTGGGATCGGGGTTGTGTAGATTGTATTATTTTCCCTTATAACATGGTTATAAGGGAAAATAATAGCATTCTGAATACAGAATGCATAGTAAAATTGGGCTGAAGGGGTTAAAAAAAAAATATATATTTAACTCACCTTAATCCACTTGATCGCGCAGCCCGGCTTCTCTTCTGTCTTCTTTGCTGTGTGCAGGAAAAGGACCTGTGGTGACGTCACTCCGGTCATCACATGGTCCGTCACATGATCTTTTACCATGGTGATGGATCATGTGATGACCGGAGTGACGTCACCACAGGTCCTTTTCCTGCACACAGCAAAGAAGACAGAAGAGAAGCCGGGCTGCGCGATCAAGTGGATAAAGGTGAGTTAAATATATATATTTTTTTTTAACCCCTCCAGCGCTATTTTACTATGCATTCTGTATTCAGAATGCTATTATTTTCCCTTATAACCATGTTATAAGGGAAAATAATAATGATCGGGTCTCCATCCCGATCGTCTCCTAGCAACCGTGCGTGAAATTTGCACTGCATCCGCACTTGCTTGCAGATGCTTGCGATTCTCACGCAACCCCATTAATTTCTATGGGGCCTGCGTTACGTGAAAAACGCACAAAGAGGAGCATGCTGCGATTTTCACACAACGCACAAGTGATGCGTGAAAATCACCACTCGTGTGCACAGCCCCATAGAAATGAATGGGTCATGATTCAGTGCGGGTGCAATGCGTTCAACTCACGCATCGCATCCGCGCGGAATACTCGCCCGTGTGAAAAGGGCCTTAGTCTTTTTTATGCTTATTTGGGCAGCACCGCGGCTCATTCATTAGCACTAGTGCCTTGCAATTCTGGGGTCCTGATTTATGACTCGGGACAACATCCTCTTGGGGTTTGTATGTTTTCTTTGTGTTTGTGTGGGTACTCCGTTTTCCTAGCGATGGGGTCCTGGGTTCCAATTCGACCAGGGACAATATGGAGTTTGCATGTTCTTCCTATGTTTGCGTGGGTTTCCTCCCACACTCCAAAAATGGGAAAAAATTGGCTTTCTACAAAATTGTGTTACGTAGCCGCCACAGACTTCCTAAGGAGGTTCCCCAGCCACATATATATCCACGGTTGGACTGCGGTTCCTTGGGCCCACCAGAGGATATTATTCTCAGGGTCCAACTCCCATATCATCAATAAAGTCTAATAGGTTTTGATTTAAATAAATAGACCCTAGTGGTAAGTAACTGGCTCCAAAGGAACTTTTCTCCTGGACCTTTGGGGCCCGCTATGGTATCAGACCCTGGGCCCACAGAAGGATCCTCTGGTACTCTGGTGGTCCAGTCCAACGCTGCAACTATCCTTGTGCTTTGAGTCCCAGTGAGAAAAGCTCACTGCAAATGTTTGGCATTATTTAGCCATATCACCTCTGCTAGTGCATAGAGTATGTATCACTATATAAATACTGGCATACAGCAGACCACCATTGAACTGTTATTCTCTACGTATGGAAGGATGCAGTAACATTACACAGGATTCCTACAGATATGAGATAATTGGTGTTCTATTTCCTGAAGATTAGATGTGGTACCTGGAAGATGGTGTGTGGACCGTCATCCCATGTCATGAAATAGACGCTTTTCCCCATTATGGAAAGTTGCCTAAATGACTTGATGCAGACCAGACTCTGTTGTTCTTTTCATTTTATTGTTTTAGAAAGTTTTGCTCATGCTCTTGTAGTGTAAGTTGCAGTGTATGTTTTTTTTTTTTTACATACATTGTATCAGGCCTTGAGCAGACCTTTACCTATTGGTGTAATGATACCAGTTATGCAAGACCACAGAACTGGACTTCACCTATGGCAGTCCTAACAGTAAATAACATATATGAAGCATGTATCAACATTGAAAGACAAGACACAAACTCAGTACTGGACGGATGCTGAGGGTCACAGATGGAAGAGATGATACAGCAATGGAGTGGATGGTGGATGTATAGATACAGGTGGATAGTGGATATATGTCTGTGAACAGAAATGGAGCATTACTGATCTGACCTTATCTGAGTTCAACCCACCAATACAACAGCACAGCAACAGACAAATTCCAAACACAGCTAGAAAGATGGAGCTATAGATCCCAGAATAAACAGAAAACACGCACACTAAAATGAGATATGACCATGCTACAGATCACAGAATACAGAACAAAAGGGAATGCATCTAGCAAACACCATACCCAACAACCAGAATGGAGTGAGATCTAGATATACAAAGGCTCAACAATCAGCAACTCCACTTTAATCAACCAGAGAAAGCTAGGTGATAACTATACCCAGATTCTCATGCAAGGTAATTGACTAGGCGAACATGAAGCAACAGGGAGACCCTTATTGTGCATAACAAAAGACAAAGGCCTACTTTATTTACAGTACTGTGTGACTAAAAGCCTTCAAAGGATGTTAGAAAAAAGGCTAAAATCACCAGCTAAATGTTGTATTCAGTGTCTGGTTCAAAAAATGGCATTAGACTGGCTCTCTGGAAAACATGAAGAAACCAAGGCCTCCATCGATCATGACGGCTGAAGTTGTGCATGAAATTCAGCAGCGTATTACAAGGACCCCCCCCCCCCCCTAAAAATCAACTCGAAGGCAAGTTGGAGTACTATGAACGACGTGTCAGCGAGTGCTGAAATCTCTGAACCTGAAACTGTACAGAATAACGTGTGCAGGAACTGAAAGAGTCTGACAAAGCGAAATGCAGAAACTACTGGACTTGGTTGCTAACAATGACTGCTGGCAGACATTTGGACCCATTGCTGTACTTCATTCATGACGGACGAAGCTTGTTTTCATTCATCAGGGCCCATAAATTACCAGAATACGAGCCACTGGTCCTCTGAAAATCACCATTTGACTCACGAAACCCACTTCACAACCAGAATATTGGCATTTGGTGCGCAGCGTCAGGAACACGAATAGTGGGCCCAATTTTCTTCAAATCAACTGTAAATACTGCAATTTACCTGAACAACTTTGAACAGTTTTACAACCAACTAAAAAAATCCTGCTTTTTCCAACATGATGCGACAACATGCCGCACCTCACGGGACTCACTGGACGGGTTCATGGAGTGTTTACGAAGGAGTGAACTGTGAGCGAGAAGTCGAGAAGTTATGGCCACCACGTTCCCCAGACTTGTCCACATGCAATTTTTATCTGTGGGGAAATTTAAAACAGAAAGTGTCCGCTAACAATCCACATCCCCTGGATGAACTCAAGGAGAACATCACAAACACTATCCGCAGCGTCACTGCTGAAGAGCTGCAAGCAGTATCAACCAACATGATCCAGCCAGCAAAGATGCATAGATGTGATCCTTTGTCATTTGTGGGTAATAAAAAAACAACAACAATCCACTTGCATGTTGATTTTGTCATACTATCACTGGAAACTGGCTACTTTTTCGTGGGCGACTCTGTATCATGCATGGTCCATTCTTATCCATTTTCTATCCGGAACTCTTTCATTCATATGCACCTGGATGCCGTATGGATGAGCAGGTACATTCGTGTTTTGTGGATAGAAATCTACCTGTACACCTGTCTGTATCAGGCCTTGGGTAGTTTAATGTTTGGTACAATATATTCTTACTGCTTCACTAGAGATCATCTGCATTTCCGGAGCGCGCCTCCAATCTTCTGGTCCGCGGCTCCGGAAAAAATAGAACATGTCCTATTCTTGTCCGCAATTGCGGACAAGAATAGGCGGTTCTGTGGGGGTGCCAGCCCGGTGTATTGCGGATCCTCAACACACTACAGACATGTGAATCGACCCTAAGGCTGGGCGGGCTTAGGCAGTTTGAGTGAAGGCCTGCCGCAGTTTGAGTGAAGGCCTGCCACGCCTCTTTATGACATCACACTGAGAACTCAGTCCTTGCGTGCCCGTTCATGTGGATAGTATGAGTCATCAGTCTGGCAGCCTGCAGTGTCTGTGAAACCCATTCCTGCTGCTGGGGAAGCATTACTCAGAGAGCAATGGTCAGAGAGCTCAGTAGACAGTAACATGTTGTCCTGCATTCTAATACAGTTTTACACACAAAACCTGTCTTATATTTTACAAACCCAATCTGTGTAGCAAAACAATAAGTCACTAATATACATTAGCCCAAAAGCATCTGTTTTTCACCAGTCCCCTACCAGCACTGTGGTTGAATCGCTTCTGATACAGTCTGCTACATCTGTCTTCCCTGAACAGCTTCATTTACAGCTCTGCTACATCTGTCTTCCTTTAACCCACTAGCACTGTGGATGAACCGCTTCATATACAGCTCTGCTACATCTGCCTTCCCTAAACTGATTCATATACAGCTCTGCTACATCTGTCTTCTTCTCCACTACCAGCACTGTGTTTGAATCACTTTATATACAGCCTGCTACATCTGTCTTCCCCTCCCCCACTAGCACTGTGGATGAACCGCTTCATATGCAGTTCTGCTACATCTGTCTTCCCTGAACAGCTTCATATACAGCTCTGCTACATCTGTCTTCCTCTCCACTACCAGCACTGTGTTTGAATCACTTTATTTACAGCTTTGCTATATCTGTCTTCCCCTCCCCCACTAGCACTGTGGATGAATCGCTTCCTATATAGCTCTGCTACATCTGTCTATTCTCCCCCTCCACTCCATAATGTCGTCCCCTATGTCCCTCCACTTCATAATGTCCTCCCCTCTGTGTCCCTCCATTCCATAGGTGCCAGTGACAAGGGGGCACAGCACAATGGCAAGGTCTGCTCAGTGTGAGAGCTGGAGGACGTGGCATGCAGAGCGGCAGATGTGCACTGACCAGTCTCCCATGGCCGGTCATGCAGCACGCCGAGCACATGCTTTCACTTACACAGCAGAGCGGAAGCAGTCAGTCCAGCGCTCCTTCTCCTTATTGCCTATCTCTGAAGTCTGCACTGCAAACAGAACATGCGCGGCTATGTTTCAGATGTAGCACAAAGGAATAAAGAACAGCGCATGCGTGGCCGGCCGGGGGCCGTGCGCATTCATGAATTAAATGAGAGGCTGGCCACTAGATCAATGTGGTTCATCTGTGAAAGCGCGGCCCATGGAGTCGGCAGGCGAGCGGTTGCCGTAACTAGGGTAAACCAAAGAACAACAATGAGGTAGGAGGGAAAGAATTTGATCAAGAAGGGTGGGAATTTGCTTATACAATATATTTACAAAAATGATCACTGGCACCCTATTAACAGATTAAACTGTGATCATTGTGATGGGAATACCCCTTTAACCACCTCCCGACCGCCTAACGCACGGATGCGTCCGGAAGGTGGTTGATTCATTCCTCCTGGACGCATCCGTGCGTCATCTCGCGAGACGCGAGATTTCGGGTATTGCCGGCCCGCGCATGCGCATCGCGGGCCGGCAAAAGTTAAAGAACAATTTCGTCACCAGCCTGCCAGCAACGATCATTGGCTGGCAGGCTGGCGATTTTCAAAAAATCCAATCACAAGCCATATAACAGATCATATTAGTAAATATGATCTGTTATATGGCTTGTCTGCTCCTGTGCTGGTCCTTTTCGTCGGTTGGATCCAGCACAGGAGCAGACTGAACTGTGAGTACACCAAACACTACACCTTAGCCCCAGATCACCCCCCTGCACCCCAATTAACCCTTTGATCACCCCTTTGATCGCCCCTGTCAATCACTAGTGAAAGGAAAAAAAGTGATCAGTGTAAACTGTCACTTTTTTTTTTCCACTAGTATTGGCTGTTAGGTTTTAGGGATAGTTTAGGCCCCTTGGTTAGGTAGTTAGCGTCAGTTAGCGCCCAGCCCACTGCACCGCAGTCACTTTTATTCGCTGATTAGCGTATCGCTAATCAGCATTTGTACTTTTATAGTATCTGTAAGTGATCAAAACTGATCACTGTCAGATCTATACTTGTATTAGTGTCACCTTAGCTCGCCCTCCACCCAAAACGCAGTGTTTGCCCGATCAGGCCTGATCGGTCGCCCACACGTGCGTTCACCCACGCCCGCCCCGCCGCAGTGACAAAAAATTTTTTGTTTTTTGATCACTGCACATTCACTGTACACGCACTGCGGCGATAAAAAAATCAGTTTTGATATTTTTTATCAACCGCAGCGGCCTCCGGTACTTCGCTAGCCTCCCCTTTGTAAGACAGGTTTGCTTTTTTTCTTGGGTAGTCTCAGGGAATACCCCTAAATTTAGTAGTCCAAAATGTCAAACAGGGGGTATTCTTCTGAAGAGGCCTACAGGATTCTGACCCAGTCGGATGAGGAGTGGGAACCCTCATCTGACGAATCTAGCGGGTCAGAATATGAACCTGTGGAAAGCAGTGGCTCTCTGACCCAAAGTTCGGACGAGGAGGCTGAGGTCCCTGATAGCACCAGGCGTACCCGGCCCCGTGTCGCTAGACCACAGGTTACGCAGGATCCGCTTCAAGAGCAGCAGAGTGGGGCTGTCGCTGCCGGATCACGTGGTGAGGCATACACCAGCAGCGCAGCCCTTCCTGGACCTAGTACCAGCACTGCCGTACAACATGGTGAAGTAGCGAGCACCAGAAGGGCAGTTGAAGCTGGTACGGTGGCACGTGCAGTAGTTACCCCGTCGCAGCCACCGCACAGACAGGCCCGTAGAGCCCCTAGAGTCCCTGAGGTGCTGGCAAACCCTGATTGGCAGTCACCAACTTCAGCCGCACCTGTAGTTCCCCCTTTCACCGCCCAGTCTGGAGTTCGGGTTGAGACGGCTCAAATCGGTTCGGCCCTGGGATTTTTTGAGCTGTTCTTGACTGCGGAGCTCTTGGACTTAGTCGTGGCAGAGACAAACCGGTATGCCACACAATTTATAACCGCAAACCCGGGAAGCTTTTATGCCCAGCCTTTCCGGTGGAAACCAGTCCAAGTTTCCGAAATTAAAATTTTTCTGGGCCTTCTCCTCAACATGGGTCTAACTAAAAAGCATGAATTGCGGTCATATTGGTCCACGAACCCAATTCATCACATGCCCATGTTCTCTGCTGCTATGTCCAGGACACGATTTGAGACCATCCTCCGTTTTCTGCATTTTAGCGACAACACCACCTCCCGTCCCAGAGGCCACCCAGCTTTTGACCGGCTCCACAAAATTCGGCCCCTCATAGACCATTTCAACCAGAAATTTGCAGATTTGTATACCCCCGAGCAAAACATCTGCATAGACGAGTCCCTAATACATTTTACCGGGCGCCTTGGCTTCAAACAATACATCCCAAGCAAGCGTGCCCGGTATGGGGTCAAATTGTATAAGCTCTGTGAAAGGGCCACAGGCTATACCCACAAATTTCGTGTCTATGAGGGAAAAGATCAGACCCTGGAGCCGGTCGGTTGCCCTGACTACCTGGGGAGCAGTGGGAAGACAGTCTGGGACTTGGTGTCACCCTTATTCGGCAAGGGGTACCATCTTTATGTGGACAATTTCTACACAAGTGTGGCCCTCTTTAGGCATTTGTTTCTAGAACGGATTTGCGCCTGTGGCACCGTGCGACCTAGTCGCCGGGGCTTCCCCCAACGGCTTGTTACCACCCGTCTTGCAAGGGGGGAGAGGGCTGCCTTGTGTAATGAAGAACTGCTCGCGGTGAAATGGAGAGACAAGCGTGACGTTTACATGCTCTCCTCCATTCACGCAGACACGACAATCCAAATTGAGCGAGCAACCCGTGTCATTGAAAAGCCCCTCTCAGTCCACGACTATAATTTGCTCATGGGAGGGGTGGACTTCAATGACCAGATGTTGTCTCCGTATTTAGTTTCCCGCAGAACCAGACGCTGGTATAAGAAGGTGTCTGTATATTTGATTCAATTGGCGCTGTATAATAGTTTTGTTCTCTACAGTAAGGCTGGGAGAACACGATCCTTCCTCAAATTCCAGGAAGAGATCATCGAGAACCTCCTGTATCCAGAAGGTTCCGTGGCCCCATCCACCAGTGTAGTTAGCCGTCTACACGAGCGACATTTCCCCAATGTCGTTGCTGGTACCTCAATCCAACCGTCACCCCGAAAAAGATGTCGTGTCTGTAGCAGGAGTGGAATAAGGCGTGACACCCGCTATTTCTGTCCTGACTGCCCTGACCACCCTGCCCTATGCTTAGGAGAGTGTTTCCGGAAGTACCACACACAGGTACACCTAGCATAGGGATCACATCTCACCAGGACAGGCACACAGGGCTATTAGGGCCCATTCACTCACAGCTGCTGCAAACGTCTCCTTTCACATGGGACAAAGTGCATAACGTACTTCGCCACATCTTTGGGCGATTTGCGCTTTGCACATTGACCCATGGGGAAGGAGAGGTTTGTTCTATAAAGGTAAAAAAAAAACAAAAAAAAAAAAAACACCAGTAAGCAAAAAGGTTAATGTTCAGTTCAAAAAGTTAAAGTTTCTATGTTCTCTTCCAAAGTTAATAAAATTATTGTGTTGCGGCCTGGTTTTTTCTCTTTTTTTTTTTTTTTTTTACCTTCCAGGTGGACCAACCGATCGACTAGCTGCAGCACTGATGTGCATTCGGACAGAAGCATTGCGCTGCTGTCAGATTACACGCAAGTCGGTGTATGCGGCGCTGCAAGACGAGATTTCTCCTCTGCAGTAAAAGATACGTTTGCCGAGGCATATGAGCTGAGGAGGTGGCGGTGTTCATATACTTTGGCAAACACTTTGTATATATAAAAAAAAAAATCCCGGCAATGATTTATTCATCCACATCGATTGATGTGAATGGAGAAATCGGGTTTGCCAGGGCATACGAGCTAAGTGGGCATGGATGTTGGGCGGAGCTCCTATGTCCTGGCAGACGCCTTTCCCCTCCTTTTTCTTTTTTTGGCAGAGATTTTTTCATCCACATTGATCGATGCGAATGAAGAAATCTGTGCTGTTCATTTTTTTCTTTCAGCCCAGCGGCTGAACGGAAAAAAAAAATCTCATTACCTGTATGCTCAATATAAGGAGAATAGCAGAAACTCCTAATGCTGGGCATACATGTAATGATTGCGGAGACCCTCAAATGCCAGGGCAGTACAAACACCCCACAAATAACACCATTTTGGAAAGAAGACACCCCAAGGTATTCGCTGAGGGGCATATTGAGTCCATGAAAGATTGAAATTTTTGTCCCAAGTTAGCGGAAAGGGAGACTTTGTGAGAACAAAATCCAAAAAATCAATTTCCGCTAACTTGTGCCAAAATTTTTTTTTTTCAATGAACTCGCCATGCCCCTCATTGAATACCTTGGGGTGTCTTCTTTCCAAAATGGGGTCACATGTGGGGTATTTATACTGCCCTGGCATTTTAGGGGCCCCAAAGCGTGAGAAGAAGTCTGGTATCCAAATGTCTAAAAATGCCCTCCTAAAAGGAATTTGGGCCCCTTTGCCCACCTAGGCTGCAAAAAAGTGTCACACATATGGTATCTCCGTATTCAGCAGAAGTTGGGGAATATGTTTTGGGGTGTCATTTTACATATACACATGCTGGGTGAGATAAATATCTTGGTCAAATGCCAACTTTGTATAAAAAAAATGGGAAAAGTTGTCTTTTGCCAAGATATTTCTCTCACCCAGCATGGGTATATGTAAAATGACACCCCAAAACACATTCCCCACCTTCTCCTGAGTACGGAGATACCAGATGTGTGACACTTTTTTGCAGCCTAGGTGGGCAAAGGGGCCCACATTCCAAAGAGCACCTTTCAGATTTCACAGGTCATTTACCTACTTACCAGACATTAGGGCCCCTGGAAAATGCCAGGGCAGTATAACTACCCCACAAGTGACCCCATTTTGGAAAGAAGACACCCCAAGGTATTCCGTGAGGGGCATGGCAAGTTCCTAGAATTTTTTATTTTTTGTCACAAGTTAGTGGAAAATGATGATTTTTTTTTTTTTTTTTTTTTTCATACAAAGTCTCCTATTCCACTAACTTGTGACAAAAAAAAAAAAATTCCATGAACTCACTATGCCCATCAGCGAATACCTTGGGGTCTCTTCTTTCCAAAATGGGGTCACTTGTGGGGTAGTTATACTGCCCTGGCATTCTAGGGGCCCAAATGTGTGGTAAGGAGTTTGAAATCAAATTCTGTAAAAAATGACGAGTGAAATCCGAAAGGTGCTCTTTGGAATATGGGCCCCTTTGCCCACCTAGGCTGCAAAAAAGTGTCACACATCTGGTATCTCCGTACTCAGGAGAAGGTGGGGAATGTGTTTTGGGGTGTCATTTTATATATACCCATGCTGGGTGAGAGAAATATCTTGGCAAAAGACAACTTTTCCCATTTTTTTATACAAAGTTGTCATTTGACCAAGATATTTATCTCACCCAGCATGGGTATATGTAAAATGACACCCCAAAACACATTCCTCAACTTCTCCTGAGTACGGGGATACCAGATGTGTGACACTTTTTTGCAGCCTAGGTGGGCAAAGGGGCCCATATTCCAAAGAGCACCTTTCGGATTTCACAGGTCATTTTTCACTGAATTTGATTTCAAACTCCTTACCACACATTTGGGCCCCTAGAATGCCAGGGCAGTATAACTACCCCACAAGTGACCCCATTTTGGAAAGAAGAGACCCCAAGGTATTCGCTGATGGGCATAGTGAGTTCATGGAAGTTTTTATTTTTTGTCACAAGTTAGTGGAATATGAGACTTTGTATGAAAAAAAAAAAAAAAAAAAAAATCATCATTTTCCACTAACTTGTGACAAAAAATAAAAAATTCTAGGAACTCGCCATGCCCCTCACGGAATACCTTGGGGTGTCTTCTTTCCAAAATGGGGTCACTTGTGGGGTAGTTATACTGCCCTGGCATTCTAGGGGCCCAAATGTGTGGTAAGGAGTTTGAAATCAAATTCAGTAAAAAATGACGAGTGAAATCCGAAAGGTGCTCTTTGGAATATGGGCCCCTTTGCCCACCTAGGCTGCAAAAAAGTGTCACACATCTGGTATCTCCGTACTCAGGAGAAGGTGGGGAATGTGTTTTGGGGTGTCATTTTATATATACCCATGCTGGGTGAGAGAAATATCTTGGCAAAAGACAACTTTTCCCATTTTTTTATACAAAGTTGTCATTTGACCAAGATATTTATCTCACCCAGCATGGGTATATGTAAAATGACACCCCAAAACACATTCCTCAACTTCTCCTGAGTACGGGGATACCAGATGTGTGACACTTTTTTGCAGCCTAGGTGGGCAAAGGGGCCCATATTCCAAAGAGCACCTTTCGGATTTCACAGGTCATTTTTCACTGAATTTGATTTCAAACTCCTTACCACACATTTGGGCCCCTAGAATGCCAGGGCAGTATAACTACCCCACAAGTGACCCCATTTTGGAAAGAAGAGACCCCAAGGTATTCGCTGATGGGCATAGTGAGTTCATGGAAGTTTTTATTTTTTGTCACAAGTTAGTGGAATATGAGACTTTGTATGAAAAAAAAAAAAAAAAAAAAAATCATCATTTTCCACTAACTTGTGACAAAAAATAAAAAATTCTAGGAACTCGCCATGCCCCTCACGGAATACCTTGGGGTGTCTTCTTTCCAAAATGGGGTCACTTGTGGGGTAGTTATACTGCCCTGGCATTCTAGGGGCCCAAATGTGTGGTAAGGAGTTTGAAATCAAATTCAGTAAAAAATGACGAGTGAAATCCGAAAGGTGCTCTTTGGAATATGGGCCCCTTTGCCCACCTAGGCTGCAAAAAAGTGTCACACATCTGGTATCTCCGTACTCAGGAGAAGGTGGGGAATGTGTTTTGGGGTGTCATTTTATATATACCCATGCTGGGTGAGAGAAATATCTTGGCAAAAGACAACTTTTCCCATTTTTTTATACAAAGTTGTCATTTGACCAAGATATTTATCTCACCCAGCATGGGTATATGTAAAATGACACCCCAAAACACATTCCTCAACTTCTCCTGAGTACGGGGATACCAGATGTGTGACACTTTTTTGCAGCCTAGGTGGGCAAAGGGGCCCATATTCCAAAGAGCACCTTTCGGATTTCACAGGTCATTTTTCACTGAATTTGATTTCAAACTCCTTACCACACATTTGGGCCCCTAGAATGCCAGGGCAGTATAACTACCCCACAAGTGACCCCATTTTGGAAAGAAGAGACCCCAAGGTATTCGCTGATGGGCATAGTGAGTTCATAGAACTTTTTATTTTTTGTCACAAGTTAGTGGAATATGAGACTTTGTAAGAAAAAAAAAAAAAAAAAAAAAATCATCATTTTCCGCTAACTTGTGACAAAAAATAAAAAGTTCTATGAACTCACTATGCCCATCAGCGAATACCTTAGGGTGTGTACTTTCCGAAATGGGGTCATTTGTGGGGTGTTTGTACTGTCTGGCCATTGTAGAACCTCAGGAAACATGACAGGTGCTCAGAAAGTCAGAGCTGCTTCAAAAAGCGGAAATTCACATTTTTGTACCATAGTTTGTAAACGCTATAACTTTTACCCAAACCATTTTTTTTCTACCCAAACATTTTTTTTTTATCAAAGACATGTAGAACTATAAATTTAGAGCAAAATTTCTATATGGATGTCGTTTTTTTTTGCAAAATTTTACAACTGAAAGTGAAAAATGTCATTTTTTTGCAAAAAAATCGTTAAATTTCGATTAATAACAAAAAAAGTAAAAATGTCAGCAGCAATGAAATACCACCAAATGAAAGCTCTATTAGTGAGAAGAAAAGGAGGTAAAATTCATTTGGGTGGTAAGTTGCATGACCGAGCAATAAACGGTGAAAGTAGTGTAGGTCAGAAGTGTAAAAAGTGGCCTGGTCTTTCAGGGTGTTTAAGCACTGGGGGCTGAGGTGGTTAATGGTGACCAAGGAGCTTGTGTATCAGTTCCTCAAAGCTTGCCACTTGCTGTCATTGAACACAATCTTTCATTACGTATTTGCAGTAAATTAAAATCTGTGCAGGTCATGTAGTGAAAATTAATAACTTTTATAAATGTTTTGTTTTTTCTTTGTTATTACATTTATTTATTTTTCTATCATTTCACTCTCCGCTCAATCAAGTCCGCTAGCTTGGAGTGACCTTGGATTCTGCCCTCTCCTTCCGACTGCACATCCAAGCTATTTCCAAAACCTGCCACCTTCAACTCAAAAACATCTCCCGCATCCTTAACTTTGAATCTGCGCTTTCCTTAACTTTGAATCTGCGAAAATGCTTGTACATGCCCTCATCATCTCCCGCCTAGACTACTGCAACACTCTCCTCTGTGGCCTTCCATCTAGCACTCTCGCACCCCTCCAATCTATCCTCAACTCTGCTGCCCGACTAATCCACCTCTCACCCTGTTACTCCTCTGCCTCTCCCCTCTGCCAATCCCTTCACTGGCTCCCCATTGTCCAGCGAATTCACTTCAAAGTACTAACAAATACATACAAGGCCGTCCACAACCTGTCCGCCTCCCTACATATCTGAGCTACTTTCCCGATACATCCCCACACGCAATCTCCGATCCTCACAAGACCTCCTTCTCTCCTCTCCTCTTATCACCTCTTCCCACAATCGCTTCCAAGATTTCTCCCGTGCTTCCCCCCACACTCTGGAACTCGCTACCCCAACATATCAGACTCTCACCTACAGTGGAATCCTTCAAAAGAAACCTGAAAGCCCACATCTTCAGACAAGCCTACAACCAGTGACCCTGCTGCCTCTATACCGCCACAACCAACTTCACCCGCACCTACTGTGTCCTTCTCCCATACCATGTAGATTATAAGCCCTCACGGGCAGGGCCCTCTCTCCTTCTGTACCAGTCTGTAGCTCGTCTTGTTTATGCTTAGTGAAATTGTCTGTATTATGTATGTATACCCCTTCTCATATGTACAGCGCTATGGAATGAATGGTGCTTTAATAATAAATAATAATGATAATTATAATAATTTCTAGTTTGTGCATTATATGAGCCTGGAAGAAAGCAGAAGACTGAATCATTTCATGATTTTGTTTAAAATAAAAGTGAAAAATTAATATCCAGCAGATAATTCTCATTTTAATAAAGGCCCATTCAGCATTAGCGACATATGAGCAGCACGTCATTTACAGATTCAGGATAGAATATATAATAAAACTAGCACAGTGATCCGGCTTCACGCGGGTATAATTCGACTATTTCATTTAATGTTTATGTGTGATTAAAAGATATCCATATTGTCTCCTATAATAGTAGCCCGGCCCCCTACAGTGACCTCCAAAATGGCCTGCTCCCTTAACAGTCACCTCAACAGCACCTTGTCCCCTTAAAATTTGACCTCCAAAGGCCTCCCTCCCCTTAACATTGACCTCCACAGCAGCCCACCCACTTAAAATGTGACCTCCACAGCACCCTGCCCCCTTAGCAGTGACCTTGACGGTGCCTTGTGCCCTTAACAGTGTCAAGACTAAAGGACCCGCGGGCTTCTATTGGCTAATAAGGTTCATGTGACCATGTGTATGGCAGTTAGGATATGAACTGCAAGCTCCTAATGGCTAATACATTTTTGTGAATATCTCAAGAATGGCACGTTCTAGACAACCTTTACGAAAACCTTCCTGATGTACCTATGTGCCAAATTTGGTGCAGATTGGTCCAGACATTTGACCAAGCATAAAGAACAGACAGACAGGAATTCATTTTTATATATATGAGAGATAAAAGATATCCGTTCTGGAGTAATGGATTATACTTAAAATGTGCATGTAATATGTGACGCTTTCATGAATGTCGACCTCAATGTCTCCTGCGGAAAAATACTGTATAATTTACCAATATGAAGGCTCCTAAATCTGTCTCCACTTTGACATATGACCAAACCATATGCTTCTCTATGATCCGCCATCTGGATTTTTATTGTGGGTTTGGAGACGAAGGAGCTTTTTTCATTTTATCAGCGGGTGTCCCCCCGGATTCTCTGGATTTCGATATTATTTATTACTTATATTAAGACAAATATGGGATGAGGCAGTTGACTGAAATGGTCACTAAGGCTACTTTCACACTTGCGGCAGAGGAATCCAGCAGGCAGTTCAGTCGCCGAAACTGCCTGCCGGATCCGGCAAAACACATGCAAACTGATCGCATTTTCAGACTGATCAGGATACTGATCCATCTTAAAAATGCATTGCAGGAACGGATTCGTCTGTCCGTTTGTCATACAGACAAACGGATCCGTATTCGATTTTGTTTCACATTTTTACTGGTCTGCGCATGCGCAGACCGGAAGGACGGATCCGCCATTCCAGTATTTTGAATGCCGGATCTGCCATTAATACATTCCTATGGAAAAAAAAGCCGGAATCCAGCAGTCTTCCGTTTTTTTGGCCAGAGATAAAACCGTAGCATGCTGCGGTTTTATCTTTTGCCTGATCAGTCAAAAAGACTGAACTGAAGACATCCTGATGCATCCTGAACGGATTACTCTCCATTCAGAATGCATTAAAACTGACCAGTTCTTTTCCGGTATAGAGCCCCTAGAATGGAACTCTATGCCGGAAAAGAAAAACACAAGTGTGAAAGTACTCTAATACCCTAATGCAGAAAATACAATCACTAATCAAATTTCTATCACATACTCCTAACAGGGTCCCTTCCTTGTAAGGGTTTTAGCGCCCTATGTGTCAACACAGGGTTAATTAAACTGGCATAGAGATTTTGTATAACTTGATTCACAGTAAGGTCAGGTTCAGCCTACAAGGTTCGGGTTATCGAAGAATCCCGTCATGGATTCCGCTACCACGGACCATAACGGAATTCTATGATGGCATGCACCTATAAGAGGCATTCCATATTGCATTCTGGCCATGGGCTTTATTATGACGGAATGCCTCTTATAGGCTTGCGTGGTGCATGCTGGCATAGAATTCAGTTATGGTCCATGGTAGCGGAATCCATAACGGGATTCTTAGATAACCCGAACCCTAACCTTGTACGCTGAAAGCACAAGTTCGCTGAACACTAGTTGTGGTGCCCGCTGAGTGCCATTTTCCCTTACTTTTGGTAGCGGCTGTGTCTGGTATTACAGTTCACAGCATCTCACTTGAAATACTAATCACAAGTATGACACTGTGCACCTCAGCACCTCTGCCTTCCTGCATTTTCACGCCCCCTCTCCGACTCTTGGGGCATTGGACTCCTAACTTGCATATGGAATAAAACTCTATTTTTTTCTCTGGAACGGCGCAATGAATTTTCACCATCTATATGTCATTTTAATTAGCAAGATCAACCCTAGGGGACACTATGTCTGGGTTGATCCTGCTGACAGGTCCCCTTTAAGCTATATATTATAATATCATGAGTGTATAGATTAAACAGATCTACAAACAGTTTCATATGATACCCGACGTCACGTCTACTAGTCCATGTCACTCTTTCATTTTAAGGGGTTATGCCAAGTTTTCAAGTTGTCCCCTTTCACACAGGACTGGGAATATCTTGACAGTGCTAGGCTATTTCTGGTGGTCCCAAAGAGAATGAATGGAGAGGCATGGCACATGTGCAGCCTGATGCCCCATCAGGACAGTAGGGTTCCCATTCTCACGATCGTGGGAGTCCCAGCAGTCGTACCTCCACCAATCAGTTTGTTATCCCCTATCCTGTGGATGGGGACTAACTTGAAACAACCCCTTTAAATGTATTAAATTACAGAATGGATGCTACAATTCAAAAGCACTTGTATTTATAAAATACAAATGACGCCCATTAACAATTAGAGGAACAGGAATTTAGCGTTATAATTTCATTATACAGTACTCTAAATAACGGGAGTGATATTTGGGTTTCGTTAGAGACAGACACAACTTTCAGGGTGGGCAACAATATCATTAATCTCATAAATTGTGCTTCTGTTTTATGTTAATGATGACCTTGTCAAGACAAGTTAAAATTGTATATCTATGTGATACTCCCCAGTGGGATAACCTGACAAGTTAACGTTAGACATTGCACTGCAGGTCCTGCTTACTTCTAACACAGAATTTTTAGCTTCCAGCAACTCTACACTGCAGAGTTGTTAAAATCTAAATATAGAATACTGTATATATGCTGGACATGCAGCAGCTGTAGTAACAAAATATCAACCCAAAAAGCAGTTGTTTCCCGAGGTGGTCCAACAGAGATGAGCGAATTTCTTAAAATTTGATTATGGTCCGATTTGGTCGATTTGGCCATTCCTTTTTATTTTGTAAAATAAAATAAATTAGACCTAAATCGAAAGAGCTCTGATTGCCTGGAAAACTCTCTCTCTCTGAATTTCCTGAATCAAATCAACAAAAAATTCAGCTTCCTTAGATTTTGAAATGCTTGAAAAATTTGAGTTGAATTTTAGAATTGATTTGCTCACCTCTGTCCACCAGTTCTCTTTGTTAGGCTACAGTATATTGACACTAGTATCTTGGTTTATAATAGAAACCATGACGCTGTGACAAATCGAACACATCTAAAAGTTGACCAGAAGGCTTCCAACCACTTTTAATGGGATCCTTCAAGATTCTTTCTTTTTAACAGTAACCCCTTCCCAACATGTGACGTAATAGTACTAGTCTTTAAAGATGGCGCCCGCTACCGAGTCGAGCGGGCGCCATAGCAACCGGGTGCCTGCTGTTTCCTACGGAAGACACCTGCGGCTAATGTTCACAGCCGGAAGTAATGCCGATCGCAGACATTTAACCCCTCAGATGTCGTGGTCAAACCTGACCATGGCATCTGAGCACGTTGAAAACTGAAAGCACGCGCTTCCGGTTATGTACCGTCTTCCCCATGTGGCATCTGGAGGAGCTAGAGTTTGTGTGCGGCAGCCCCTGCCTTAGTCTATAAAAGGAGGCTGCTACACAGTCTTTCCTATGGAGCCCTTGCCTGTAATAGGGTCCATAGGAAAGTAGTAAAATCATCATAGACTCCAATGCTATGATGCAATGCAAATGATTGATTGTTATAGTTCCCTATGGGAACTATGAAAAACTGGAAAAAAATGTATAAAGTTTTTACAAATAACAAAAAATAAAAAGATATAAGTTCAAATCATCCCCCTTTCCCCAAAATGAGAATAAAAAATAAAATAAAAATGAAAAAATACACATCATGGGAATTCCCTCATGCGTAAACGCCTGTACTATCAAAATATAAAAGTATTAATCCAATACGGGAAAAGGCAAAATGGTCAAAATGGCAGGTTTTTATTTTTTTGGGTTGCTTCTCCTCACATAAAAAATTTAAAAAAGTTATCAAAAAGTCGTATATGCCCCAGGATGGTATCAATAAAAAGTACAGATCACCCCAAAAAAAATAAGCCCTCATACAGCTCCGCACACATAACTACAAAAAAGTTTTAGGCGTTAGAAAAAATGCAATTTTTATAAAAAAATTTCAGCAACAAAACGCAAGGAAAAGTATACATATGTGGTATAGTCAAAATTGTACTTACCTGGAGAATAAAGATCACAAGTCAGTTTTACTTCAAAATGACTGCTGTAAAAAAAACAACCCATAAAACTGTGGCAAAATTGCGTTTTTTTTCCCAATTCCACCACCTTTGGAATTTTGGACCACTTTCTACTACATTCTATGCAATATTAAATGGTGGCGTTGGAAAGTACAAGTTGTCCTGCAAAAAATAAGCCCTCATATGACCATGTGAACAGAAAAATAAAAAAAGTTATGGCTCTGGGAAGGAGGGGAGCGAAAAACGAAAACGCTAAGTCAGAAAACCTCCGGGGTAGAAAGGGGTAATCATGTTGCTACATGTTGAATTATTTCTGCCATCAAAAGTGATGGAAACCCCCAATAGAAATCACAATGAATATTAGAGTAGAGGTATGAACCCAGTCTTAATATCACCGATCCACAACATACAGTAGGTTATAAAAGTATGATCCTTGGTGGTCCCACCGCTGGGACCTCTATCAATCATAAGACTAAGGGTCCATGAGTCTACTCTGCAAATGTAGTAGTAGTGACCACTAGCAGCATGACCACTGCTCCATTCACCTCTATGGGACAGCAGGAGATATGCGAGCACTGTGTTCAGCAGTCCCATAGACAGTGAATGAAGCATGGAAACTTCCACTCTGTTCAAAAAAGAGGCTCGGGACGCTTTTTCCTGTGATCAGTGGAGATCACAACGGTTGGAATCATCACAATTAAACATTTTTCTCTTTTTCTATGGAGAGGTGATAGTATTGGTTATTAGTCATTTCTTTAAAAGAATACAACCTGATGGACTGGGAAGGAAGTTTGCATAGTAGAGAAAAAAACAATTCAGACAGAAAGGTTTCCATAAATAAAAGTAAGGGCACAAGCGTTTTTGGAATCCATATCACATGAGTCTTGAATATGGTGTTCCTTCATTTCCATGGCGCCTTGCATATCACTGAGTCTTAATATGGAAGTAAATGCAGGTGGAGTCCTTTCCATTGTATATATGATGGAGCAATTCCATAGAAAATACATTGAATTCATTCTAGAGAAAAAGACCTTAGTAGATGGAGTAGAAACTAATGGGCAAGTTTGAAGACGCAGTAAAAATGTGCAGTAATTATAATTTTACAAATTGCTTATAATCTATGACAATGATTTCTCCTAACAAGGACTGTAGTCACAAGTGCTTGTGGGACACATGAGTAAGATTCTGGGTGCGAGAAGGACCACTGTAGGCTTTTTTCACACTAGTGTCAGGCTTGTGCTGCAGGCTGTTTTGGCAGGGGAACAGCCTGTAGGATCCTTACTAATGTTTCCACACGTGTGTTGCCGGCAGTCCGCTCCGGCCCCATTTACAAACATGCCGAGAAGTGGCCGGACAAAAACTGAAGAAAAGTCTACTTTCACCCAACTCCACCATAAAACATTTCATTGGCAAAATGGGCACTAGTGGGAGTTCGGGTGACATCTCTGGTTCAACATTCATGGGAGTGTTTTTAAACAGAAATTAGATCCTGATATCTGTTTCTACCCCCCAAAGACATGGGACTGTTGGTAGAACACACCCATCTACAGTCCACACACACTGTCGTATTGATTTTTGGTCAGTCTTGGAATGGTCCATGTGATTGTGTCCTCAAGGACTTTAAAACTACATTACAAAGGTGTCCATCTTAAGATTTTCTTCATTTTTGGTTAAGGACTCCAATTCTCATTAAACAAATTCAGTACTGAAACATGCTAGCAAAACCCTTGACAGGATGCAGGTCACATCACAACCACTGAGTGGCCACATATTGGCATGTAGAATAGACATCCAGCAACACAATATCTCAAAATCATGTTTTTTTTTTTTTTTAAAGCTGGAGATCTTGTGCCACACATTTTGGGAAATGTTGAGCTAAGAGCAAAAGTAATAAAGGATACATCTGTACAAATGCATTTCATAGCACCGTCAAAGGCATGTTCCCTAAGGAAACACAAGTCTAAAGACTCATAGTGTTCAGTTCATTCCTCCAAATAGCTCTGTCCGTTATAGACTGCAACATTTTATTAACAGATAATTTGTTGTAATTCTGTTGGGGAGCTTGTAGAGTTCGGCATAGAAGCCGAAAGCGGCAAATCCGATCTGGTCATGTCTCTCCAGGTGGTTTATACGTATTCCTTAGCCAATCGTGACAATACTCTATTACAAGGATCAATGAGGAATTTAAATGTTAAAAATTTTAATTTTAATCTCTTAAGGCCATCACTACACAGCAAATCAACTGGGGTGAAGACTTTGGAGGTGGAAAACTCTGCAGAAAAATGAACTGTCTTCAGAATGCCATAATGCAATACTTTTCCAGATCGTGTTTGTAATGCAGGAGGCTTACAGCTTGTACATTGCTTATCTGATTAAAAAATTTTACCATTAAAGCTATCATTTGTGATTTCTAGTAAACTGAACATACAAAATAGAAATTCTAAGAAACTCCACTTACATATTTATAACATATAGGGGAACATTAATTAAGATCGGCGTCTTAATAAGCCCTATACCTGGCGGTGGATCCTCAGGAGTTATGAAGAGACGTGACCTCTTCATAACTTTGGAAGATCCACCTCCACTTTTAAATGTAAGACTTCTTCCTAGCTGTCTTACTCTTAGACCATTTTCTACCCCGCGCCCACTTTTTTAGACCTGGCATGAGCGGGAAGAAGCCGCAGATTGCGTCTCAAATGACCTTTGCGCTGCAATCTGCGACAGAAATATGCCTAATTTAAGCGTATTTCTGTTTAATAAATGACCCCCATAATTTTATCAGGCTCATCTCAAGCCTGGGAGAGAACTTAAAGAGGACCTGTCACCTCTCCTCTTATGTCTGCTTTAATAAAGACTTGAACAGTATCCTTCAGGAAATAATAATTTTGGATCTTCTTTTCTTAGAGCTCTATGACATGATCTTCCTCTTCCTAGAAGTTTGTGAATGAATTGTCAACTGTGGGTTATCTGCTGTGGGTGTGTCCCTGCAAAGGCTGACATTGTCCAATCAGGGAGAATATACGCAAATGAGCATCTAGGAGCAAAAGGTGCATTACCATTACACCTAGATGCCACACCTTCTGCAATTTGATTGACGGGGCCAGGCAGAGTAAACGTTATCACGGCTGCCTGGTAGTGTTGAGCGAGCACCAAATTGCTTGTGTGCTCGAGTAGAACACTTCGCGATGCTAGGGTGTTCTACTGAGCACAATGGGATAACCCCAGGCACCACCTGCTTTGAAGAGGGGAGGGTGTTGGGACTCTAGTTCGGCTTAGGAGCCCCTGCTCTGATTCCATATATAGCTATATCCATATATGGAGTCAGTGCTTGGGGATTTGAACTCCCAATATTGTACATTAGAGGCAAGGACCTTATCCACTCAGCTATAAAACTGAATGCTAGACTGTGTCAGAAAAACCTCATAGTAGTTTTTGATTTAGCGAGTATTCAGCAGAAGACTTATTTTATATTTCTGTGCAGGTTAACATGTAGCTGTATAGTGTAGTGGTTAATGTCCTTGCTTTTAATGCACAAGCTTGGGAGTTTGAATCCTGGCAGAAATAGAGATTAAACATATATATATTTTTTGCAATTGTAAAAAATTTATGGCACAACATAAATGTGTAATTTAAATAAATAAATAAATAAATAATAATAATAATAATTATATATATATATATATATATATATATATATATACAGTGGCGGAAATAATTATTTGACCCCTCACTGATTTTGTAAGTTTGTCCAATGACAAAGAAATGAAAAGTCTCAGAACAGTATCATTTCAATGGTAGGTTTATTGTAACAGTGGCAGATAGCACATCAAAAGGAAAATCGAAAAAATAACTTTAAATAAAAGATAGCAACTGATTTGCATTTCATTGAGTGAAATAAGTATTTGAACCCCTACCAACCATAAGGAGTTCTGGCTCCCACAGAGTGGTTAGACACTTCTACTCAATTAGTCACCCTCATTAAGGACACCTGTCTTAACTAGTCACCTGTATAAAAGACACCTGTCCACAGAATCAATCAATCAAGCAGACTCCAAACTCTCCAACATGGGAAAGACCAAAGAGCTGTCCAAGGATGTCAGAGACAAAATTGTAGACCTGCACAAGGCTGGAATGGGCTACAAAACCATTAGCAAGAAGCTGGGAGAGAAGGTGACAACTGTTGGTGCGATTGTTCGAAAATGGAAGGAGCACAAAATGACCATCAATCGACCTCGCTCTGGGGCTCCACGCAAGATCTCACCTCGTGGGGTGTCAATGGTTCTGAGAAAGGTGAAAAAGCATCCTAGAACTACACGGGAGGAGTTAGTTAATGACCTCAAATTAGCAGGGACCACAGTCACCAAGAAAACCATTGGAAACACATTACACCGCAATGGATTAAAATCCTGCAGGGCTCGCAAGGTCCCCCTGCTCAGGAAGGCACATGTGCAGGCCCGTCTGAAGTTTGCCAATGAACACCTGAATGATTCAGAGAGTGACTGGGAGAAGGTGCTGTGGTCTGATGAGACCAAAATAGAGCTCTTTGGCATTAACTCAACTCGCTGTGTTTGGAGGAAGAAAAATGCTGCCTATGACCCCCAAAACACCGTCCCCACCGTCAAGCATGGGGGTGGAAACATTTTGCTTTGGGGGTGTTTTTCTGCTAAGGGCACAGGACAACTTATTCGCATAAACGGGAAAATGGACGGAGCCATGTATCGTGAAATCCTGAGCGACAACCTCCTTCCCTCTGCCAGGAAACTGAAAATGGGTCGTGGATGGGTGTTCCAGCACGACAATGACCCAAAACATACAGCAAAGGCAACAAAGGAGTGGCTCAAGAAGAAGCACATTAAGGTCATGGAGTGGCCTAGTCAGTCTCCGGACCTTAATCCAATCGAAAACCTATGGAGGGAGCTCAAGCTCAGAGTTGCACAGAGACAGCCTCGAAACCTTAGGGATTTAGAGATGATCTGCAAAGAGGAGTGGACCAACATTCCTCCTAAAATGTGCGCAAACTTGGTCATCAATTACAAGAAACGTTTGACCTCTGTGCTTGCAAACAAGGGTTTTTCCACCAAGTATTAAGTCTTTTTTTGTTAGAGGGTTCAAATACTTATTTCACTCAATGAAATGCAAATCAGTTGCTATCTTTTATTTAAAGTTATTTTTTCGATTTTCCTTTTGATGTGCTATCTGCCACTGTTACAATAAACCTACCATTGAAATAATACTGTTCTGAGACTTTTCATTTCTTTGTCATTGGACAAACTTACAAAATCAGTGAGGGGTCAAATAATTATTTCCGCCACTGTATATATATAATATTATCATACTTCCGATATATATATGAATGCATAATATGTGGGAAACTACTACTGATGTTTTTAGCCATAATATATTCACATATATTATAATATTTTATATATTCTAAATATATAGTAATATATGTAAATATATTATGGCTAAAAACGTACATATAAAAATTGTTCGGAAATGTTTCAGCCAGGATTTGAACTCCCAAGCTTGTAGATTAGAGGCAAGGACATTAACCACTACACTATACAGCTACATGTTAAGCTGCCCATAAATATAAAATAACTCTTCTGCTGAAAAGGAATACTCACTAAATCAGAAACTACAATGAAGTTGTTTTGACACAGTTTAGCATTCAGCTTTATAGCTGAGTGGATCAGGTCCTTGCCTCTAATGTACAAGTTTGTGAGGTTGAATCCTGGCAGAAACATTTCAGAAAAATTTATATATATATAGTTTACATATATTATTATATGTTTAGAATATACACTCACCTAAAGAATTATTAGGAACACCTGTTCTATTTCTCATTAATGCAATTATCTAGTCAACCAATCACATGGCATCCTGGTCAATACAATCTCCTGAACTCCAAACTGAATGTCAGAATGGGAAAGAAAGGTGATTTAAGCATGGTTGTTGGTGCCAGACGGGCCGGTCTGAGTATTTCACAATCTGCTCAGTTACTGGGATTTTCACGCACAACCATTTCTAGGGTTTACAAAGAATGGTGTGAAAAGGGAAAAACATCCAGTATGCGGCAGTCCTGTGGGCAAAAATGCCTTGTGGATGCTAGAGGTCAGAGGAGAATGGGCCTACTGATTCAAGCTGATAGAAGAGCAACGTTGACTGAAATATCCACTCGCTACAACTGAGGTATGCAGCAAAGCATTTGCGAAGCCACAACACACACAACCTTGAGGCGGATGGGCTACAACAGCTGAAGACCCCACCGGGTACCACTCATCTCCACTACAAATAGGAAAAAGAGGTTACAATTTGCACGAGCTCACCAAAATTGGACTGTTGAAGACTGGAAAAATGTTGCCTGGTCTGATGAGTCTTGATTTCTGTTGAGACATTCAAATGGTAGAGTCCGAATTTGGCGTAAACAGAATGAGAACATGTATCCATCCTCTGATGGCTACTTCCAGCAGGATAATGCACCATGTCACAAAGCTCGAATCATTTCAAACTGGTTTCTTGAACATGACAATGAGTTCACTGTACTAAAATGGCCCCCACAGTCACCAGATCTCAACCCAATAGAGCATCTTTGGGATGTGGTGGAACGGGAGCTTCGCGCCCTGGATGTGCATCCCTCAAATCTCCATCAACTGCAAGATGCTATCCTATCAATATGGGCCAACATTTCTAAAGAATGCTATCAGCACCTTGTTGAATCAATGCCACGTAGAATTAAGGCAGTTCTGAAGGCAAAAGGGGGTCCAACACCGCATTAGTATGGTGTTCCTAATAATTCTTTAGGTGAGTGTATAATGTATTATAATATAGTTAAATATATTATGGCTAAAAACATTAGTAGTAGTTTCACACATATTATGTATTATGATTTTATCTAAATATATATATATATATATATATATATATATATATATATATATTATTATTTTTTATTTTTTTTGTAATTACACATTTATTTTGTGCCATACATTTTTTTACAATTATTTTAAAAAATATAAAATATATAAATTTAATCTCTATTTCAGAAATTTTTCTGCCAGGATTTGAACTCCCAAGCTTGGACATTAGAAGTAATGTTAACCACTATACAGCTACATCTTGAACTGCACAGAATTATAAAATAAGTCTTCTGCTGAAGGAATACTCACAAAACCAGAAACTACTATGAGGTTTTTCTGGCACAGTTTAGCATTCAGTTTTATAGCTGAGTGGATAAGGTCCTTGCCTCTAATGTACAAGGGGTTGTGAGTTGAAATCCTGGCAGAAACTTTCCAGAAATTGATGCTAAATTGCATTTAAATACACTGACTTGAGCATCGCGCCCGAGCACACGTGGTGTTCAGTTGAACTCCGCAATGTGCCGAGCACAGCGATGCTCAAGCCAAACTGGTGTTTGGCCAAGCATGCTCGCTCAACACTAATGCCTGACCCTGTCAGTGTTACAGGATGTCTGTCAAAGGGGGGTTGCCAAAACCCTTCAAAGGTGCAAATATCCTTTAACTTTGTATACAGTACAGACCAAAAGTTTGGACACACCTTCTCATTCAAAGAGTTTTCTTTATTTTCATGACTATGAAGGCATCAAAACTATGAATTAACACATGTGGAATTATATACATAACAAACAAGTGTGAAACAACTGAAAATATGTCATATTCTAGGTTCTTCAAAGTAGCCACCTTTAGCTTTGATTACTGCTTTGCACACTCTTGGCATTCTCTTGATGAGCTTCAAGAGGTAGTCCCCTGAAATGGTCTTCCAACAGTCTTGAAGGAGTTCCCAGAGATGCTTAGCACTTGTTGGCCCTTTTTCCTTTACTCTGTGATCCATCTCACCCCAAACCATCTCGATTGGGTTCAGGTCCGGTGACTGTGGAGGCCAGGTCATCTGGCGCAGCACCCAATCACTCTCCTTCATGGTCAAATAGCCCTTACTTTCAAAGTTTTCCCAATTTTTCGGCTGACTGACTGACCTTCATTTCTTAAAGTAATGATGGCCACTCATTTTTCTTTACTTAGCTGCTTTTTTATTGCCATTATACAAATTCTAACAGTCTATTCAGTAGGACTATCAGCTGTGTATCCACCTGACTTCTTCTCAATGCAACTGATGGTCCCAACCCCATTTATAAGGCAAGAAATTCCACTTATTAAACCTGACAGGGCACACCTATGAAGTGAAAACCATTTCAGGGGACTACCTCTTGAAGCTCATCAAGAGAATGGCAAGAGAGTGCAAAGCAGTAATCAAAGCAAAAGGTGGCTACTTTGAAGAACCTAGAATATGACATATTTTCAGTTGTTTCACACTTGTTTGTTATGTATATAATTCCACATGTTCATAGTTCATAGCTTTGATGCCTTCAGTGTGAATCTACAATTTTCATAGTCATGAAAATAAAGAAAACTCTTAGAATGAGAAGATGTGTCCAAACTTTTGGTCTGTACTGTATATATCCCTCAGCTATACCCCTGGTTAGAAGATTTTATTAAAGGGGTTGTCCGGGTTCTGAGCTGAACCCAGACATACCCATAATTTCACCCAGGCAGCCCCCCTGCTGTTAGCATTGGAGCAGTTCATGCTCCGATGCTCTCCCTTGCCCTGTGCTGGATCACGCAGGGCAAGGGTTCTTTTATTTACAATAACACACTGCCGGGCAGAGGCATCCGCCCAGCAGCTTTAGCTCTGCCCTAGCCGTTTTACAGGCTAGGGCAGCGCTAAAGCCCGCCCATCAGTGTCGGTGACATCACTGGGTTCACTGATGGGCGGAAGATCCGCCTGGCAGCCCATATGGAGAGCCCGGTACGTCACCAGAACTCCAGAAAATGCTTGATTTAGCGCAGGGCAAAGGAAAGCATCGGAGCATGAACTGCTCCGATGCTCAAGTCAGGGGGGCTGCCTGGGTGAAAATGGGGATATGTCCGGGTTCAGCTCTGAACCCGGAAAACCCCTTTAAGGCCTCCTTCTCCATTGGTTTCATACCAATGATGATCAATGCATAGCATATTGGAAGTAGGAAGTGGTGGGGTTTCAATACTTCAGCCCTACTATACCCTACTATTATTAATGTTATCCTCTTAGTATTAAAGGGGTTTTCCGGGACTTAAAGAGGACCTTTCACTAGAATTAAACATCTAAACTAACTATACAGACAGGGAGAGCGGCGTCCAGGGATCTCCCTGTACTTAATGTTATCCCTGGGAACCTCTCCGTTCGCCCGGTATAGCCTCCGGTATCTTCATAGTTAGGCTCCACCCAGGGGAACCTGCTGGGGTCTCCTTCTCCGAGGCTGTAGCGCTGGCCAATCGCAGCGCTCAGCTCATAGCCTGAGAGAAAAAAAAACCTCTTTGTCTATGAGCTGAGCGCTGCGATTGGCCAGCGTTACAGCATGGGAGAAGGAGACGCCGGCAGGTTCCCCTGGGTGGAGCATAACATGTGAAGATACCGGAGGCTATAACGGGAGAACGGAGCGGCTCTACATGTCTGTATAGTTAGTTTAGATGTTTTATTCTAGTGAAAGGTCCTCTTTAAATACTGATGACTTATGATTAGGATAGGGCATCAATATCCCCCTCGCTAATGGTCTGATAAAAGAAACAGCAGCAGGCCAGAACTAGAACAGCTTCATTGAAATGAATGGTACTGTAAAAATTTTCCATGTGTGGACATGCCCCCTTTTCAAAGACCTCACCCTTTTCCTACATAGCCATACCCCTTTCAAGATGCGTCACACTCCTTTCCGTGATGTGCCATGCCCCCTCAAAGCATGTATGGTCAGCAGGACTGCAGTATCTCTGCGCTACATTCAATCAGTGATCTTGGAGGACGTTTTCCAAGAAAAAGCAGCCCTCTGTGAGTTGTGCG
The DNA here is from genome assembly GCF_905171765.1 of Bufo bufo. Lineage (NCBI taxonomy): Eukaryota > Metazoa > Chordata > Amphibia > Anura > Bufonidae > Bufo > Bufo bufo. The sequence goes on from NC_053391.1 coordinate 50,235,090, forward strand.
GGAGATTTACCAGCTCTTCTGGGAGTCCACGAGATATCGCATTGCTCAATTTCTCTCTCTAAGATTTCATGCTAATATTTGAGTCTCCATAACCTCTCATTACTCTTGTTAAAACTACTGTGAAAGGGAGACAAAATAGTCCTGTCACTATTAGTTTTATTTTACTACTCGTAAGGTATGATGAAGTAGGCAGTTTTTTACTTTGTACCATCTTCTATTAGCTTTGTCTTTTATGTTTTTAATATTGTTAAACCACCACTAACCCAATAGTAAAAAATGTGATCGTAGCTTTTTTCTAGCTGATTGAATTTTTCAATGTTTAATGCAAAATACCTCACCCATCCCCCGCATCTCCAATTAAACTGCTCCCTGGGAATAGTCTCTATGTCCTGGTTCTTCTCAACATAAATTTGTGACCGCTCAGCCAATCACTGAGCAGACATGTTTCCTTCGACAGCCTTCATACAAACCCCAGGACACATGGTTATATTTGAGAGATGTCCCCGATCAGGAAAAGCATCCTGTAATAGTTTCTATTTTCCTTCTTGCAATGTCTTTGGAATTATTCAATAACCTCTTCAATCATACACAATAATGGTTTCTCAGTAAATAGACAAAAGGGGAGACGAAGGGGATGCAGCGTCAGGTTCTCTCATATTAGTATAAGAAGAAAGGAAATAGCATAAGGAGCAGTTTAATTGACTTAAAGAATTGAGCATTATCTTTGAATCACATTAGTAACTGTTACAGATCACCAAGTGTTGACCTGTGCAGGGATCTGGACTTTGCTGCAGAGAAGCTGCCAGGCTGCTACCTCCTGGAATAGTTCCATTGTGGTTGGCGGCTAACCTACTGGGGTCTGGGACTCTGGTGAAAGCACCGGCAGATCAGAGTGCATAAAATGCACCAAAGCTGCAGGTGTGTGAGAACAGACACTTATGTTTTTGGTAACTTGGAGTCCTGGCTGTGCAGAAACACCAAGACACAGGTAGAAGCTTGCAAGCTGGGTGGTGAGCAGACTCAGGCAGGGCAAACAGGTTGGATACTGGGAAATAGCACTTGACACTGAAAACTAGAGGTACTGGAACACACAGGTGGGGCAGGTAACCACTGTAGAGCATACAGGAGCACAGGTGGGGGATAATGCAGAGATAACAGGCAAGATGAAAGAGATTAGCTGAAGCATCAAGGGATTAAGCAAGGTGTAGTCTGAATACAGTCCAAGGTCAGTGTAGGCTGCACACCTGCATATTCAAGATAGCAAATCCAAGGTCAGGCAGGTGGCAAGGAGCAGAATCAGTAGACAGGCAAGGTATGGTACATGGGTATTCATGGGGTAAAGAACGTGACTTTTAAAAATACCTTTAATAATAATCAAATGGGTATAGGTAAATATATACCAACAATTGTGCACTACAGTTAACCTATAGGGGAGTAGTGACCCCTAGTAGAAAACATTTGTGGTGACGGGATAGGACAAAAGGTTCTGGCGGAAGGACCAAGGTCTATTGGACAGGACAGGGCAAAGATCACTTACCCTAGTTGCCCTACAGACTGCTTAGCCCAGCGCGACCCCCTGATGGTGGAGGATCCCTGTCCCCGAACCTAGTGCTATCCGGTCCCTAAAAAGCGGAAGGATAATACACAAATGGAATGTGGGTGGTTATCCAAATAGGTGGATACCACTACCACTTTCTCACAAAAATCTAACCATAAAAAAACCCTGACGCGTTTCGCCTAGAATTTTTTAGGCTCATCAGGGGGTGATTTCAATACCAGGATAGATACAGTAAATGAGATACGGAATGTGATACAAAAGATGATACTTAGCTCCAAGCCAGATGTGACAACCAGTTTTTGTGGACCACCATGTAATAGGGATGTCCCACTACTGATACATATAGGCAGGTGATAGATTCCCCACAAACACCGGGTTGCTTGGGCCACATGGGTAGTCAGACAAGAGATCACCCCTTCGCTGGTTATTAGATACAAGAAAACCCTAAGCTCAGGCACCCTAAGGGAACCTCAGCCATTAGCCAGGGAAGGATTTGCAAATGCGTGCACTGGCCCTTCAAAGAAGACCACAGGTGTGCACCCTAAGGGAACAGAGACTGGAGCAATTGAGACTGCAGCCTGCAGAGGTCACTGGGCATCACGGTAAGTAGCAGGGCAGCAGTGGGAACGGACAGCTGACCTAAAAGTAACAGCCCCCTTATCAAGAAGGCAGAGGGACAGAAAAAGACCCAAAAACACAAGATACGTGCAATATATCCATCCACTAATAAGACCTTCATAGGCAGACTCTGCACAGTCCACTCTGCTCATTAGAGTCTAAGGACTTCAACAGGTTTTCACCGGAGCCTGTTGTGAAGCAGGATGGACTTGGCTGCTGTTAAGACCCTGGTTACTTCTGCAGAGAAGTCACTGACAGAGCAGCAGAGGAGTACATGAATGAATACAGTAATCAGGAACAGCATAGTGGCCAGCTAACTAGGTCTGAACCAGAGAAGAACAAGTACTAGAGGATAAAATAGAGGCATATCCAATGAACAGTCCAAGAGTCAGGTAACCCGTGATCAGTCAGACAACGGTAAATCCAGAAGATATGGTCAGGAGCAAAGCCAAGCTCAAAATCACAGGATATCCACAGAGTAAAATAGTACAACACATCCACCAGATAGAAAGCTCAATAACTGGCAGAGTCCGAGGAAAGCTTGGTTACATAGCCAGGCCTAGATTACATAATTACTGGATCGAATAACTCACAGAGCACAAGAAGAATTAATCCTCACTTTTCAGCACTTGCCAGGTATAGCAACACAGCAGATTTCAGGTAGCAAGGGAGGGACAGTGCAGTTAAACAGGCAATAAAAATTACTGTGCAATTGTCAAGCCCGCCAGCCAACCACTCTGCCAGCATCACCAGAACACCAGCAGCACTCGTCAGACAATGGGGGAAATTTATCAAGACTGGTGCTCCCATGCGCCAGTCTTGATCCCCATGCCCTGAAGTAAGATACAACTAATTTATTAAGAATTAAGTGCTCCAGAAACTCAAGTCTACGCCAGCCTTGAGCAAGTTTCTGGCGTAAATTATAGTAAATCTGTCGAAAAGCTCAAAAAGTCGCGAATTGTGGTACAAATATGATGTGCGTGAGCCACTATTTGCAACATTTTTACGCCACAATAGTGGGTTGAATAGTGTGGTTTGAAGTATGTGGGACTAACATCATATAAGTTTTTGTTTTTCCTTTCTTTTATCCAGAATGATTTGTGTGACTCCAATCAATGTGTTTTTGAATTTGAAGCGGTGGATGCATTTGTATCGGATGAAGACATGATTGTAATGATTTAATATTTTCCTTTAATTTACTTTATTTATTTCTTGTGGCATGCTCCCTGTATGATTGTACATGTATTCACTTTAATGTCCAGTTTCTGGTCAAGTACATGTGCTATTTATACATGTACTGTATATGCACTTTATTTACATTGCTCTAATTTTTTGGGCTTTTATCATGTTGCTGCATATTCTTTTTACATCTCATCTTGGTATAATTAAAGTACTTTGCTCACATCATTATTTTTTTTATCATTGTTACTTGCAGGGGGGTTCCCGGGGTTCCTGACCAAGTGGGAACAGGAGGCAACCAACAGCTCCCTCAGACTGATGAAACTACTGGTGGAGGAGGAGAGAGATACATTGACCACTCTTAACCTGAAGCTGGCGGAACAAGTTGAGGTGGTACGGACCTTCTCACAGGAGACAGAATTCTCCAATAGGGAAAAACAATTACAGCTGACCCTTGAGAAGTACCAGTACCACCTTAAAGAAAGAAAGCACCGCCAGTTTATACGAGACCTTTCTGACTTTAAGGAAAACCGCATCTATTCCTCCCTGAGTAACGGGACAAGGGACAATAGACCCAGTAATTCTGAAAGGTCATCAACCGAAACAGATTACTCCGACTCAGATAGGGAAACAGGCCCCAAAACAAATAAACAACCAAATAAGGGGTCCTCCAAAAGAGGTCGACCCAAGGGCTCCTATAGAGGACGAGGAAATCGTTTTTTAGGACAACCCAACCAGACTCTGGACTACCCACTCCGCAGCCGCACACCACTACCGCCAAATCCACCACAGGACCAGAGGTCATAAATCTGTCCTCACGTTCCCTTTCCAAAGACGAGACTATGGCCCTTGAACTGGGACTTTCTTTCGTGCCCACCCCTAGGTTTGATAGGTTCACTGCCATTAAAGACCTGAACCTATTCATTCGGAAGTTAAGGTGGCACAAGCATTTTAAATATGTTGACAAACGGCAATGCCTTGAGCTGGGTATTCCGGTGGAGATGTTAACAGACGTCCAACTCCTGAACTCACTATCAACGTTAGATAACTCAGTCTCAGGCCTTGGCCCCTTTACAGACCTTAAATGTAAGAGTATCAAGATGCCACCCAGCTCTAGCGAAGTCTCCTGCATAGAGGTTTTTCTAAACATGGTCAGCAATGACCTGGAAAATCTAAAGATTTCCTCACACCATTCCAATTGCACAGAGTCCACGGCCACTGCGATCTCCTCCCTCGCCAATGACCCCCATATCGTCATCAAACCAGCCGACAAAGGGGGCAACATCGTGGTTATGGACTCTTGTCATTATAGGGATATGTGTAGGAATCTGTTATCTGATACAGAGACCTATGAGATTTTGGAAAGGGACCCCACAGATATGTACAAGCGTGAGCTCAAATCCATCCTTGATGATGCCAAAGGCTCTAGAATCATCTCGGTGGAGGAGTACACGTTTCTACTACCTCAATTTCCCCGCAGGTCTACATTCTATTGTCTCCCCAAGGTCCACAAGGGGACAACCCCTTTGAGAGGAAGGCCAATAGTCTCAGGGGTTGACAATTTGAATCAAAACCTGGGGATCTATATTGACCGTGTCCTAGCACCTTTTGTCACCACGTTACCCTCTCATCTCAGGGATACTACGGACATCCTAAAACAATTGGAGGGTCTATGCCTTGAGAATGAATGTTTGTTATCTAGTATTGACGTAGAGGCGTTATATTCCTCAATACCACATCAGTTGGGATTGGCGGCGGTAGAGTTCTTCCTAAAGTCACGAGGTTGTCAATACCGCGCCCACAGCCAATTCATCATCCGGATCCTGGAATTCACCCTCAACAGGAATTTCTTTTCCTTTAACAACAAAATCTACCACCAGCTCAGGGGTACCGCGATGGGGAGCCCCTGTGCCCCGTCGTACGCTAATCTATTCCTGGGCTGGTGGGAAGAGACCCTGGTATTTGGGGAAAGGAATCCGGATGATGTGTCCAGAATCGGACTGTGGGCGCGGTATATCGATGATATCTTCATCACCTGGAACGGTAGCCCCTCTCAGTTTGATTCATTCGTGTCTCGACTGAATCAAAATGAGATAGGGATGAGATTCACACATGAGACACATCCAACTAGTCTACCATTCTTGGACATCAAAATCACCAAGAACGCCAGGGGAGAACTAGACACCTCAATTCACAGGAAACCAAATGCGACTAACTCTCTCCTGAGGTGGGAGAGCAGTCACCCTCTCCCACTCAGGAGGGGTATACCAAAAGGGCAGTACCTCCGTCTGCGCAGAAACTGCTCAGACAAGAAGGATTTTGTGGCTCAGGCAGCTGACCTGAGGACAAGATTTCTACAAAGGGGGTACCCTGACTACATCTTAAGATCCGCCTACAAAGCAGCCCTTACACGACAGAGACCCACCCTATTAATGACAAAGCAGCCGAATGCTCCTACCACTAAACTGTCCCGTATAATCACTACGTTCGACAGAGGTGCGAACCAGGTCAGAAAAATCTTGCAATGCCACTGGGGGATCCTTAAGATGGACCCTGACCTCCAGGACATACTGGGAGACAGTCCACAAATTACATACAGACGCGGCACCAACCTGCGTGACAAACTGGTCCGCAGCCACTATTCACCCATTATACAATCAACATGGCTGCGGTCCACCGTGGTGGGCAGTCATAGATGCGGCAGGTGCGTCGCCTGTAAACACATCCTAACCACTAAAACCTTCACGGGTTCGGTCACGGGAAAGACGTATTCCATTCCACACTTCATCAACTGCAAATCCAGAGGTGTTATATACCGCATCTTATGTGAGTGTGGTTTGGAATACGTCGGCAAAACCATTAGGGAATTTCGGAGAAGGATTGGTGAGCACATAGGGGATGTCACACATAAGAGGGACACCCCTTTGTCCAAACACGTGCACACCAATCATAATGGCAAGGGCCGGTTGAAGTTCATGGGCATCGACCTTGTGAAACCCCCGCCAAGAGGAGGTGACTGGGACAAAAGCCTACTCCAAGCACGCTGGATTTTCAATCTGAAAACAGCAGCACCAGGCGGCATGAACGAGAGGCTAAACTATGCCTGCTTTCTGTGACAATGACATTCCATATCAAGCCTGGTTCATAAAGATTCATACAATCATGTTCTTCCCTTGTGGCCCTCTGGGGAGGTGAGCTGCACTTGGGCAGGCACTGACTGCTGTGCAATTATTGACGCGCATTTCGGTGCATGGGCATATAGTGCAGAGCCTCCCCTCGCCCCTCCTGCATCCTCACATGTATAGGATGTGCGCCCGAGTATATACATGTGCTGCCCCTGACTCAATTCCCCTGGGGTATATGCGCCGGTTATATGGCCCATCCCCCCCTGAATTGATGCAGCCACTATGTTTTGACTGTCACCCACGTATTACTGAGGTTGCACTCTATGGTGTAGTGTCACAGGGATTCCTGATACACTATTTCATGGCACCCCTGTCCACTATAAAAGTGCACCCATACATATATATATATCGATTTCATGTGGCCCAGCTAGTAATATCTCTAGCATCATCTGTATCCCGCCCTGTGCCCGTCCACCCTGCACCAAATGCCACTAGCCGCTTCTAGGCTCTATTTCTATTTACCTGGTTACCTAGGTGACGCATACACTTTGCGTCCGACGCTGTCACCAGACCATCTAATTATTGGCTGTGTGATCACTGATCTCCGCCCACCTCCTGCCGCAATCCCGCCTTGCCTGTATGGTGTTGCCGGCGTGTGACGTCACTGGCTGAGTCCGCCCTCTGCCCTGCTCACTGTGAGTCTCCTCGGGTTTCCCTGATGCCTGGGTCACGTGACTGGACGCACGACGGCGCTCCCGGGTGGCGTCCTGCGTCGATGACGTCATTGGGAGGGCGGAAAGACGGAATTGAAGCGCGGACATTTAAAACTCACTACTGAGACATACAACTGCGGCTGGTCTATACTGTCACCCCCAACCACAGGGGTTGCATGTGCTTGGGATTATTAGATTCCCCAGACCATCCTGCACAGGACTATCCCTCCTGTGCCATTCTGCCTTCCACCCTGGATTAAGCAGAACCTGCAGCCCAACCAGGGTTTAGCAGACCACAGGCCGTTATAGCCTGTTCTTTTTTCTCAGTGTCAAACTAGCCTAAGGTTAATTACCTACGGCTATACTGGTACCTCCTGCAGTCGTTCCCCTAAAGAAGTCACGGACAGAAACGTGCCACGTCGGGTGACCACTGGAAGTATCACCATCTACTCATCACTGAAAATATCTTCTGTAGTTCCAGGGTACAGGTCCACCATAGGGACAGGCTACCGGACGGGGTCGCCTTTTTCAAGGCGAGTGCTCTGTGTAGACAGGTAGCAGCATAATAGCCCCTTTCACCTTGATAGGGATATATAGGACTCCTCCTATTGTCTGATCTACCTGACTACACTGTCTGATCTACCTGACTGCACAACTGAAGCATCCGTCCTCCGCCCGGCATACTCCCAGGGTTTCCTGCCTCCTGTTATCAAGGAATCGTACCCAATATCTACAAAGGATCTGGTAAGACTGTTCGCGTCCTCACGGACGGAGCAGAATTTTTCATTTGTACCAGCCTGGTACCATTTGGTCCTATTCATGTATGTATGTTTTATTCGTTTAGTGAGTCCTTTTTACTCTGCTTATCGTATAATTTATTAAAAGCTACATTTTAAATAAGTATACTCCCCCTTCCTTTGTATAGGGGCCCATTGCTTACTTGCAGGGGGTCATGTTGTCACGGATGATGTTGCAGATAGCTGGAACTTATGAATAAACGTCCGACTGGCTTGATCCCAAACTAAGGAGCATATAGGTGAGCCCTATAAAACCCTAAGAGCTCTCCCTGACTGCTATGCCCATGCAAGGGTCTCTATGGTAGACGATTGCATGCCCACGTACCTAAGACTGTGTGACACCTGAAAACCCTATAATAGTGAGGGGACACGACCACCGGCTCCCTGCACTTAATACGGACGGAGTCAGGGTCACCTAGAATCAAGCCAAAAAGGAAACACAATACATAAAAAGACTTAGAAGGAAATAGAAGAATTGCTACAGAGGCGCTCAGTGGGTACTATATATAACAGCAGCGGTATCGTGGCGGAACCACAAAATCTGCCGCACAAGAGAAGGCAATATATTGTATTTAAATACTATGATACTGCGCTTTGGGACATAATACAATTAATATTAATGTACAGGTATCACAGATAAGCTCTATCTAGCACATGGAAGTATGTCAGTGTACAGGTATTTAGCTGGCTTAACCAGTGTACCTGCAATGAAGACTTCTATTCGTGCGCTGATGCTTCTGCTCGCGCTCCCGTACTTGGTGTGGAGGTTTTTTCTTCTTTTTCTGCAGTTAGTCCTTCTTAATGCTGGAGTTCAGGATCAGTCCAGGTATGGTGTAGTTTGGCGTGCTGCCTCGCGCTCCGGCCGGTGGCGCGCTGCTGCCGCAGGTGGTGGTGTATACAAAAAAGTGATTAGCGCTCGCTCGGAGCTGTGAGTGACGTCACTTGCAGCGGTCATCAATGACCACCGGTACCAGGTATCTCTTCCCCAACGCGTTTCGAACAGACGCTGTTCTTCCTCAGGGAGGGTTACCTGGCTGTTCACGCTCTCTCTTTTTATGCGCTTATCTAGAACTTTAACCCCTTCCCTGCCGATCCTGCATAGATTTATCACAAGTCATTATTCAAAAGCAAATAGTTCTATCTCTGCATTTAGACCATTGGGTATTAGGGTGTCCATATTGAATATCCACTTTGATTCTTTTTTGGACATTTCTTTAATGTAGTCCCCTCCCCTTTTACTTAACTGTATTATTTCTACCCCACAGAAATGGGAACCTGCAAAGCTACCTCCATGTTTTACATTGTAATAACGGGATAGTGGGTGACCTTCATATTTTCTGTTTATATTATATATGTGTTCCCCTATTCTTTTCTTTAGGGCTCTTTTGGTACGGCCCACATAAATCTTATTGCAGGGGCATGTTAATGTATATATAACTCCTTTGCTATTACAGGTGATGAAATGCTTTATTGTTTGTTTGTAAGTTCCCTCCGTATTGCTTATTTGTGTTATTATTTTCTTGTCTTTGGATATTTTGCATCCTCTGCACGTTTTGCATGGATAGAAGCCACCTTTTTTCCCTTCTTTTTGTTTTTGATTTTTCTCATTTGTATTTATTCCTGTACATCTATCTGTAGATGCAATTATGTTGCCTATATTTTGTGCCCTTCGAAACACAAATTTGGGATCTTTAGGGATCATTTCACCTATTATTTTATCCTCTTTGAGGATGTCCCAGTGTTTTTTTATGATTTTTTTGAAAGTTGGTACTTGATTGCTATATGGTGTAATAATAGGCGGTATTTTTGTTCTAGTTTCGGTCTCCAGAGTTTTTACTTTGTTCTTACTTTCTGTTAATAGGGTCTGCCTGTTTATTTAAATTATTTCTGATTTTTGTTCTGACAATTTTATTTTATTATAGCCCTTGTATTCCAGTTTTTTCTGTAGAGTTTCTGCCTCCCTCTCATATTCCCCTATTTTTGTGCAATTTCTTCTTAGTTTAATGAATTGACTGCGCGGGATATTTTCCAACTATCTGGGAAGATGGCAACTATTCATGGCGATGAAGCTATTTCCATCAGTTGGCTTACTATAGGTTCTGGTGCAGAGGATGCAAAATATCCAAAGACAAGAAAATAATAACACAAATAAGCAATATGGAGGGAACTTACAAACAAACTATAAAACATTTCATCACCTGTAATAGCAAAGGAGTTATATATACATTAACATGCCCCTGCAATAATATTTATGTGGGCCGTACCAAAAGAGCCCTAAAGAAAAGAATAGGGGAACACATATATAATATAAACAGAAAATATGAAGGTCACCTACTATCCCGTCATTACAATGTAAAACATGGAGGTAGCTTTGCAGGTTCCCATTTCTGTGGGGTAGAAATAATACAGTTAAGTAAAAGGGGAGGGGACTACATTAAAGAAATGTCCAAAAAAGAATCAAAGTGGATATTCAATATGGACACCCTAATACCCAATGGTCTAAATGCAGAGATAGAACTATTTGCTTTTGAATAATGACTTGTGATAAATCTATGCAGGATCGGCAGGGAAGGGGTTAAAGTTCTAGATAAGCGCATAAAAAGAGAGAGCGTGAACAGCCAGGTAACCCTCCCTGAGGAAGAACAGCGTCTGTTCGAAACGCGTTGGGGAAGAGATACCTGGTACCGGTGGTCATTGATGACCGCTGCAAGTGACGTCACTCACAGCTCCGAGCGAGCGCTAATCACTTTTTTGTATACACCACCACCTGCGGCAGCAGCGCGCCACCGGCCGGAGCGCGAGGCAGCACGCCAAACTACACCATACCTGGACTGATCCTGAACTCCAGCATTAAGAAGGACTAACTGCAGAAAAAGAAGAAAAAACCTCCACACCAAGTACGGGAGCGCGAGCAGAAGCATCAGCGCACGAATAGAAGTCTTCATTGCAGGTACACTGGTTAAGCCAGCTAAATACCTGTACACTGACATACTTCCATGTGCTAGATAGAGCTTATCTGTGATACCTGTACATTAATATTAATTGTATTATGTCCCAAAACGCAGTATCATAGTATTTAAATACAATATATTACATAAAAAGACTTATCTGAGCAAACAGCAGCAGCAGCAGCCTCCAGCAGTGAACACTTCATCCAGGAAGTAGTATAAACTGCAAAGTGAGGCAGTATGGGAGGGAATATAAATGGAGACAATTAGTCTAAATAGGTGACACCTGGGAGAAGGAAAGGAGATGACAAAGTGAAACCAAAACAAAGAACATCATTCAAGAGGTAGAGAAGGACGTCTGCCAGACCTTCTCACAGAACTGGCGGTGACACATGTATTTATGTATTTTTATATTTTTTATTGACATGTTCACAGGTATTCATAATATGTTTTTTCTTTTATGAATTACTGATATCTATCCAGATTCCCATAATATATATATATATTTTTTTTTTATGAATTATTTTGTTTTCTTGATATTTATTGGCATATACCAAATGTGTTTAGTTATTTACCATGCATGTATTATTTGCATTTAGCACATTTATTTAAATGGGGGAGCACTTTTTCTTTCTTTTTGGTTTGTTTATATCTTCTATTGCAATTGTTCTTTTTGTTGCCCTCATTAGTTTTGTAGGTCGCGTTATGATTGTGGTCACATGTTGGGAATTCAATAGATGCGCTTCCGGCTAAGGCTACTTTCACACCAGCTTTTTGCTGGATTCGTCAGAAAAAAACGCTTCCATCGGGATACTACAATCATCTGGATCCGTTATGAACGGATCCTATTGTATTATCTCTAAAATAGCAATGACGAATCCATCTCTAAAACCATTGAAAGTCAATGGGGGACGTATCCGTTTTCTATTGTGTCCAAGAAAACGGATCTGTCACCATTGACTTACACTGATGGATCCGTCTTGCTTGCAGCGTTATTCTGTCCGCGATGGGGATGCAACCAAATGGAACGGCATGCGTTCTGGTGCACTGTTCCGTTTTGTTCAGTTTTGTTCCCATTGACAATGAGTGGGGACAAAACTGAAGTGTTTTCACCTGTTATTAAGATCATATGACAGATCTCAATAGCGGAAACGGAAAACGCTGTTTTAAAAGTACCCTTACAAGGCCTCGCCTTCACTGTGTTCTGGGTGTGCATCATGGGATGCGACTTTGGGCCTACATTTGTGTGTGAATGTGCATCATTTGACGTGTTTCTGGTACTCACTAGTTTACATTTGGCATTTATTATTGCTATCATTTACATGCTGAGATAGTAGTCACTCCTATTCTTTTCTGAGGTTGTGTAATTTATTATGTTCATATATATATATATATATATATATATATATACAACAATTGTTTACTTTTGCTATATTAACACCACATTCCTATTAAGTTTTCTGGATTTTCCCATTTTTAAATAATTTTTAACTAATAAAATTTATGTTTTTATGGATAATTAGTTGGTGCATTATTTATAGGTGCTGTAATAGTGGAGGAAAGAGCTTAATAAACGTCCCCCATAACATATCATAACATATAGGGGGTTACTGGCTAAGCTTAAAGGGGTTGTCTCATGAATTTTTTTTTTACATTTTTAAACCCAGCTCCTGGATCTGAATACTTTTGTAATAAGATTTAATTAAAATTTTAGTATTGCCACTGAGTTATACATTGAAATCTATTTGTATAGCACCACCTATTGTATTTTCTTTTTTCTAAATTCTTTGTCCAGCTCACTGAGGTGGACGCGCATTCTAAGTTCCATCCATCAACTGCCATCAGCTGCAGCAGAAAGAATATGCCCCTTAAGCTGACAACTTGAAATAAATCTAGCAGAGCAATTGAAACAATAAATGGGGAGTTCTCTGGATCCATGTGAGGTACAGGGTTGGTTCTATGTTTGTTAGAAAGAGACTGTCATGTACTATATGATAACGTATTTTCATTTGTTTTACATTAAACATGGGATAAACCCTTTAATGCATTATTCTGGCTCAATTTGCACAAACAATGGTGGACATGCCTTGTGGAAGGTTTATTATGTGTTTTAGAACTTTTTGTGCCTCACTAGACAGTGTCTACAAATATTGCCACAATTTTTTTTTGGCAATAATTTTTGAAATTTGACAGTAATGATAACTCCCCCCCCCCCCACACACACATACTTTGTTTTGGCTGCACCACATTTATTAAGCTGTATATCTAGGTAGTGTTATCTTTATAGTAATTATAGGTATATTTTAGCCATTTCATTTGTCTCTTTTTGATAACCCATACTTATTTAGTAGCTAGCCCCATTGGTATTGACAAGCTCTGCTACATCTGTGATTACAAGAGCCATTTGGAAGCCGTGCACCCCTGATTAGCAGTACATCATGCTTTATGTGTTTTGACAGGAAAGCAAGAGTTAATAACACTCGAGGGCTGAAATCCATCTGGTCGAGACATTCGACAAAAAAGAAAAAAGTTCAGTTTTCAAAAGCAGACCACATTCACTGTACTTATTGGAGTATGTTATCGACAAAGAGCAGACACACACCTCTGGGGCACCCTGTTAACGTCTGCTGATCTTGGACTCACTCTTAAATTTCTCTAGGGGCAGGTAGGTGCTTAACTGAATTGGCAACTCTATGAAATCCAATGTGAAAGGAAAGTTTTAAAAAACTGGTCACGCAGGTTTGAATATTTAGGATAATTGATCCCAGCTGGACCTGGAAAAGATTTTGGCCAAAAAGGTAAACGTCTTTGCCAATATCCTGTCACTTTCGATAGCTCACACAACTATGAACTTGGCTGATATAGGCCGCTCGCATAGCAAAACTTAAGTATCTTCTGTGGCCAAGTGAAGTTAACAATGCAGAAACATGGCCAGCTGCCTCGCTAACTATTCTCCTTTCAATATTGCGCTTTAAAATGTCTGAATTTATTGGAAGAAAATGAAGAATAATATGTTGCCTGGTTACAAGATGTTCCACAGGTGAAACTTCACTTAGATCTGCAAGTTTATATAGGTTATACATTAGAGGTGATATTAAAAGGTTATATCGGAGGCATACACAAATCCATAGGGATTGCTCTGCGGGTTATTAATGTTATAACGTGACCTAATTTGACCTCATTTTTAATCTGATTTGTACTAAGGCCATATAGAAAGCCCACAGAGATGCATGAGGCCTTTCCTGTACCTCCATATACATTTGATATCAAGTAGAGACATATAGACCCTGGTTAATCATGACTGGCGTCTGCTACGCTTGTCTTAATGGGGTCTGCGCTGCCTTAGAAACCTTGTAAATTATGACATGGTGCAGGCCTGGTCATAAATTACATGGCTCCTCCTGTAGTCCATGTGCTGGAATGAAATCTATGGCAGCCCCAACAGGTGTAGGGGAATTAATTAATTTCCCTCATAGTTTTTTTTTTTCCTGCCAAATTGTGCATGAAATTTTTTTTTTGCCTACTCCATTGGACTCCGTCTGTACGGAAGTAGACACTTAAAGGCAATGGCAATGTACTATAATGGACTTATATCAGTATAACCATACCTTTCCTTCTCTTATAGCTTATTTCCTGCCCCAGAAAAATCACTTTGATATATATGCAAATGAGGCACCAAGTGCCCTTCTTCCCTTCAAAGTGCCCAAGCCCACCTCTTCAAACGATCCCAGCTCTCCCCCCTTGTTCATTAATTTCCAGCCCCTCTGCAGCTGACATTGCTGTTCCCATGCAACCGAATATCAAACTGGCATAGGCTACCACCTAGTCTGCTCCTGTGCATCTCAATACAAACCGTAGGCAGTATGTGCTGCGCATATGCCGCTAACCTACGCATTACCGATGGTCCACCTATTTTGGATAAGGAGATAACCTCAGAGATATGTTTTTTTAGACCACAGTGCAGCTCTTTCCAATGGCTATTCTCCACGTTCAGCTGATCCTTATGGTGCAGGTCAGCAGCGCATGCGTAGTACATCCTGTGCGGCTGATGCTCACAGTACATATTGTATAGTGCGAGTGCAGACTAGTGGTAGTCTGCTCTTTCACAAGATTTGGATGTTGGGGATCTGAGACATTGGCGGGATTTCTGATTTATTGCAGAGGCGGGCATAAGCACTTTGAAAGGTACATGTACATCATGTACTAGTGTTGAGAAAATCGAGGCATCCAAAGTGGAATTTGGTCAGGAAAAACTTGATTCGACACAAATTCAAATTTCCTCACGCTTTGTGGTAATAAATCAGTTTTTTTCCTAAAATGGCGGCTGCGCATATTACAAAGTCAAAGTAAAGAACCCAGGAATGTGAGATCATCCATAATGCCATGCGGCCAGCCAATCTGCAGATAGCCATTCCCTGTGATGTCACAGCCCTATAAAACCCTGATCCCGTGCGGTCTCCGCCATTGTCCTGTAAGCTGAGCATAGGAGAGAGGTATTTTGCTTTTAAAATTATTAGGGTTAAGACCAGATGGCTGAACATGGTGGATAGATCAAACGTGGCCACTGGATTATTGCAGCAACACTGTCCTTAGTGCATGAGCGCTTCTGGCCGTGGACCCTCAGGTACTACCCTAATGCAGAGTTGTCAGTCTACT
Source organism: Bufo bufo (assembly GCF_905171765.1). Lineage (NCBI taxonomy): Eukaryota > Metazoa > Chordata > Amphibia > Anura > Bufonidae > Bufo > Bufo bufo. The sequence continues at coordinate 50,250,684 of NC_053391.1, forward strand.
CTTGCGTAGACATCATTAAGTGGCCAAGAAATAAAGAATTTTATGGGTATATTCCCCTAAATCAGCTTTAAAAAATGTTGTTAGATCACCAATATCCAAAGACATGTCCCAACAATATATCTATATCTACAGTAGCTTCATTATATATATATTTTTTAGACTACTATGAGTGCAAATAAGAAAATATATATTTTTTTTTATTGAAGGTAGGTTCCAGATAATATCCAGCTTTTCTAGTACAACATGTGATGGGAATAATGAAGAAGTCTGACAAGAAATCAAGTAAAAGTCCCTATGCACCCCCAACCTTCTGCATGTTGCAAGTCACCCTCAACTTTCAATGATGATCAGGAGCAAGAGCCAATTCAAAGAAAGGAATTTTGAATGTGGAGAACCAAAAAACATGAAAATGCAAACATTTGCTGAAAAATATTTCAGTGTGAAATTTAACACAGTATTATACCATCCAAATTGGCACTGTTGGTGCAACAATGTCAATTGCCAGTACATGTAGTCACTAGTAGGGATGTCCCGATACCAGTATCGGTATCGGGACCGATACCGGACATTTGCACGAGTACTTGTACTCGTGCAAATGTCCCCGATACCACTGCCGATACCTGTGCGCCGCTTCTAAATGTGACTGTGTCTGTTCGCGGCCTGCCTCTGCATCTCGCACATCAAAAACAGCTTCTTCTTGCTCCCAGTCTCCGCCCCTCGCCCTGATTACCGCCGCTGTCCCCGGCTCCTCGCATGTTTAAGACTCCGCCCACAGCCATCCGACGTGACCAGTTCTGCATGTGGTGTCTGAAAAGAGACTTTTCCCGCGGCTGCTCTGATTCACACTTTCCGCAGCGGCCGCCCCCGTCCCCGGCATCTCCCCCCATGTTCCCGATGACTCCACCCACAGACATCTGACCTCCGGCCTCCTCAAACAGAGTTCGCCTGCCAGTAGTTTTAAAAGTTATAGAAACTGACCCTAGTAAGTGTATAAAGCTTAGTTAGAAGATTATAACCAGCCCAAGTGATCACAGACAGAAAGAAATAAAGGTGTTGTGTCTGTCTTCTATGGCCCTTGTCCTTCCCTTCCTGCCTGCAAGCTGCACATTGATCTCTAAAAGCAGGCATTAGGGCAAGAAGAAATATATATACATTACTGTATGATGGCCACAAGACTATTATACTGAGGAGGGAGGGGCTTCAAAAATTGTTATCCTGACTCCTTACAGTATGTCTCCTTGTGGCCATGATACAGTCTCCTTGTGGCTGCCCCCATACAGTATAATGTCTCCTAAATCTCCTTGGAACCTCAAGTGTTTTTTTTTTATTCATGTTGCCCATGACTTTGCCCACAGACATCTGATACACTGCCTCTTGTACTTAAACAATGTTATAGTTCTGTTTTTGGGCCTTTTGGTTAGTCAGTGGTCACAAAATACATGTGTGTGTATTTTATTGTTAAAATTGGTATCGGTAATTGGTATCGGTGAGTACTTAAATAAAAGTATCGGTACTCGTACTCAGTCTTAAAAAAATGGTATCGGGACATCCCTAGTCACTAGTGTTGATCGTGCACCAAAGTACTCATGTGCTCTGGCCGAACACATCAGTATGCTGGTGTGCTCTACCGAGCACAATGGAAGTCAATGGGAGAACCCCAGACATCTCCTGGTCGGAAGAAAAGAGAGTGTCTGGTTCACAAAAAAAGGTTAGAAATTGATGGGAACCCCATTGAAATGGTTTGAAAACAGCATTAAGAGGATAGCTGGATGCGTCTTGGACTCCTATTAACTTTGACATACAATAGACAACCACACAAAGGCTATATTCCAAAAGCGAGGTATATGCAAGCCATCAATCTATCCATGAGACCGATGACAGGCTTAGTCAGCATACCTTACAATGGCAGCCTTGTGCACTATAAGACATTCCAAACCAGCTCTCATCTCACTGAGAGCCAGTAAGCCTCAAAGTTAATTTAGATCTGTTGTTTGGCTTGGGTGGACCTGCGCACCTAGATCAATATCATTAGGGAGACAAAAAGTTTTCTGATTGTCCTAACATAATATTCAATAACCTTTCTATACAGTTTTGTCATGTAAAAATACATTTGCATAAACATGGGCATATGGGAAAAACGTGCAAATGAGCAGAATCTGCCTTGTTTTTCAGCTGAAAAACTATTTGCATGAAAAATTTGCAATCTACACTACTCATGAACAGCGCCATCTATTGGTTTCATAGTCTAATGACAAGACAATTACTCTTGTCATAAGACTATGAAACCAATAGATGGCGCTGTTCATGAGTCATAAACAGCACCATCTATTGGATTCAAAGTCTTGTCATAAGACTATGAAACCAATAGATGGCGCTGTTCATGAGTCATTACAAGCAGAGCAATAGTCCTCAGACACACCCTAGCAAGCTTATATTACCGCAGATAAAGTGCTAGAAGATGTGTGAATGATAGCAGCAATCTGATATACACCTCAGTGTTAGCGCAGGCTATTATAGGCTGAGTGCTACACGGTGTGTGGACTCTGTTGATCAGTGTGCCCCAACAAGATGAACAGCGCCATCTATTGGTTTCATAGTCCTATGACAAGAGTAATCTACTTATCATAAGACTATGAAACCAATAGATGGCGCTGTTCATGAGTAGTGTAGATCGCGAATATTCTAATCGCAAATTTTTATCGCAAATTTTCTATGCAAAAGGCTACACTAATAATCTTGTCATAAGACTATGAAACCAATAGATGGCGCTGTTCATGACTTATGAACAGCGCCATCTATTGGTTTCATAGTCTTATTACAAGAGTAATTTTCTTGCACGTTCATGAGTAGTGTAGATCGCAAATTTTCCATGCAAATGTTTTTTCACCTGAAAAACAAGGCATATTCTGCTAATTTGCATGTCTTTTCCATATTCCCATGTTTATGCAAATTCGTTTTTACATGACAAAACTGTATAGAAAGGTAATTGAATATTATGTTAGGACAATCAGAAAACTTTTTGTCTCCCTAATTATATTGATCTAGGTGCGCAGGTCCACCCAAGCCATCCAACAGATCTGAAGTAACTTTGAGGTTTACTGGCTCTCAGTCAGATGAGAGCTATTTTGGAATGTCTCATAGTGCATAAGGCTGTCATCTGTCTCATGGATAGATTCATGGCTTGTATATACCTGGCTTCTGGCATATAGCCCTTGTGTGGTTGTCTATTGTATGTTGTAGATAATGGAAGTCCACGGCGCATCCAGCCATTGTTTTATTGCTGTGTCCAAACCATTTTGATGGGGTTTCTAACCTATTTTTGTGAACCAGACACCCTCTCCTCTTCAGAGCAGGGGGTGCCTGGTTTGATGCTTGGGTCTCCTATTGACTTTCAGTGCATTAAATTGTAGTCGAGAACCCGCAGTATTCGGCCAAACACTCAAATGTGCCGAGCATAGAGATGCTCGAGCCGAACAGCAGTTCGGCCGAGCATGCTCGCTCAACACTAGTAGTCACAACTCGGGACTCCCATGGTGAGCCACACAGAAAGGGGTTGCGAACTACATGTGCCTCTTGAGCTATTAGTTGGGGACCATTGCACTAGAGTATTGTCAACCAAACCACCTGTTTTCACTATGCCTGGCGCTTCTGGCTGTGTGCCACATAAGTAATGTGGGATGGAACACCACACCAACAACAGGAGGGAAGGGAAAATGAACTAGGCCTCAATGCTAGGGAAAGGGAAATGGACACCACCTATGGAAACCCTAATCCTAGCCCTGACTCATATCCGTATGAACGAACCTTGAGGTTAGGAATGTTCATACACTCGAACCGATGACCCTGGAAACCCTGAATTGCCCTGGAATAGTGTCAGGGCTTGAGACGACCTGTTCCTTCCAATATGAAAGAACAAGCATCTCCCTAAGGCCTAGTAACTAGTGATGGACGAATATCTGATGGGACGGTTCTGAGCGCGAACGCATTCAAATGTTTGCGAACCACAGGTTCGCGGTGGGTCCCATTCATTTTAATGGCAGGCAAACCTGAAAAACCTCCAGGTCATATTTGCAGCCACAAAATACTTACTAGATGTGCACACATAGTCCCACAATATGGACACTGACATACCAGAAGTATTAAGCGAATCTGCGATCTACATGCATTATTTTTTTATTTTTTTTAAGTATTAATCGCAGGAGCACATGCGCTAGAATGGCGTGGCCTACAGCAACTGGTTTGCACCGACTAGAAATTAGATGTATGCGATGGTTGGAACGAAGTTCAGCGACGAAGAGGAAGTACTCCTGGTGACTGTAAGTAATTAGAGTTGAGCGAACACCTAGATGTTAGGGTTCGGGGGGTTCGGCCAAACTTTTAAAAAAAAGTTCGGGTTCGGTATCCGAACTTGATCCGAACTTGGACCCAAACCCCATTGAAGTCAATGGGGACCCGAACTTCACTTTATTATTTTCCGTTATAACATGGTTATAACGGAAAATAATGGTATTAGCTTTTTCAGATCCGACAGTATATTCTAACACAGAGGCGTTCCCATAGTGATGGGGACGCTTCAAGTTTGAATATACTTAGAACTGTGTACATAACTGCCCCCTGCTGCCTGGCAGCACCTGATCTCTTACAGGGGGCTGTGATCCGACAGGTGAGGGGTTAATTGTGCGGATCTCAGCCCCCTGTAAGAGATCGGGTGCTGCCAGGCAGCAGGGGCCAGAACCCCCTCCCTCCCCAGTATTAAAATCATTGTTGGCCAGTGCGGTGCCCCCCCACCCTCCCCCTATTAAAATCATTGGTGGTTAGTGCGGCCCCGCCCCCCCATTAAAATCATTGGTGTCCAGTGCGGCCTCCCCTCTCCCCCCCCCCACCCATAATTAAAATCATTGGTGGCAGTGGCCACAGGTTAACAACCCCCCTCCCCCCCATCATTCGTGGCAGCGGAGCGGCAGTTCCGATCGGAGTCCCAGTTTAATCGCTGGGGCTTCGATCGGTTACCATGGCAGCCAGGATGCTACTGCAGTCCTGGCTGCCATGGTTACTTAGCACTTTTAGCAGCATTATACTTACGTGCGCTGTCTGTGGCCGGTCGGGCAGTCCTCCTCCTGGTAAGTGACAGGTCTGTGCTATAAGCAATGTTTGGGTTTTACTGAAATGTTCGGGTTCGGGTGCCGAACACTGTAAAGTTTTGTACGAACCTTAACTTTAAAGTCCGGGTTCGCTCAACCCTATAAGTAATCTTACATTAAAGTAGTGTATTTGATTACATTTCACCTGCCAGTGCGACCTTCTGCGATTTTATAAGGTCTCACTAGATATTATTGATTTTTGCACTAAGTATTCCTGTGACATCACACCCACTATGTTAGTAGCATATTTGTATGGAAAGCATAAAAAACATATTTAACATGCTCATTGCACATCCATTGTCATGCCGCACACTATATTCCGCACACACACACTATATACCGCACAAACACACTATATACTGCACACACACACAGACACACACTATATACCGCGCACACACACAGAGTCTGTAGATTATAGTTTGTATCCTGTTGGTCAGGACTCAGGAGAAGCTTTCTTAGTCAGACCGCCAGTATTTGCTGGTTCATTTAGAGTTACCCAGGGTGCATCCCGGGGAGACGAACCAGCTGTACACCCCATACCGTACCGTCACTTCACTAGACAGGTACATCTCTGCTTAGCTGGACGGTATCTGATAGCCCAGACCCCACCCACATACAGTCGTAATACAATCCCATCTTCTAACCGTAACAGTAAGGTTGCATGCACACGGGCGTGTTTGTTCACAACTACGAACCGTAAAAACCCAGGCTGATGTACTGCAGAGCGGACGAGCGCACGGCGTCATACAAGTGTATCACAGTACATCGGTGGTGGCCGGAAGCGCACGTCGTCATAGCAACCAATGACGCCGTGTGCTTGTCCACTCTGCAGGACGGCAGTACGGGTTTGTACGGTCCATAGCTGTGAAAAAACACGCCCGTTTGCAGGCGGCCTAAATCTAATATTTCCACTTTAAAGCATTAAATACTTTTTGCAGTTTACTTCAGTAAATTATTTTCAATACTATTATTGTTAAAAATTGGGATTATATGCTTGCCTTTTATCTTGCAGCGGATGTTGTGGAGGGATATGACCGCACCCGGTCCCACGCCGAGAAGCAGCATATTTTGCGTTAACTGGCCTTTGAGATCTGGCGCCAAACGGGTGTGAAACACCGCCGTCTGGCCATTATAAAAAAAAAATGGTCAGACATGAAGCGAAGACAGCCCCGGTTTATAAAAAGAATCCGGGATGAAAAATGCTCAGGTACATGCGTAAATAACTTTTGTATGTTTTGCCAACACTCTGTAATGTATACAGTGCTAAGCAAAAGTATTCACCCCCCTTGACTTCGTTCTTTTTTTTGTTGCCTCACCCCCTATAATTAACATCGATTGTTAGTATTTGCATCATTTAATTTGTAGAACATGCCTACAACTTAGACCTTTTTTTGAATTGGTTAATTGTAAAGCATACAAAAAATAGGACAAAATAATAGAAAAGGTCAATGTGCATAACTATTCACCCCCTATAGTGAATACTTTGTAGAGCCACCTTTTGCATCAATCACAGCTTCAAGTCGCTTTGGATAAGTCTTTATGAGCAGTTGCCACATCTTACCACTGGGATTTTTGCCCATTCCTCCTTGCAAAACTGATTCAGCTCCTTCCAATTGGATGGTTTGTGCTTGTAAACAGCAATCTTTAAGTCTGACCACAGATTTTCTTATGGATTGAGATCTGGGCTTTGACTAGGCCATTCCAACACATTTACATGTTTCCCCTTAAACCACTCAAGTGTTGCTTTAGCAGTATGTTTGGGGTCATTTTTCTGCTGGAATTTTTGCTCAAGAATATCCCTGTATTTAGCACCATCCATCTTTCCCTCAACTCTGTCCAGTTTCCCAGTCCTGGCTGCTGAAAAACATCCCCACAGCATGATGCTGCCACCACCATGTTTCATTGTGGGGATGGTGTTCTTTGGGTGATGTGATGTGTTGGCTTTGCGCCAGACAAGTGACGGACTGAACCATCACTGTGTCTGCAGTAGAAGCCTGAGGGCTAGCCTCCTTCCTATGGGCTATTGATCCAGGACTATGGAGATCCCCACTCTGACCTATTTGGGTTGAGTTTATAGGCCACATCTTTCCTATTCTCCATTAAAGTTGCATGGTGTGAATCCATAAACGTAATAAGGGTTAACTCTGCTCTGAGACTCCCAATGAATGTGTTAGTTTATTTGTCCCTTTGTTCTATTGTGTTAGTGATGGGATAAAGAAGTAGCTGACTCTGGTGTAGAGAAGTAGATCATCCTATGATACACTCAGGAGATAATCCCATCACAAGGGTCTCCTCTCGCCCTATCGTTTCATCAAGACACTGTGGAGGGGATGTCTTTTTGCATGCTGTTAATTTTTTATTGAGTTATGCGTCATAAAGCTGGCAGCCACTGCAATTATATATAGATCCCTCCATATTGGAATTTCTTTATATCTAATGTTGTTAAGATTTCAGAGTTGTTTATCTTAAATCTGAAAATTCTGTGATCACAGAAGTTCCTATTCCCTCCATTCGGAGAAGGCGATCGGCGGAGGCCGTGGAGGTTGTGGAGGCTGAGGAGGAAGAGGAGGAAGAGGAGGAAGAGGCCTGACCCTACCAGCCTATTGAGCCACCCCCACCAGATGGGGGAGAAGTGAAGGAGGTGGTGCTGGACCCTCCAGCACTGCCCCATCTCAGGACTCGGAGGAAGAGGAGGCGATCACCAGCCCCTGCCAGGAGGGTAAATATGTGCGCATAGCAATATGATTATGTATCCATAACATGTACATAAAGATTAAAAGGGCCAACAATGAGGCGACAACATACACTATAGTAATACATAAAAAGAACACTGGACAATAACTCTTTAATCTACATTAAAACCATTAACTTAACAAATAAATAATATTAAAGTCTATAGAATTATCACTAACTAACAAACAAAATAAAGCTATATTGTACTGAAATATCACTAACTAATAAACTATATAATCATCATAAATATCATTAACTAACGTATTGAGATTTAAATCGTCAATGTGTATAAAGACTTTAAATAAAAAATTAAAAAAGGAAAAAAATTGACAAACAGACATATTTTGTACCACCGTGTACATATCGACCGTCTCTATAAAAATATCTTATGATCTAACCCCTCAGGTGAACACCATAAAAATAAATAAAATAAAAACAATTTTAAAAAAATACTAATTTAGTCACCTAACATCACTAAAAGTTTAACACCAAGCTATCAAAAAAGGCATATGCCCCCAAAGATAGTAACAATCGGTCATTTCATTCTGCCATAAATGAGACCCTAACATTAGATAATCGCCAAATAAAAACAATAATATGGCTCTCAAACTATGGAGACAGTAAAACATGAATTGTTTTTGGTTCAACAATGCTTTTAATGTGTAAAATAAGGAAAAATATTAGGTCTTGCCGCATCTGTAACAACCAGCTGTATAAAAATATCACACCAACTTACCCCTCAGGTGGACACCTTTCAAAACTAAAATTTAAAACTCTTAAAAAAGGCATTTGGACAACTTTTATCACAAAAAGGTGTAATAGCAAGCAAGTGTAATAGCAGGATTTCTCGAAGCAAGGCCTGGAAGTGCTGCATTCTGACAGCCCTCTATGATGGTGGTAACATTTCCACCATTTTTTGTTTGTACCGGGGTCTAAGTACATTGCCACCCAGTACTGGTCCTTGCCCTTAATGCTTCTTATACGGGGGTCCCTCTTAAAACACTGGAGCATGAAGGCTCCCATTTGCACTAAACTGGAAGCGGTGTAGTGGCCTGGCTCCTGCTCATCATCCAGGATAATGTCGTCCTCGTTCTCCTCCCCCCATCCATGGACAACACCAGGGATCCCAGAAAGGTTTAAACCATTCTCTTCATGCTCCTCCTCATCCGCCCCGACACCATCCTCCTCTGACTCCTCTTCAGACTCCCGTTGTTGACTTGTCTCAGATGGAGTAGCCCCCGCTGGTAATTTATCCAGCATTGCGACTTCCTCATCTTCCTGCTCCTCGACAGCTTGATCAATGACACGACGCAATGTGCTCCAGAAAGAAGGCATAAGATACGATGTCACTGATGGAGCCCTGGCTGTGACTGACCAGTTTGGTGATCTCATCAAATGGCTGCAGAAGTCTGCATGCATCGCAGAGTTCGTACAGGTAGTCATTAACTGCACGTTTCTGCTTGAGGAGCCTATCAAGCATATACAAGGTTGAGTTCCATTGCGTCGGGCAGTCACAAATAAGACGTCTGAGTGGCAGGTTGTGTCGCAACTGAATGTCAGCAAGGCGAGCCATGGCCGTGTAAGATCTTCTGAAATGGCCCGAGATTTTCCTGGCCTGCCGCAAGACGTCCTGGACCCCAGGGTATTTGACAACGAATCACTGCACGACCAAGTTCAGGACATGTGCCATGCACGGCACGTGTGTAATTTTGCCCTGTTTCAGCGCGCTCAGCAGATTGCCACCATTGTCGCACACCACTTTACTGTCAAATTGAGCGGTGTGAGCCACTGATCTGCCTGTGAACGCAAAGCTGAAAGGAGTGCAGGACCAGTGTGGCTCTTGGCTTCCAGGCACAACAGATGCAGCACAGCATGGCAACGGAGAGGGAGGATGGAGTAGAAGGAGGAGGAGAAGAAGAGGCAGGCCTGCATGCAATCCGTGGCGGTAAAACCAAATCTACACGGGTGCCACGGGTTACATGCTTGACGGCCATCAGAAGGTTCACCCAGTGGGCAGTAAAAGTTATATACCTTCCCTGCCCATGTTTGCTAGACCACGTGTCTGTGGTCAGATGTATCTTGGCACCGACACTGTGTGCCAGAGATACATTCACTTGCTGCTGAACGTGGCCATATAGCTCTGGGATGCCCTTGTGGGAGAAATATTTCCTTCCTGGGACCTTCCATTGCGGTGTTCCCATGACCAAACATTTTCAAAAGGCCTCCGAGTCCACCAGTTTATATGGCAGTAGTTGGCGGGCTATCAGTTCCGACAAGCCAGCGGTCGACTGTTGGGCAAGAGGGTTATCCGGCGTCATAATTTTTTTATGCTCCAACATTTGGGCCACAGAAGCCGGCCTTTTTCCAGAAAAATATGAGGACGGCATGATGGAAGGTGGAGTGGAGGACAATTGTGAGGAGAGAGGAGAAGGAGAAGGAGAAGAGGCTGGACGATGAGAGCCTGGAGTGTGCCTTTGTGGGTTCTGACGGTGTTGCTCCCACTGGGCTCGGTGATGGGAGGCCAGGTGCCTTCTTAAGGTGGTCATCCCTAGGTGAGTGTTGGGCTTACCGCGACTTATGCGTTGACTGCAAAGGCTGCAGATGGCAACACTATTGTAAGCAGCGGACACGTTAAAAAAAGCCCACACTGCGGAGCCATGTGCCGGCATCCTGGGAGCGCCAGATGTGACCGTACATGGTTGATGGCTCGCTCCTGATACATTAGCAGTCTGGTTTGTCCCTCCTGTGCAATGTAAGTTCTTCCTGCTTCTCCTCCCTATCTGCTGGTCCATCTCTCCCTCTAAACTCCCCTCCTCTTCCTCTCTTGTGGGCACCCACGTGACGTCCATAGACACATCATCATTGACGTCACCTTCCCCACCACTAACATTATAGATCTCGGAGTAGGCAGCAACAGCGGGGACCAACCTCCTTGGGATGATCTGGGTACTGTCGTCAGACTGCTGAGTGGCGGCTGTTGCTACCTCCTCTTCTTGATCCGATGCCAAGAATGGCTGCGCATCAGAAATGTCTTGTGATGGATCAGAAAATAATTCCTGTGACTCAAGCAGAGGGTACATGGTGGTGGTGGTGCTGGTGTCTTTGGGGGTGCACACAGCAGAGCGTGAAGAGGGTGCAGATAGAGAGGATGAGGAGGGTGCAGAAGCGGAAGACTGAGTGAGCCACTCAACCAAGTCTGGTGCGTCCTTTGACGTAATCGAACGTACCTTCTGCAACTTCCCACTTTGGCTCCAGCCTGGTGCTCCTGCCCTACCCCTACCACCCCTGCGGAAGGGCCTGCCTCTTCCTCTGCCTGTCATTTTTTAAATGACCCTGTGAAAATAGTCTCTAGAGAAGCGCAGTGTATGTGGAAGAAGGTATATAACACCCCGCTTCAATCTGTCGTTTTGGGGGGCCACTGGTCTATCACACCAGATATAATACCACTTTTTTCCAGTAACGTTTGTCACTGTGTGTAGCAGAGGGAACGCAGCGAAAGAAGTTAAATTTCTGCAGTACCCAAATACACTATTATGAAAGTATATTGTTACATAACACCCCGCTTCAATCTGTCGTTTTGGGGGCCACTGGTCTATCACACCAGTTATAATACTTTTTTTCCAGTACAGTTTGTCACTGTGTGTAGCAGAGGGAACGCAGCAAAACAGGCAAAATTTCTGCAGTACCCCAATACACTATTATGAAAGTATATTGTTATATAACACTCCGCTTCAATCTGTCGTTTTGGGGGGCCACTGGTCTATCACACAAGTTATAATACTTTTTTCTAATTGCTTTTGTCACTCTTTGTAGTTGTAGTATCGCTGCAGAACCGCTTACCAGTCACAATGCTGCACAATACAAATCCACTATAATATGCTTTCTATATTAGAAAGTATATTATAAGTGTATTATACCCCTATATACTGCACACCAAACAATAGCACACCTATACCAGTCCTTAAAAGGACTTTTGTGGCCCTATTAGCTAGCGATTTGGGTCACTAACAGTCTGTCTCTGCTCCACACAGCAACCTCTCCCTACACTGACAAAAGACAGAATGTAAAATGGCGGCCAGATCAGGTCTATTTATAAGGTAGGGGGTATGTCCATGTGCTGAAACGTCTCAATTGGCTGTCCTGTACCACCTGATGGATGTGTCATGGGTCAAAGTTCTTCACAATGTAAAAGAATATGGCGGTGCGCGAATATCGCCATATGTTCCCATGTTCGGCGAACTGCGAACGAGCAAAGTTCGCCGCGAACCGACTGCTGGACGAACCGCAAGGCCATCTCTACTAGTAACAAAAGACAAAGGGGAAACAACTAAATATAAAAGGGAAGTTACACTTAACTTCTGAAGTAAATGGACGAACAGGAACTCAGAAGAGGACCACACACCAGCACTTCTAATACCAAACTGAAGCTATCAACCGCATAGCATGATGGGTGAAGCCAGACTAAATAGAGGAGTTGGAATGACCACTAAGCTACTGTCACCGCCAGCTCTCTGAGAAGGTCTGGCAGACGTTCTTCTGTACCTCTTGCATGATGTTCTTTGTTTTGGTTTCACTTTGTCATCTCCTTTCCTTCTCCCAGCTGTCAGCAATTTACACTAATTGCCTCCCTTTATATTCCCTCCCATACTGCCTCACTTTGCGGTTTATACTACTTCCTGGATTGAAGTGTTCACTGTTGGAGACTTCTGTTACTGCTTGTTCAGATAAGTCCTTTCATGTATTGTGTTTCCTTGCTGGCTTGATTCTAGGTGACCCTGACTCCCTCCGTATTAAGTGCAGGGAGCCGGTGGTCGTGTCCCCTCACTATTATAGGGTTTTCAGGTGTCACACAGTCTAGGTATGAGGGCATGCAATCGTCTACCTCTGAGACCCTTGTATGTGCTTAGCAGTCAGGGTGAGCTCTTAGGGTTTTATAGGGGTCACCTTTATGCTCCTTAGTTTGGGATCAAGCCAGTCGGATGTTTATCCATAACTTCCAGCTATCTGCAACATCATCCGTGACAGCTACACCTGAAACAAGAGGTGTGGTCAAACCAGCAACAACACTGAAGCAAGTGAAACCAAAGAGGCTGTCAGATCACATCACTTGCAGCCAGTCTCTTAGATCTTCTGACACTTGTCACTTTAGAGGCCGTGACACTGTGGCTTTCTCCTTTCTCCCCAGTGAAAAACACATACACACTTGGCAAAATTAAGGATGCATGCGTATGGATATGTCAGCAAGATAGCTGTCGGCTGAACAATCATTTTCAGGTGTATAGGTGCCTTAAGATTGGCTTTGTGGATGTATAAATAAATGTTACAACAGCTAAAATTCTCTTTAGCATGGGTTTAGAAGATCATCTTCTATTGTGGATGCCCTTTCTCCAGGTTGGTTGGACTATCAACTCGATAGGTCCGAGGAAACTGTGAGGAGTTGTCCAGTTGCTCAAGAAAGATCATGTCTGTGTTCATACACTATGTAGTTGAAAAGATGGAAGACTTGACTTAGAAGAGTTAATTTGAAAAGGGTCCTAAATATCTCCTGTAAAATCATGGAAGACTTGGAACATCTCATTGATCCCTCAAGAAAACACAGCATTCTTAGTAAATGAACACTGATGCATATGTTTTCATCTTAAGGACTGAGTATTGTGGTCCTACAGATTGAGTATGTTTTACTTGGGCACATTATGAATATGTAGAATGCTGAATAATGATAACATTTTGAAATTAAGAGTTTGCAGATGTTATTTTTGGCTTTCAGCAGAGTCACATAATAATGGTGTAGCATTGCAATACCATATAATAAGTCATTTATATATTGTTGGGCTCAGAGACCTCTAGACATTACAATTACATCAGACCTAGTCTTGCTTCACTGGGCATTTAGAAAGCTTTGATAATTGTCAATTCATTAAAAGTAGATCTGATTATGTAAAACGTATACATTAATTATTGGAAAGAAGACATAGGCTCAAAAGCATGGCGCATAAGATAGCTTTGAAGGTCAAATAACTTTCCAGCTGGATGACTGCCACTTTTAGAATTGAGACTATGAGGGATATATGCTCCCAAGTTCTGATATCCACTCTAATTCACCATTTTTGCTCTAGCACTGGATAATATAAGAGTTGTAATTTCAAATAATGTATAAATTATCCTCATTCAGGGCTTCTACGTAGTAACATTCTGAGGTTAATATTGTTGAAAAAAAGGCAAAAGTTCAACCTGTAAAACAAAACTGTAGGGTAATTGCCAATATGAGGAAGGGATTTCATTGGATCACTGATAAAATCCCCGGTATGTCAGAGTTGTGCAAAATTCTTGTTTCAAAAAGAGCCATATATTGAATGTTGTATCTCCTGGACATTGTACATGGACCTTTGGGAGAGTAGAGTATTGGCCCATAACATGGTATCAACTTCTGTATATAATTTCCCTTTAAGGCACAAAGCCTGTATAAACTGCACAATAAGTCTCTATGGCTCAATACTCTATGCAATATGAAAGTATTGTTCCTTAAATCAATACCTTCAACAGCATCTAGAGCATACCACAATTAATTTTTCTGAAGACTAAAGAAAGTCTCCATCTCCAAGTGACATTGGATGCATATGGAGGTATAATGTGGCCCGTATACCTTTATGGGGGAATATTACTGTTGAATACAACACAGACCATGATGTAGGTGAAATATGGACACATGCTTAAAGGGGTTATCCAAGGTATAAAACATGCCCTCCCAATGCCCGGGTTCCTCGTATAGATTATACTTACCCCACTCCCCGACACCCGTGTCGTTCCTGATCCCTACATGGCCGCCGCTGCATCCAATAGCAGGCCGCGACGTGGACAAGCCTCCTAGCATCACGGGTGACACGAGGGATCAGGAGCGGTGCAGGTGCCAGGGTCCTGGGCATTTAAGGGCTTGTTTTATATGTTGTATAATCTCTTTAAAGCATATCATAGTTTAGGCTCCAACTGTTAAATACTGGAATAGAAAAAACACCTGTTTGCCTGTTTATTATGTTGTATGTATATACCAAATCCATAGAATTTTACACCGCAATCTAAAACTCTCCATCAATGTATTCAAATAAATGTTATAATGTATACTGTATATTAATAGGGTTTGGAGTAGAGATGATGGAATACAGTGGTTCCTCAAAATACAATGGCCTCAGGATACAATGGGGGAGATTTATCAAACTGGTGTACAGATTTCACCTTTCATTTTCCAAAAGAAGCTGTGAAAAATTAAAGGTGGGATCTGATGGGTTGCTATGGGCAACTAAGCCAGTTCTACTTTACACCAGTTTGATAAATTTCACTGAATATTTTTAACATACAATGGTCTTTCCTGGGCCATTGTAAGTTGAATCTAGACTCAATATACAACCTCTGACTCAGATCCAACCAATCAACATGGCCATTGAACTGGTAAAACACCATTATTGGTTGTCTAGTAGCTTCTGTACAGTACTACATATCCTATACTGGCCCTGTTTGTAACAGGATGAGCTGCTCCTTTGGACATTAGGTGAGCTGTGGTCAGGGGTGGATTGGCTATAGACCTTACCAGGAAATTTCCCGGTTGGCCGATGACCAGTTGTCCGCCCAAGCCCCACCTCTGCTGCTGGCTGGGTACATAATGAGCTATCAGTGGTAATTAACTCTATGAGAATAAGATACTCATGTACCCGGCCAGCGACACATGCTCTCCTGAATTCAACTATGTCCTGCATCTTACCTTCTAAGCCCCCTGCGCCATATCTTAATCAGAGACAACTGGAAGAGGAAGAGAGGAAATGGCCACTATTGATGGCCAACTAAGGGACAGCTTTTGGGGCAGTATATTGTGTGGCACTGTGGCATTTTGCGCTATGGTATTGCTGACCCCACTAGTTTTGTTCCCCCATCTCCTGTCAATTTAGACCCTCCTACAATATGCGGCCACTTTTAGGTATTTTTTCCAGGGCCACTTTAGGTGCCCAATCCTCCCCTGGCTGTGGTACATGTATGACCTATGCAAGACCCTGAAGAAGCTCCTGTCCTCACCATAGAAAGTGATTTACAGCTTCGAGCATTTATTACTGCATGTTTTGCTTAAGTAATTTCTTTATATATTTTGGTTACCTGCTTTTTCTTAAAACTTCATTTTTACTTATTCTGGGATAATGATATTTTGGGGCTTTGGAACCAATAACTGGTTTTGCATAGAGTTATAGACCCAAGTTACAATGGTTTCAACATACCATGGTCAACCTGGAACTAATTAATATTGTAACTTGAGGGATCCTAAAATTCAACTTGTATCCTAAACTTCAGGTCCGATTCGTCCTAATGGGTCAAACAATGTCTACCTGAATCAAAAGTACAGTACTTTAAATGCCTGGAAAAATCTCCCTCTCCCCCTCTCTCTCTCTCTCTCTCAATTCTCCTGAATCAAATCTCAAGAAATTCGAAAATGTTTGAAAAATTTGGGTCACATTTCAATTCTATAGGATCAATTTGCTCATCTCTTTTTTTTAATAAAGTTTATTTATTCAGTTTTTTTCATTTATAACACAAATAAAAAAGCAATTTGACAGTACAGAGTCTGAGTACATCAATACAGATTCTGCCAACATAGCAGATATAGTAAATTATACAGTACATCACATTGAACAGAAAGACAGAAAGTTAGATCTAATATATAGTCTTGAGCTGTTTTGAGAAATTTATAAGCTCCCTGTTCAATTCCATATTTCATTGAACTCAGATCTCCCACTGTATGTCCAAGCTTATCACCCTTACCCTTATGCCCCCCCCCCCCATGATGGTCATCCCGGTGAACGTCGCTAATGGTCGCTCCAGTCTCTCCCCCCCTCACTCCGCCCCCGCTCAATTTGCTCATCTCTAATTTATAGCTCTCAGTTTTTATGAGCCCCCTAAGAAATCTTTGTGTAGACTTAAATGGGTTATCCTACCAATGTAAAAAATGAAAATCAAGCATCATATAGTACATGACAATCTCTTTATAACAGAGCTAGAACCTCACATGGATCCAGAGATCTCCCAATTTTTTCAATTGCTCTGCTAGATTTATTTCAAGCTAACAGCTTACGGGTGTGCACGTTCTCAAGGGGCGTGCCTTTTCTGTCATAGCTGGTGGCAGTTGAAGGATGTTATTATTATAACACTTTTATTGATATTTATTTAAAGGGGTTATCTCATGATTAATGTAAAAAATTAAAATTCAATATTATATAGTACATGACAATCTCTTTCTAACAAAGCTAGAACCAGCCCTGTACCTCACATGGATCAAGAGATCTCCCCATTCATTGCTCTGATATCAAGCTGGCAGCTCAAGGGGAGTGTCTTTTCTGCTGTAGCTTAGGGGGCGTGTCTTTCTGCTGTAGCTCTCACCCTATCACAGCTCAGGAGGCATTTGAAGGATGAAACTGAGCATGTGCGACCATCTCAGTGAGCCGGACAAAGAAATAAGAAAAGATCAAACAGCAGATGGAGCTATACAGATTTATTGAATATCTCAATGGCTATACTGATTTTTTTTATTACATGCAGTTAAAAAAGTGTTCAGATCCAGAAGCTGGTTTGAAAACTGTAGAATATTTTTTGTGGGACAACCTCTTTCTGTAGCTATATTTGCTTGTATTTTGTTTCTATAGCTTGTTTGGCTCACAACGATCTCTCCAGAATCTCCCATACACATGCACACTCGGTTCTGCATATATGTTTTTTTTAAAGGGAAAGAAGAAAAAGCCATGTCCAAAAACCTTTGGCAGAGGCTTATCTTCTGGGAGAACAAAAGGATTGGTCATTGAAATTTAACAAATCTAATAATTCTCTCCCCTGACGAGATAGTTACATAGTTAATACGGTTGAAAAAAGACATAAGTCCATCAAGTTCAACTAAGGGATAGGTAGGGACGCAAAGGAAGTGAGACTCAGATTGCTACACATTTTCATAAGCATTAATGTTATTTACTTTCAAGGATTCATCCAAACTCTTTTTAAAACTGCCCACTGTTCCTGCTGTGACCACGTCCTGAGGAAGTCTATTCCACAGATTCACAGTTCTTACAGTAAAGAAGCTTTGACACTTCTGGAGACTGAATTTTTTCTTCTCCAGTCGGAGGCAGTGCCCCCTTGTCTTTTGAGGGCATTTTACATGGAACGGTTTTTCACAGTATTTTTTTGTATGGCCCATTTATATATTTGTACAGGTTAATCATGTCCCCCCTTAGACGTCTTTTCTCAAGACTAAATACATTTTATTCTTTTAATCTTTCTTCATAACTAAGACTCTCCATGCCCCTTATCAGTTTAGTCACTCTCCTCTGTACTTTTTCCAGTTGCAGAGCATCCTTTCTATGGACTGGTGCCCAGAACTGAACTGCATATTCCAGATGAAGACGCACCAACGCTTTGTAAAGTGGTAATATTACATCCCTGCCCCGCGAGTCCTTGCCTCGTTTAATGCATGACAATATCCTGGTGGCCTTAGAAGCAACTGATTGACATTGTATGCTGTTATTTAATCTACCATCTACAAGGACACCCAAATCCTTCACTACAAATGACTCCCCCAGTATTACATCTCCTAGGACATATGATGCACAGAGATTATTTTACTAAGATGCATAGCTTTACATTTATCCACATTGAACCTCATTTGCCAAGCTGATGCCCAATCAATCAGATTGTACAAGTTAGCTTGTAGTTTATGGACATCTTCCATAGACTGTACAGTACTAGACAGGTTAGTGTCATCTGCAAAAATAGAAATGGTGCTATTATTCCTGTCCTCAATATCATTTATAAATAAATAATAGAGGACACAGCACTGAACCTTGGGGTACACCACTTATAACCCAGGACCATTCTGAATAGGAATCATTGACCACAACTCTCTGGACACGGTCCTTCAGCCAGTTTCAATCCAATTACAGACTATACTTTTCAAGCCTATAGACCTTACTTTGCCTATTAAACGTCTATGAAGGACAGTATCAAAAGTCTTTGCAAAATCCAGAAACACGACATCCACAGCCGCCCCTCTGTCCAGGCTACTACTCACCTCCTCATAAAAAACAAATCGGGATAGTCTGACAACTTCTGTCCTTGGTAAACCCATGTTGGTTATCACATATAATATTATTTACAGTCACATACTCCTGTATATAGTCCCTTAAGAGTCCTTCAAACATTTTTTATCGGTGTACAGTTCTGCCCAGTCTTCTCCCTACTTTCCTCACTAACCCCAGCCCCCACTAAATCCCCACTGCCCCCTCCTATATCCCACTCTCTATCTACACTATCTACCCCCTTTTAGTATGACCCCCCACCCTCCTCCCAGATCCTAGTTTAAAAGCTCCTCCAGCCATCTAACCATATTTTCCCCCAGAACAGTTGCACCCTCCCCATTAAGGTGCAGCCCATCTCAACTGTAGAGCCTGTAACTGACAGAGAAGTCGGCCCAGTTCTCCATGAACCCAAACCCTTCCTTCCTGCACCAGCTTCTGAGCCACTTATTTATCTCTCTAAGTTCTCGTTGTCTCTCTGGTGACGCTCGTGGCTCTGGTAGTATTTCTGAAAACACTACCTTGGAGGTCCAGGACTCAAGCTTCTCTCCTAGTTGTCTAAAATCATTTTTAAGGACCTTCCATCTCCCCCTGACTTTATCATTGGTGCCAAAGTGTACCATGACCGCCGGGTCTTCTCCAGCCCCACCCAGCAATCTGTCAATCCGATCCCAAATATGCCAAACCCGAGCACCCAGAAGACATCACACTGTTCGTCATTCATGGTCTTGGCTACAGATGACCCTGTCTGTCCTCCTAATAATAGAGTCCCCTACCACCAGCATCTGTCTGACCTTTGCTGCACTCCTTTTCCCATCCTTCCTGCAGTGGTCATTCTCCTGGTTGCTAGGAGAAATACCCTGTTGTGGTGTTGCTGGGCCTGGGCTTTCATCTGTTGCAGGATACATGGGAATTTCCCATACACACTAGGTACAGTATTTGGACAGTTCCACTGAAAATGGGAGGCATGTCTGACAATAGTCTGTTGTGTAAGGAGGCTTTATCTGCTAATTTGAATCTGGGCAAACTTTTGATAATTGGTAGTTTGCTCCTAAAGCCTGTATTATATCTGCTGATTTTTCAGCAGATGATCGCTAGCGAACGATTGCATGAATGCTCACTAGCGATCATTTTGCAGTTTAATACTGCCGCTGTTTACTCGTTCATCGGGCATTTCAAATCTATTGACATGTTAAAAAATTATTAGTTGCAGGCGGCAGTTGTAGGCGTGGTGTCTAATAACAATCTGCTGCCGTCAACTCACTATACAGCATGGAAACGAGCCAAGGGTGGACACAGACAGCAGAGGGCCCCTGTGCAAAGAATGTGCCTGGGCCCCTCCACCCCCCATGCCAAATTCTCAACCTAACCTATTCCCTACTAACATTGCATACAGCAATGCAAAACATACAAGGTAAGGCTACTTTCACACCTGCGGCACTACGATCCATCCGGACACAAACCACAGCATGCAGCAGTTTGTGTCCCACTGATTCTCAGCATTTTTGCCAGATTGTGGCCTGACCTCCTTACCCCATTGAAGTTAATGGGGCCGGCGGGCATTCTGTCTGCATCCAACAGTGCCGGATCCAGTGAATTCCGGCAGGCTGTTCTCTGCTGCAACATCGCTAACGCTGATGTGAAAATAGCCTAATACAGTGCCACATACCTTGTACATCCAGTGACGTCTTTTTAGATACAGACCTTCTCTTTCCTCATCTTCTCCTTTCAGAGCAGACCACCATGATGATTTATTTCAGCCATCTCTTCTCTCTGCAGAGTTTGACAGACAGACATATTTGTTTCCTACTGAACACCCCATCTTGTGCCTGCTGTGCTCCCCAATACTATACTGCAGAAACAGATAAACCCCCTGAAAATATTAGTACCAGATAGTGCCCCTTCAATAATTATTGGCACACAGTCGCCTAACTGCACCCAGTAAACAGTGTCCCTGACACTAATAGTGTAAACACAATGTCCCCCAAAAATAATTATACAAAAAAATTACCTGTTGTGTGGCAGTAAAAAAATACCTAATCTTAGTGCCCCCAGTAGAGCCAATGTCCCTATAGTGCCCTCATAATGTGTGCCAATGCCCCTAGTGTGTGCCCAAAAAACCCTCTTAGTGCACCCAGGTGACCTAAGGTCCCTATAGGGCCTCATAATTTGCACCAGTATAAAATACTCCTATAAAGTGCCCCCAGTAGATGCCCCCATAGTGCTCCTCCGTCCGTCCCATGGTGCCTAACATATTGTGCCAGTATAAAATGCCCCTATAGAGTGCCCCAAGTAGATGCCCCGATAATGCTCCTCTACCCCCTTCCCCATAGTGCCCCCATAATGTATACAGTATAAAATGCCACTATAGTATTCATCCCCACCCTCATATTGCACATATAGTTTGTGCTAGTATAAAATGCTCCTGTATATTGCCCCCCCAGCATATGCCCCATAGTGCCCCTTTCCCCGACTTCTCCATAGTTGCCCCCATGTGTGACAGTATATAATGCCAATATATAGGGCCCCAAGTATATGCCCTCATATAGCTCCTCTCCCCTCCATAGTGCCAGTATAATTCTAATATATAGGGCTCCCAGTAGATGCCCCCATAGTACTCCTCTCCCCCCATGTGTGACAGTAAATTATGCCCCCTAGTAGGTGCCCCAATAGTGCTCCTCCCCCCATGCATGCCAGTAAATAATGCCCCCTAGTAGATGCCCCCATAGTGCTCTCCCATCTGTGCCAGTAAATAATGCCCCCTAGTAGATGCTCCTCTCCCCCCATGTGTGCCAGTATAATGCCCACTAGTAGATGTTCCCATAGTGCTCCTCTCCCCCCTTCCCCATTCTTGGCAGCAGCATAGTTTAATAAAAAAAAATAAACTCACATAATTACCTCCATGACACTCTCAGTGAAGTGGTGCAGGCCTCTTCCGGCCTGTGTACCGCGCTGTACGGCTCAAGCGGCGCAATGACGTCATTGCGCTGCCTGCACCAACCTCTGATAGGCTGCAGGCACTAGGCCTGCAGCCTATCAGAGGAAAGGGTAAGGAAAACGCCTCTCCCCTGCCCTGCCACTGCATCCATCTGTATCGCTGTCCGGAGGACAAATATAATAAAAATATTTAAAGGGGTTATCCGAGTTATGGGAAAAAAAATTAAACCTAACAAAATTAATCAGGAAATACTTATACATTAGTCAAGCTTGATTTTTTGAAAAAAGAACGATCCTTACACCTTTTCCAGGTTCTGTTATTGCTGTGTTTACATGCAGCAGTAACAACAATGACTCATCTCTCCCTCATGAATATTTGTGGGAGGGTTTGATTTCAAAAGAAAAACCTGTAGCTGCAATATGCTGCTTTTACACAGAGCGGCATACTAAGCCGAAAGATCTGCTTTAAAGGGAATCTGTCACTAGCAATGTTTAAATTATTTTTTTTCATGGATCCATGTTTAATAAAGTACCTTTTTTCCATCTGTGTTCTTCTTTTCCATGTCAGTCTTGTCCTTTCTTCTAAAAATCGATTCTTAGGATATGCAAATGACGCTGTAAGGAGCCCAGAGGGGCGTTTTTCTTTCTCCACGGTGCCCAGGAACGCCCCTCTGAAGTGCCGTGCCCGCCTAAATATGAAAACTACTAACGCCTCCATGTTTAGCTGAATCGCCTCCCAGAGGCGCGGCTAAGTCCTCAATACACCCCCCCCCCCTCCTCCTCAGCGCCGCGCTCTGCAAACACCCGATCCTCCTCTCGTCGGCGTCCCAAATCCCGCGCAGGCGCAGTGCCGGCGATTGCCTGCGCTCTGATAATACGGCTGAGGGCAACAGCTTCAACATCGTCACTGGGCATGCGCCGAGCCCAGTGACGATGTTGAAGCTGTTGCCCTCAGCCGTATTATCAGAGCGCAGGCAATCGCCGTCACTGCGCCTGCGCGGGATTTGGGACGCCGACGAGAGGAGGATCGGGTGTTTGCAGAGAGCGGCGCTGAGGAGGAGGGGGGGTGTTGAGGACTTAGCCGCGCCTCTGGGAGGCGATTCAGCTAAACATGGAGGCGTTAGTAGTTTTCATATTTAGGCGGGCACGGCACTTCAGAGGGGCGTTCCTGGGCACCGTGGAGAAAGAAAAACGCTCCTTACAGCGTCATTTGCATATCATAAGAATCGATTTTTAGAAGAAAGGACAAGACTGACATGGAAAAGAAGAACACAGATGGAAAAAAGGTACTTTATTAAACATGGATCCATGAAAAAAAAATTTTAAACATTGCTAGTGACAGATTCCCTTTAAAAGGGAACCTGTGATGATGAGCATGCTATCCAATCTGTAGAGCAGGAGGAGCGGAGCACATCGATCTATAGTTCTGTTAGACAAGTGCCGAATGAAGAGCCGCGGCACAAGTGAGGATCGCGCATGCGCGATCAGCTATTAGCCGCAGTTAGAAAGTTGGAGGTAGCCGCGGCACAGGTGAGGATCGCGCATGCGCGATCAACTCACAGCCGCACGGACTGTAATGCAGAGAGGTGGGGGCGTGGCCAAGGCTGATGACGTTCCGTTGACATGGCTTAGTCACTCCGACAAGCAGAGAGCTCCATGTTAACGGAACGTCACAGCTGATGACGTGGGCGGTCACATGACTGTTTAGTGTAGCAGAGAAACGGCACAAGATAGGTACAGTAAGTGATTTAGGAAAAGTAAGGTATAGGAGAAATAAAGCCATAAAGATAAGGTTAAGTTAACTCAGATAACCCCTTTAAGACAAATTAACAATTCTAGATATAGAAAAAACAGTGTGGCACAATAGATAAGTAAATTCTTTCTCTGACCTAATGCTGTACATTAAAATGTATTCTGGTGAAACATCTATAATGTAAATCTGCTGAAAAAGTTTCCTAGATAACTTGTGTTTACATAATCCCAACCACCCGTGGTGAAAAGTCAAACTATGCCATGTTATTCTTGGATAAGAAGGAAAATCTGTCAACTGAGCAAGAAGGCCAGAACAAGTGGAGAGTTGCAACGGAAGTAAAGGGGAAGACGTTTTTGACATTTTCTTAAGAAGATGCACCATGTTTACGTTAATTTTATTGGTATAATAGTTTTATTAAAGGGGGTTTCAGCTTTGGACAATCTCTGCCAGATCCCATTACAAACAAAGGTGGCTGATGTGCTCGCGGTAACATGAAGTGTAAACAGAGCCTTAGAAAGGTCCTTTGACAATAAGTTGATCACAAAGTGTTCCCCTGTATGGACCCTCAGCTCATCTGAATTTCCTGAAACTCTTTTTGGTTCTGATTTGTTCGATTTACCAATCAGATTTGCATTGGTCCCCATCAGGGATGAGCAAATCGATTTCGAAGTCGATTCGCATGAAACTTTGTTTCAATACTGTACGGAGCGAGCGCTCCGTACAGTATTAGAATGTATTGGCTCCTATGAGCCGAAGTTATCACTTTGTGAAGTCTCGCGAGACTTCGTGCAATAACTTTATAAATTAATTTGTACTGTAAAAAAACATTTCCCGAACTTCCTTGAAACTGAACCCGAGTTCGGGAATTTTTTTTTACAGTACAAATACATTTTTGAAGTTATTATACGAGCAAGACTTCGCAAAT
The DNA here is from genome assembly GCF_905171765.1 of Bufo bufo. NCBI lineage: Eukaryota > Metazoa > Chordata > Amphibia > Anura > Bufonidae > Bufo > Bufo bufo. The sequence goes on from NC_053391.1 coordinate 50,275,269, forward strand.
TAATAACTTCGGCTCATCGGAGCCAATGCATTCTAATACTGTACGGAGCCTGCGCCGAATACAGAAGTGAACGCGCAGGCGCGGGATTTCCTCAACGATGAGGAACTTGAACATCAATCAAGAGGAGCGGGGCGGGCAGAACGGAGGACCTGGGCGGGATAAAGGGTGAGTAGACGGAGCCTCTAGGTGCTGATTCTACGCCCACATAGCACCTAGAGGCCCATTAGCATATTGTAAAAGTGTGTATTTTAGCAGAACGGCTGCAGGGACAAATGTAAAAAACACACTGTTATGTACTGCTGACATTAGTACAAAGCTAATGTCAGTCAGCTACATAACGCAAATTCCGATGGTAGAAACCCTTTAAGACCGGTGTCTAAAATGCTGGTCTTAATCCGTTCCCTACATGTACTGCGCTAGAGCGATGTGTGAACATGGCGCCCCCTCGCTTGAACGGGAAAAAGTTGCGCGTTGCGGAATAACTAACTATTGAAGTGTAATCTGCTTCTCTAATATAGGGGTATTTCAGGATAATAAATGACCCCCCTAAGCCTTCTTATTGTAGCACAGGAATAATTGCAGCTCAAATGTAATTAATTAAAATCACACCAAACGCATTAAAGACTCTGGGCTAATCTGACACCATGAGTTATCCCTAGTGCAAGGTCAGAAGGGGGCAGCAGGGATCCTTGCGTCATTCTCCGCCCACCCATGCACTAGGGATAACACGCGGTTATTTTCTGGATTGTTTCTGCAGTGTCTCTCCCTCTTTTTTTATATATTTTTATTTTAATTTTAGACCACCCTGTGAATATTTTAACAGTCAATAAAGATGACATAAAGGGATAGAAATGTGGTCAAAGACATCATTAAACTCAGCTTTGCGTCTACCTCACACAAGTTGGAATTATCACAATGTGACAAAGACATTACCGACTGTCTGGGATCCATCTTGTAAATCACACTTTCTATCTCTCAGATGATAAATAAGGTAGATCTGGAAACATTCTTCCAGGAGTTTTGTAGAACAAAGCAGAAAGCCGTCATTCAGCGTGGCTGCTGCTCGTGGAGAATGTGATTATGTGCTGGAAATGGAAATGGAGGAAGAGATAAAAGCTGCGTTACATTTCCCAGACGTGTTCTAAACAATAGACTTGGAGATAGAGAGGAAGCTGTCACCGGGAGAAGTCACGGTCATTTTATGTTTAACCTACAGATACAATGTTCAAATGATGCTTCCAGCACTGGCATGTCTCCATAAAACCGGAACTTTATTATTGCGGGGGTAAAATACAAGTAAAGTTGACCCATTTTGGGCTACACCAACCGATTCTCAAAGAAAACTGACCGATAACGAACACAGTTAAAGTACCAATTCAAATATGTACACAGCCAATAGAAACAGACAATTAACGACATCACAAATTTACCTATCAAAATGAAAACATGTGTGTCGCTTTCATTTTGATATTTGTTGGAGCTCCAACTCGGCCTGAGCCCCTCCACTATCCAAGTGAATTCTATTTACTGGGCATCTGTCAGCAGTTTTGTTCCTATGACACTAGCTGACCTGTTACATGTGCGCTTGGCAGCTGAAGGCATCTGTGTTGGTCCCATGTTCATATGCGCCCGCATTGCTGAGAAAAATGATGTTTTAATATATGCTAAATGAGCCGCTAGGAGCAACGAGGGCGTTACCATTACACCTAGAGTCTCTGCTTCTCTGCAACTGCCACAACCTCTGCACTTTAATGGACAGGGACAGGCACTGAAAACATCGTCATGTCTGGCCCTGTCAATCAAAATGCAAAGGACACAGCATTTGCAGAGAGGGCTAAGCTTCTAGGAGTAATGACAACGCCCCCGTTGCTCCTAGAGTCTCATTTGCATATATTAAAACATCATTTTTCTCAGTAATGCGGGCACATATGAACATGGGACCAACACAGATGTCTTCAGCTGCCAAGCGCACATGCAACAGGTCAGCCAGTGTCATAGGTACAAATCTGATGACAGATGCCCTTTAGGGTACAATCACATGACCATTTGTGTTTTGCAGTCCACATATTGTGGATCCGCAAAACACAGATACTGGTCGTGTGCGCTCCGTATCCTTCTCCATAGGTCTATCTGCTCTATCTTTTTTCGGGGCCGCGGAACATAAGTACAGATGCGGACAGCGCACAATTAGTGTTGATCACGAATATTCGAATTGCGAATATCGGCACTTCGAGAATTCGCAAATATTTAGAATATAGTGATATATAGTTGTAATTTTTTTTTTAAACAGTACACATGATCCCTCCCTGCTTCTAGCTTGTGGGCCAATGAGAAGGCTGCAATATTTTTGACTTTAAGAGTAGTGTTGATTGCAAATTTTTGCACTGCGAATTATTATCGCAAATTTTTCAATTGCCGATTTACGCAATCAAGAAAATAATGACTGAGATAACGAATTTGCAAATATGTGGCGAATATTCGCCCTAATATTTGCGAAATATCACAAATTCGAATATTGCCCCTGCCGCTCATCACTACACACAATGTGCTGTCTGCAATTTTTGCGGCCCCATTGAAATGAATAGGTCTGCGAACCCATAAATATCGTTGTGTGAACGTACCCTAAAACGGATACTGCTGTAGCCGGTGAGAAGTGCTGTTGTGTTTATGTTTCTACAGATACAATGTTATAGAATTTTAATAGAATTGAACTCAGTGACAATATCTGCTATTTCTAAGATCTGTGTAATATTGTATCTATATTGTTAGGCTGGCGGCCCGTGTCCGCCGCTGGCCTGCTGTCTCGGGCAGGCGCAGGCATCGCTCCACTCGACCTTTGTGTATTGGGACTAGTTCTCAGTGAACTTCCTTACAGCCCTGATAGAGTTAATAGTTCCCTTTTGCTCCCTGTCCAGCTGCTGATTAAGGTGCTGATCATTATCACTATTTAGCTGGAGCTAGGGATCCACCCCCTTGCCTGAGCTTTGAGGCTTTCTAGTTTCTCATAACCAGGGAAGGTTTGATCTCTTATCTGACTACTTGTTTATCATACCTTGCCTGTCTACTGATTCTCCTCCTTTCCGTCCTTGAACTGCTACCTGGACTACTCAAGTACACAGCCTGCCCCAACCTTGGGACTGCTATCTGGAACACATACGCACTAAGCCTGCCCTGTTCTTGCATTGTGTTCAGGCTATGTATTTTGCCTGTATCCTTGGTGCTTTGCACTGGTGTCTTACCCACATGGGTCAGCAGCCTACTGCACCAGGACTACTTCAAGAGGTAGCTGCCTAGTTGGTTCTCTGCAATGAAGAACAGATCCCCATAGAGGGGTAAATGGTAAATATCAGGAGACTGCCAGGACAATGCCCTTAGGCTTCTCCCAAAGTCAAACTAGTTAGTTGGCATAGTTGATCCACACCCACTCTCCATTATATATATTATAATAATGCATAATTACAATAAAGTGGTTCTCTGGTCCGATCATTTTTTATTTTTTTATCTTCTCAACGGCTTCAAACACTGCTTATTCTCACCATGTACCTATTTTTCATGTGAACACTTTCCTTCCCTTGTTCTCGGCATCAGTGCATCCTGGCAGGAAGTTTACATGCAGAACTTCCTTCTTTCATCAGCTTCTTGCTGTGTTCGCTAATTAAACTTGGCAGGCTTTGCTCTATAATGTTTCTCAGGACTTGTTCAGCCTAACATGGTGAGGGGAGATGCAAAGGGAATGATTACTGCAGAAGGAACCATGTGGCAGAGCAAAGCATGCTGGGTTCAGTTAGCAAACCTAGTAGGCAGCTGACAGGAACAGGAAGTTCTGCATGTAGACATCCTGCTAGGATGCAGTGATGCTGAGAACAGGGGAAGGAAAATGTTGACATGAAAAACAGGTACTTGGGAAAAAAATATTACATTTTTGTGTGCTCTGGGCAGATCAGAAAAAAAATATGGACAGAAGAATCCCCTTTAAGTGACTTGTGAATAAGTTGATCATGTAAAACTCAAACCTGCTTTGAAAGAGAATCTTTTAATAATTATTGGAAAAGAGTAGTGTTGGGGAGAGGAGGTAGATCTGGAGGTGATTAGTGATGAGCGGCAGGGGCAATATTCAAATTTTCAGTATTTTGCAAATATTTTGTAGAATATTCGGCATTTATTCGTGAATTCGCAAATTTGAGATTATATCCTTGATTGGGAAAATCGGCAATGTATTATTCACATAATGTGCGCGAAAAACCGACGTGGGGTAGGCAACTTTTCTATTGGTTGCTAGGGATGTTGCTAAGCTGTGACAAAGCCTTCTCATTGGCCAACAAGCTAGAAGAAGGGAGGGATGATCACCTGATATGTACTGTGTTAAAAAAAAAAAAATATGAATATTCGTCATTACGAATATATAGCACTATATTAAAAATATTTGCAAATTCTCGAAGTGGCGATATTCGCGAAAAAGTTTGCTTTTCGAATATTCGCGCTCAACACTAGAGGTGATGTCAATTTGTATACATATTTAAACAGAGAGACTGAATTGGTCCTATAAACTTCAGTTCCACACTGCGTAGTGGCTGTGTCTCAATGGTAACAGACTACAAACATGCTCCTTGTAGTCCCATCCTGCATTCATATTACCATTCCTCTGCCCTCATCTTCAAATTTATATTTGTAAGAAGTTGGGAAAAGATGGACTGGAGTGTGACGGCAAATGGATTGTAGTCTGTTACTATGGAGACACATAGGTCTAAATAGAAGCTGGAAACACAAAACAATAGGACATTTTTAAATAGGACTATCTGCAACCTTGCCTAACGGGGTTGTCTCACTTCAGCAAATGGCAGTTATCATGTAGGAAAAGTTAATACAAGGCACTTACTAATATATTGTGATTATCCATATTGCCTCCTTTGCTGGCTTCATTCATTTTTCCATCACATTATACGCTGCTCGTTTCCAGGGGTTACAACCACCCTACAATCCAGCAGTGGTGGCTGCGCTTTCACACCATAGATAAAAGCGCCGGCCTACGCGCACTTCTGTGCTCCGGCCACAAGACGGACCGGCTCCTTTCCTATAGTGTGCAAGCAGGACCACCACTGCTGCTTTGCAGGGTGGTCGTAACCCCTGGAAAAGTTCAATGTATAATGCAATGGAATAATGAATCCAGGGAGCAAAGGAGGCAATATGGACAATCACCAAAAATTAGGAAGTGCTTTGTATTAACTTTCTCTACATGATATTTGTTGAAGTGAGATAACCCCATTAATTCTGAAGATATTTTATTAAAGTGACATTCTTGCAAAACATACACTTGGTATACCTCCGATGTCAGAAAGAGGTAGGGTACATGTTTCATATGGTGTGGTAAGGAAGCACAAAAGGTGCCTATGATCCTTTAGTAAGTTTGTCACTGTACACGTTTTGCCATGTGTGGCCTAAGTCAGATCTTAGGATGATGCGCAATTTTGTCTTTAAAAGTGTATAACCCATAAATGGTTGGTTATTAGACACTGATTATATTTTCAGAAAATGCTTAATCCCCTTTTTAGCGCAGAAATGGTTTTGTCAGCTTCTTTGGAAACTTGTTTATGACCTTGGATCACGTTCTTCTAATGAAGATTAATCATGTAGTGACTCTAAAATTACAAATTAACCTGCCATATGCCTGGAGCACCAAACCCAGGAAAAGCCCAAATTGGTATAAACGCTGTAATTTATATGATATCATCATCTTCTTTGTCAGATTTATTAGACTCTTTAGTCTTGAATGACCATGTACAGATGTACATTTTATTCTGTACTAGCTGTAGGTAACATTTACTTAAGGAAAACAGATCAGGAGAAAATGAGTTACCCAAATTGGTACAAAGCTTTGATATTTTTTGCATGACTTTTTAGGAAACCTTAAAATGTGTCCTTATCCTCAGTCTTTGAATACTTAAAGGGGTTGTCCAAGATGTTAATGTTGATAGCATATCCTTAGGTAATAAATAACCGATCAGTAACAGATGCTTAACCCCCCCCCCCCCCAAGATCCGCTGTTTGAAGAGGCCGCGGCTCTCCTGTGAATTCTGCAGGCTCTTCATGGGTCAGTGATGTCATGTCCATTGGTCACGTGGCCTTCAAGTAAATTTTGATTTGATTCAACTTTATTGTCATTACACATGTATAAATACAGGGTAACAAAATACAGTTTGCATCTAATCAGAAGTGCAAAGAGCAGCAAGTGCAATAAGAAACAAACAAACAAAAAGTTATATACAGATAAGGACAGTGTAGAAAGTAGGAATAGTTATGTACAGATTATGTACAAATAAGTTAAAGAGGACCCGTCACCACTCCTGACATGCCTGTTTTAATAGCTTCATGCATTTCCCTTGTAATAACAATTCTGGAGCATCTATTCTTATGTCTCTATGTTGTGCCGTTCCTTTATTATTTTTACAAGAAGTTATGAATGAATTGCTATTAGCCTTCAGTAAGGGTACAGAGGGGTGGTAACCAGTTGGGGGTGTGTACCTGCACAGACTGACTCTATCCAATCAGTGCTGCCATTTTAAGTCTGTGCAGGAACACCCCCCCAATATGTTACCTCCCCTCTGTACCCTTACTGAAGGCTAATAGCAATTTATTCATAACTTCTTGTAGAAATAATGAAGGAATGGCACAGCATACAGCCATAAGAATAGATGCTCCAGAATTGTTATTACATGGGGAATGCTTGAATAAATTAAAACAGACATGTCAGGAGTGGTGAAAGGTCCTTTTTAAGTATGCAGGTGTTCATATTGCTATATAGAAGGCAAATATACAGATGTACTATGGACAGATATACAGATGTGCTGATGTATACATATATACAGATATACAGATGAACTGTTCTATTGCTATGCAGATGGCAAATATACAGATGTACTACGAACCAGTATACAGATAAACAAACTTCTGTTAACCGATGGGGCTCTGCTGAGTGTTGGACCTCCGCCGATCTGATTTTGATGATCTATCTTGAGTATACTGTAGGTCATTAATATTAAAAACCCGGAAAACCCCAGGAAAAATTAGATTCGCAACGAATGCGAATTTCCTTGCGCTTCGTGGTAACGATTAGCATTTTTCCTAAAATGGCGGCTACACGTGTGAGGACTGAGGACATGGGGCAAGGAACTCTGGGAAGGCGGGATCGCCCAGATTGACATGCCTGCATGCAGCCAACCAGCAGCCAGCCAGCCCTGTGATTTCACAGTCATAGGCGTGCGCACGCGGTGTGCCGGGTGTGCCTTGGTACACCCTAATCACACCCCTGTGCTCCGCCTCCTGCACTGCCGCCTGCCGCAGTGCCGCTTGAGCCCTGGCTGCCAGCCCCGCACTGTCCGCACAGCTTCAACATACATCGACTGCTCGACTGACGACTATACTGTATCGACTGCTCACAGTGCTCCTGTGCTCCTGCTCCGTGACTCCGTCTCCCGGCGTCACTTACTCCGATGTCACGCGCCTGCTCCTCCTGCTTCATTAATAAAGTGGGAGGAGCAGGCGCGTGCGGCGTGACGGAGTGAGTGATGTCACGTTACGCTGCCGCCGGCTGCCTAGTTTGAATGTTTGAAGAGCCTCAGAGCCTGCATGCCCGCCCGCCCGCCCAGTGCCCATGCCCAGTGAATTGTGTGCACTCCAGACTCCACTGTGAAAAAGAAAAACTGTGAATGAACGTGAATACTAGCTGGCCTGGAGTCCTGACTGTCCCAGTAAGTTAGTAATAGATTAATCATTAGGCAGTAGTACAAGTCAACTTGGCACAATTTTAATTGCAACACTTACATAAGGAACGGTGGGGTCTTACAATAGTTGCCGGCCTCCACCCCCTGTTGGGAGTCAGTCACTGTCAGGGACACTGTTATGGGGGGGGGGAGATATCTGTAAATGATGACACATATATAGCACAAGATGCTGCTATATATATGTCATCCACAGATCCCCCCGGCCCCCCATAACAGTGTCATCCACAGATCCCCCCGCATCTGTGTCAGATTCCACACAGGTGCACCCATAACAGTGCCATCCACAGATATTCCCTTAACAGTCTCTTAAGGGGATATCTGTGGATGACACTCTTATGGGGGCATATGTGGATGACACTGTTATGGGGGGGATCTGTGGATGATACTGTTATGGGGCATCTGTGTGGAATATGTCACCTTTTATGGGGGATCTGTGGATGACACTGTTATGGGGGGGGATCTGTGGATGATACTGTTATGGGGGATCTGTGGATGATGCACTGTCAATAACAGTGCATCAGCCACAGATGCCCCCATAACAGTGCCATCCACAGATATCCCCTTAACAGTGCATCATCCACAGATGCCCCCTTAACAGTGCATCATCCACAGATATCCCCTTAACAGTCCATCATCCACAGATGCCCCCATAACAGTGTCATCCACAGATCCCCCATAACAGTGTGTCATCCACAGGTCCCCCATAACAGTGTGTCATCCACAGATCCCCCATAACAGTGTCATTCACAGATCCTCCATAACAGTGTGTCATTCACAGATCCCCATAACAGTGTCATCCAAAGATGCCCCCATAACAGTGTCACCCACACATCCCCCATAACAGTGTTATCCACCGATGCCTTATAACAGTGTGTCATCCACTGATGCCCATAACAGTGTCATCCACAGATGCCCCCATAACCGTGTGTCATCCACTGATGCCCATAAAAGTGTCGTCCACAGATCCCCCATAAAAGTGTGTCATCCACAGGTCCCCCATAACAGTGTGTCATCCACAGATCCCCCACAACAGTGTGTCATCTACAGATCCCCCATAACAATGTGTCATCCACATATCCCCCATAACAGTGTGTCATCCACAGATCCCCCATAACAGTGTGTCATCCACAGGTCCCCATAACAGTGTGTCATCCATAGATCCCCCATAACAGTGTGTCATCCACAGATCCCCCACAACAGTGTGTCATCTACAGATCCCCCATAACAGTGGTCATCCACAGATCCCCCATAACAGTGTGTCATCCACGGATCCCTCATAACAGTGTGTCATCCACAGATCCCCCAAAAGAGTGCACCTGCGCACTGAGGAGAGACTGAAAGGAGGGGAAGATCTGCGCAAGCAAGCAGAGGACGACACAGCAGACGACTGAATAGATTCTTTTGTAAGTAAATTATTTTATTATAGTGCTAATACTGCTTTAAACTCAAAAGAAAAGTTTTGGAGAGTGTTTCTCTCTTTCTCAGGTCTGAAGCAATACCGAGGAAGAAAGGAAATCTCTTGAAAGCTTGTCTTTTAAGTATTAGGATAGTACAATAAAAAGGTATCCCTGCATACCGCAATACTCTCGTATTTTGTAATCTTACTTATATATACTTATTTAGTTTTTTTCAGTAGTACGATTAAGTGGTGAAAATTATTAGTGCCCCCCCATTTTTGACTGTGATATCTTATGTGCCCCCCTATATATTGTTCCTAGAGTCGCCACTGCGCAGAGGCGGAGTCACGGCAATGCTAGGGTGAGGCCCGGCCTGTGTGTGTATGTATATAATATATATATATATACATACATACACACGTGTGCGAGGTGTGTGTGTTTGTACTTTAGGGTGCACACCCTAATGCAATAGGCTGCGCACGCCTATGGTCACAGTCCTATAAATATGTCGGCCATCTTACAGTCAGACATTTTCCAGCGTTCAGAGCGCAGGGAGAGATGTCAGAAGGCGCTAGGGACATTGATAGAAAAGTGATTTACAAGTGCATGGAAAGATTATTTGGGGATCCAAATAGCCAGTAGACAGCTCTGTCATTCCAGCTACTTGTTATTGGGATGAAAGTGCTATGTTGAAAAGCCTTTAGTGGCTTATGGCTTATATCTTAGTATTTTATTCAGTACTACAAGAAAAATACACTGCCTGTCCAAAAAAAATGTCGCCCCCCCAAAAAAAAGTCACACACTCTAATATTTTGTTGGACCGCCTTTAGCTTTGATTACGGCACACATTCGCTGTGGCATTGTTTCGATAAGCTTCTGCAATGTCACAAGATTTATTTCCATCCAGTGTTGCATACATTTTTCACCAAGATCTTGCATTGATGATGGTAGAGTCTGACTGCTGCGCAAAGCCTTCTCCAGTACATCTCAAAGATTCTCAATGGGGTTAAGGTCTGGACTCTGTGGTGGCCAATCCATGTGTGAAAATGATGTCTCATGCTCCCTGAACCACTCTTTCACAATTTGAGCCCGATGAATTCTGGCATTGTCATCTTGGAATATGCCCGTGCCATCAGGGAAGAAAAAATCCATTGATGGAATAACCTGGTCATTCAGTATGTTCAGGTAGTCGCTGACCTCATTCTTGGAGCACATACTGTTGCTTAACCTAGACCTGACCAACTGCAGCAACCCCAGATCATAGCACTGCCCCTACAGGCTGGTACAGTAGGCACTAGGCATGATGGGGGCATCACTTCATCTGCCTCTCTTGTTACCCTGATGCGCCCATCACTCTGGAACAGGGTATATCTGGACCTTCTTCCATTGCTCCAGAGTCGAATCTTTATGCTCCCTAGCAAATTGAAGCCTTTTTTTCTGGTTTGCCTAACTGATTAGTGGTTTTCAGTTGTTCAGTCCCAATCCCTTGAGTTCCCTTCACATTGTGTGTGTGGGAATGCTCTTACTTTCACTAATAAACATAGCCCTGAGTTATACTGTTGTTTTTCTTCGATTTGAATTCACCAAATGTTTAAGTCATCGCCGATTACGATTATTCAGGATTTTCTTTCCGGCCACATTTCTTCCTCAATACAATGGGTCCCCACAATCCTTCCAGTTTTTAATAATGCGTTAGACAGTTCTTAACCCAATTTTAGTAGTTTCTGCAATCTCCTTAGATGTTTTCTCTGCTTGATGCATGCCAATGATTTGACCCTTCTCAAACAGACTAACATCTTTTCCACGATCACGAGATGTGTCTTTTGACATAGTTGTTTAAGAAATGAGAAGCAACTCATTGCACCAGTTGGGGTTAAATAACTTATTGCCAGCTGAAAGATAATCGCCCATGCAGTAAATATCCAATAGGAGGCTCATAACTATTTGCTTAGTTAAATCCAAGTGGCGACTTTTTTTTTGGACAGGCAGTGTATATACGAATTTCACTTCTGCAGTTAATTCTGTTGAAAGCATATACTGTAGGGGTGTATTTCAGTACTACAAGAAAAGTATATATGCTCTTCACTCTTTAAGTTTTATTCTGGTCAAAGCGTATAGTGGCCTATTTCAGTCCAACAAGAAAAATATATTCTCAGTTCACTTCTGCAGTTATTTCTGTTGAAAGCGAATAGGGGAGTATTACAGTAACAAAAGAAAAATATATAGGCACTGGACTGTTGCAGTTATTTATGGTCAAAGCGTATAGGGTCGTGTTTCAGTACAACAAGAAAAATATATTCTCTCAGTGCATTTCTGCAGTTAATTCTGGTGAAAGCGTTTACTGGCCTATTACAGTACAAAAAGAAAAATATATTCTCAGTTCACGTCGGTAGTTATGTGTTGAAAGCGTACAGAAAGAAAAAAATATACTCACTTCACTGGTGCACTTATTTGTGGCAAAAGTGTTTAATGGCCTATTTCAGTACAGAAAGAAAAATATATACGCACTTCGCTGGTGCATTTAATTCTGCTGAAAGCATTTACTGGCCTATTTCAGTACAAAAAGAATAATATATTCTCAGTTCATGTCGGCGGTTATCTGTGTTAAAAGCATGGCTGGGAGTCAGCAGGATGGCAGGAGTGGGAGGTCGGGAGCCAAACATGCCCGGGGTAGACCACCTTCTTCGCAGCAGCCTACCTGCCCGGGAAGTAGTGGTGCAGGGGTTCACGGAAGTAGCGGCGGTAGCAGTCAGTCAGTGTGGCAGTTATACGTGTTATTTTGTATTTCAGTACAAAAATAAAAATATATGATGCTGCGGCCACCTCCAGACTCTGTCATTGTGCCATTCTGTGGCTTCCACATGCTGCTGCCACCTGCAGACTCTGTCATTGTGCCACTCTGCAGCCTCCTCCTGATGCTGCTGCTTCCACCTCCAGACCCTGTCATTGGGCCACTCTGTGGTCTCCTCATGCTGCTTCCCTTTCACCACTATGTCATAGGGCCACTCTGTGGACTTCTCATGCTGTTCCCACCCTTCCCCACTTCATGACTGGTCCACTATTTTGGCTTTCGGCCTGGCTGACATTATCATTTATTTGACACTTCTTCGGATCGGTGAGAAGGAAGTAAAAATGAGAAGCACAACGGATCCTGTCTGTGTAGCAGCTGTAAGGCCTGTATGGTCCCATCAGAATTGGCTTGTGATTTGGTAGCCAAAAGCAGGAGTGGGTACAAAACACAGAAGACATGCAAATATTCCATTCACGTGTCATCTCTGCTTTACATCCACTCCTGTTTGGCGGTGGTAAGGTGGTTGGGTCGTCGGGGGATGGTTTGGGGTGTGAGTCATTCCCGAGGTTCATCGTTTTATTAGGCTAGACAGGGCTCCGGATGTGTCGGTGTTTGTAGGGGGCAATGATTTGGGAGTGCGGCCTTTTCGGGGAACTAGTTAGGGATGTAAAGTTTGACTTATTAAGGTTGTGGTCCTTGTTCTCTGGGCTGGTTACAGTTTGGTCGGATATTATTCCGCGGTGGGTTGCTCATTCAGTTGAGGGTCTGAACAGACCACGTGTGAAGGTCAACCAGGCAATTGGGAGTTTTATGGCCCGGAATGGGGCAGTGGCAGTGAGGCACGTTAAGCTGGAGAAAGGTGTTGGGGGTTTTTGGCGTGAGGATGGGGTTTATTTGAACGTGGTTGGGATAGATATGTGGTGTTTGCCCTGCAGGAGGGCATTGAGACGGCCATGGGGGTGTGGAGGGATGCGCAGACTAAAGGGGTGGCGGTGGGAGGTCCTTGAAGTTGGAAAATTCTCAGGTGGGGATGATGGGAATGGATATACGGTTGGGGCTGGACTCCCATGATTGGCGGTTGGTTGTGGCAGAGTGTGGGGGCCATCAGTGGTGCCTCCGAGCTGGCGCTCATCGGCTGAAGGCAAGATGTCTCCCCCCGGACGAGGTAACTCATTATTTGGGGATTCGAGGACCTCCACCGTATTTAATTATATGTTATACATATGGAAAATTGGTATAGTGCATATGCCGTTGCATATGGGTTTTTGTTATGTTATGCTAATTAAAAGTTTTATATTTCATGGTAATAAAATGGCTGCTGTGGCCGATAAAATCCAACCCTGGTGTCTGTGTTTTATTGGGGTATTAGTTATTTATGGAGGTTTTTGGGTTTTGGGCTTTTAGTGGGAAAGGCATCCAAAAGGTCTGGTAAGTATTATAGGGGTCGAGCGGAAGGTAACCAATATCTCAGTCAAAAACAGTCCGGAATGGGGGGCAGATCCTTTTGGGGAGGCCAAAATGATGGGGGGTTGATTCAGGGAGACCCCGGGGGGTGTAGGGATCGGATGAATTAATTTTAGGGCCGGATATTCGGGGGGAGTTTAAGTAGGCAGGGAAGAGAGAAGAAGTGTCCATTTTAGGTTAATCCTGTTCCCACCCACGCACCCTGTTTTTATAGAAGTTGATCTTTAACAGTATGGGGGGGTTCAAGTTGGTAAGGGTTGTTTTTATCGGGCATAGAGATGGTGGTAGCAGCAATTTGTCACGGCGGCTGTGGCGGTGGGAGGTCCTTGAAGTTGGAAAATTCTCAGGTGGGGATGATGGGAGGGCTCCACGGTTGGGGCTGGACTCCCATGGTTGGCGGTTGGTTGTGGCAGAGTGTGGGGGCCATCAGTGGTGCCTTCGAGCACCACTCATCGGCTGGAGGGAAGATGGCTCACCCTGGATGGGGTAACTCATTATTTTGGGCTTCAAGGACCTCCCCCATAATTAATTATATGTTATACATATGGAAAATTGGTATGGTGCATATGCCGGTGCATATGGGTTTTTGTTAACTATGTTATGCTAATTCAAAGGTTTATATTTCATGGTAATAAAACGGTTGCTGTGGCCGATAAAATCCAACTCTGGTGTCCATATTTTATTGGGGTATTAGTTATTTATGGAGGTTTTTGGGTTTTGGGCTTTTAGTGGGAAAGGCATCCAAAAGGTCTGGTAAGTATTATAGGGGTCGAGCGGAAGGTAACCAATACCTCCGTCATGTAATTGGATAAGGAATAGGATCCAGATGAAAGCACAGAGCACCCAATATCACTGCTCTCTCTCTCAGAACTGCAAAAAAACAGCAGAAAATGGCTGCTGGGGAGGTTCTTATATAGCAAGGGGTAGGCAACATTCCTATTGGTTGCTAGGGATGTTGCTAAGCTGAGACAAAGATATTGCAGCCTTCTCATTGGCCCACAAGCAAGAAGCAGTAGTACTGAAGAAAAAAAAAACTAGAAAATTCTCAATTACGAATATATAGCACTATGTTCTAGATTTTCGCAAATTCTCAAAGTGCCGATATTCGCAATAAAAATTCATGATTAGAATATTCGCGCCCAACACTATAGAGAACATTGAATCTCTTATGGCAACTTTTTAAGGCTGTAACTTTGCTTAGACAAATAATTGAAAAATATCCAACCAGGATATTCTACGTTAATTGACTGGAGGGGGGTCCACATTTAGGACTACCAACAATTAACCAGGAAATAGAGCAGCTATAAAACACATCTCTATGAGGAGCACTATTACTATGGGGACACTCATTATTCTTCAGGACAGTATTTGGGGGTATTGGGGAGCACAGAGAGCAGCAGGATAACACTGATAGGACTCGAGTTTGGGAGATGATGATAGAAAAGTGAGGACACTAAGATGTCTGTGTGTCACACTCTGCAGAGACGAGGAGCAGCTGAAAGAAGTTGTCCGGACCAAATGGAGAAGATGATGACAGAGAAGATCTACATGGGAGGAGACGTCACCTGGAGGCCCTGGATGTGAGAGGTATGTGCTTCTGTATAGCAAGTACAGAAAAATGCGGTGTGTGGGGGGAGGGGTGGATGGCGACTTAGAGAACTGGGCCATAATCATTGGGGCTTGGGCCCTGGATCTTTTGAGACCCTAGCAAAGCCCCTGGTGTGTGTGTATAATGTGTGTACCGCACTTTTGTGTGTGTATAATATGCATACTTTAGAGGTGTGTGTGTATACTGTGCATGCTGTAGAGTTGTGTGTGTATACTGTGCATGCTGTAGAGTTGTGTGTGTATAATGTGCATGCTGTAGAGTTGTGTTTGTATAATGTGCATGCTGTAGAGTTGTGTGTGTATACTGTGTGTGTATACTGTGCATGCTGTAGAGTTGTGTGTGTATACTGTGCATGCTGTAGAGTTGTGTGTGTATACTGTGCATGCTGTAGAGTTGTGTGTGTATACTGTGCATGCTGTAGAGTTGTGTGTGTATACTGTGCATGCTGTAGAGTTGTGTGTGTATAATGTGCATGCTGTAGAGTTGTGTGTGTATACTGTGCATGCTGTAGAGTTGTGTGTGTATAATGTGTTTGTATAATGTGCATGCTGTAGAGTTGTGTGTGTATACTGTGTTTGTATACTGTGCATGGTGTAGAGTTGTGTGTGTATAATGTGTGTGTATAATGTGCTTACTGTAGAGTTTTGTGTGTATAATGTGCATGCTGTAGAGTTGTGTGTGTATAATGTGCATACATACTGTAGAGTTGTGTGTGTATACTGTGCATGCTGTAGAGTTGTGTGTGTATAATGTGTTTGTATAATGTGCATGCTGTAGAGTTGTGTGTGTATAATGTGTTTGTATAATGTGCATGCTGTAGAGTTGTGTGTGTATAATGTGCATGCTGTAGAGTTGTGTGTGTATACTGTGTTTGTATACTGTGCATGGTGTAGAGTTGTGTGTGTATAATGTGTGTGTATAATGTGCATGCTGTAGAGTTGTGTGTGTATACTGTGCATGCTGTAGAGTTGTGTTTGTATAATGTGCATGCTGTAGAGTTGTGTGTGTATAATGTGTTTGTATAATGTACATGCTGTAGAGTTGTGTGTGTATAATGTGCATACTGTAGAGTTGTGTGTGTATAATGTGTGTACTGCAGGTTTGTGTGTGTATAATGTGTGCACTGCAGGTTTGTGTGTGTATAATGTGTGCACTGCAGGTTTGTGTGTGTATAATGTGCATACTGTAGAGTTGTGTGTGTATAATGTACATGCTATAGAGTTGTGTGTGTATAATGTGTGTACTGCAGGTTTGTGTGTGTATAATGTGTGCACTGCAGGTTTGTGTGTGTATAATGTGTGCACTGCAGGTTTGTGTGTGTATAATGTGCATACTGTAGAGTTGTGTGTGTATAATGTGTTTGTATAATGTGCATGCTGTAGAGTTGTGTGTGTATACTGTGCATGCTGTAGAGTTGTGTGTGTATACTGTGCATGCTGTAGAGTTGTGTGTGTATACTGTGCATGCTGTAGAGTTGTGTGTGTATAATGTGTGTACTGCAGGTTTGTGTGTGTATAATGTGTGCACTGCAGGTTTGTGTGTGTATAATGTGCATACTGTAGAGTTGTGTGTGTATAATGTGCATGCTGTAGAGTTGTGTGTGTATAATGTGTTTGTATAATGTGCATGCTGTAGAGTTGTGTGTGTATACTGTGCATGCTGTAGAGTTGTGTGTGTATAATGTGCATACTGTAGAGTTGTGTGTGTATAATGTGTGTACTGCAGGTTTGTGTGTGTATAATGTGCATACTGTAGAGTTGTGTGTGTATACTGTGCATACTGTAGAGTTGTGTGTGTATAATGTGTTTGTATAATGTGCATGCTGTAGAGTTGTGTGTGTATAATGTGTTTGTATAATGTGCATACTGTAGAGTTGTGTGTGTATAATGTGCATACTGTAGAGTTGTGTGTGTATAATGTGCATACTGTAGAGTTGTGTGTGTATACTGTGCATGCTGTAGAGTTGTGTGTGTATAATGTGTGTACTGCAGGTTTGTGTGTGTATAATGTGCATGCTGTAGAGTTGTGTGTGTATAATGTGCATACTGTAGAGTTGTGTGTGTATAATGTGCATACTGTAGAGTTGTGTGTGTACACTTGTACAATGCCATGATTAGAGATGAGCAGAGTATTTGAAAATTCGATTCTGCAGCTTCGTTGAATTGTACAAAAAAATTTGCTTTCTGAAGAATTACTTCATCACGAAGCGCATTTCTCTGTAAGTAGTGGGTTCGAATGCTGCGTTTATACATGATTGCGACATCTGATATACATAACACGGTGTAAAATAAAAATAAAGAAATAAAAAATAATACTTGCCTGCTCCATTTGCAGCTGCCACCATCTTGCCCTCGATCTCGCATGGCCCGAAATGACGTCATCACACCGGCCGGAGTGGTGACATCATACGTCACCAAGCTCAGGATTTTGGTAGAAATCTTCAAGCAAGATGGAGGCGGCCGGCCCTTCACAAGCAAATGGAGCAGGTGAGTATGATTTATTTATTTATTTATTTATTTTTGCACATTTCAGGTTAAATCGATTTGCTACCATGAAGCACAAGGAAATTCGACTCTACAACTGTAAAAAAAAAAAAAAGAAAATTAAATAATACTCTAGTAGAGCAAGCATGTAGGGCACTATAGAGCAAGGACAGGAGACACATTTATTTTGGATGGGTACATTTAATGAGGTGATCATATGCGCCATTGCTGTTTGTTGTAATGGTCATCAGATGAGACACTAAGGTTACCAGGAGCTGACTAAAACTATTAACCCCCTCTACGCTAGACCCCAAAGTTAGTAATCTTCACCCTCCACTTCATTTCAACACTAGGGAAGGTTTTACAAGTAGAATTTTTTTTTTCCTCATTTTCTGTTGGTTGGCTGTGTTGCGTCTTATAGTCAGAGCCATCTTATAGTCTGAAATATACAGTACAGAAATGTAATTTGTGGGCCAACCCAATAACAAATCCTAAATAAACCTATGATATCCCTCACAAGCAGCTTTCTATCTAGCTCACAGTAATAGACATGGACGTATATCTCCAGAACTCCAAAATTGCCCTGTTGTAAGGTATTGCCCCAGACTCTCCAGTGATAATCAGCTAGATAATAAAAGTGATACTACACAATGGTTATTAATAGAAGCCATATCGGTATAATCTAAATTCCCTCCCTGCATCCCAAACCCATAAGTTGTGTGTCAGTAGATGGGGCCCGTCACCCCTCCAGTTACCCCCTGCGTTCTTTTGGAACAATTTTCATCAGTTCAAACAAGAATCTGCAGTGTCATAAAAGGCCGGCATAGCATTATGTAACAAAATTATTCAATTTCCTTTCTACAAAAGCTTGGAGAAGAGAGGGGATAAATATGCATGTGACAAGTCCTCCAAACTTCCAGGTTAAAGGAAATGACTCCTCGCTTCCAAATAAAATATGTATCAAATGCCCGGCTCTGAGCACTTTAGGAAGTTTAATAGTTTATTCTGTGATACTTTGTTGCAGGGAATAAAAAAAAATAGATTAAAATGAACAAATAAAAGAAATCAATGTGTTTTATGGTGTTATAAAAAGGGGGTGTCATAATAAAGAACATGTATGACGGAATGGAACTAAGTGCAGGACTGGTGGATTTAGTTACAGTTCTGGGAACTGTCCATTGTAACAGAAATCTTATAGCAGTGCAGATGTGCAGTATCCCAGACCCAGAGGTATCTGCAATTGCTTTGAAATGTTATCTTTTGTCATGCTATTGCTATGTTACGTACAGCACACAAAAGTATGGTTGACAGGGACAGGGTTAACCAGCCTGTTTCTCCTCTCTTAGTAGGAGTAGGCTGGTCCTGCTTCATGCCAGGATGGGGGTGCTAGCTAGGACAGTGAGGCGGAAGGAGGTACGTCCAATTGCTTCTACTCCAAAGATCTTAGGGACTAGCTTCAGATCCAATTCTCCAGTGAGATCACTACTACACTAAGACTTCAAGAGCACCAGTAAACCTGAAAAGCTACAGTGTTAATAGTCAGCAGAGTGACCAGCAAGCCAAAGCTTTACAGGCCATGTTGTAGGTGAGGGACGAAGGATCAGACACCCATCGTCTAGATAACATCCAGTACAGGCCAACTCAATGCCTGCATTACAGAGTGGACACCTAGATCCACAAGTGCCAGCTTAGAGCTTATAGCCAGAAGGTCAAGGGAGAAAGATGTAAACAAGATAGCATATCAGAGATGCCATCAAACTGCCACTTTGCCAACCACCATACCTCATCATGTGGGGACAGGAATTGCACGTTGTACCAAATGACTTTTATTATTTTACTTCTTCTCTGATTCTTTGAATCACAATTTCACTGCACCGATCCCCAGGGAGCAATCTTCTGAGGGTATACACCGTGACACAACCTCTCATCAAGGCCACTGCCAATCCCATTCACTACTCCAGATCCTCAGGGGCTTGTTGCAGACATAGCAGAGTAGAATTTGCACAATGATAACCCAATGGGTTCAAGACTCGCCTACAGCCATTAGAAACTCAGTTCTGCTATATCTGCAATGTATATATCTGTGCTGGAACACCCTGCCAGACTATCAGTAAAAGGAATTCTTTCTGCTGGAACACCCTGCTGGTTTATCAGTAAAAGGAATTCTTTTGTCTGCCGGAACACACTGCCGGACTATCATTAAAAGGAATTCTTCTTTCTGCCAGAAACCCCTGCCGGACTATCAGTAAAAGGAATTCTTCTTTCTGCCGAAACACCCTGCCGGACTATCAGTAAAACTAATTCTCTCTACGGGAACACCCTGCCAGACTATCAGTAAAGGGAATTATTCTCTCTGCCGGAACACCCTGCCGGACTATCAGTAAAAGGCATTCTTTTTTCTGCCGGAACACCCTGCCGGACTATCAGTAAAACTAATTCTTCTCTCTACGGGAACACCCTGCCAGACTATCAGTAAAAGGAATTATTCTCTCTGCCGGAACACCCTGCCAGACTATCAGTAAAAGGAATTCTTCTCTCTGCCGGAAAACCCTGCTGGACTATCAGTAAAAGGAATTCTTTTCTCTGCCGAAACACCCTGCCGGACTATTAGTAAAAGGAATTCTTCTCTCTGCCGGAACTCTTCTATGTGTTGGAACACCCTGCCGGACTATCAGTAAAACTAATTCTCTCTACGGGAACACCCTGCCAGACTATCAGTAAAGGGAATTATTCTCTCTGCTGGAACACCCTGCCGGACTATCAGTAAAAGGCATTCTTTTTTCTGCCGGAACACCCTGCCGGACTATCAGTAAAACTAATTCTTCTCTCTACGGGAACACCCTGCCAGACTATCAGTAAAAGGAATTATTCTCTCTGCCGGAACACCCTGCCAGACTATCAGTAAAAGGAATTCTTCTCTCTGCCGGAAAACCCTGCTGGACTATCAGTAAAAGGAATTCTTTTCTCTGCCGAAACACCCTGCCGGACTATTAGTAAAAGGAATTCTTCTCTCTGCCGGAACTCTTCTATGTGTTGGAACACCCTGCCGGACTATCAGTAAAACTAATTCTCTCTACGGGAACACCCTGCCAGACTATCAGTAAAGGGAATTATTCTCTCTGCTGGAACACCCTGCCGGACTATCAGTAAAAGGCATTCTTTTTTCTGCTGGAACACCCTGCCGGACTATCAGTAAAACTAATTCTTCTCTCTACGGGAACACCCTGCCAGACTATAAGTAAAAGGAATTATTCTCTCTGCCGGAACACCCTGCCAGACTATCAGTAAAAGGAATTCTTCTCTCTGCCGGAAAACCCTGCTGGACTATCAGTAAAAGGAATTCTTTTCTCTGCCGAAACACCCTGCCGGACTATTAGTAAAAGGAATTCTTTTCTCTGCCGGAACTCTTCTATGTGTTGGAATACCCTGCCAGACTATCAGTAAAAGGAATTAGTCTCTCTGCTGGTACACCCTGCCGAACTATCCGTAAAAATATTTCTTCTCTCTGCCGGAACACCCTGCTGGACTATCAGTAAAACAAATTCTTCTCTCTGCTGGACTATCAGTAGAAGGAATTCTTCTCTCTGCTGGAACACCCTGCCGGACTATCAGTAAAAGGAATTCTTCTCTCTGCTGGACTATCAGTAAAAGGAATTCTTCTCTCTGCTGGAACACCCTGCCGGACTATCAGTAAAAGGAATTCTTCTCTCTGCCGTTACACCCTGCCGGACTATCAGTAACAGGAAATCTTCTCTCTGCTGGAACACACAAACTAGCCTGAGTTTTTATTGAAAGCCTTTTAAAATCTGCACACCCACAGACGAGGCATAAACTGGCGCGTTTCGAGCTAGCAAAACCTTACTCGTAAAAGTTTGGGGGCTGCAGAGGCTGCAGTCACAGACCAGATCTTGGAGCGGGAACTCCAAAGCCCCATCAAACATATCAGTACAAAAATTGATGTGCTGTACAGATGTTCTACCTTTCCTC
This sequence comes from Bufo bufo, assembly GCF_905171765.1. NCBI lineage: Eukaryota > Metazoa > Chordata > Amphibia > Anura > Bufonidae > Bufo > Bufo bufo. Next base: position 50,296,778 of record NC_053391.1, read on the forward strand.
TTGTCTCAATACATCCTGAGATGAGTGGTACAAGATGATCGAACTTCTTTTCTTTTTTTTTTCCAAGCTGGTCATCAAGCACCACTTATTTTAGAATATCTTGAGCGAAGAGGAAACGTAAGGAAAGACACATGTAGGTGGAGGCCTGGACTCTGGAGTCTCAAGCCATACCTCTTGCTTCATCTGTATGTGTATCTTACACCTTTACCTCATCTGTTGGCTTCGATAGCAGAACTAATGGCTTTAGCTTATTTTCATGAACCTTACACGGTGTGAGAGTTATTATTATGTGTTCTAATTTCTCCAGCGATTGTCATGAGATCTTTTCGCTGAACACCAGACATATCTTGTAACTTGGACAGACATCCTTGTAGACTGTGGTCGTTTAATTTAAAACAAACCCCTTAAGTCAAAACTTACATACATTCATCTTCTTCCCCGAGCTACATATATATATACATATATATATATTTTTTTTACCCTTTGGTTTATTCTAGAACATTTATTACTGTCCAAGACAAATCCCACCGCGGCATCCAAGCATTAACTTCCATTCAAATTTTATGTTTTCAAACCAAATGACGAGACTCGGGAAGGTCAAATGCACAAAAATGCTTTAAAACTATTTTTATGGGCAAGTAGAGCTACAGATTTAAAACATGAACTTCTAGCTTTGAAGTGGACGGAAAGTAAGACAAAACATTGTCCTTTTTCATGCCGATAACCAGACATGGGGGAACAGTGCATTATTATTTTTTATTCACAAAAGTATATTTAAAAAAACTGTGAATGAAAATTATATCAAAAGAAGAAGAGCAAGAAATGTGAAAGGTGAATGAAACTGAGACAAGTGTTTTGGGCGCATATACTGTATAACGTTTCATATTTAGAAGAGCAGCTGAGAGATCTCGAGAATAATAGCTTAAATATATCTAAAAGCCCTGAAGAATATTTTGAAAAACTAACACATAAACTAGTACATTGTAATCTATACCACCTGAGTTATAAAGTGATTGGAAAGGACCCAAAATACACTTTAAATATAAACCATTCTCCATAAAGAGTATTAATAAAATTCACATTAACAATGTCCTCGTGACTGTCGGTAAACGGAATTCCTATCTGGTAAGGTAATGTACTATGTGCCCCCTCCACTATACAAGCGGCCAAAATAACCAGTGAGTATTTACGGCAGTTTTCAGGGGAAGAAAATAATCACCTTGTTAGGGCAGGTTAGGGAATTCCATTGGAGGGTTCCGTTATAACATAGTTATAACGGAATATAACAGAATTTCAAGATGGAATGCAAAACAGAAGCCTTTAAAGGATAACTGTCATATTTTCATTAAAAAAAAATCTATTTTAGCACATGTTTCTGCTGCAGCAGCATTATGCATAAAGTAATCTTTAGTTTCTTCACTTACCACTGTTTTCCTTGAGTTTTCCCCTTATTTACAACTGTTTTGAATCCTACATTATGAGGATCTTCTCAAGATGGCTCCTCTGCCAGTTCTCTGAGGCCAAAACTGCATTCCCTCAGGTCAAATACAAACATGCTGTAGCCAGAAGCTCCCTGACAGCCAATCAGATTGGATTACTGAGAGACACGCCTCCTCACTCTGAAGCCTAATGCAGGCATGCAGTGTGAAGGACCGCCCCTGTGTCTTCCTATCCGGAGACAGATGAGCCATAGCAACGTTCTTTTAAGGGAGCAGTGGAAAGGGAGAGGAGACATTATTATAAGGTCATTACAGATCTTTTGGCAATCATTGACAGACTCACTGAGGTATACGTGCCTAGCTCTAATAAACTAGCAAATACAAAAGAATATGAAAGTTATCTTTTAAGAGGCATTGCGTTTTGCTCCGTCCTAATACATGTCTATGGCCACAAATAATGGTTCTGTGTTGTTCCATTATACATAACGGACAAACTAGTCACATCGACTAAGAAACTGTAACAGTTACAAGGAGAGAGCTGCAGCAGAAAGGACATGCCCCCTCAGACTAGGAGTTTCTACACCTTCAAAAAATTCAAAATACAAACTATATTTTGAATTTTTGGGAGGTGTAGAAACTCCTAGTCTGAATGTGCCTTTATTTCCATCTACAGGCAGCATTCTGGTGCACATGTGAGGCCCGGGCTATATCAGCCAGTCTTGGGTGGGGCTCAGAGCTCTCTGCCTCCTCCCATTGTATGCATGGTTACATGCTGGAGGTTACTGGGAGATTGCTTTGAGTCGGACCTTGCTCTCCTGTAATTCGCCCACTGGCTCCTGGTATTGCCCATACGGCCCAGGTAGGTTTAGCGTTAGGTCCTGAGCTACTTGAGAAACCTTGGCGTGGTGCTCAGGCTCCGACAAGTCCTCACGTAGGACATGTTGGCTAATCTCTCAATATTAACACTAGTTTGAGGGCTTAGTAAGACCGCAGAGTGCACCTGTCTTTGTTTTTGTTATATTATTTGCTTGCTTTTACATTATACATTTTACATATTATTGAAATATTTTTATTGATTTATTGAAAATAATTTTTTTAACTGGGGACTAATCTGCTTTGAAGTAACTTATGTAGTCAATCAGTCCTTCCTAAGTTGATGTAAGACTTCCATACAGCTCTGAATGCCTCCCATAAATAGTTCTGAGGCTCCTTCATGGACTAGTGACATGTGAAGCGCGAAGGGATATAAAACTGACTACACTTGTCCTTTGATATGTAAATGCGGCAGAGCGGACAATATGTCTGTCGGAGCATTAATGGATGTTAGTCATTCCCAGGCACAGAATAACATCATGTGTGGCCATTCTACTGCATTGTCTACAGTGCTGATGTGGAGGCCTTTATAACTCAATGAATGGAATTAAAGGACTGATGGTGACGCAGAACATAACTCTCCCATTAACATATATGTCAAGGGACAGAGTTGAATCTGTTCTGTGTTGGCTGAGAGTTTATTCCTGGACATGACATAGGTGGTGTGAATTGTGCAATCTAATAGGACGCTATTCCACTTCCTTAGTGCATGGTGTTATACTCCTTGGTCCAGGGGTGTTGCTAGGGTCTCAAAAGATCCAGGGCCCAAGCCCCAATGAATTTGGCCCAGTCGACCCCCCCCCCTAATTCCCCCACACACCTAATTTTGGTGTATTTGCTACATAGCAGCACATACCTGTCAAATCCAGTGCCTCCAGGTGACGTCTCCTCCGATGTAGATCTTCTGCATTTGGTCTTTTTTCAGCCTCGTCTCTTCTCTGCAGAGCCGCCTTCAACATACAGTCGAAGAAAATGATATCACCCGCTCCCCAGCCGCCTCCAACATGCAATCCTATGTAAATATCACCCCCTCAAAATTCAGTCCCATGTAAATAACATCACCCTTTAACATTCGGTCCCATGTAAATACCGTAACATCACTCCCTCCCTTAGATCCCTGTAACATTCAGTCCCATGTAAATAACATCACTCCCTTCCACAGTCACCATCAATATACAGTCCCATGTAAATAACATAATCCCCTCCCACAGCCGCCTTCAACATACAGTTTCATGTAAATAACATCACCTTGCCCCAGCCCCCTCCAACATTCAGTCCCATGTAAGTAACATCACTCCTGCCCACAGCCACCATCAATACAGTCCCATATAAATAACATCACTCCCTCCTACAGCCACTATCAACATACAGTGCCATGTAAATAACCTGACTCCCCCACCAGCCACCTCCAACACACAGTTCCATGTAAATAACATCCCTCCCTTCAGCCCTAACATACAGTCCCATTTAAATAACCACAACTCCCAGCATTGCTCTGCCTCTCCCTTCACTTACCTCTCCTCATGTACAGACCTCACCACAGCTTCTTCTCCTCTTCACTGCTGTCCTCTCCTGCACTGGTCACATGATGGTGACATAATCGCAGGTCCTTCTCAACCACTGTCTGTTTTACTGGTCACATGACCTGTGATCCCACCACAGGTCCTTTAGCTATTCAGTGCATTAGATCCAATTGTATTGCCATCCTGAGGAAGGCAATACAGTTGTATCTAACAGGCAGGCAGGCAATTCGGGGCCTTGGACAAAACATCAGGGGCCCAGGCCTCGAATGTTTAACCTAGCAACGCCCCTGCTTTGGCCACTGTTAAAAGGGGTTTTCTGGGTGTATGATACTGATAACCTATCCTCAGATTGGCAGGTGCCCAACTCCTAGCACCTCCGCTGATCAGCTGTTTGAAGACGGTGCGGCACTCCGGTGAGCTCTGGGACCTTCTTGCAGCTTACCACCATCCATTAGATAGCGGCTGTGCTTGGTATTGCAGTTTAGTCTTTTCACTTGATTGGGGCTGAGCTGCATCTAGGCCACATGAACGATGACCTAGGAAGAGGCCTAAGCGCTCACCCAGTCTCTTAAAACAGCTTTATAGACATCTTAAAAGGGTTGCTTGCGTTGGACAATCCCTTTCCATTGGAAAGATGTCCTGACGACAAATTGATGATAGAGTATCACAATGCTGGAACTCCAAGAATCAGCTAAAATCAGTATAAAAATGTGGCTGTAGGTTTAATGTCCCTGCAGCGCCACCACAGGGGCAATGCGGCATTACACATTTCACATTTTAAAAAGACCTCTCAGCACTAATATTCCTTCTATGGGCAGCATGTGTTCATGTCTCTCTGCACTTCCTCACTCCTCCTCCCCTCCCCTCTCCATATACTTCTATAGGCAGCATGTAATCTGATCCTTTGATGAGCAGAAAGCCATCTTACCTCTCAAGACTGATTCAGCAGAGAATATTAGTTTAGCAGGGGATCTCTGAGGAGATTCAGGTGAAAATCGAAAAATTTGAATATCGTGCAAAGTTCATTTATTTCAGTAATGCAACTTAAAAGGTGAAACTAACATATGAGAGATAGACTCATTACATGCAAAGCGAGATATGTGAAGCCTTTATTTGTTATAATTTGGATGATTATGGCTTACAGCTTATGAAACCCCAAGTCACAATTTTGAGGTACCCTTTGCTCAGGGGGTAGTTATTAATTAGCTGACTAGAGTGTGACACTTTGAGCCTAGAATATTGAACCTTTTCACAACATTCTAATTTTAAGCTACATTAATGCAATTCCTTTTAATTTGCATTACTGAAATAAATGGACTTTTGCACGATATTCTAATTTTTCAAGTTTCACCTGTATGTTGTTCTCTTCATTATTAGCTAATGTGAGCTTAAGGCGGCCTATCCAGAAAGGAGGGGTCCCACAGCACAGATCAAAATGAGCCCCTCATCATGGTGCTGCCCCTGGGCAAGAACGACTGTGGTTTGTTTCCCCCTCCACACCTTTTCCATGACCCTAGGGCCAGATTTTCCATGTCTTTGTTTCCAAAAATTTTAGTTTCTCATTAGCAGACTCCTGCCCAGGTTCTCACCAGGGGCATAGCTATAGGGGAGCCAGGGGAAGGGGCTGATTTGGGGCCCACCAAGAAGGAGGACTAAAATATTTTATTGTCAGGGCCCCTCAACAGTGTTATACAATGACATAATATACAGTGAAATGATATACAGTATATACTTGTAGGAAATAGACGGAGCGGCTTCCGGGTCTGGTCTGAAAGAGAGATCTTCACTAGCTTAATGAGGGAGGGTTGCACGGGAGGAGAGGGGGGGCATTCCAAAATTTGCTGTGGGGCCCAGTCATTTCTAGTTACGCCACTGGTTCTCATTAACTAGTAGAAATGTGGAAAGTACCAACCAAGGCTGACCCTTCTCTTTAAGGGACCCCAGAAGCCAACTGATCTGCCTTTTTTTTGTGTGCACCCTTAAAAGGGTTGTTAGGGAAACTTAAAGTAGCACTCCCACAAAAATGTTTATTATCTTACCTCTTAGAAACGTACATGATGTAAACTGTAGTGTAGGTAATCTTCTTACCTATGACTGTATTTGTGCCTTATCTCCTACCTTCTGATCCTCAGCTGTGTCACGTGACCAACACTCTGATCTCCATCTGACACAGCATATTATGTGGGGACAGGAAGCCAGTTTCTCTATGTATTCCTAGGGGAGCCTCAATGTCAGTCTCATAGGAATGAATAGAGAAGTAACTGACTTCCTGTCCTGTGTCAGTTGGAGATCAGAGAGTTGGTGACATGGCAAAGCTGAGGATCAGAAGGGAGGTTATAACTCACAAATACAGACACTAATTACATCATGTTCCTTTTTAACAGGTCAGAGAATAAAATATTTGTGGGAGTGCTACTTTAAATACTGTAAATAAAGCAGAGGATGTGGTAAAATAACCAAATAAATATTATTCACCTGTAAAATCCACGTTTGTTCTGCAGTGATGATGTTGCTACTACTGGTATGTATTCACTGTAGCTATTCACTATCCATTGAATTGGCTGCAGTGGTGTGGTTGGTCACAACAACATCATTGCAGGAAAGCACCAGAGATCAGCGGGGACACTGGATTGGTGGAGGCGGCTAGGTGAGTAATATTTGTTATGTTAGTGCATCCCAGGATTTCTTTGTGGTTTTTAAAGGGTTACTAAATTCTCATAAAAGAAATATTGGCATTTTAGATCAGTGGGGGTCTACGCACCAATCCATAGAACGAGGAGAGAGAAGCACACCCATATTGAGTTCTCTCTAGAAGTCTACGGACCATCCTCTGCAGTGAGGGAAAAGAGCATGATATGCGAGCACTTCTCTCTCCTCATTCTAGCAATCGGAGGGTCACAGCTCTCAAAACCCCCACCTATCAAAACTTTTGATGTGCCTCTATGACATATCAAAAGTTTTATGAAAACTCAATGACCCTTTACTGGACAATTGCTTCAGTGCTTTTTATTAAGAAATCATTCAGTTCATAAGGATTTCAAACTTCTAAAATTTATATTTAATATATTTTTAGAGTTGACAATAATTGTAATAAGTGAAAACACAAACTATTTCCATAGAATAAATCCATGCACCTAATTCATTAAAGGGTCACTAACTTTTTTTAAAAAAAGTTTGGAGACACATAAAAAGTTTAGATCGGGGGTCTGAGTGTTGAGACCCCCAATGATCTGTAGAACGAGGGGAGAGAAGTCCTCGCATATCGAGTTCTCCCCAGGACTGCAGAAGATGGAATTGAGATAGCCCATAGACTTCTATGGAAACCATCTTGTGCAGCGAGGAGAGAGCATGCTATTCACATGCTCCCATTATTCTAGAGATCGTCGGGGTCTCAATGATCAGATCTCCACTGATCTAAATTTTTAAATGGATTTTTCCATCTCAGACAATGGGGCATATCCCTAGGAGCTGCTCTCTATTCATTTCTATGAGGCCGCCGAAAATAGCCGAGAAATTTCCGTTGGCACCATAGAAATGAATGAGAGCGGTGGCCTTGCAAGCGTGGTGCACTCCCATTCACTGCTATGGGTTGAGCACTTGGTGGTGGCTGGGGCCCTCTGGCCACCACCTTCCCTGCTCCGTTTGCGGTTTTGGTGTGGGTCCCAGAGGTGGGACCCGCACCTATCAGACAATGTGGACACAATTGTCTCAGATAGGAATACTCCTTTAATGTCTCTATTCCTCAAGATACGTCTTCAATATCCGATTAGTGGTGAGGCAGGCTGACACTTGGCACCACCACTGATCAGCTGTTTGAAGAGGCTTTGGTGCTTCGATGAGTGCTGTGGCCCCTTCACAGCACACCAATCACAATGCTGTACAGTTTATAGTGGCGATGTATGGTATTGCAGCCAAGGCCCATTATTTTTAGTAGATCATGTGACCAATGAACTTGCTCCAGGAAGAGGCTGCAGTGCTCACCAGGGCGCCACATCCTCTTCAAACAGCTGGTCGCTGGGGGTGCCAGAAGTCGGACCCCAATCCATTAGATATTGATGACCTTTCCTGGCTGTCTACTGACATTTGGCGTCCTGCCCATTTTTCTGCTGGCTTTATAACCAATATCCCTAAAAGTTGATATAACACCATATCATTATAGACTTAACCAAGTCAAATTATTATTATTAATAAATATTATTCTATAACTTTGAAGGCCCAAGCTTATTTGAGATTATTTGATAGTAAGTTACTTTTTCCACCTTACATGAATGGCTGCCAGTGGAGGGGTTTCAGCTTTGATAAGCTCGGCACTTGCTGGAATTATCACTATGAGCCACATCAATTAAGATTTGTCTCTAAATCAAAGTTTGGAAGAAGATGAAAGGGTTGTAGTATCTGCAAAGGTTTGGAACATAACAAAGTCGACAGGGATATTACAAAAGAGGCCTTATGTTGTGAAAATGATATAAACACAAAAGACTCAAAGTTTACAATAAGTCTTTCAGGTAAAAAAAACTTAATCCACCAGTTGGCAAAGCATAAAAATAATTCTAATCAATCTTCCGTAAGTAGGAGATGGGAGCTTTATGAAAGAAATGTTCTAGATTGGGGCTCTGAGATGATAACATATAATGCCTTTTTACTTTAAAAAGGAAAAAAAAGGAGAAAATAAGTGCTTTAAGATGTCTTTGGAACTAATCAAGATGAAAAAAAACCAAAAAACATTTCTATTAGGCCTCATGCACACGACAGTTGTTTTTCTCGGCCTCCGTTCCATTTTTTTAGCGGATAGTATGGGGACCCATTCATTTCAATGGGTCAGCAAAAAAATGCTGATAGTTCATCCGTTTGTGTTCCGCGTCCGTCGTCCGTGTTTCCCTTCAGCAAAAAAAAATAGTGCATGTCCTACTTTTTTCACATTTGCGGACAAGGATAGGCATTTATTACAAGGGATCTGTGGAAAAAAATGGCTCCTCCAAAAAAAACGAATGCCGCATCCGTTTTTTTTGCGGACGCACAATTTGCGGACGCAAAAAACAACTGTCGTGTGCATATATGGGCCCCTTTGCCCACCTAGGCTGCAAAAAAGTGTCACACATGTGGTATCTCCGTACTCAGGAGAAGTTGGGGAATGTGTTTTGGGGTGTCATTTTACATATACCCATGCTGGGTGAGAGAAATATCTTGGCAAAAGACAACTTTTCCCATTTTTTTATACAAAGTTGGCATTTGACCAAGATATTTATCTCACCCAGCATGGGTATATGTAAAATGACACCCCAAAACACATTCTCTAACTTCTCCTGAGTACGGAGATACCACATGTGTGACACTTTTTTGCAGCCTAGGTGGGCAAAGGGGCCCATATTCCAAAGAGCACCTTAGGGATTTCACCGGCCAATTTTTACAGATTTTGATTTCAAACAACTTACCACACATTTGGGCCCCTAGAATGCCAGGGCAGTATAACTACCCCACAAGTGACCCCATTTTGGAAAGAAGACACCCCAAGGTATTCGCTAATGGGCACAGTGAGTTCATGGAAGTTTTTATTTTTTGTCACAAGTTAGTGGAATATGAGACTTTGTAAGAAAAAATAAATAAATAATAAAATCATCATTTTCCACTAACTTGTGACAAAAAATAAAAAGTTCTATAAACTCACTATGCCCATCAGCGAATACCTTAGGGTGTCTTATTTCCAAAATGGGGTCACTTGTGGGGTAGTTATACTGCCCTGGCATTTTCCAGGGGCCCTAATGTGTGGTAAGTAGGTAAATGACCTGTGAAATCCGAAAGGTGCTCTTTGGAATGTGGGCCCCTTTGCCCACCTAGGCTGCAAAAAAGTGTCACACATGTGGTATCGCCGTACTCAGGAGAAGTTGGGCAATGTGTTTTGGGGTGTCTTTTTACATATACTCATGCTGGGTGAGAGAAATATCTCGGCAAAGTTAGCGGAAATTGATATATTTTTTTTTCTCACAAAGTCTCCCTTTCCGCTAACTTGGGACAAAAATTTCAATATTTCATGGACTCAATATGCCCCTCACGGAATACCTTGGGGTGTATTCTTTCCGAAATGGGGTCACATGTGGGGTATTTATACTGCCATGGCATTTTAGGGGCCCTAAAGCGTGAGAAGAAGTCTGGAATATAAATGTCTAAAAATTTTTTCGCATTTGGATTCCGTGAGGGGTATGGTGAGTTCATGTGAGATTTTATTTTTTGACACAAGTTAGTGGAATATGAGACTTTGTAAGAAAAAAAAAAATAATTCCGCTAACTTGGGCCAAAAAAATATCTGAATGGAGCCTTACAGGGAGGTGATCAATGACAGGGGGGTGATCAATGACAGGGGGGTGATCAATGACAGGGGGGTGATCAGGGAGTCTATATGGGGTGATCACTCCCCTGTAAGGCTCCATTCAGATGTCCGTATGTGTTTTGCGGATCCGATCCATGTATCAGTGGATCCGTAAAAATCATACGGACATCTGAATGCAGCCTTACAGGGGGGTGATCAATGACAGGGGGGTGATCAGGGAGTCTATATGGGGTGATCACCTCCGTCATTGATCACTCCCCTGTAAGGCTCCATTCAGACGTCCGTATGTGTTTTGCGGATCCGATCCATCTATCAGTGGATCCGTAAAAATCATACGGACGTCTGAATGGAGCCTTACAGGGGGGTGATCAATGACAGGGGGGTGATCAATGACAGGGGGGTGATCAGGGAGTCTATATGGGGTGATCACCTCCGTCATTGATCACTCCCCTGTAAGGCTTCATTCAGACGTCTGTATGTGTTTTGCGGATCCGATCCATCTATCAGTGGATCTGTAAAATTCATACGGACCTCTGAATGGAGCCTTACAGGGGGGTGATCAATGACAGGGGGGTGATCAATGACAGGGGGGTGATCAGGGAGTCTATATGGGGTGATCACCTCCGTCATTGATCACTCCCCTGTAAGGCTCCATTCAGACGTCCGTATGTGTTTTGCGGATCCGATCCATCTATCAGTGGATCCGTAAAATTCATACGGACCTCTGAATGGAGCCTTACAGGGGGGTGATCAATGACAGGGGGTGATCAGGGAGTCTATATAGGGTGATCAGGGGTGATCAAGGGTGAATAAGGGGTTAATAAGTGACAGGGGGAGGGGTGTAGTGTAGTGGTGCTTGGTGCAACATATTACTGAGCTACCTGTGTCCTCTGGTGGTCGATCCAAACAAAAGGGACCACCAGAGGACCAGGTAGCAGGTATATTAGACGCTGTTATCAAAACAGCGTCTAATATACCTGTTAGGGGTTAAAAAAAATCACATCTCCAGCCTGCCAGCGAACGATCGCCGCTGGCAGGCTGGAGATCCACTCGCTTACCTTCCGTTCCTGTGAGCGCGCGCGCCTGTGTGCGCGCGTTCACAGGAAATCTCGCGTCTCGCGAGAGGACGCGCCGGCGCGTCCAGGAGGAATGAATCAACCACCTCCAGGACGCGTCGCTGCGTTCGGCGGTCCGGAGGTGGTTAAATCACATTTTTATGTTAATGGGGTTCTCTTGGAATTCATAAAATAAAATTACTGAAAATACTTAAACATTACTTTATTATAAATTTACTCCCAAATACCTTTCTTTAGTTATAATGGCTCTTTTCTTTCTGTGGAGACATTATTAGGGAAAATAAAATGTCCTATTAGTACACACAAAATTTTTCCTAATCACACAAGTGGACAAGTTACGTCAGAACACTGAGCTGCCTCATCCTGCTATCTGCTCTGCTTGTCAGGTATTGTGATCCTGAATACAGATGATAAGGTCTTCACCTGAATCTGTAATGCCTTTAGGTAGAGACAGACATGGACAGTGAGCCCTGACCTACAACCCAGCCCCCTTTACCTACCTACTAGCAGTACAAGCCCTAGGTAGCAAGACTGCAACTGGTAAACAGTCCCTATACTATTAAGGTGCAGAGACGGACAAACACCGAAAGAAAATACAACACAAAAACAGGGTCGCAACAATAAGATTAAGGGGGCACACAGATATGAATCAACATTCGGGAGTGCAAAAGTGGTCCAAAACACACTATGGAAAAACCAAGACTGAAGTACAGTCAAGAGAACCACAACAGAAATGCACATCCCACAAATGCCAATAAGTACATTTTAAAAATTGTATACAATAGAACTTTGTGTTGGTGAAAAATAAAACCACCTAAACAGAGTCCACTAACGTCCAAAAATAAGGACATAAAATGTATATAACCCAGCTACATCAATAACCATATATATGAATGCATATAAACCTTACATCAAAATATAATATGGCATCAAAGGAATAAGAATAGGACCAGATCTGGTCAGAATATAAGAGCCATGACCTGTGGGGGAGCTGGCAAAGTGGACCTGTGAGACATGAAGAAAGACGCCCCACGCGTATCGCCGGCGCAGTCCGGCTTCCTCAGGGGTCATCTTTCACCAACAAAAAGTTCTATTGTATACAATTTTTTAAATGTCTATGTGTTATTTTTGTCTAATAAAAAATTGTTGTTTTTTACTTATTTTGTAGGATAGGCATTTCTGTTGTGGTTCTATTGACTATACTTCAGTCTTGGTTTTTACAAAAACAGGGTCGCACGTAAGTGGGTCAGAACCAGACAGGTTATGCAGTACCAAACAAGAGACAGAGTGTGGTCAGAAGAAAAGCCGAGATCAGAACCAGACGGGCAACGCAGTACCAAGCGAGAGATTTAGAGTGGTCAGAAAACAAACCGAGGTCAGAGGAACGAGCAATCCAACAAGCACAGGAACCAGGAACACAGCTAGTGAGTCAGAGACTATTAATGTCACTGGTGTATGGCCATGAAGGGGTTTTAATAGAGCAGAGAGTCCCAGGATCCTGTTGCAAAAGATGCTGTTGCATCACCAGGGGGTGTGGCTTAGCTACTGCGAGGCCAGAGATTGCACTGCTGGAGCCTGGACAAGTGAGTGCTTAACATTACCCCGCCTCCTAAGAGGGGCCACCAGGCCCTCAACCTGGGGAGCAGGCTTTATGGTCAAGCTATCTTATTAAACGAGGAGCATGAACATCCCGAGCCGGCACCCATGTTCTCTCCTCAGCACCATATCCCTTCCAATAAATTACAGGATGTACTGCAGATATCTCTGAACTCTCCAAGACTCAAGAATTTTCTTCACCTCATACTCAACCTCGCCTAGAATTACCACCGGATCAGGAGGTTTAGGTGGAGGAATCACAGGAGGAATGTTCTTCTTAAGCAATGATTTATGAAAAACATCATGGATCTTGAACAAGTGTCATAATAGAAGGCGAGAAGATACCAGGTTTATAACAGATGTGATATTATATGGTGCAATAAACTTAGGAGCAAGTTTACCAGATGGTACTTTGAGGCCCAATTTTTTTTATAGAAGGCCGGACAAATTCTCCGAACACGAAGGAAGTCATTTACTTAGCTGAAATACGCCTTTGCCCCTTTCACCCCAGTTCCAAAATTGCGGCATGGGTGGGGAAGGGGGAGGGCCCTCAGGCCCATCTCATCATTCACCATTTTCTATGTATGTTTTAGGTGGAGAAAATGTACTAAATGTAAGACAGCTCGGAGGCTTACTGGATGCGTACTAGATGCGCTGAAGTTATGGAGAGGGCTGCGCCTCTTCATAACTTCGGCAGATCCACTGCCAGCTATGGGCCTTTATTAAGACCGGCGTCTAAAACACAGGTCTTAATAAATGTGTCCCGAAGTTCGGACCCAAAAAAATGCTTTTTATTAGTTTGTTTAAATTGTTCTTGTTAGCCTGGGTCCAAACTGTGCACAAATCGTTCTCAATAGCATCTACCACAGAAATCACAGAATTTGCTCAGAGACTGAAGAAAAGCGTGGATTAAAGCCATAATTACAATAAGAAGGTGAGATGCCACTAGAAGAGCTGACATGTTTTTTTATGCAAGTGGCACAAACCTCTTCCACTTGTTCTGACAGTCGGAAACAAAGCATCTTAAAAACAGCTCCAAAATCTGCTTGACCCTTTCAGTTTGTCCATTTGTCTCAGGATGGAATGCAGGTGAAAAGGAGAGTTTAAGCCCTAAACTGTTGCTATATTCTCTCCAGAATCTCAAGACAAACTGGACACCTCTATCTGAGACAATGGACTTGGGTATCCTATTTAGGCTCCATTCACACGTCCGCAAGTGTGGTCCGCATGCGTTCCGCAATTGTGCAGAACGGGTTCGGACCCATTCATTCTCTATTGGGACGGAATGGATGCGGAGAGCACACTGGCTTCTGTAATTCACCCACTGGCCCTTGGTATTGCCCATATGGCACAGGTAGGTTAGCGTTAGGTCCCGTGCCACCTGAGATACCTTGACGTGGTGCATGGGCTCCGGTATGTCCTTCATATAAGGATATATTGGCTAAAGTCTCATTTTTAACATCAGTGTGAGGGTTTTGTCAGATTTTGTTGATTGCATCCACCACAGTAGTGCACCTATTTTTCTAAATGTTTATTTGATATAGTCAATTACATCCACACATTTTGCCATCTGGTGTAGGATGTCTATGTAGCACTTGTGGTCTGCTGCAGGCATCCTCCATTGTACGCATTTCTTGCTGGGGATCGCCATTAGCAACGGACCACAAGTGCAGGATTTGCTCCCCCGGTTATAAATGCACAACTGCATATGGGGTTGTGCACTTGCTGCTTTTTGAGACTATGTTATATTATGTAATTTGTTTCCGTGTGCAATCCACATTTTTCTCACTCCCATTACTAGAAATGTCTATTCTTGTTCACAATACGGACATGAATAGGGCATGCTGTATAATTTGTGGACCAGGTACACAGATGTGGACAGCACACAGATGACATCCGTGTGCTGTCTGTACTCCCAGATGCCCTGACTTTCAGGACCCGTAGTTTACCTTGATGCAAAATGCTGGACTCTTGCAATGATGCATTGATGGTGCAGGCACGCATGTTACTGTCTGTTCTATGCCGTCGACATTCTGAAGAGTGGTGTCTTGTGTAGTCTCTGTCTTGGACAAAAAACAAAAGGACCAGCAACCAGCTTGGTCCTGTGACAGCAGAGGCCTATGATTGCTACATCTGCTTGAACAGTACGTCAAATGCTGAAATACACACGTTCATGAGGTCAAATCATAAACAAAAATCACTAAAATAAAGTGGCCTGAATGGGAGGAAATGCTCACAAACCCCAAACACTGTGGCGTGTTTATAATCGGGGGAGTAATTCCTCCGCATGTGATCCGTTGCTATCGGCAATACCTAGCAAACATTGCATACAATGGAGGATGTCGGCAGCGGATCACATGCAGCACAAGGGCATCCTACACAAGATAGAGTAGTGTGTGCATGAAAATATACAAATACAAAAATCACTGGAAAAGGTGCACCACAATGATATGCAAGTGATAATACTGGCCAATCCCTCAGGCTGATGTTAAAAACGGAGACTTTAGCCAATGTACTCCAGTCAGGAACACAACGGAGCCCTTTTGCACCACCGTCAAGGTATCTCAGTGTGGCATAGGTCCTACCACTAGACTACCTACGGTGTGTGAACACGGTCTGAATGGTGCTAAGATCTAACTCACAGCCAAGCTCCCACATACCTCCATAGTGAGATCACTCATGCAGTGGGGGAGGGGATAGGGCTGCAAGCCCAACCTATAACAGGCCATGTGACACAGGCTACCAGGTGCTCAGGAATGTTACCAGCATTGCACAATGGCACATTCCATCTATAAAATGAAAAATCACTAAAATAAAGTGGCCTGAATGGGAGGAAATGCTCAAAAACCCCTAACATAAATAAGTTATATCTCTACATACACTAGCTGCAGGGTGGGCCCCCAGAATCAATTCCACTGGTGGGCCCTAGGCTCCCCAGTCCGACACTGCTTGCATAGGTATAAGCTGCCTTACTCTGCAGATGCTCCCTGGGTCCCTAGTAGCCAAGTCCATCCTGCCTTGCAGTGGGTTCTGGTGAACATCTAGGAGTAGCCTTAGCTTCCTACCAACCAGAGTGGTCTAGGAGGACTGGTAGCAGCTATGAGTTTGATGGCTGTGGTTCTGGATGACGACCATAGTGTATCTTAGAGTACTTTCACACTAGCGTTATTCTTTTCCGGCATTGAGTTCCGTCCTAGGGGCTCAATACCAGAAAAGAACTGATCAGTTTTATCCTAATGCATTCTGAATGGAGAGCAATCCGTTCAGGGTGCATCAGGATGTCTTCAGTTCAGTCTTTTTGACTTTTCAGGACGGAGATAATTCCACAGCATGCTGCGGTTTTATCTCCGTCCAAAATTCCGGAACACTTGCAAAAAAATGTGCCTGCCGGAATCCTCTGCCGCAAGTGTGAATGTACCCTTGCAGACAGTCTGTTAATCCGCACCTTAGAATACCGGACCCTTCGTAAAAATTGTCATAGCTTCATTTTTGACTTTTGACATACCTCTTCCCTAAATTTGGGTCCACAAATGTCTTGCAGTTGGAAAAAAAACCATAAACTTGTATCTGATGGGGCCATGCCAATGTTGAAGCATGACAAGATGCCCTAAAAGTGACTAGAAAATGTTCAATGATGTTGAAAATGACCCTGGACACCAAGAATTGATCTAGATGCCATGACTATTAATGTTGTACGTTACATGTACATCTGCAACAAGCCTCGCTGCCTCGACCAGGGATGGAAACACTGAGGTTTCACTAAAGCTTGCAAATAAAGACAAATATCTCCAAAACTTTCTCTTTATTTTGCCCAGAAATGTCTCCTGGGAAATGTGATAAATTTCCTCTCTTTCTTTAATTATCAGCAGATGGAGTTTTCTTTGTTGTAGCTGACCAGCTTAACCAGGTGCTTTCCCTTCTAAATCACAGAGAAGACTCTCTAGAGGTTAATTGTCACTGCTCGTCAATGAAAACTTTTGGGATCATGAATCAATGTATTGAATGGTGAAATATACCAAAGAAAATCTCATTAATTATTTTACTGCAAGCCGACTGGAACTATTTTCTTTCATAAATCATGATTATTCATTTGATTTTATGACTCTGGAACTGCTGCGAAACATTATATCCGGCCTCTCCGAAGGATGACATTATGTGTTTTCGTGATTAAACAGGAACCTCCATGGTTTGAGAACTTGTCTGGAGGTTATAATTCATCATTAATAATGAGCTGTGGACTTTTTTGTTCCCATAATCAACAGTTTTTAAAAATCAATTAATTTGGAGTTGGTTTCTGCATAATGCTGACCACACAGGGATTGATGCTAACTCAGATATGGTGTCTCTCTCTGCAGTATCGAGCACTTGCTAGGCGGTAAGCTGCACAGGGGTCCCCCATATGTAGCATCCCTTGCATCTAAATCCATCGGTAACTACATGTGGTATTTATACATCTTTGTTGCCCCGCTATATGTGCACAGCAAGCCTTACTTATCACTAGTTTATCAAGATTTATTTGGTGATTATCTATTATTTACTTAGGCCTTATTCAACCTTTACCAATCCCCTAATGAACCCACATGGGGGAAACGCGTCAGGGTGATGCCCAAAATAGGTCTAACTGTCTAGGGTTATCCAGGGTGCATACAGGCACCAGGGCGGAGAGACCCCACATTTACGAGTGGTCTCCGGGCAGAGGGCAGACTAGGACTTCCACAGGGAAAGTTTCCCCTAGAATACCCCTCCTCCTCTCTATCGTCCTTTACGACCCTGGTCCCATCCCACCCCTTTTCTTTATATTTTAATATATTTTTTGTGATCATCATTTGTGATTGCCTACCTACCTCACCAATGGGGTTCCCAAATGCTAGCCCCCTTTGGTTACACTTATCTGCGGGTTACATTTTAAATTAATTGAAATAAAATTATGATTTTAAGGGTCCTTTTTCTTTTTGTTGTTACTAACTCAGATATGGTTGCCATGATGGGCAATCATCCTATAGTAGAGACAGTGTTACCAAACATTTTTCTTTCAGTGGTTGTTGTATGTACCTGTAGTTGGGGTCGTAGAAATGATTTAGCTGGAGTATGTACCATAATCCGGGGGCAGAGCAAGTGAGGACTGGGAAGGAATTTGTACCAGATGATGGGTGCTAGAGGGACACCAACAAGGCATTCTACCTCGAGCCAGGTATTTTCATACAGGGTTGGGGCAGCTTAACCATGACAATGTGTCAATGCTACAGGTTCCTGCTCATCAGGATAACGCCAAGTAACAGACCAAGTAAATATTGTCTGCCTGGTCATTTGTTACAACCGATAGGATAAAGAACTACAGGCAAACCTACTGAAACGTCTGAAACTATAATTGCTCACCTGGGGAAAGCGTGGGGCCGACCACATAGAGGAAGTGATAGAAATGTATGCAAATTTTGCCCAAAGTTGGTAGTTTATTGTTTATGAGGTAGTTCAGAGGATGGCATTTTAATATCTTGGGGTATGTTGACAACTGTGTCTTAAAATAACATCAGGAGTGTATTGACCATGTGGGCACTGGGACAGTGCTCAGATGTCTAGCTTCTGGCTCAAATGCATTGAGGTGCAAAAGGGAAACAAGATTTATGTAGGCATTGCCTTAACTCTTATTTCCCTATATCCATTCATCCACTTTTTGTCATCCTGTTCCTTTTCTTTGAACTCTTCCGAGCATAAATGTCTCTTCTATTGGTCTGGATGTCCTAACAGTCTTGTTTCAGATCTTTCCAAGGTTCTTTTCATCTGAGCGTTAGTCCTGTCAATGCAGAGGTGTCTCAGGTTACAGATTTGTTTTAAAAAAGATTGTCCGGTTTAGACATCCCCGATTGATCCTATCAAGGCAAACATCAAGAGCGCGTCTCCATATGGAAGACCTGGCCCATCAGTGCATTACAAGGAGATCACATTGATTTCAATGTGTGGTTGCCCCACTAGGCAAGTAAAATGAAAAGCCACTACTTTCTGCAGTGATAACAACTGATTTTGAGTGGCCGGGTCAGTGGACACTCCTGCAGGTCTTCATCAACTTTGAAGTCCAAAGTTAGCTCTTTTTGTTCTCAGAATGATAGTTTTTTTTTCAGATTTCAGGTTGTGAATCACTTGTGCTAAGCTCCTTAAAGCATGGACTTGAATAGTGACTGTCAGAAGTAGGAGGAATGGTCTGCACCCACCTATCGGGCATAGAGTATAGATTAATTCTTCTAGTGACTGCCAAACTAAAGAGGAGCACCAATAACCAGAAGAACTAATTTATAAGTCCCAGTAGAAACAGAGATAAATCTAGTCAGAAGAGCCTGACGTTCCAGACCAGGTCAGCAGCAGTTTTGTCACAGTGTGAGCTGCATCAGAAGCAGAATACAGGCTCTCCGTAACAGTTGCCTGTGTTCTGCTGATAGTCCTGCATGGCAAGAGCAGATAATCGGATTTCTTCTGATCATTTTCACTTAAAGCACGTCCATTAGTTCCGGTGACATCACCGGGCTCACTGCTAGGCGAAAGCCTCCGTCTAGCTTACCCATGGAGAGCCCGGTACATCACCGGATCTGCAGAAAAGGCACTTGCCCTGTGCGATTCAGTGCAGGGAAAGGGAGAGCATCGAAGCATGAAATGCTCCGATGCTCATGTCAGAGGGGCCGGAGAGGTAAAGAAGGGGATATGTCCGGGTTCAGCTCTGACAACCCTTTAAAGCAAATATAATTAGGAAATCAATGTCTATTATTATTGTTGTTGTTTGTTATTATCTAATATACACAGCAAGTGCGGGTTTACTTTAGGTTTGCAAACAGTGAGCTGGCACATTAATTCCCACTGTATTTTTAGAGACCGGTGGTTGCAGGAATAGCACAGACATTAAAGACATTCAGTGGATTTACCCTAAGTTCACACCTGAGCGTTTTACAGCACGTTCCTACGCACTGTAAAACGCTCAACAAGGAGAAACCAATGCTTCCCTATGGGAATGGTTCTCACCTGGGCGTTTTACAGCGCGTACGATCGCGCTGTAAAACGCCCGACGCTCAAACAAGTTCTTGAGCTTCTTTGTGGCGTTTTGTCACGCGTTCCCGTACATAGACTTTCGGGAACGCGCGACAATGGGCATTCGCTTGTCTCTGTATAAGCGATTGTAAACGCCCGTACAATCGCGCATACAGAGCGCTCCTTTCAGAACGCTCAGGTGTGAAACCAGGGTTAAGAAATCCCCTCATGAAGGGCACAGGTGGAGATGACCTGCTCAGATTGTTGGACTGAAAACGAATCTGGTTCACCTTTACACATTGCAATAGAAAGAAGTGATTGTTCCTTGTCTTGTGAAAAAAATTTTTATATGTATTTTTTTTACTCACTTATATAGAGTGGTACATTCCGCAGCGCTTCACAGACATTAGCATCACACTATGGCCTCATGCACACGACAGTGTTTTTTCACTGTCAGTGATTTGGCTTCAGTGGTCCGTGTCCGATTTTGCTTCAGTTGTGTTTACTTGTGTCTTCCTTTTTTTCTGTCTGACAGGGGAAAAAAAAGGAAGGTTAATGAAAAGTGTCATTTTATTGCACCAAGGTCTTGTAGAAAAAAACGGACACGGACGTGGACACGGGTGACATACCAGTTGTGCATCCGTTTTTTTTTGACGGACTCATTGACTTGAATGGGTCCGTCCTCCATTTTCCACTGACAAGAATAGGAAAAGTTATATTTTTTTGACGGACTGGAATCACGGATCAATGACGCAGAGAAAAAACGGAGGACTATCAGTTTTTTTTCACAGCTCCATAGAAATGAATGGGACCTCCTCTAAACTGTGAAAAATGACGGAACGGATGCGGATGCACACAACGGTCGTGTGCGTGAGGCCTTGCCCTGATGGGGCTCACAATCTACGTTCCCTATCAGTATGTCTTTGGCGTATGAGAGGAAACCGGAGAACCCGGAGAAAACCCACGCAAACACGGAGGGTTCGGGGGTATGGGGGGGACAAACTCCATACATTCAAAGAGGTTATCCAGATTTGAAAAAAATAAAAATAAAAATAAACATGACTGCCTTTTTGCAAAAACAGCCACACATGTTCACTGAATATTTGTAGTATTGCAGCTTAGCCCCATTCACTTGAATGCAGTAGAGCTGCAATACCAGACACAACCCATTGACTGGTACGGAGCTGTTTCTGGGGAAAAAAAACTGCCATGTTCTCTAATTCTGCAAAACCCCTTTAAATGATTAGTGCTTACTGACATTCTATCTATCTATCTATCTATCTATCTATCTATCTATCTATCTATCTATCTATCTATCTATCATCTATCTATCTATCTATCTATCCATCTATCTATCTATCTATCTATCTATCTATTATCTATCTATCTATCTATCTATCTATCTGTCTATCATCTATCTATCTATCTATCTATCTATCTATCTATCTATCTATCTATCTATCGATCTATCTATCATCTATTATCTATCCTGAAAAAGCAGCTCATCTTTAGGAAATGTTAAAATTTTCCGCTTTTGATCTACAGTTAAGAGAAAAAAAAAGTTTTTAAATTTAAAAAATGATGTCTACTGAGTATCAGCAGAAAAAAAAAATCTGCTATCTTGTTACTTGGCTTCAAAATTAAGGCGGTGTAAAAAATAGTTAAAATAATTAAGAAGGAACTGCAAATCTGTCTTTGCCTGCTTTGAATTTTGCATTAACAATTTGGTGGAAGACTTATAAAAAAAAAAAAGCCAAATAGAAATTTTCATTTTTAGAGTATTCAGCGCCACCTGGTGGACAATTGAAATATTTAATTTAATGGGTAAACGTATGAACTCCATTGTTAAATATTAAGAGAAAGCTACAGCCTTTGTATCCCTTCGGTTTACTTAAAACAAAATAAACGCAAATTTAATTATCTTTATCCCCTTTTTATCTTCTTTTCACGGTATTGAGTGAAATTTTTTAAATTTTTTTTTCTTAGAAGGCATTACCAGTCACTGCCAGCAGATGTCATTGTCTGCTCATTTATAAGCCAGCACTAGCGGGCGTTCTTTTCCACTAAGTGGGTGATCTCCTCTTAAGGTCGTCCAGAAGAGTTTGGGGAAGAAAGCAAACCATTCATTCTGAGCCCACGATGAATTCGACAACAATTATGTGTGAATAGCCGCTGTGCGGTTAACTGAGAAAATATTATTCCAAGCTTTCTGTATGGACAGCTGGTTTACATTGAAGAAGGAATAAAAAAAATTAAAAAAAAGATTACAAAATAAATTGTCAAATCCTGAACGTAGGAAATTCCCTTATAATTCTGCTCTCCGTTTTCTTGTAAGGAGTGACCGAATATCCCATCCCTTCACCGCAGCTAATATCCCCAAAACTAAAGGCTAATTCAGGAATACTTAATATTTCTGGGAAATGATATAATACCCGGGGCTGAGGTTATGTTTTCTATGTCCCTATTCAATATTAAATCATTGTAGAGTCAAAGTGAGGCACAGTCCTGAGGGTTCGTTAGGGTATATTCACATGTGGCAAAAATTTCCACAACTGAAAATCAGTTCCATTCATCAGAATGGGGTGGATTTCTGCAATCCCCCTTTTAAATGAATGCAAAAGTCTCCAAAATTTCTGCAACACATTTGATACATGTGAATTAGCCTGAATCCAAGACTAGAACATGTCCAATTCAAATGTATTTTGAACCTTCTGTTCACCCAGAAAGTCTAATGGATTTTTTGTCATAAAAGTGATGGCGGAGCTTGTCATATGCACTATTAAGGGGTTAAACAATATCCTCAACAGTGGGGTAAAAGAAGCAAAGGGATTATAGTCATACCCATCATAAAAATAATACTTGCACCCTATCCACTATGTTCTTATCTAGGGCGCAGGTAACACGTCTCACCACCAGAGGTCGCCTGATCTTCCACCCAAGGAAAAGTTAGCAAACTTTTTTTTTTTTCCAGTGCATCTGGAAAATGAATTACTGCTGTGAGGCTTGGTTGTATAATTACGGAGGTATTAAGCACACTTTAACATTGTTTCGCTGCCCTTTATTCTTCTGTAATTTATCACTGACGTTAAGAAGAATTTCAGAAACTTATATTGATATATTCACAATGATATAAAAATAATTCACTATTACATATACTAGCAACTGTCTATTATGGGCTTCCTAATTTTAACTCCTCATAAGGCCCCATTGCACATGACCATATTTTTGGCTTCGGATCCGATGCGGACACATTCATTTTTATTTGGCCGGAGTGCACACCATGTGCAGTCTGCATCCGTATATATACAGCATATCTGCAGCTCCGCAAAACATTTTTAACATGTCCTGTTCTTGTCTATATTGCAGGCAAGAATAGGCATGTCTACAGGGGTGCACCTAGCCTTTAAGCTGCCTGAGGCGAAAACTGAAACTGCCAATTTCTTAACCTAACCCCTTTGCCACAATTAAAGCGCTCATTGCGCATGGCCCTTCCGCTGCCCCCCTCTTGCCCCAACCTGGTGCTGCCTGTGGCAATTACCTCAACTGGCCTCATTGGTGGTGCACCCCTGCATGTCTACAATAGTGCGGAACGGGAAAGTGCAGGGCACACGCAGCCAGTATCCGCGTATTGCGGATATGTGGTTTGCCGACGGCAAAACAGACACAGTCATGTGCACGAGGCCTTAAAGGGAACCTGCCACTGATAAACCATGCACAGTGCCTTGCAGTGCTAGCTCAACTGAATGTAACGATACCTTTCACTTAGCGATCCATTGCTTCACTCTGGAGAAAAAGTGCTTTTAATCCGTATTCAAATTAGCACTTAAGTGCACCAAGGGCGGGCCTAAGCTCCTCTGTGTACCCTTCAGCTTCCTCTGCCAACCCCCCTCCTTTATGATAGTGATGAGCGGAATAGGCAATATTCGTTTTCGCGATATTTCACAAAACTTTTGCATAATATTGGAAATAAATTAGCGAATTTGAGAATTCGTGATCTCCAGTCATTATTTTTGTGCAACTTCACATTTTATCAGGTCTGAGTAGATATTACTGATTGGTGCACTAAGTATTGTTGTGACATCACAGCACTATGTCTGCAGCATGTATATATGGACAGCAGAGAAACAGTAATTCCTATCACACTACCTAACACCCTATAGCTCCACTATATCAGGATATAACTACACTGACTATCTCCCACTAACTATCTGTATTATATATGAGCTAACTAACTATCTAATGTAATTGGATAAGGAATAGGATCCAGATGAAAGCACAGAGCACAGCAATGTCACTGCTCTCTCTCTCTCAGAACTGCAATAAACTGCATACAATGGATGCTGGGGAATTTCTTATATAGTAAGGGGCAGGGAACTTTCCTATTGGTTGCTAGGGATGTTGCTAAGCTCAGACAAAGACATTGCAGCCTTCTCATTGGCCCACAAGCAAGAAGGGAGGTTACTGATGAAAAAAAATCTAGAATATTCGAAATTACGAATATATAGCACTATATTCTACATCTTCGCGAATTCTCGAAGTGCCGATATTCTCGATAAAAATTTGCAATTAGAATATTGACGATCAACACTACTTTATGATTGGCAGGGCCAGGTTCCTGCATAGTCATCTCATCTCAAGAAAGAGAGGAAGGGTCTGGCAGAGGAAGCAGGAGCAGCAAGGTTGCACAGTGCACATAACTGCTCATCTCGATATGGGTTAAAAATCCTTTTTATCTAGAATGAAGCAATGGATTGCTAAGTGAAAGGTATCTGTCAGGAGGTTATCAAGCCAAGATACTGTGCATGGCTATGCTAAGATGGTTGCCATAATGAGCAGTCGGGCACCGGCTGGTCAACCTATTAGTGAGCCTGGAAGCCAAGGCAGTTAGGTTCCTGGCTCAGCATCCACTATCAGAATTAGGTGGGCGATTTAAAGGGCCAGCATTCACCTATTTTTGCAACTCCTATAACGGTAAATGGAGGGTGGCTGCACATGCGCGGCTGTTTTCTGTTCACTTTGGGGGTCCCGTTCTGGAGATAGGAGTGGGATCTGCACCTATCTGATATTTATGGCATATCCTAGCGATATGCCACAAATGTCTCAGTTGGGAATACCCTATTAAGTCTGTTACTTAGTCGTTGCCAGTTGCCTGTGATTGCCTAAAGTGACCTGGCTCTGTGCTTTGTGTCTGAACTTTAAACCTGCTCGCTAACCCTCTATGTGTAAAATGCGACTTATTTTTTGGATTAAAGGGGTTGTGCAGCCAGTATATATAAGTCGTCAATAGCTGATCGGCGGGGTCTGACTCCCAGTACCTCAGCTGATCAGCAGTAAGAAGAGAAGGGGGCACTTGTGAGAGCACTACTTATTCTTTAAGATTACTCTGCGCTTCTTCTCGCTTGAAGCACAGGTGCAGTGTACTTATAAGTGCTTGTCCCATTCACGTGAATGGACAAACATTTGTAATTGCACTGTGCTGCCAAGACTTCTAGCACTGCCTCCTCTTCAAACAGCTGGTCAGCAGAGGGTTGGGAGTTGGACTCCCAATGACCAGACATTGATGATCTATCCTGAGGATAGGTCATCAATAGAGTTGAGCAAACACCTAGATGTTTGGGTTCGGGGAGTTCGGCCGAACTTTAAAAAAAAGTTCGGGTTCGGGACCCAAACTTGATCCGAACGTGGACCCGAACCCCATTAAAGTCAATGGGGACCCGAACTTCACATTATTATTTTCCGATATAACATGGTTATAACGGAAAATAATAGTATTAGCTTTTTCAGATCTGAGTTTTCACGATCGTGAAAACTCAGATCCGACAGTATATTCTAACACAGAGGCGTTCCCATGGTGATGGGGACGCTTCAAGTTAGAATATACTAAGAACTGTGTACATAACTGCCCCCTGGCAGCACCCGATCTCTTACAGGGGGCTGTGATCCACACAATTAACCCCTCAGGTGCCGCACCTGAGGGGTTATTTGTGCGGATCTTAGCCCCCTGTAAGAGATCGGGTGCTGCCAGGCAGCAGGGGCCAGACCCCCCTCCCTCCCCAGTATTAAAATAATTGGTGGCCAGTGTGGCCCTCCTCCCTCCCCAGTATTAAAATCATTGGTGGCCAGTGCGGCCCTCCCACCCCCACCCCCCCTATTAAAATCATTGGTGGTTAGTGCGGCCCCCCCACTATTAAAATCATTGGGCCACCAATGATTTTAATACTGAGGAAGGAGGGGGGTCTGGCCCCCTGCTGCCTGGAAGCACCTGATCTCTTACAGGGGGCTAAGATCCACACAATTAACCCCTCAGGTGTGGCACCTAGGGGGTTAATTGTGTGGATCACAGCCCCCTGTAAGAGATCAGGTGCTGCCAGGCATCAGGGGGTCGTTATGTCCACAGTTCTCAGTATATTCTAACTTGAAGCGTCCCCATTCACGATCTAACTCAAATCCAATGGTATATTCTAACATAGAGGCGTTCCCATGGTGATGGGGATGCTTCAAATTAAAATATACCATCGGATTGGAGAGGGCGCTCCTCCTACTGGTAAGTGACAGGTCTGTGCTTTAAGCAATGCGTCGCACAGACCTTTCACTTACCAGTAGGAGGAGCGCCGGCCGGCCACAGACAGCGCATGTAAGTATAATGCTGCTTAAAGTGCTAAGTAACCGTGGCAGCCAGGACTGCAGTAGGGTCCTGGCTGCCATGGTAACCGATCAGAGCCCCAACGATTAAACTGGGACTCCGATCGGAACTGCCCCTCTGCTGCCACCAATGATGGGGGGTGGTTGTTAACCAATGATTTTAATTAGGGGGGAGGGGAGGCCGCACTGGACACCAATGATTTTAATAGGGGGTGGGTGGGCCGCACTAGCCACCAATGATTTTATTAGGGGGTGGGGGGGCCGCACTAGCCACCAATGATTTTAATAGGGAGGGGGTGGGGGGGCCGCACTGGCCACCAATGATTTTTATACTGGGGAGGGAGGGAGGGGGGGCCGCACTGGCCACCAATGATTTTAATACTGAGGAGGGAGGGGGGTCCCGCCCCTGCTGCCTGGCAGCTCCTGATCTCTTACAGGAGGCTGTGATCCGCACAATTAACCCCTCAGGTGCGGCACCTGAGGGGTTAATTGTGCGGATCACAGCCCCCTGTAAGAGTTCAGATGCTGCCAGGCAGCAGGGGTCCGTTATGTCCACAGTTCTCAGTATATTCTAACTTGAAGCGTCCCCATCACTATGGGAACGCCTCTGTGTTAGAATATACCGTCGGATCTGAGTTTTCACGATCTAACTCAAATCCGATGGTATATTCTAACATAGAGGCGTTCCCATGGTGATGGGAATGCTTCAAGTTAAAATATACCATCGGATTGGAGAAAACTCCCATCCGATGGTATATTAATATTACCCGAACACCGAACCCGAACTTCTCTCCTGGTTCTGTCTCTCAGTCTCTCCTGGTTCTGACCCTGCTTGTCAACTACTTTTTGTACCCTGGCCATTCTGGTAGGTCTGCTTCTAGCAAGCTTGCACTAGTTTTCTGCTACCTTACTCTGTAGACATAACCTGGATCCCAATCATTCTGAAACAGCTGTCTGCAGATGAGATGCTGGCTTATTTAACATCCAAGGCGTATTTAAAGGGCTGAACATTGACTTATAGGATAGCTGACTTACATCTGGTGGCATCAGAGGCAGAGCTTGTTAAGAGCTCATTTGCATCCATTTCTTCCCAGAATTCCAGAGGAACATGTATGGCCTTAAAGTCTCCTCATGACGATTAAGGTGCTCTTTCCCCAAGGAGAGATAGTACCCCCCAAGTTATGACTTAGGCCCCTCACCCAGTTAAGCCAGTACTCTCTGCTCTGCAAGGATGAGGGACAATCACCCTGCAGATGAGGTGCTGGCTAATTTAATACCCGAGTCATGTTTCATGGCCAATTTAATGGATTGAACATTGACTTATAGGATAGCTGACTTACATCTGGTGGCATTATAGGCAGGGCCTACTAATAGCTCATTCATATCCCTTTCTTCCATGTGTTTTTACAGATACCCATCTTTTGACTATCTTCCTGAGTAAGATATTGAAGTTGTTTTAGATTATTCATTTGCCTAATCCAGTGTTTCCCAACCAGTGTGCCTCCAGCTGTTGCAAAACTACACCTCCCAGCATGCCTGCACAGCCAAAGGGATTGGTAAAGGGCAGAGAGCTCCAGTCCGACTCAGACGCCAGCAAGGTGGAGGTGGAGTACTGGTTTGGGCTGGTATCATCAAAGATGAGCTTGTGGGGCCTTTTCGGGTTGAGGATGGAGTCAAGCTCAACTCCCAGTCCTACTGCCAGTTTCTGGAAGACACCTTCTTCAAGCAGTGGTACAGGAAGAAGTCTGCATCCTTCAAGAAAAACATGATTTTCATGCAGGACAATGCTCCATCACACGCGTCCAAGTACTCCACAGCGTGGCTGGCAAGAAAGGGTATAAAAGAAGAAAATCTAATGACATGGCCTCCTTGTTCACCTGATCTGAACCCCATTGAGAACCTGTGGTCCATCATCAAATGTGAGATTTACAAGGAGGGAAAACAGTACACCTCTCTGAACAGTGTCTGGGAGGCTGTGGTTGCTGCTGCACGCAATGTTGATGGTGAACAGATCAAAACACTGACAGAATCCATGGATGGCAGGCTTTTGAGTGTCCTTGCAAAGAAAGGTGGCTATATTGGTCACTGATTTGTTTTTGTTTTGTTTTTGAATGTCAGAAATGTATATTTGTGAATGTTGAGATGTTATATTGGTTTCACTGGTAAAAATAAATAATTGAAATGGGTATATATTTGTTTTTTGTTAAGTTGCCTACTAATTATGCACAGTAATAGTCACCTGCACACACAGATATCCCCCTAAAATAGCTAAAACTAAAAACAAACTAAAAACTACTTCCAAAAATATTCAGCTTTGATATTAATGAGTTTTTTGGGTTCATTGAGAACATGGTTGTTGTTCAATAATAAAATTAATCCTCAAAAATACAACTTGCCTAATAATTCTGCACTCCCTGTATCTATCTCTATTATCTATTCACCTTTTTCTACCTCTCTTAGCAGGGAGGAAGTAATGAGCTGCAGTAACTCAAACCTCTTCTTGATACCCCCACTAAGTGGAACATGCAGCCTGCCTGTACATGAAGCTAATAAACAGCATATAGCACTCAGGGGGAGATTTATCAAACTGGTGTAAAGTAGAACTGGCTTAGTTGCCCATAGGAACCAATCAGATTTCACCTTTAATTTTCCACAGCTCCTTTGGAAAATGTAAAGAGGAATCTGATTGGTTGCTATGGGCAACTCAGCTAGTTCTACTTTATACCTGTTTGATAAATCTCCCCCTCAGTGTTTAATTCCAGATTAGATCCTAGAATTTACGCACTGAGGTGCATATCCTAAGTTGTTTTTAAGTGGATCACTATAGGTATACTAATATAATTCCCCTTTATATTGGGGAATGTTAGGCTCACTGTTTTCCCTGCCCATGTAGGTATTTAAAAGAGTGAAGCGTGATGATGGTGAGATCCTGTCGCTGCCAGTGAGATGTCTAAAAAGCCAAGATTAATGACATAGCTGACAACTGCAGTGACTTCATAACGGTTCTGTTTCTGAGCAGAGGTGAGAAGTCCATGTCGGAATTATTATTCCCGAAAATAGGCAATTTAATTTCCTTAACCTCTAATGGTGTTAATATGGAACAGATCAGCTAACAGCTCACTACTGTGCCCAGACGTAATGATTTAACAGGCCCAGCATCAAGCTACTGTACTGTAGTAACAAGATGATGGAAAATCTTCTACTGCTACCAGTGTGCCAGATGACTGTGGACATTTTATAGTTTTGGTTTATAAGGTATACTGTGCATTCAGAAAGTCTACAGACCCTTGAAATTGAAAAAAAAATTGGGTGTTCCCCCATCAATCTGCACTCAGTACCCCATATAGGCAAGCACCTATGAGACGCATTTGGAAAATAAATCTGAACCATGGAGGACGCACTTCACAACTTACGGGACTTATCGGATCTTTCGCTAACATCTCTGTCCCAGACACTAAAGGACATAATCAGAGCTTCGGCGCCATTTTTGACTCTAGGGAACCTACACAGTATTAGGTGGGTGGCTTTAGTATCATGTCTGATCTGTGTCACTAAAATGCAATGTGATCCGTTCTGCCGCAGCATGCTCACTAATATGCATATTTATGAAAATTCATTATACTGAAGGACACCTTCAGAGGTTTGGTGCAGTTCTAACACTAAAAATACTACCATACACTTGTAAATGATACTGGAAGGGGTTAGTCTGTCCCCAGGTCCAATCTCTAAAAGGCCCCACCTTTTAACTGATAAATAATACTGCTTGGTTGGTCTGTTCTTAAGGGCACCATAAAAAAAATGAGGGCCTTGAGAAAGTACCCTGTTTGCCTCTCAGTTTCCATGGATCCAGGACTGTACTGGCTTAGCAAAGTACCAGACGGTCCTCCAATGGGCCCAAGCTGTGACACAATAATGGACCCCTAAAAAAACAGGGCTGCTATAGGCTAGTAGAAGACAATCTCATTTGGAGCTGACCTAGGAACCAATAGCCTTAATAGATACCCAAATAAGCCTTATTGATGATAAGTGCATCATGTGCAATGTGACGAAAATGAATGAAAGGTGTATGTGTGTATGTCTGGTTTACAAAGAGGATGGGCTCTCAGAAACGTCGCAGATGTATTAAAGATTTGTCTACAACAAAAAAGGTGTAGATTTAAATAATTTTCTACGCCTAAAACAGCAGTAGAAAATGATAAATGAGACGGCCTGCCGGACCACCCTCTTCCCCGCCCATTCCCCTCTTTTTTTTGACCTAGCGTGAGATGTGAAAAGACTGAGATTTGGCTACAAATCCCCTGTGCAACCGAATCCAAAAATATCTGATAATAAATGACGCCCTAAGTATCTACAATGTAGAAAACATCACCGTTTATTAGAACTTAGTATAGTCAGTGTAAATGATAAAAGGCCCCCAAACACATTCGTGTATGGTCGGCCGAACCAGCCTTTTTCGACTGGCTGGCAATCTAATGTGCATGAGAGTTTCCGACTCTCTGTCGGCACATGATATTCAGGAGAGAGAAGGATTGGTCAAACTGAATTGTTTTCCATTTTTTTATTCCTAGGAGATAAGCCACCACCAGAGGTGCATGGCAGTGTCTTTCTCCACTCTCTCCAAAACACATACTGTACAGTACGTGCTCAGTCAATCGTGTATGTGAATGGAGATACATAGATGTTGAACTTAAGCATTTGGCTGAGAGCAATTGTATTTGCTATAGCTATTAATGTTCCTCTATAGATATGTGTGATATATACACTGCTCAAAAAAATAAAGGGAACACAAAAATAACACATCCTAGATCTGAATTAATTAAATATTCTTCTGAAATACTTTGTTCTCTACATAGTTGAATGTGCTGACAACAAAATCACACAAAAATAAAAAAATGGAAATCAAATTTTTCAACCCATGGAGGTCTGGATTTGGAGTCACACTCAAAATTAAAGTGGAAAAACACTCTACAGGCTGATCCAACTTTGATGTAATGTCCTTAAAACAAGTCAAAATGAGGTTTAGTAGTGTGTGTGGCCTCCACGTGCCTGTATGACCTCCCTACAACGCCTGTGCATGCTCCCGATGAGGTGGCGGACGGTCCCCTGAGGGATCTCCTCCCAGACCTGGACTAAAGCATTTGCCAACTCCTGGACAGTCTGTGGTGCAACGTGACGTTGGTGGATAGAGCGAGACATGATGTCCCAGATGTGCTCAATTGGATTCAGGTCTGGGGAACGGGCGGTCCAGTCCATAGCATCAATGCCTTCGTCTTGCAGGAACTGCTGACACACTCCAGCCACATGAGGTCTAGCATTGTCTTGCATTAGGAGGAACCCAGGGCCAACCGCACCAGCATATGGTCTCACAAGGGGTCTGAGGATCTCATCTCGGTACCTAATGGCAGTCAGGCTAACTCTGGCGAGCACATGGAGGGCTGTGCGGCCCTCCAAAGAAATGCCACCCCACACTATTACTGACCCAATGCCAAACCGGTCATGCTGGAGGATGTTGCAGGCAGCAGAACGTTCTCCACGGCGTCTCAAGACGTGTCACGTCTGTCACATGTGCTCAGTGTGAACCTGCTTTCATCTGTGAAGCGCACAGGGTGCCAGTGGCGAATTTGCCAATCTTGGTGTTCTCTGGCAAATGCCAAACGTCCTGCACGGTGTTGGGCTGTAAGCACAACCCCCACCTGTGGACGTCGGGCCCTCATATCACCCTCATGGAGTCTGTTTCTGACCGTTTGAGCAGACACATGCACATTTGTGGCCTGCTGGAGGTCATTTTGCAGGGCTCTGGCAGTGCTCCTCCTGTTCCTCCTTGCACAAAGGCGGAGGTAGCGGTCCTGCTGCTGGGTTGTTGCCCTCCTACGGCCTCCTCCACGTCTCCTGATGTACCGGCCTGTCTCCTGGTAGCGCCTCCATGCTCTGGACACTACGCTGACAGACACAGCAAACCTTCTTGCCACAGTTCGCATTGATGTGCCATCCTGGATAAGCTGCACTACCTGAGCCACTTGTGTGGGTTGTAGACTCCGTCTCATGCTACCACTAGAGTGAAAGCACCGCCAGCATTCAAAAGTGACCAAAACATCAGCCAGGAAGCATAGGAACTGAGAAGTGGTCTGTGGTCACCACCTGCAAAACCACTCCTTTATTGGGGGTGCCTTGCTAATTGCCTATAATTTCCACCTGTCGTCTATCCCATTTGCACAACAGCATGTGAAATTGATTGTCACTCAGTGTTGCTTCCTAAGTGGACAGTTTGACTTCGCAGAAGTGTGATTGACTTGGAGTTACATTGTGTTGTTTAAGTGTTCCCTTTATTTTTTTGAGCAGTGTATTAAGACCAATGGAGTAGGTACATATTATATTAGGCCTTCAAACTCTGGTTGTGTAGTCTAATCTACTTTCCTCTTTTGCAAATGTGACCAGAACACGATAAACATATCTTGTGGGCATTATGAGAAAACTCTCATGTTGAAAATTCTCAGATGAATGGGAAACATGGCTATACCTAGCAAAGCTGAAAAACTAGAGAGGTAAAGACACAATCTCGGAAAATCCATGAAGAAACATGAATACCCAAGCAGAAGATGTATGATCGCCAGGCATCAAATTTAACTTGCACTTTAAATATAGTGAGAATTTTTGTCTTGGAAATGACCAAACCTCAACATCATCAGGCTCGTCAGATACTGTGAACATCTTTACTAGGGATGAGCGAACCCGAACTGTACGGGTTCGGGTTCGGTGTTCGGCGCTTTCTTGGCGCTTTTTGAAAGGCTGCAAAGCAGCCAATCAACAAGCGTCATACTACTTGCCCCAAGAGACCATCACAGAAATGCCTACTATTGGCATGGCTGTGATTGGCCAGTGCAGCATGTGATCCAGCCTCTATTTAAGCTGGAGTCACGTAGCGCCGCACTCCCCTCTGCTCTGATCAGTGTAGGGAGAGGTTGCAGCTGCTGTTAGGGCGAGATTAGTCAGGGATTAACTCAGCAAAAACACTTAATTCAGTGATCGATCTACAGCTGTGGATCATTGAACTGCTGCTATTTAATTGCTCACTGTTTTTAGGCTGCCCAGAGCGTTTTTATGTCACTTTTTTCTTGGGTGATCGGCGGCCATTTTGTGTCTTGTGGTGCGCCAGCACAAGCTGCCACCAAGTCCATTTAACCATCAATAGTGAGGTTATTTTTTTGCTATATCCTACATCAGGGGCTTGGCTGTGCTTACTATTTTATTGAGGGGTAAAATACAATTGCCAAAATAGCAGTACCCTAAATCTGGTGTTTCAGCTGTGGCTAGCCAATTGTAATACTGTCTGCTGTCTGCCGAAACACAGTTTTTGTTCTGGGTTGAATACAATTCCCAACTTAGCAATTCCCTGAATATTTTTTTTCTGCTGTATCAGGCCAAGTTTAAATCGATCCATAAAAGGGTATATTAGATTTAAGGTGCGGATAGTGTCATCCTCAATAACTTCACACGCTACAGTGCATTTCCAAGTTTAATTCTGTCCGTAAACGTATACCTGTCACCCAGCGCCTAAAAAATAGGCCTAAAATTTATATTCAGCTAAATCTGTGTTTATTGCTGAGGCTGGTCAATTCATTTAGTGTCCGCCAAAGCACAGTTTTTGTTCTGGGTTGAATACAATTCCCAATTTAGCAATCCCCTAAATAATTTTTTTCTGCTGTATCAGGCCAAGTTCAAATCGATCCATAAAAGGGTATATTAGATTTAAGGTGCAGATAGGGTCATCCTCAATAACTTCACACGCTACCGTGCATTTCCAAGTCTAATTCTGTCCGTAAACGTAAACCTGTCACTCAGCGCCTAAATAATAGGCCTAAAATTTATATTCAGCTAAATCTGTGTTTATTGCTGAGGCTGGTCAATTCATTTAGTGTCCGCCAAAGCACAGTTTTTGTTCTGGGTTGAAATACAATTCCCAACTTAGCAATTCCCTAAATCAGTGGTTTCTGCTGTATCAGGCCAACTTTAAATCTATCCATAAAAGGGTATATTAGATTGAAGGTGCGGATAGGGTCATTCTCAATAACTTCACACGCTACCATGCATTTCCAAGTCTAATTCTGTCCGTAAAAAGGATACCTGTCATCCAGGGCCTAAATACTAGGCCTACAATTTATATTCAGCTAAATCTGTCGTTACTGCTGTGCCTGTATTAGTGTAATACGGTACCTAAATAGATAGCCAGATAGTGTTAGGTGCCTGTAAAAAAAAGGCCTGAATTTGAATTCAATACATTGGGCCAAATAATTTTTTTCTTATTGTGGTGAACGGTAACAATGAGGAAAACATCTAGTAAGGGACGCGGACGCGGACATAATCGTGGTGGTGTGAGTGGACCCTCGGATGCTGGGAGAGGATGTGGCCGTTCTGCCACAGCCACACGTCCTAGTGAACCAACTACCTCAGGTCCCTTTAGCCAGCAGAATTTACAGCGATATTTGGTGGGGCCCAATGCCATTCTAAGGATGGTAAGGCCTGAGCAGGTACAGGCATTAGTCAATTGGGTGGCCGACAGTGGATCCAGCATGGTCACATTATCTCCCACCCAGTCTTCTGCAGAAAGCGCACAGATGGCGCCTGAAAACCAAGCCCATCAGTCTGTCACATCACCCCCATGCATATCAGGGAAACTGTCTGAGCCTCAAGTTATGCAGCAGTCTCTTATGCTGTTTGAAGACTCTGCTGGCAGGGTTTCCCAAGGGAATCCACCTAGCCCTTCCCCAGGGGTGGAAGAGATAGAATGCACTAACGCACAACCACTTATGTTTCCTGATGAGGACATGGGAATACCACCTCAGCACGTCTCTGATGATGACGAAACACAGGTGCCAACTGCTACGTCTTTCTGCAGTGTGCAGACTGAACAGGAGGTCAGGGAGGAAGACTGGGTGGAAGACGATGCAGGAGACTATGAGGTCCTAGACCCCACATGGAATGAAGGTCGTGCCACTGACTTTCAGAATTCGGAGGAAGAGGCAGTGGTGAGACCGAGCCAACAGTGTAGCAAAAGAGGGAGCAGTGTGCAAAAGCAGAACACCCGCCACCAAGAGAGTCCGTCTGTTACTGGCCACCGCCATCTGGGAACGAGCACCCCAAAAGCAGCTTCAAGGAGTTCCCTGGCGTGGCAGTTCTTCAAACAATGTGCTGACGACAAGACCCAAGTGGTTTGCACGCTGTGCCATCAGAGCCTGAAGCGAGGCATTAACGTTCTGAACCTTAGCACAACCTGCATGACCAGGCACCTGCATGCAAAGCATGAACTGCAGTGGAGTAAACACCTTAAAAACAAGGAACTCACTCAGGCTCCCCCTTCTACCTCTTCTGCTGCTGCCGCCGCCTCGGCCTCTTCCTCCGCCTCTGGAGGAACGTTGGCACCTGCCGCCCAGCAAACAGAGGATGTACCACCAACACCACCACCTCCGTCACCAAGCATCTCAACCATGTCACACGGCAGCGTTCAGCTCTCCATCTCACAAACATTTGAGAGAAAGCGTAAATTCCCACCTAGCCACCCTCGATCCCTGGCCCTGAATGCCAGCATTTCTAAACTACTGGCCTATGAAATGCTGTCATTCAGGCTGGTGGACACAGACAGCTTCAAACAGCTCATGTCGCTTGCTGTCCCACAGTATGTTGTTCCCAGCCGCCACTACTTCTCCAAGAGAGCCGTGCCTTCCCTGCACAACCAAGTATCCGATAAAATCAAGTGTGCACTGTGCAACGCCATCTGTGGCAAGGTCCACCTAACCACAGATACGTGGACCAGTAAGCACGGCCAGGGAAGCTATATCTCCCTAACTGCACACTGGGTAAATGTAGTGGCAACTGGGCCCCAGGCAAAGAGCTGTTTGGCGCACGTCCTTCCGCCGCCAAGGATTGCAGGGCAACATTCTTTGCCTCCTGTTGCCTCCTCCTCCTACTCAACTTCCTCCTCCTCTTCTTCCACCTGCTCATCCAGTCAGCCACACACCTTCACCACCAACTTCAGCACAGCCCGGGGTAAACGTCAGCAGGCCATTCTGAAACTCATATGTTTGGGGGACAGGCCCCATACCGCACAGGAGTTGTGGCGGGGTATAGAACAACAGACCGACGAGTGGTTGCTGCCGGTTAGCTTCAAGCCCGGCCTGGTGGTGTGCGATAATGGGCGAAATCTCGTTGCAGCTCTGGGACTAGCCGGTTTGACGCACATCCCTTGCCTGGCGCATGTGCTGAATTTGGTGGTGCAGAAGTTCATTCACAACTACCCCGACATGTCAGAGCTGCTGCATAAAGTGTGGGCCGTCTGTGCGCGCTTCCGGCGTTCACATCCTGCCGCTGCTCGCCTGTCTGCGCTACAGCGTAACTTCGGCCTTCCCGCTCACCACCTCATATGCGACGTACCCACCAGGTGGAACTCCACCTTGCACATGCTGGACAGACTGTGCGAGCAGCAGCAGGCCATAGTGGCGTTTCAGCTGCAGCACGCACGGGTCAGTCGCACTGCGGAACAGCACCACTTCACCACCAATGACTGGGCCTCCATGCGAGACCTGTGTGCCCTGTTGCACTGTTTCGAGTACTCCACCAACATGGCCAGCGGCGATGACGCCGTTATCAGCGTTACAATACCACTTCTATGTCTCCTTGAGAAAACACTTAGGGCGATGATGGAAGAGGAGGTGGCCCAGGAGGAGGAGGAGGAGGAAGAGGGGTCATTTTTAGCACTTTCAGGCCAGTCTCTTAGAAGTGACTCAGAGGGAGGTTTTTTGCCACTGCAGAGGCCAGGTACAAATGTGGCCAGACAGGGCCCACTACTGGAAGACGAGGAGGACGAGGATGAGGTGGAGGAGGATGAGGATGAAGCATGTTCACAGCGGGGTGGCACCCAACGCAGCTCGGACCCATCACTGGTGCGTGGCTGGAGGGAAACGCAGGACGATGACGATACGCCTTCCACAGAGGGCAGCTTGTCCTTACCTCTGGGCAGCCTGGCACACATGAGCGACTACATGCTGCAGTGCCTGCGCAACGACAGCAGAGTTGCCCACATTTTAACGTGTGCGGACTACTGGGTTGCCACCCTGCTGGATCCCCGGTACAAAGACAATGTGCCCACCTTACTTCCTGCACTGGAGCGTGATAGGAAGATGAGCGAGTACAAGCGCACATTGGTAGACGCGCTACTGAGAGCATTCCCAAATGTCACAGGGGAACAAGAGGAAGCCCAAGGCGAAGGCAGAGAAGGAGCAAGAGGTCGCCAACGCAGCTGTGTAATGGCCAGCTCCTCTGAGGGCAGGGTTAGCATGGCAGAGATGTGGAAAAGTTTTGTCACCACGCCACAGCTAACTGCACCACCACCTGATACGGAACGTGTTAGCAGGAGGCAACATTTCACTAACATGGTGGAACAGTACGTGTGCACACCCCTCCACGTACTGACTGATGGTTCGTCCCCATTCAACTTCTGTGTCTCCAAATTGTCCACGTGGCCAGAGCAAGCCTTTTATGCCTTGGAGGTGCTGGCCTGCCCGGCGGCCAGCGTTTTGTCTGAACGTTTATTCAGCACGGCAGGGGGCGTCATTACAGACAAACGCAGCCGCCTGTCTACAGCCAATGTGGACAAGCTGACGTTCATAAAAATGAACCAGGCATGGATCCCACAGGACCTGTCCATCCCTTGTGCAGATTAGACATTAACTACCTCCCCTTAACAATATATTATTGTACTCCAGGGCACTTCCTCATTCAATCCTATTTTTATTTTTATTTTACCATTATATTGCGGGGCAACCCAAAGTTGAATAAACCTCTCCTCTGTCTGGGTGCCGGGGCCTAAAAATATCTGACAGTGGCCTGTTCCAGTGGTGGGTGACATGAAGCCTGATTCTCTGCTATGACATGAAGCCTGGATCTCTGTTATGGGACCTCTCTCCTCTGTCTGGGTGCCGGGGCCTAAATATATGACAATGGACTGTTCCAGTGGTGGGTGACATGAAGCCTGATTCTCTGCTATGACATGAAGCCTGGATCTCTGTTATGGGACCTCTCTCCTCTGTCTGGGTGCCGGGGCCTAAATATATGACAGTGGCCTGTTCCAGTGGTGGGTGACGTGAAGCCTGATTCTCTGCTATGACATGAAGACTGATTCTCTGCTGACATGAAGCCTGATTCTCTGCTATGACATGAAGCCTGAATCTCTGTTATGGGACCTCTCTCCTCTGTCTGGGTGCCGGGGCCTAAATATATGACAATGGACTGTTACAGTGGTGGGTGACGTGAAGCCTGATTCTCTGCTATGACATGAAGACTGATTCTCTGCTGACATGAAGCCTGATTCTCTGCTATGGGACCTCTCTCCAATTGATATTGGTTAATTTTTATTTATTTTATTTTTATTTTAATTCATTTCCCTATCCACATTTGTTTGCAGGGGATTTAACTACATTTTGCTGCCTTTTGCAGCCCTCTAGCCCTTTCCTGG
Source organism: Bufo bufo (assembly GCF_905171765.1). Taxonomy (NCBI): domain Eukaryota; kingdom Metazoa; phylum Chordata; class Amphibia; order Anura; family Bufonidae; genus Bufo; species Bufo bufo. The sequence continues at coordinate 50,335,768 of NC_053391.1, forward strand.
GCTGTTTTACAGCCTTTTTAGTGCCGAAAAGTTCGGGTCCCCATTGACTTCAATGGGGTTCGAGTTCAGGACGAAGTTCGGGTCGGGTTCGGATCCCGAACCCGAACATTTCCGGGAAGTTCGGCCGAACTTCTCGAACCCGAACATCCAGGTGTTCGCTCAACTCTAATCTTTACTAGAATTCTCATGTGAACACATTTCAAAAACCTAATTTTGTGGTCATCATGTCCAGTAAAGTGTTGGGAGAAGTTTCTTCTGCAAAGAATATTGGGTAAATCAGCTCAACATAATTCATGCATAAAATGATTTCCAGCTAGAAATTACACAATGATGGTAATGTATGAATAAGTGAGTGAGATGTCCCATCTGTGGATTGCTTTCAGACTTGAACAGTTGCTCTTAAAAACCACAATAAGAGTAAATAAAGGAATTTCCAGGATAGAAGACATTAAAAGATAATTTGTGGTTGTATTGTTGTCACATTACTACTTACTAATTTCTGTCTTATTACCAAGAACGTCTGTTTTCCATATCAGTTTTCTACAGTTGAGTGAGAAACTTGTTTTCCACTCGGAAAATGGATTTTGTTTTTTATGTCTATGTATTTTAACATGTTGTGTTAAGTAGTTGACTCAGAATTGTATAGATTTCAGGATATATCAAAACCAGGGAGGTGGAAGCAAAGATTACTCATCTGTAGGTGGCCCCTTGAGGATAAAAACCCCACGTAAGTGAATGGAAATCTCCATGCATGTCATTATAATGATGGAAATCCGTTAACATTGCACCTACTTCCTCCATTATTCAGTAAATTTAATATAAATATGAAAGTCAAACTAATAAAAACATAAAAGGGTCTCCTAGTTTCAACAAAAAAAAGTTATTCAAAAAAAGGTATAATGAAACATTTTTCAACTTTCAGTGTCCATTCCTTATGGCTTTCAAGATCCACAGGATTGTGAATAACTATTAGATGGGTAGGGGACCTGGCATTAAGTCCCCCACTGATCACGAGTAGGGACTCAATCCTGTGCCCCTCAAGGCTTCCCTGAAATAAACGGACCAGCAGGTTGAGCATGTCTATGCTCGTTATATTCATCTCTAAGGGAGTTCCAGAATTAGCCGAGCATTGTACTCTGGAACTCCCATAGAGATGAATGGACTGGTAGGAGCAGCAGCTAATACATATTCCCCATCTTGTGGATAGGGCATACCTTGTCATAAATGGAATTCCTTTCTTTAAAAGGAAAGTGTCACCAAAATTTTCAAACCAGATAACACGTCTCCTTTTTTACTAACCTGTTTTTATTTTCTGATTGCAGTTTTGAACATCATTTTGAGGCGGCCATCTTGCTTGAGCTGTTCATACAAGCATTTAGAGAGATGTTTTACATCAACCACCATTGGTTATAGACAGAATGTAGAAGAAGTGTGCCTATTATTAGGGTTAGTGGCCAGTGTAAAAACTGAATTTTTTTTTTAATATATATATATTTTTTTATATATATATATAGTGACATGGAAAATTGAAAATTGAACTTTAAAAAAAAAAAAATTCAATATAAAAACAATAGGTTATTTGCGGGTGGCACATTACTTTTAAATCTGTCCTGGTCACGTGAAGATAGCTCTGATTAGTGCCCTGTAACTTTAAGTGAACCAAGCACTTGGCACCTGATCGACACAGATTTTGTCCCTTTGCAGCAGATAATGAAGAAAAAAAAGTGCCGGCCTCTGGTGGGAGCGCACATAGCCATACATGCGCAGCAGCTCCCATCCCGGCCACCTCGTATCTGTGCTGCAGCGGTGGCCATAACCCCTGGAAATGACCAGTGTATAATGCAAAAGAAAAATGAATCCAGCCAGGAAAGGAGCCAATATGGACAATCACAATACATTAGTGCCTTATATTAACTTCCTCTACATGATAAATGTCATTTGCTGAAGAGAGAGAACCCCTTTAAATACTCAAATAACTGTACAGTATATCTATATCCTTATTCTGCAGCACATAGTGTAGACAAACAATATTCTTGTCAGGTATCCAAGGAATCTGTTCATGGACAAAGAGAGAGCTTCATGAAGATCACTTTATACACTATTCCTCTTCCATATATGTTTATTTTCTTTACCTGATGCATAAATCCATCAACAATATAAAACATTCTGCACATGTATCTTGAGCTTTAGACAATGATCCCTCTACATAGGACTGTGGCATAACAGGAGAGGACTTCAGTTACAATTACAGATGAGCGAATTTCTAAAAAATTTGATTTGGCCGGTTTGCCGAATTTTCTGAAAATTTTTGGTTCGATCCAAATTTATTTGTGGTGAATCGACTTAAAAAACTGCTATTTCCTGGCTGCAGAGAGCCTGTATAGTGGTGTAGAACACTGTGCCTTGCAGTAACACGCATAAGGAGTCTGCTGTGGTAGTGAAGCAATACTGTGAGTCAATATGACATGTACAGTTGCAAGAAAAAGTATGTGAACCCTTTGGAATGATATGGATTTTTTCACAAATTGGTCATAAAATATGATCTGATCTTCATCAAAGTCGCAACAATAGACAATCACAGTCTGCTTAAACTAATAAACTAATAACACGCAAAGAATTAAATGTTACCATGTTTTATTGAACACACCATGTAAACATTCACAGTGCAGGTGGAAAAAGTATGTGAACCCCTAGACTAATGACATCTCCAAGAGCTAATTGGAGTGAGGTGTCAGCCAACTGGAGTCCAATCAATGAGATGAGATTGGAGGTGTTGGTTACAGCTGCCCTGCCCTATAAAAAACACACCCCAGTTCTGGGTTTGCTTTTCACAAGAAGCGTTGCCTGATGTGAATGATGCCTTGCACAAAAGAGCTCTCAGAAGACCTACGATTAAGAATTGTTGACTTGCATAAAGCTGGAAAGGGTTATAAAAGTATCTCCAAAAGCCTTGCTGTTCATCAGTCCACGGTAAGACAAATTGTCTATAAATGGAGAAAGTTCAGCACTGCTGCTACTCTACCTAGGAGTGGCCGTCCTGTAAATATGACTGCAAGAGCACAACGCAGACTGCTCAATGAGGTGAAGAAGAATCCTAGAGTGTCAGCTAAAGACTTACAAAAGTCTCTGGCATATGCTAACATCCCTGTTAACGAATCTACAATACGTAAAACACTAAACAAGAATGGATTTCATGGGAGGATACCACAGAGGAAGCCACTGCTGTCCAAAAAAAACATTGCTGCACGTTTACAGTTTGCACAAGAGCACCTGGATGTTCCACAGCAGTACTGGCAAAATATTCTATGAACAGATGAAACCAAAGTTGAGTTTTTGGAAGAAAAAGAGGTACAGCACACCAACATCAAAACCTCATCCCAACTGTGAAGTATGGTGGTGGGGGCATCATGGTTTGGGGCTGCTTTGCTGCGTCAGGGCCTGGACGGATTGCTATCATCGAAGGAAAAATGAATTCCCAAGTTTATCAAGACATTTTGCAGGAGAACTTAAGGCCATCTGTCCACCAGCTGAAGCTCAACAGAAGATGGGTGTTGCAACCGGACAACGACCCAAAGCATAGAAGTAAATCAACAACAGAATGGCTTAAACAGAAGAAAATACGTCTTCTGGAGTGGCCCTGTCAGAGTCCTGACCTCAACCCGATTTGAGATGCTGTGGCATGACCTCAAGAAAGCAATTCACACCAGAAATCCCAAGAATATTGCTGAACTGAAACAGCTCTGTAAAGAGGAATGGTCAAGAATTACTCCTGACCGTTGTGCATGTCTGATCTGCAAATACAGGAAACGTTTGGTTGAAGTTATTTTATCAACCAGTTATTAAATCCAAGGGTTCACATACTTTTTCCACCTGCACTGTGAATGTTTACATGGTGTGTTCAATAAAAACATGGTAACATTTTATTCTTTGTGTGTTATTAGTTTAAGCAGACTGTAATTGTCTATTGTTGTGATCAGATCACATTTTATGACCAATTTGTGCAGAAATCCATATCATTCCAAAGGGTTCACAGACTTTTTCTTGCAACTGTAGATGACAGTCATCACTCTTAGAATCACTGCATACTTCACTTATTTGGGCAGTTACGGGGACAAAACTGACCAAATAACTCAAGTGTGAACAGCCTTACAGGTCAATGTTAGTGCCAGGTATAAAGAACCGTGCAGAGGCCCATGATCCTACTATACTGTGAAAGAGCGCACTCCTCTTACACCAATTCACTGATTCCACATAGATTTCTAAAGAACTTGTTCTATTGAACACTTATTCAAGTAGAGCCCACCCGACAGAGTGGAGAGGGTGTAAGCAGTAAGTTTGTGTTGACGTCACAGATTATTTTGCCCTTCCTCTGATCCGTCAGAACAATAACCCCCCAAAAATGGATCCTGTCTGTGGAGCATCAGCCTTCACTTGGTAAGAATTTAATCAGTAATCCATCAGTATTGCTAAGGCCAAAAAAAAAAGGAGTGGATCCAAAACAGAGATAACACGTGAATGGAATATTTGCATGTCTTCTGTGTTTTGTACCCACTCCTGCTTTTGGCTACCAAAGAGACCATGTCATGCAGGACTTAAAGCTGTTACATAGACAGGATCCGCTGTGCATCTCATTTTTCCTTCCTTCTGACAGATCAGAAGAAGGGTCAAATAAATGATCATGTCAGCCAGGCCAAAAGGCAAAATAGTGGCCCAGTCATGAAGTGGGGAGTGTGAGAACAGCATGAGAAGTCCACAGAGTGGCCCTATGACATAGTAGTGAGGTGGAAGCAGCATGAGGAGACCACAGAGTGGCCCAATGACAGAGTCTGGAGGTGGCAGCAGCATCAGGATGAGGCCACAGAAGGGCGCAATGACAGTGTGGAGGTGGCAGCAGCATTAGGATGAGGCCATAGAGTGGCCCAATGACAGTGTGGAGGTGGCGGCAGCAGCATCAGGAAGAGGCCACAGAGTGCCACAATAACAGTGTAGAGGTGGAAGCATCAGGAGACCACAAAGTGGCACAATAACAAAGCGTGAAGGTGGTGGCAGCAGAAGCATCAGGAGGAAGCCACACGGTGGCACAATGACAGTGTGGGGGTGGTAGCAGCAGCATTAGGAGGCCACAGAATGGCACAATAACAAAGTGTGGAGGTGGAAGCAGCATCAGGAGGAGGCCACATGGTGGCACAATGACAGTGTGGAGGTGGTAGCAGCATCAGGAGGACACAGAGTGGCACAATGACAGAGTGTGAAGGTGGCGGCAGCATCAGGAGGAGGCCACAGAGTGGCACAATGACAGTGTGGAGGTGGCAGTAGCAGCAGCATGAGAAGACCACAGAGTGGCACAATGACAGTGTGGATGTGGCAGCAGCAGCATGAGGAGGCGGCCACACAGTGGCAATGTGACATAGTGTTGAGGTAGCAGCAGCATCAGGAGACCACATAGTGGCAAGGTGACATAGTGTGGAGGTGGCAGCAGCATCAGGAGACCATAGAGTGGCAAGGTGACATAGTGTGGAGATGGCAGCAGCATCAGGAGACCACAGAGTGGCAAGGTGACAAAGTATGGAGGTGGCAGCAGCAACAGGAGACCACAGAGTGGCAAGGTGACATAGTGTGGAGGTGGCGGCAGCATCAGGAGGCTGCAGAGTGGCAAGGTGACATAGTATAGAGGTGGCATCAGCATCAGGAGACGACAAAGTGGCTAGGTGACATAGTGTGGAGGTGGCAGCAGCATCATCAGGAGACCACAGAGTGACCCGGTGACATAGAGGGGAGGTAGGTGGCAATACCAGTACCAGCTGAAGATGGTGGGTGAAAGATGGAGCATCTGGCAATCTGGCATCAGATGTGTGGCATCAAGCGGGTGGCGCTATCAGAATAGTAGCTGAGGCAAGTAGCCAGAAGAAACCGGTCTCTTTTGTCAAAGTGTTGGTGTGGCACCATGAATGATCTAGCCTGATGCATCAGGCATTGGTGGGTGGAAATCCTGGCTGATCCATGCCTAATTCATCTGGACAAAGGTCAGTCTCTCCACATTTTGGGTAAACAGGTGAGTTCTTCTTGGGGTAACTATGGCCCCCGCTGCACTAAACACCTGCTCTGATGCCACACTACTGGCTGGGCAGGACAGCTTTTCCAGGGCAAACTTTTCCAGTTGCGGCCACAAATCCAGTTTGGCTGCCCAGAAGTCCAGCGCATCTTCAATGTGGGATGACAGGGTGCTGTCCAAGCATGTCCCCACCTGCTGGTTCAGGACCTGCTCCAGGTATAGCTGCTGCTGTTGAATAGTTTCTTCAGTAGGCGGGTGAAGAAAGCTTCTCATCAGCGACTCTAGACTCAAGTTGCTGCTGATGGAGCTGGAACTGCCCCTACCCCCCCACCCTGCCACAGCAGCCATGGCATAGGAACGTGAGTGCAGAGGCCCCCCCCCCTCTGACCAGCGAGAGGATGGCGCAGATAGGCAGCAGCCAACTGACTACATAGGATGTCTATATAGTAGTTCAGTTTGTCCTCCCTCTCAGAGGGTGTAAAAAAGGCATACATTTTGGATCGGGACCGGTAAACTGGCTGACATTAGCGATGTGCTAATCTAGGAGCAGGGGGGACGTTGCTCCTGCACCTAGAGTCTCCCGTCTCCCACCTTAAGTCACACCTTCCAAGTGTTGATTGATAGGGCCAGGCATCGTTCGCATTCTTCTGCCTGCCCTGTGTCCTGGGGAAATCTCACGCCGTTTGGTATTCTGTGCAGGCGCTGTGAGGGAAGGACGCTCGCAGGCTGCCAGCTTCCTCATCAAGCTGCTAGCTTCCTTATGGCCGGACGGATCCATTATGTAGGCCATAGGCTTCTATTATGACGGAACGAATAACGGAATGCCTCTAAAGGCATTCCGTTATGCATTCTGTCATTGAATTACGTTATGGTCCGTGGTAACGAAATCCATAGCGCAATTAAGATTATACCCCAACCCGAACCCGAATTCGATTTTCAAAATATGAAATTCACTCATCCCTGGTTGTAACAGAAAACAGTGACATAGTCTTTAAAGCAGAAGAAAGATCTGTCCATCCAGTTCAGCCTGTTATCCTGCAAAGTTGACCAATAGGAAAACAAAAAATCCTGTGAGGTAGAAGCCAATTTTCCTCATTTTAGGGGGGAAAAAATCACCACTCGCTCTTGTCGTGTGGTGATGTCATCACTAGGGTTGATTGAATCAAACTCCGCAAAGTGTAATTCGATTCGAATTTCAGGGAAAATTCAATTCATCGTAAAAGCCAAATTTTTTTACGCTACGTGGTAGCAAATCAATTTTCTCTGAATGACGGTAAAAAAGAAAAAAAACTGTACTTACCTCATCTGTTTGAGCGCGAAAAGACAGTTGCCGACATCTTGATTGAAGATCTCGCACGAAATCCTGTGCGCTGTGACGCGGTGATCACACTAGATCTTTAATCAAGGTGGCAGTCAAATAGAGGAGGTAAGAAAGGTTTTATTAAATGTTTTTTTTATTTATTTTATACTGTATCATTGCTATCAGATGCCACAATCAGTTATGAATGCAGCATTTGAGGGGTACAATGATGAGGGGAGGCACAATCACAAAGAAATGTTCTTCATAATGAAGTAATTTGTCACAAAGAAAATTTGTTTGTAAAATTCTGCGAAGCAGCCAAATATTTCAATACCTCGCTCATCACTAGTAATCACGCTTGATTGCAGGTCCTTCAGAATCAAGAGAGGAGTAACTGTTTCTGCGCATGCAAGTGGATGAGGTGAGTAATTTTTTCTAACCCCTAAAAGGTCATATTGTAGAAGTGTACCTTTTTTTAACGGCCAATAGATGGATGCACTCCTAACGGTTGTTAACAACGGTCACATTGATTTCAGAACGGTCACATTGATTTTAGTGGGGTCTATCTGGACATTAAACGGCCAAAAATAGAACATGTCCTATTACTTGACGGCTGCTATTCACTGGCTGTTAAAATAGCGACCATGTGAATAGCCCCATTAACTTCAATGTATTCTAACAAAGGCAGTGCGACAGCCATTTTTAATTTTGTGTGAACGTAGCCTTATACAGGGTGAGCTGTCAATTATCCTGTGTGGATGGAGTAGTCTCAACTCTCACTGCCTCTCCCAGGAGTCCAGTCGGGATATACTCTGATTTTCCAAGTCATATTCACCTATATATTACAGCTTCTGTCGATCCTAGCTGCTCTTATGCAGAACAACAAATGTCACTTGGCAGGCTCACTTTAGAAAAAACAAGAAAGTTTCAAAATGCTTTAGAAATATGAAGAAAATATAAAAAAAATACCCTTTCACATTTATCTTATAAAATCTATTTTAAAAAAATGGTACTGCCAATTGTCACATTATTTTACAAAGTGAACGCTGTTAAAAGCAATCCCAGAGCCAGAATTGTTTTCTTGGTCAGCTTGATTAAGAAAAAATAACAAAAGGTTGTGCCCAGAAGGGTTCCAATAAGAAACCAAGTCATGACTGTCAGAGTTGAATCGGTCTCGGGGGGTTAAGGATGATGTAGGCGTTTGTTTTTATTAATATTATTTTTTATTTTAAACATTTTGTTTTAAATTGTCTAATATTATTATTATTATTATTATTATTATTATTATTATTATTATCAGTTTATAGAATAATAGTATTAAAACTATTAAAAGTACTGCAAAGCACTGTATGAGTGATTCTTTATAGCTGAATAAGGCCCCTACGGGTTCATGGGTGTAATTTATGGCTTTTTAACATTTTTTATTTATTTTTTGTAAAAAACAAAACAAAACTGTGAGTTCATTTTATAGCCTGGAAACTTGTATTACTATGACTTCATTAGTAAAGAATTTCGATCTTTTTCTTCTCTTAACCCAGTTGAGGAATAGCTCGCATTGCTAAGTGTTCACTTAATTCTGAATAAGCCAGTCCTTGAACACTTACATCACTCCATGAGTTGTTTCTCTTGACAGGCACATAAAACAAGCCTAAATCCACATATTTCTAATGCAATTTATCATTTTTTTCCTTTACATAGGAACTGTCAGATTGACTGGTATCTTAATTTATTGTCAGATAAAAATTATAGTTTTGAGATTTCAAATTTGTGGCTGCAATGCAAAACACATTTTTTAACATGTATTTCAGAAGAACTGGTTATTTGTTTTATGTGATAAAATTGTTATTGGTAATTTTTTTTATGTAATCTCAATAATTCTTCCAACAATTTGCACGAGTTGTCAAGGATTTGAAAAATGTCCCCTGTTTTTTAAATCAAAAACCGAACCAAACTTGTCCACAGGGGCTCATGCACATGAAAGTTTTTTTTTCTGTGTCCTTCCGTTTTTTAGTTTTTTGTGTGGCCCCTTTGCAGAACTACTCTCTTCAATGGAAATGTGCATTCTGTGTCTGTATGTCTGCATGACCGTTCCGCAAAAAAATAGAATATGTCCTATTTTATCGTGCACATTATGGACAAGGATATAACTGTTCTATTAGGGGCTCTTTAAGTTTATATATTAAGATGTCATGGTCAACCTTGTTTGTTACACCTGCCTAATGTAATGTGAAAGTCATTTTTTTAACTAAATAGATTTCAAATCCTTAAAGTTCTAAATATATTTTTTTTACAGTATTTGGGGCTTCATTTATTTAAACAGAGCTCAAAATCCCCATAGTTAAATATATTCTGGCTGTCTGCCACCACCACTAGGGAGAGGTTACTTTATACTGTGTATACAGTAAAATCAATAATAATTTTGTAAGCAGTAAGCTCCCTCTAGTGGCTGCTTCAAGAAGTCAAAATAATCATCCTTTAACAACATGGAAACACAGGAGGCTTGGAGATTAATTAATACCATTTTTAGCCTAAAACAGTATGATGATAAAAGATGTATATTAAAGGAGTTGTCTCATATCAGACAAGGGGGCATGTCGCTGGGACCCGCACCTATATCGAGGATGGAGCCCCAAAAGTGGTGGATGGGTCACTGCGCATGTGCAGCCATTCTCTATTTATTTTTAATGAGTCTGCCGAAAATAGGCAAGCGCTGGCTCGGCTATTTCTGTCAGGCCCATAGAAGTGAATGGGAGCGGTGGCCGGTCATGCGTGGTGCACTCCCATTCACTTCTTTGGGGAGAGTGCTCGGTGGTGGCTGGACCGGAGTCCTCCTGCCACCACTTTGCAGGGCTCCGTTCCTGATATAGGTGTGGGTCCCAGAGGTGGGACCCGCACCTGTAAGACAATGGGGGCATATTCTAGCGATATGCCCCCATTGTCTGAGATGAGAATACCCCTTTAACTTCAAACGTGTTTAATTATTTCCCATGATTTCTTAAAGAGGTTATCCCATGAATTAAATATATTAAAATACCTGACATAATACACACCATTATTTTAACAATATCAATGTCAAAATGCCTCTCTACAGTGTAATTTTCATCTTTTTTCTCTCTTTTACTCACAGATTTGAAGACTTGTCTCTTTCCTTGCTGTGGGTGGGCAGCAGCTCATCCCACTTGACCATCCAGTACATGCATCTCCCAGAAGTGCACTGTAATCAGCTCTTATTAACCCCTTCCTTCTCAGCATAGAAAATAATTATTTACTTACAGCCCCAACAATTCCACTAATAAATATCACTATGGTAGACAATACCCCCTCCAATGCCCACTCCTCTACAGAGACATATAGCTATATTTCAATAAATTTTGAAGTATGAATGAATTAAAGGTGTCTGGGGAAGCTACTGACAATGCAAGTTCACCATTGAATGCAAGAGAAGTTGGACCAGAAGAATAAACAACATGTTTATTGCATAGTAATATTTAGTAATACATTTTATTGCATGTACATTGAATAGTGATACTTTTTATTAGATAAGCCCAGTTTTTAATTGTCCTTCAAGCATTAGAAATTAAAGTCCAGTAAATTCTGAATTATAAAGGTTTTGGTCTATCATATATTTCATCCAAACTCACCTGTCTATAAGCTAATGGAGCCGTTTTAAAGTACCTGTCACTTTTCTTGACCCAATGGCTCAACTCAACCCACTGTATGACTTAGCCTACAGTAAGCCTTTGGACTTTTAAAGCTAGACTGACGGGAATCACTTATATCCAACCTCATCATAGGGCTGCCATCTGCAAAGTGATGTTATCCTGCTGCATTTACAAATCAGGCACTTTGTGTTCATATAAATATGATTTTACTGCAGGCATAAGTCTTCTGTTATGAAAATATTCTAAGTGATTTTCAATATTTTATTACATTGACCTCTGAAAACATGTGGTTCTACTTACCAGAAGCAAAGGGGTTATTTAAAAAACATAATATCAAGGAAATTATACAGTATTTACTGATTGGCCGATGATGTCTGAAATGGCTTGGTACCTGTAAGTCATATATCAAAAGAAATGTTTAACCTCTTTTGCCATAAATTATACTTCAATCGGACCTAATTCTATGAATCAAACTTTTTCAACATGGTTCCTGTAAGGAGCGAAATATGTGCCTAGGAGGATTGAGGGCAACTTATTGGCTTGGAGGTTTTTGCTGTAGCCTTCAAGATCTGAGGTCTTGAGCATAATTGTGACAAAGCAACCAGATTTTGGTGACATTTGGCACAGGAAATAGATATAGATGGACTACTGTATTTGAAGGGGTTTGCATCAACACCCTTAAAATAATACTTTATTAAGGCAGCTGTAATTCTATAATGTATTTCGTTTACCTTTATCGTTTACCTCTATCTCCCATTCTGGGCTGTGGTCCCATGACCATGTCCATGCAGATCTTTCTTACTTCCTGTTATGTTATGTCCATGGGTGGTGCTGTAATAGGGGAGTGTCTAGGTAACTAGCTGGGTGGGAGGAACTATAATCAAGCTGGGTGTTGTTAGTGGTGGTGCTGGAGCTGAAGAAGAGGAAGGAGTGCATGATAGGATTGGTTGGAAACAGCAACAGGAAGTGCTTCGTACAGGTTGGAAACAAACCAGAGTTATTGGTTTACATGGTGAAAATGTATCAGGAAAGTCCAAATTGAAAAAAAATAAAAATACATGGGGAAGATGTACATGAGATAAACAACTACATGAGTATATCCATTATAAACCGTAGTAATCCTGGGGGAAAAAAAACTTTAAAGGGAACCTGTCACCAGTTTTATGGTGTCCTAACTAAGGGCAACATAAATAAGTGACTGATTCTCTTAGCAAAATGCTGGGTCAATTTCTTTAATTGACCTAGTCAATCTGCCAACATCTTGTATTGAAAAGCTCCAGCTCATAATGATGAGTCCTGAATATTCATGAGCTCCTGATTGACAGTTATTTTCCATATGAATCAGCAGCAGGTGGGCAGGGGAGTGGCTATAGCTCTGAATAATAAAAAAAACGCTGGACTCACTGACATCACGCTTGACTCAAATCAGCTTATTAGCATGCGGCATGTGGCATCTTTGTGTGTATATTATGAGGTAACCATCTGTCACACCAGTAATTGAATACATCGAAGGCACTTTTTAGTAGTTAATGATTGTATATATTTAGTTAGATTATAATCAAATATCCACATGACAGGTTCCCTTTAAGGTCTTTTAACAAAGACCTATTATAACTGAACAAGCGATTATAAGAATGCCTGTTCCTCACCTTTGGTCTGGAAATATGGAGTGAATCTGTAAATATGGGCTGATTGTTTTTATTCAGGCCTAAAATAATCATTGTCAGTGGGCACAAAAATCGCCCAATGTAAATAGGGGACATGCTGCTAACAATATGCAAACTGTATGTGAACCAAATGATCATACGGACAATGATTTGTCCCTAATTGGTCCATTTAAAAGGCCCTTTAAAGAAGCACCAATCAGTAATACCAGCAATTGGTGCTGGTACTGATCTAAAATCAGAAGGACCCTTAGTCTTGTTTTTCTAAATTCGGGAAATCCTCCTCCAAAACAAGTGTCCAATATTTTCTCCAAATACATCTAAGCCAGTTTAAGACTCAATTTATTCAGGAATTAACATATTTCTACTTTCTACCACTTTCTTGCTCTTTCATTGTCAGGAACTTGAAATTTAGCCCTGGGGCTTCCCATTTCTCTAGATCATCTTTAACTTGTTCCAACACCTTGATTGGAGTCCACCTGTGGTAAATTCAGTTGATTTGATATGATTTGGAGAGACAACTCATGTCCATATAAGGTTTCACAAGTCACAATACATATAAGAGCAAAAACCAAGCCATTAAGGAAAGAACTTCTTGTAAAGCTCAGAGAGGATTGTGTGGAGGCACAGATCTGGAGAAGGGTGCAAAAATATTTCTACTGAACAAAGTTCTTAAGAGCACAGTGGCCTATATAAATTCTTAAGGAAGAAGTTTAGAACAACCAGGACTCTTCCAAGAGCTGGCTACCTCACCAAACCAAGTTATCAGGGGAGAGAAGAATCTTAGTAAGAGAGGTGGCCAAACACCAAATGGTCACTCTATCTGATCTTCAAAGATCATGTGTGCAGATGGGAAAAACTTCCAGAAGGTCAACCATCACTGCAAAACTCCACCAAACTAGGCTCTATGTCAGGGTGGCCAGAACTAAGCCTCTGGTGGCACATGCCTGCAGCAAAAAAGCACCTAAAGGATCCTCTGGTCTGATTAAGCCAAGATTGAACTAAAGTGTCATATCCGGAGCAATCTAGACATTTTCCATCACCTGTCCAATAGCATCCATATAGAGAAGCATGGTATTGGCAGCATCATGTTGTGGGGTGTTTTTCAGTTGTTTGGATAGGGAGACTAGTTGGGGTTGAAGGAAAGCTAAATGGAGCAAAGTACATATATATTCTTAATGAAAACCTGATCCAGTGGGCTCTGGACCTCAGACTGGACTGAAGAACCTTACAACAAGACAACTACCCTAAGCATACAGCCAAGACAACACAGGGGTGGCTTAAGGACAACTCTATGTATGTCCTTGATTGGCCCAACCAGAACCCTGGCTTGAACCCAATCCAACATTTTTGGAGACACCTGAAAATGGCTGTCCACTGACAATACCCATCTAACCTTACAGAGCTTGAGAGGATTTGCAGAGAAGATGGCAGAAATCCAGGTTTGCAGACCTTGTGGCATCATACCCAAAAATACTAGAGGATGAATTTGTTGAAGGGTTTGATTACTTATGACAATGTAAGATTTTAGTTTTTCCTTTTTTAATAAATTATCAAAAAAATTTAACATTCTGTTTCCATTTTCTCATTATGGGGTATTGCATGTAGAATGATGGGGAAGAGCTTGATTATTTTATTTTTAGCAAAAGGCTGCAACAAAATAAAATGTGAAAAAGTGAAAGGGTCTAAAGACTTTCTGAATGCATTGTAGGTTGCACAAGAGAAGCTGTGTTCTTTCTTGTGGAGAATAGTTACTTTGTATATGACTGACAAAATAGAAAAACCTAACATATGAGCTTCCAAAAAACATGCCTGTGAAGTCTGTTAAAAGAATGGTGTAATTTCTCAAAAGACAAACAGCCAATGAGGTTCCCGAGGTTCTTGTAAGGTTATAATTACCCATGTGTCATTAAGGGCCTTGGCTGAAAACCTTTGGGTAATAATCTTTAACCATCTACCACCCACCAATTTATTGATATATCTTTATGTCAGTGTTTTCATCATTATTTCCATAAATGTATTCCCAGTACAGAACATTTAGGTCTACAGAACCTTCTTTTAGAGACTTATTAAGAAGCATTGGTAGAGTATGCCCAATCCACACTGCCAGTTCCTCTACCACAGATAACTGGAAATAACATAGGCTTTACTGTAAATCCGACATAGACCAATAATGGCAAAACAACCAACAATATAAAACTACTATATTATAAAAACATAATGGCTTCAACTAAACCCATTAAATTATACTTTTCCTATAAACTTCTTAAATATGGAGTCTTTGTGGATGGGTTTTGGATATTTTCTGTAACAGCTCTTTTGGGGAATTGAACTTGCAGACACATCAGGCTGAGCTGGACAGTGCTTTGCAGTTCCTGATTATAGGCTTTGCTTGATTGCTACTTGGCATTTACTCCCTTTAAGCAGGTGCACTTTCCAGAAGCCCAATTCATTTTAGCCAAATCTTAAAAAAAAAAGTTTCTCTTAACTGTGTCCATCCGCAACGTGGTCTTCAATGTTATCAGCCAGCTGTTTTACTGCAACATTTGCTTCAATAACTTAATATTGGCTATAATATCATTTTAAATTAGATTGGTTTTTTTAAGGTAATTTTATTTGTACATATTTTTCCTAATTTAAAAAAGTATTTTAATATTTTTTTATTCAAAATTGCTAAATTATAGCATATACTATATTAATATATTTGTTTTCTTCTAGTTGCGACTTCCATTGAAATGAAGAAAAACTCTAAGCAAAAGAGTTAGATTTTTGTTGGTTGGTTTGTAAGCCATGTTTTTTTGATTGCTTTAACTAAGAAAACATAAAATTCTTTATACATTGTTCTCTGACTGCCTTGCTATTTTGTAGGGCTTTATCTGATACTAAGGGGGTAATTTATTAAACAGAAATACGCCTATATTTATATGTATTTCTGGCACAAATTGTGGCGCAAAGGTCCTTTCTGTTGCAATCTTTGTGTCAGGAATCATCCTGCTATGTCTGTTTAGTTCAGATTGTCTTGCCCTCAAGTTCTCCCTCATTTAGGATGGTGGATTGTGTCTCAGCTGGATGCCATCTTACTTCCTGTTTCACATTTAAACCTCTCAAACCTGAGTATTGTGTTTAGCTTCTGCCCGTGCAGTCCTCTTGCTTGGAACTAGCTCTCTGGTTTGTTCCGCCTACTTGCATTTTACCCTGCTACTTTGTGACATCCTGCTACCTCCTGTTGCCGACCCGGAGTGCTTGACTACGTTCTTGTGCCACCTGCCCTGACCAATTGGTCGTCTGACCTCGGCTATGCTGCATCCTTCAGTCCTGCATCGTTGCTACCGGTAACGGCTCCACCTGCCTGGCTCTGCTACATATTTCAGTCCTGCACCATTGCTACCGGTAACGGCTCAGCCTGTCTGGCTCTGCTGCATCCTTTAGCTACCGGTAACGACTCTGCCTGCCTGGCTCTGCTGCATCCTTCGATCCTGCACCGTTGCTACTGGTAACAGCTCCACCTGTCTGGCTCTGCTGCATCCTTCGGTCCTGCAACCTCCTATTCAAGACTACAGTGTTTCCTGTGTACAGGCCTTGTCCCTGCCATTGGATTCTAGCAGTATTCCACTAGTATCGTGACAGAATACTCAAGCCAAAAAATGGAATCCGCCGGGACTGGGAGTTCAGAGGTTCGCATTTAGCAACTGCAGACTGCTGTGGCTAATATGCGCACCGAGATGCAGACTTTACAAAATAAATATGACGCCTTTGAAGGACAGACTTCCCACAACATCCAAATTTATGTACAAACGATTCATGAGATACGTGGTACAGTGCAGACATTATCCGACCTGATAGTCCACTTGGAGAATCAAGTTTCTGTACCACCCGCTATAGTGCCTGCAATGACCCATAATTTCCCACCTTCAGATTTGGGGGAGACCGCGACAAGTTCCGGGGGTTCGTTAATCAATGTAGGCTATATTTTGATGCAAATTCAACTCCGTTTCCTACTGATAGATCTAAAGTATTATGTATTATTATGCTGCTGACATATAAAGCCATTGCCTGGGCTAGTTCATTGATTGAGACTCAAGACGCCAGCTAAATCACTTAGAGGACTTTATCGATGCCATGAGTCAAATGTTTGATGATTCCAATCGAGGTGCTACAGCTGAAGCAGCATTACTAGCATTGCGCCAGGGCAGACGCCCTGTCACAGAGTATGCAATGGAGTTCAAGAGGTGGGCTGTCGACACCGATTGGAACGACGCAGCGAAAATGTCTTTTTTTAGGAAAGGACTATGCAGCGCATTAAAAGATGAACTTGCTCGTGCAGAGGCCCCTTTAGGTTTGGATGCTTTTATTAACCATTGTATTCGAATCAATACCCGACTGTCTGAATGACGACAAGAGAAATGGGCTACCTTGAATTATGATACTAAGCAGTCTCCATCTTTTCCTGTCTCCACTTCCAAGGAACCCCAAGGAAAGATTTATAGAGAATCAGGAAGTTAGCCTATGCAAGTAGATTCCATACTAAGACGTAAAAACGTGGATCGAAGTGAGCACAGGCTTCGGGAAAGTCTATGCTTTTACTGTAGAAAGTCTGAACAAGGCTCGGAAAATCCGGCTCAAGATAACAAGGCACTAGAGTTACCCTCTGCATATAAGGAATTTGCGGACGTTTGCGATAAACAAAATGCGGACAAGCTCCCCCCACACCGACCCTACGATTGTCCTATAGAATTACTTCCTGGTGTACCTATACCTTTTGGAAACATCTACCCTGAACTAAAAGCCCTCAAGGTTACATAGAAGAAAATCGGGCTAAGGGGTTTATCCGCCCATCCTCCTCACCGGCTGGGGCTCCCATATTCTTTATTAAGAAGAAGGACGGTTCTCTAAGACCTTGCATTGACTACCAAGAACTTAAAAAAATTACAATCAAAAATCATTATCCTTTACCATTGATCCCTGAGCTTTTGGAGAGAGTGCGACATGGAAACATTTTTACCAAGTTAGACCTGCGAGGCGATTATAACCTGGTCCGTATCAGATCTGGAGACGAATGGAAGACAGCTTTTAGGTAACGATATGGACATTTCGAATATCTTGTTATGCCTTTTGGTCTTTGCAATGCCCCAGCCACTTTTCAACATCTCGTCAATGATATCTTCAGAGATCTTCTGGACCAGTTCGTAGTCATCTATTTGGATATCTTGATCTTCTCTAACTCTATGGAAGAACATCAGCGACATGTGAGACTTATTTTGGAACGTCTAAGGAAGAATCAACTTTACATTAGGATTGAAAAATGTGAATTCCTTGGCTATATAATTTCGCCTCATGGTCTACACATGGGGCCAGATTTATCATTAGCTCAGGTCAGAATAATGGAGTGAAAAAGTCCCAAAAAAGTCCCAAACGCTAAAACTGCGCACAAATTTGCGACTTTTTTCTGCTCTGCACTATGCTCGCCAGTTTTCTGAAAGTGGGCGTGTCTTCTTATGTAAATGAATCTCTAGACAGATTTACTATTGGGACTATTTAAAAAAGTCGCAAAAAAGTCGCAAAAAAGTCCCAATTTCACTCCAGTGAGGACCATGCTTATCTTATGAGACTTTTTAATAGAACATGCGACTTTTTCATAAAAACGTGCGACTTTTTCGTAAAGATGTGCGACTTTTGTAAAGCTGCTTACTGACGGATAAACTGCTACCGTCAAACCACATTTATTACAGTCTTAAAGGGCCGATCATAAATCTGACTTGGCTAAAACTGACTTTAGCCATATGTGAAAGTGGAGTGAGCTGTCAGAGGAATGATAAATCTGGCCCATGGACTCTAGCAAAATTAAAGCAATAGTAGACTGGCCTACCCCAAGGAGCATAAAAGATGTTCAACGTTTTTATAGGATTTGCCAATTTTTATAGATGCTTCATTAAAAATTTCTCAGGAATAATTACTCCTATTACACAAGCAATTTCAGGGACCGCGCTGATATCAGCAGTTTAAGACACAGTGCAGACTCGACACTCGATCCAACAGATGGTTGTTCACATTCCACTCCTATGGACCTCTCCATAGGAGAGGAATGTGAACAACCATCTCAGGGGCGTAACTAGAAGTGACTGGGCCCCACAGCAAATATTTGTAAGGGCCCCCCCAGCGCGCTTCGCACCTCCCTCTTCCTGTGTAAACCCCACTCCTTTGGCACAGTTTAGAGGTATACTGTATATTGTGTGGCACAGTGTAGGCTATATGTGTATAACAAACATATTTCATATGAAAACTTACAATTACTTGACTTGGCCCTTGGGGATCTCGGACGCCACTTCAACACTTTGCCCGGGGGCTCGGTGGAGCTGATGTTGTGCTTTATCCTAATGAGAAAGATTTCATAATAAGGATTTGGGGAAGGGGCAGAGGGATAGCAGAGCAGGGAGAGGCTGGTGCTGTTACTAGGGGGTCATACCATGGGGGAGTAATAAAGCCCACCATAATGCCCCCCCCAGTAGAAATAATTCTCCTTATAATGTGACAGTGCAAAAATACCCCCTTGAGCTAATGTCCCCATAGTGCCCCCATAATGTCCCGGTATAAAATACCCCTATATAGTGCCCCCAGTAAATTCCCCCATAGTGCTCCTCTCCCCCCTTCCTGCTAGTGCCCCCCATAAAGTACCAGTAAAAAATGCCCCATATATAGTGCCCCAGTAGATGCCCCTCAGTGTCCGGCCTCTAATAGGCTGCCGGCCTAGTGTCCCCCATAATGCCCCCCAATAATGTGCCAGTAAGTGTCCCCATAGATGCCCCCCCATCATGTGCCAGTTTCAGGTGCCTCTCACCTCCCCCCCACATGTCCCAGTATCATAGTGCCATCTCCCCCCCAATGTGCCAGTATCAAGTGCCTCTCTCCTTCCCACCCCCCATATGCCAGTATCATAGTGCCAAACCCCCCCATGTGCCAGTATCAAGTGCCTCTCTCTTCCCCCCCATGTCCCAGTATCATAGTGCCATCTCCCCCCCAAAAAAGTGACAGTATCAAGTGTCTCCCCCCCATGTGCCAGTATCATAGTGCCAAACCCACCCATGTGCCAGTATCAAGTGCCAATCCCCCGCCACGTGGCAGTATCAAGTGCCTCTCTCTTCCCCACTATGTCCCAGTATCATAGTGCCATCTCCCCCCCCCCCAAAAAAAGTGCCAGTATCAAGTGCCTCTCCCCCCCATGTGCCAGTATCAGGTGCCTTTCTCCCCCCCCCATGTGCCAGTATCAGGTGCCAACCCCCCTCCCCCCATGTGCCAGTATCAGGTGACAACCCCCCTCCCCCCCATGTGCCAGTATCAAGTGCCTCCCGCTCCCCCCATGGCAGTAACAGTCGGATATTAAAAAAATAAAATAAACACTTCTACTTACCTCCATGTCAGCGATGCGCCATGGAGTCCCGTCCTGTATGTCCATATATGGAGTCAGTGCTTGTATTTCAGAAAAGTTTCTGCTGGGATTTGAACCCACAACCTTCATGAGGCAAAGCATTTACCCACACAGCCATAAAGGCTGCCTTGCCACTGACTGAAAAAATATGAGACTTCTACTGTTATAGCTGGCTAAGTGTACATCTATACACATAACAGCTGCCCCAACACACCCATCACTGCTATATCTCTATATGACAGCTGTTTCAGCACACTCAGCTCTGCTATATCTCTATATCTGATAGCTGCCCCAGCACACCCAGCTCTGCTACATCTAATACACATGACAGCTGCACCAGCACACTCAGCTCTACTATATATCTATATATGACAGCTGCCCCAGCACACCCAGCTCTGCTACATCTATATATCTCTAAGTATTGCTATACAGTAGATAGATATATAGAGATATAGCAAAGCTGAGTGTGCTGGGGCTGCTGTCATGTGTATAGATGTAGCAGAGCTGGGTTTGCTGGGGCAGCTGTCATATATAGAGATATAGTAGAGCTGAGTGTGCTGGTGCAGCTGTCATGTGTATTAGATGTAGCAGAGCTGGGTGTGCTGGGGCAGCTATCATATATAGAGATATAGCAGAGCTGAGTGTGCTGGGACAGCTGTCATATAGAGATATAGCAGTGCTGGGTGTGTTGGGGCAGCTGTCATGTGTATAGATGTACACTTAGCCAGCTATAACAGTAGAAGTCTCATATTTTTTCAGTCAGTGGCAAGGCAGCCTTTATGGCTGTGTGGAAAAATGCTTTGCCTCTGATACATGAAGGTTGGGAGTTCGAATCCCAGACACATCAGGATACTTCAGGAGACAGTAAGATTAGATCACATTAGCAAGGGGGCCCTTAGACAAGAATCTATTTAACTAACTTGAAAATAAACTGTCACACGCTGCCGGGCCCCTTGGCAGCCCGGGCCCCGAAACAGCCGCTTCCCCTGCTTCCCCAGTAGTTACGCCACTGAACCATCTGTTGGATCGAGTGTCGAGTCTGCACTGTGTCTTAAACTGCTGATATCAGCGCGATCCCTGAAATTGCTTGTGGATTTAACTTTTTTAAGGAGACTGAACCCACTCCTGGATAAGGGTTCCGCTGCTTATTTGTGACTGTACACCAATCTTTTTCTCTTTACTCCTATTACACAGATGACTAAGAAAAAAAATGCTTTTGTCTGGTCTCCCCAAGCACAGGAATCCTTTTGTCTCCTAAAATCCAAGTTCACTACAGCCCCTATATTAGTTCATCCCGACCCAGAACTCGCCTTCATTGTGGAAGTAGATGCTTCAGACTGTGCTATAGGGGCTATTCTGTCTCAAAGAACCAGAGAGAGGGGTTTATTGCATCCGTGTGCTTTTTTTCTCCCAACGTTTGACCCCTGCTGAGAAGAATTATGATGTGTGGAATAAAGAACTGTTAGCTATCATTGCAACTTTTAAGGAATGGAGACATCATCTTCAAGGAATCTCACAGCAAATAATAGTTCTGACTGATCACCGTTATTTGGAATTCGTTAGATCTGCCAAATGTCTATCCCCTCGCCAAGCTCGTTGGAGTCTCTTCCTCAATCAATTCAACTTCGTAATCTCGTACAGGCCCGATTCCCGTAACGGCAAGGCAGATGCCCTATCTACAGGGTGGGCAATTTATATGGATACACCTTAATAAAATGGGAATGGTTGGTGATATTAACTTCCTGTTTGTGGCACATTAGTATATGTGAGGGGGGAAACTTTTCAAGACGGGTGGTGACCATGGCGGCCATTTTGGGTACTAATATCATCCCAAATAAATTTGAATATTTGAATATTGACCCAAAATAAAAGTGCTCTGATAGCCTGGAAAACGCTCTCCTTGATTCTCTTGAACTGAATCACATGAAATTCAGGTTCTGAAGTATCAGAACTTTTCCAAATATTCAGGTCGAATTTTCAAATTTTAGAATCCATTCTTCACTTGTAGTTATTTAGTACAGTACAGATGTGTACGCCCTTCCCTTTTTCTCACTTACCTGAACATGTACTGATGTGCATGTCACAAGATGACTGGCTTTTCAAAACATGATTTTTCTCGATGTGGTATCACAAGATTTCTATCGTATGTGTGTCTACATGTTGCCACTTACATATTGTAAAATAGTAACATAAGGGGTCATTTACTATACTGAAATACGCTTAACCGCTTCCAGGCTGGGCCATTTGCCCTCTTCCTGATAACTTTGAAACGCTTTTACTTATCCAAGCCATTCTGAGATTGTTTTCTCGTGAGTCATGACAGATTGTACATCATGTTAGTAGTAAATTTAAGTTAATATGTTTAACCTTTATTTATAAAAAAGTCCAAAAGTTAACGTAAATTAGAAAAAATTCACTGTGTTCTAAATTTCTATCTTTCTGCTTTTAAGACAGATAGTGATACCTCATAAAATACTCATTAATTAATTAGTTTTGGGGTCTTTTTTTTTTTTTCGCTGTTCACTTGATGTGGTAGATCATGTGATATTTTTGTAGAGCCAGTTGGACGTGACAAGACCAAATATGTCTATTTTTTTTTTTTTTACGTTTTACACAAAAAGAGCATTTTTAGAAAAAAATCATGTTTTCTTAGAGCTATAGTTTTCTAATTTTTCTGGCTATGGTCTTGTGTGGCAGCTTATTTTTTTGCGGGATAAGGTGACGTTTTTATTGCTACCATTTTCGGGTACGTACGACTTTTTGATTGATAACATTATTGTTTTTGGGAGGTGAGGTAACAAAAAAATCTGTTTTGACGTAAGGTTTATTTATTTTTTTATGGCGTTCACCTGATGGGGTAGATCGTGTGATATTTTACAGAGCCGGTCATTATGGACGCGTTGATGCCAAATATGTCTATTTTATTTTATTTTTTCTATTTTAAATTTTTTTTTAAATGGCTTAATTGTGAAAAAAAAACTTTTTTTTACATGTGATACATTATTTTCTATTTTTTTTTCTAAAACACAATTTTTTCATTTTTTTATTTTATTTTAAACTTTGTGTCCCTCATAAGGCCATACAAGACCTCTGGAGGACATTTAACTTCACTTTTTCTTTTCACTATTGATTTCTCCTAACATAGTAGCCCCAGTTACAGTGGAAATACACCCTCCAGAGAGTCTGTACATCATGAGACCTCTTGCACACCACCGTATGGTTTTGCGGTCCATTTTGAGCAGATCCGTTTTTCAGTTTTTTTGTTTCAGTAGTGTTTCCGTTTCCATTCCACTTCCGTTCCGTTTTGCCGTTCCGTTTGGTTTCCATTTGTTATCCATTTTTTGCGGATCGGAAACGGAAGCATACAATAATGTTTAAACAGTAAGTACATAAAAACATTGGGCTAGGCATAACATTTTCAATAGATGGTTCCACAAAAACAGAACGGATTTGGAAGACATACGGATACATTTTGTTTTTTTGGGGGAACCATTGACTTGAATGGAGCCACGGATCGTTATTTGCGGACAATAATAGGACAAGTTCTATCTTTCAGTGGAACGGAAATAGGGAAACGGAATGCATACGGAGTACATTCCGTTTTTTTAAAGTACCATTGAAATTAATGGTTCCGCATACAGACCGCAAACAGAATCCGCCAAAACAGAACGGAAACAGGGAAAAAAAGTTTGTGTACAAGAGGCCTAATACTGCACTGTACAGTCTCAGTGAAGGGCTGATCGTGGTCTATGGAAGACCCGACAGCTCCTGCACTCCCCCGGCCCCGGCGATCACTTGACCACCGGGTCAGGACAGGAAGCAGAACATTGCTTCCTGATCTGTATACACAGCGCTCGTTCAGCGCTGTGTATACAGGGATCTAGAAGGCAGGGACACACAGAAACGCTCCCTGCCTTCTCTATGGGGAGCCCTGCACTCACCGACAGCGGAACCTCCGCTTGGCAGCTGCACAATCCCGACCGCCCAGGATGTTTATAGTCAATGGGCGGTCGGGAAGTGGTTAAATTTTTTACAGTGGTTGACCATAGTCTTTAGATTTCAGCCGAATACTTTAGATTTTGAATGCTTGTCCCTTGACAGTTGTACCTCACAACTCCCCACACATGAATGCTTGGCTTGGCCGAGTGTGTTCTTAATGCATAAGTGAGAGGCTTATCTCCCTTGGTAGCCAAGATTAAGTCAAGTTAAAATTCAAAATACCACCATGGGAGAAAATCGGAACTCTACCATTCACATTTGATGGTTAGCCAGTCAAAACAAAATTGGTGGGTTTGACTAACATTCATCTACTGTACATAATTGCCTTGAGTTACTAGACCATCTCTGGCTCTGGAGGACCCAACATGTCCATGCTATAGACTAACAACCATATGAATTTATTTAGCATTGTGCATTGACTCATTTCTCCTGTGGTGGCGCTGCAGGGAAATTAAGCACATGCACAGATTACAGCTAACCACTGTTTGTCCCAGCAGATGGTCAACTTAACCTTATTTCAAGAGGTGAACGTAACCTGAGGCCCAAAGTTTAAAGTAAACTTTGAAAAGAACAGAAATAAAACCTGCAACTAAATGCAGAAATTCACATACCCATCTCTTCAATTGCCTTTTTTTTTTTAAATAAAGTTAAAAGTAGAACACATCTTGAAAAGATTATTAAATGTACTGCAGCTCACACTTCAATTTTATTTTTACAGACAGCATTCATGAAGAGAATCTGTTCAGAAGTCTGCTATCAGATGATATATGCATTAAATTTATTGACGGTGTTTTATCTAAAAAAGACATACTGTATCTACAGAGCAATTTCCAGGCAATTTGCTGCAAAAATTGTACAAGAGCGATCCATTTGAAATGAGGCATGCTCAGTGCTTCATTATCCTCTTTTCAAGCTAATGCATCCCACAGAGTGCAGCAGAAATCAGGACAGATGGATCAGTAGCAAAGAGCTTTATAGGTAATTCCACTTTTCAGTCAAGCATAATACTCACTCTGCACCGTAATATCAAAAGTTTTCTTTCATACAATTGATACATTGGATGGTAATGGTGTGGAGTCAATTTAAAAGCTTCAGCCCTGATGAATGATATACATTGCTTACAATAAAGAATTTCCGTTTGTTTTGATCATAAATTGTGAATAGCTGTTTCCTGAACAATGTGACATTTAAAGGATCCCTTGTAATATGTGGAGCATTAACTTTAGAGGACGGGAATCAAGCAGAGAGGAATATATGGAGAGTACGGCGCCACCAAAATCCTTCCAGTCCTTCATGGCTGATGTGGAATTATCAATTAACCCCTCAGCTCCCCTAGCTTAAACCCCTTTAATGACCAGACCACTTTTTACAATTCTGCACTACACTATTTTCACGGTTTATTGCTCGGTCATACAACTTACCACCCAAATGAATTTTACCTCCTTTTCTTCTCATTAATAGAGCTTTCATTTGGTGGCATTTCATTGCTGCTGACATTTTTACTTTTGTTATTATTCGAAATTGACTGAAATTTTTGCAAAAAAATGACATTTTTCACTTGACAATTTTTTTCTCTAAATTTATTGTTCTACATGTCTTTGATAAAAAAAATGCAATAAGTGTGAATTTATTGGTTTGCGCAAAAGTTATAGCGTTTACAAACTATGGTACAAAAATTTGAATTTCGGCATTTTGAAGCAGTTCTTACTTTCTGAGCACCTGTCAAGATTCCTGAGGTTCTACAATGCCCAGAAAGTAAAAACACCCCACAAATGACCCCATTTCAGAAAGTAGACACCCTAAGGTATTCGCTGATGGGCATAGTGAGTTCATAGAAGTTTTTATTTTTTGTCACAAGTTAGCGGAAAATTATGATTTTTTTTTTTTCTTACAAAGTCTCATATTCCACTAACGTGTGACAAAAAATAAAAACTTCCATGAACTCACTATGCCCAATCACAAAATACCGTGGGGTGTCTTCTTTCCAAAATGGGGTCACTTGTGGAGTATTTATACTGCCCTGGCATTTTAGGGGACCTAAAGCGTGAGAAGAAGTCTGGAATCCAAATGCCTAAAAAATGCCCTGTGAAATCCTAAAGGTGCTCTTTAGAATTTGGGCCCCTTTGGGCACCTAGGCTGCAAAAAAGTGTCACACATGTGGTATCGCCGTACTAATAAGAAGTTGGGCAATGTGTTTTGGGGTGTATTTTTACATATACCCATGCTGGGTGAGAGAAATATCTCTCTAAAAGTCAACTTTTGCCATTTTTTTTATACAAAGTTGTCATTTTAGAGATATTTCTCTCACCCAGCATGGGTATATGTAAAAAGACACCCAAAAACACATTGCCCAACTTCTCCTGAGTACGGCGATACCACATGTGTGACACTTTTTTGCAGCCTAGGTGCGCAAAGGGGCCCAAATTCTAAAGAGCACCTTTAGGATTTCTCAGGGCATTTTTTACGCATTTGGATTCCAAATTACTTCTCACGCTTTAGGTCCCCTAAAATGCCAGGGCAGTATAAATACCCCACAAGTAACGCCATTTTGTAAAGAAGACACCCCAAGGTATTGCGTGAGGGGCATGGCGAGTTCCTAGAATATTTTATTTTTGGCAAAAGTTAGCGGAAAATGATGATTTTTTTCTTTTTTTTTCTTACAAAGTCTCATATTCCACTAACTTGTAACAAAAAAAATAAAATTTTACATGAACTCACCAACCCCTCATGGAATACCTTGGGGTGTCTTCTTTCCAAAATGGGGTCACTTGTGGGGTATTTATACTGCCCTGGCATTTTAGGGGCCCTAAAGCATGAGAAGAAGTCTGGAATCCAAATGCGTAAAAAATGCCCTGTGAAATCGTAAAGATACTCTTTGGAATTTGGGCCCCTTTGCGCATCTAGGCTCTAAAAAAGTGTCACACATGTGGTATCGCCGTACTAAGGAGAAGTAGGACAATGTGTTTTGGGGTGTATTTTTACATATACCCATGCTGGGTGAGAGAAATATCTCTGTAAAAGTCAACTTTTCCCATTTTTTTAGACAAAGTTGTCATTTTAGAGAGATATTTCTCTCACCCAGCATGGGTATATGTAAAAAGACACCCCAAAACACATTGCCCAACTTCTCATGAGTACGGCGATACCACATGTGTGACACTTTTTTGCAGCCTAGGTGCGCAAAGGGGCCCAAATTCCAATAAGAATCTTTACGATTTCACAGGGCATTTTTTAGAGTTCCTAGAATATTTTTTTTTTGCCACAAGTTAGCGGAAAATGTTTTTGTTTTTTTTCTCTTACAAAGTCTCATATTCCACTAACTTGTGACAAAAAATAAAATTTTACATGAACTCGCCATGCCCCTCACGAAATACCTTAGGGTGTCTTCTTTCCAAAATGGGGTCACATGTGGGGTATTTATACTGCCCTGGCATTTTAGGGGCCCTAAAGCGTGAGAAGAAGTCTGGAATATAAATGTCAAAAAAGATTTACGCATTTGGATTCCGTGAGGGGTATGGTGAGTTCATGTGAGATTTTATTTTTTGTCACAAGTTAGTGGAATATGAGACTTTGTAAGAAAAAAAAATAAAAAATTTCCGCTAACTTGTGACAAAAAAAAAAAATCTTCTATGAACTCGCCATGCCCCTCAAAAGTGAACTTTTTTATAGCGCCGCAGCGATTTTACGGTGTTTTTGCAGTGATCAGAAAAAAAAAATCCTGTCACTGCGGTGGGGCAGACTGAACGCAAGTGTGCGCACAAGATCAGGCCTGATCGGGCGAACACTGCGTTTTTTGTAGAGCCTATAGAACCCATCCTATATAGGCATTTTCTATATAGTTCTGGCAATGTGCGGATCCGCAAAATGTGGAAAGCACATTGCCGGTGTCCGTATTTTGCGGATCCGCGGTGTCCGTGTTTTATGGATCCGCGGATCCGCAAAACACATACGGACGTCTGAATGGAGCCTTACAGGGGGGTGATCAATGACAGGGGGATGTCACGGCCAGGCCCATGTCCGTGACTTCTTACCGCATGCAGTTGCCGGCGGTTTTGCATGGGTCTTCAACCATGGGTGAGGGCCGCTTGTCTGTGGCCTCACTTGTGGTTGCCGCGGGCAACCAGTGTTGGGGTTTAGCAGCAGAGCAGCCTGAGCGTTGCTAGGCAGCTTGCTGCCCTGGCATGCGGTCACACCTAGCAACCTTTTTGTTAGGTGTGTGTGTTGTGTGCACTGTGTTGTATTTTATTGTGTGCACTTTCCCTTGTATGTGTGTTTCCCTTCTGTGGCATTGGAAGGGTTAACTTCCTTCCCAGTGTGGGTGTGATGTCACTGGGTGTGTCTTACCTTTGGGTGTGGCCACTTTGGCCTATATAAACCCTCTCTCTAGCAGGGCTCAGTAGGTTGCTTCAGTCTTGCTAGCTGAGGCAGCCTCCTGTGCTTTCCATTCCTCTGTGAGAGCCACCACTGTGGTCATAGGTTTAAGTTCAGGTTTTATGTCTTATTAAGTTTATGCTTACCTGTATGTGTCACGTCTGGGTGATGGTCTGTTGGGATTTCCCTATGTTGGTTTGTGCAGCTAATGGTTCTGGATTCTCTGTGTCAGGGATCCAGTCAGCAAGGCTGTGGCAGGTTGGTTGAGCTACTTAGTTCACCTGCCATTTCCATTAGTCTGTTTATGTTTCCGGACGGAGGGTGAGTTAGGGATCCGAGGTTCCTGCACATGGGTCCTCCTACCTTTAAGGTCGGCCCATGCAGTTAGGAGTTAGGGTCAGGGTAGGGACGCTGTTAGGAGGTGACCTGCTCCCTATCCTGTTCTCCTGGCCGAATAGGCCATAACATCACCTGGCTGCACACGGCTGAGGATTTCCCCCATCCTCAGCCGTGACAGTATGACCACAGCGGCTTCTCGCGTGGCGTTCCCTCGAAAGAGGGTAAAGCATGCACCGCTATCTACGGATGGGGTGCATGCGCGTTCTCCGGAGGGAGAGCGTTATGGGGCTTTCACCATTTACGGCGCGGTGAGTGGCATTCCCCGCCATTCCTTGCTCACCGTTGTCCGTGTTGGTGTCCCCTTTGTTTGTCTTTCCCCTCCCCCCCTCCCATTGTTTCTTATGCCTCACCAACCTTCCCCTTTTTTTGTTGGGAGGGGCTTTGAGGGGTGGGAGTATGCTCCCTTGAAAGAGGGTGAAGCATGTACCGCCGTCTGTGGAAGGGGTACATGCGCGCTCTTCGGAGGGAGAGCGTTCTGGGGGTTTCGCCTCTGAGGGCGCGGTGAGTGGCATTTCCCCGCCATCCCTTCACCGTTGCCTCGTTTGGCGTCCCCCTGATTTTATTACACTTGGTGTGTGTTTGGTATGCGGTATGCATGCCTTCGGAAGAGGGTGCAGCATGCAGTGCCATCTTCTTGTGGCCTGCATGCGCGTTCTCCGGAGGGAGAGCGTCCCGGGGGGATCACCGTTAACGGCACGGTAGGTGGCTTTTCCCCGCCACCTTTCCTTCCGTGTCCGTATTGGTGATCCCTCGTCCCTCTCCATGTTCCCATCTCTGGTCGTTTGCTGGCAGCTCTCCGTAAGTGGTCCGGCTGCGTGCTGGTTAGGAGGGTCTGCTGGCAACGACTAGAGTGGGGACGTTAGTGGAGAGTCCCCTCGTCCACTCTCTGTGGTTCCATTCCCTTGTCGCTGGTGCGGGCTGCAGGCCTCGTCGGACTGGCTAGTGTGAGCTGGGAGAGGATGCAGCTGACAGTGACCCCCTGGGAACCATGTCCTGAGAGTGGACGTCTCCTTCTCCCATCCCCTTGTGTGAGTCCCTCACCAGTTTCCTTTTTTTGGTGGGGGGGCTTTGAGGGGTGGGAGTGTCACGGCCAGGCCCATGTCCGTGACTTCTTACCGCATGCAGTTGCCGGCGGTTTTGCATGGGTCTTCAACCACGGGTGAGGGCCGCTTGTCTGTGGCCTCACTTGTGGTTGCCGCGGGCAACCAGTGTTGGGGTTTAGCAGCAGAGCAGCCTGAGCGTTGCTAGGCAGCTTGCTGCCCTGGCATGCGGTCACACCTAGCAACCTTTTTGTTAGGTGTGTGTGTTGTGTGCACTGTGTTGTATTTTATTGTGTGCACTTTCCCTTGTATGTGTGTTTCCCTTCTGTGGCATTGGAAGGGTTAACTTCCTTCCCAGTGTGGGTGTGATGTCACTGGGTGTGTCTTACCTTTGGGTGTGGCCACTTTGGCCTATATAAACCCTCTCTCTAGCAGGGCTCAGTAGGTTGCTTCAGTCTTGCTAGCTGAGGCAGCCTCCTGTGCTTTCCATTCCTCTGTGAGAGCCACCACTGTGGTCATAGGTTTAAGTTCAGGTTTTATGTCTTATTAAGTTTATGCTTACCTGTATGTGTCACGTCTGGGTGATGGTCTGTTGGGATTTCCCTATGTTGGTTTGTGCAGCTAATGGTTCTGGATTCTCTGTGTCAGGGATCCAGTCAGCAAGGCTGTGGCAGGTTGGTTGTGCTACTTAGTTCACCTGCCATTTCCATTAGTCTGTTTATGTTTCCCCTTTTTCCTAACAGCTTGGCCGTTGAGACTCCTGCTCCTCCGTGTCTAGGAGGAGTAGGTCGTCTTACCCTGACTCCTAGCGCAGGGACCGGACGGAGGGTGAGTTAGGGATCCGAGGTTCCTGCGCATGGGTCCTCCTACCTTTAAGGTCGGCCCATGCAGTTAGGAGTTAGGGTCAGGGTAGGGACGCTGTTAGGAGGTGACCTGCTCCCTATCCTGTTCTCCTGGCCGAGTAGGCCATAACATCACCTGACTGCACACGGCTGAGGATTTCCCCCATCCTCAGCCGTGACAGGGGATGATCAGGGAGTCTATATGGGGTGATCACCCCCTGTAAGGCTCCATTCAGACGTCTGTATGTGTTTTGCAGATCCGCGGATCCGCAAAACACATACGGACGTCTGAATGGAGCCTTATAGGGGGGTGATAAATGACAGGGGGGTGATCACCCCATATAGACTCCCTGATCACCCCCCTGTCATTGATCACCCCCCTGTAAGGCTCCATTCAGACGTCCGTATGTGTTTTGCGGATCCGCAGATCCACGGATCCGCAAAACACATACGGACGTCTGAATGGAGTCTTACAGGGGGTGATCACTGACAGGGGGGTGATCAGGGAGTCTATATGGGGTGATCACCCCCCTGTAAGGCTCCATTTAGACGTCCGTATGTGTTTTGCGGATCCGTGGATCTGCGGATCCGCAAAACACATATGGACGTCTGAATGGAGCCTTACAGGGGGTGATCAATGACAGGGGGGTGATCAGGGAGTCTATATGGGGTTATCACCCCCCTGTCATTGATCACCCCCCTGTAAGGCTCCATTCAGACGTCTGTATGTGTTTTGCGGATCTGCGGATCCGCAAAACACATACGGACGTCTGAATGGAGCCTTACAGGGGGGTGATCAGGGGAGTCTAATATGGGGTGATCAGGGGTTAATAAAGGGTTAATAAGTGCCAGGGAGGGGTGTATTGTAGTGGTGTTTGGTGCTACTTTACAGAGCTGGCTGTGTCCTCTGGTGGTCGATCCAAGCAAAAGGGACCACCAGAGGACCAGGTAGCAGGTATATTAGACGCTGTTAACAAAACAGCATCTAATATACCTTTCAGGGGTTAAAAAAATCACATCTACAGCCTCCCAGCGAATGATCGCCGCTGGCAGGCTGTAGATCAGCTCGTTTACCTGCCGTTCCTGTAAACGCGCGCTCCTGTGTGCGCGTGTTCACAGGAAATCTCGCGTCTCGCGAGATGGCTCGCCGGCGCATCGAAGAGGAATGAATCGACTGCCTCCGGAACGCAATCCTGCGTTAGACGGTCCGGAGGCGGTTAAGCAAAGAGAACCTTTTCAAAATGCTGCATCCTTGTACATAGGCAATCAGTGAGATCTGTCCTCTACTTAAAGTGGTTGTCCCATGAAAAATATTCTACAGTTTTCAAACCAGCACCTGGATCTGAATACTTTGTAATTGATTGTAATGGAAAATTTAGCATAGCCACTGAATTATTCAATAAAATGTATCTGTATAGTGCCACCTGCTGTTTTTTTCTTTATTTCTTTGACCTGCTCACTGAGATGGCCGCACATGCTCAGTTTCATCCTTCAACTGCCTCCTGAGCTGTGATAGGGAGAGGATGGACACGCCCCCTTAGCTGCAGCAAAAAAGACACTCCCCTCGACCTTTCAGCTTGATATTAATCTAGCAGAGCAATGAATGGGGAGATCTCTAAATCCATGTGAGGTACAGGGCTGGTTCTAGCTTTGTTAAAAAGAGATTGTCATGAGCTATATGTCTGATTTTCATTTTCTACAAGGATAACCCCTTTAAATCCTGTTATGAGATGCTCAATACCAGTTATTGTAATTATAACCTGGTCCCTGTGTGTTAGGCCTCATGTACACGACAGTTGTTTTTATCGGTTCGCAAAACGGGGTTCCATTGTTCCGTGATCCGTTTCCGTTTTTGTTTCTGTGTGTCAAGTTTGCCATGCAAATGATAGGAAAAAAACGGACACGGACGCGCGGTCGCGGTTGACAATCTTGTGTGCCTCCGTGTTTTTTAGCGGTCCCATTGACTTGAATGGGTCCGCAAACCGTTTTCCACGAAAAAAATAGGACAGGTTATATTTTTTGGACGGACTGGAACCACGGATCACGGACGCGGATGACAAACGGTGCATTAGCCGAGTTTTTAACGGACACATTAAAAGTCAATGGGTCCGCAGAAAATCCCAAAAAACGGACACGGAATAAAACAACGGTCGTGTGCATGAGGCCTAACTGTGCATTTTGTGAGTGTTCTCGTTTTATGACCTGGCTTGTTTACCTAATTATGGTACTCTTTTCATTCTTTTTGCTTGCTACTGTGCAGGACCTTAGACTCTATAGTGACTTTTCTCCTGCCTTTGCATCTCTGTACCTTTGTCTCTCATGGTTCTGACTGGTTTATTTTTGCTATTGCTATCAGATACTGTTTTAGTTTTGATTCTGGTTTCGACCTCGGCTAGTACAACTACTTGACCTGTCCGCTCCATCTGCTAACAGCAATCTGGTAAACACAAGATACCATTCCATACTACCCTCAGGAACCACTCAGGGTTAAATTGTTAGGTTGCTGGATGGGATTGACTTCAGTAATCCCTGTAATGCCAGTAGGTAGGGATGGACATGGACAATGAGCCCTAACTAGAACCTCGCCCGCTTTCCTTGCCTACTTGTATTGCAAGCTCAAAGTAGCAAGTCTGCAACTGGTCGATGTTCCCTACTCTGCTAAGGTGCAAGACAAAGAACACCTAGGGACAAAAACAAGACACAAAGAAGAAGAGAAGTCAACGGTTTACAGAAAAATGGATTTTAGTTTAGTTTGTAAAATATTTTATTGCATAAAGAATAAAGGATGTCATCCTCTTTGACACATTTGTTACATCAATTCGTATCTTTACAATATACGTCAAGAATCCGACATTTACATGTAGATTTTTGCAATTTTTACAACTTTTAAAACAGAAAAATGGATTTTAAGCACTTAGGGAAAGGTTTGCTTTAGGGGGAGTGTATTAAAAATACAAAAAGCATTAATAAAGTGTATTAGAAAAAGAATTATTAGGGCACTAGGGACATTTTACCAAAAAGTTAATTTAAATTTTAGTTACTCTTTAAGTTGTTGTCAGGATTACATTCAAATATGCATGATGTTGTAGTGATTGACATTCAGTGAGCCATAAAAACAGTAAAATGATTATAGCCCCTAAAATGCGTAGGCAAAGGGAGGGTCTTTTTTTTTTTGTTTGCACTTGGCGAACATTGGCATTGCAATTATCAGGATCCTGATCAGTCTGAAAAATGCCTGATCAGTCAGAAAAATGCATTGCAATACCGGATCTGTCTTTCCGGTGTCATCCGGAAAAAAAATGGATCCGGCATTTATCTTTATCACCTTTTTTTCGGTCTGAGCATGCCGAATTCGGCACTAATACATTCCTATGGAAAAAAAGGCATTCAGACAAGTCTTCCATTTTTTTGTCCGGAGATAAAACCGTAGCATGCTGCGTTTTTTTCTCTGTCCTGATCAGTCAAAAAGACTGAACTGAAGACATCCTGATGCATCCTGAACAGATTGCTCTCCATTCAGAATGCATGGGGATAAAACTGATCCGTTCTTTTCCAGTATAGAGCCACTAGAACAGAACTCAGTGCCGGAAAAGAAAAAAACGCTAGTGTGAAAGTACCCTTAGCAGTGAGATCCAAGGACATGCA
The DNA here is from genome assembly GCF_905171765.1 of Bufo bufo. NCBI lineage: Eukaryota > Metazoa > Chordata > Amphibia > Anura > Bufonidae > Bufo > Bufo bufo. Next base: position 50,370,165 of record NC_053391.1, read on the forward strand.
CATCTGCCAAAATGCACTCTCTAATTTTTTGTAAACTAGAGTGATACAATTACTATATTGGACAGTAAAATAAGCCAGTTACTGGAAACCACTGGGAAATAAGATGACGTTAGTGTTGCTTGTAAATGATTAAGCTTTATTTGTAATATAGAAGACTCTTAGAAAATATTGATCCTTGAAGTAATCCAGCCAGTAGGGAGTCTTTAAGGCAGTGCTTTCTGGGAAAAGTATGCAAAATAGCTGTCCTCCAGAAGGAATAATAGTGTCTCTCTAGTGCCACCTATAGGTGCCTTCCCTGTAGGTCAATATCAACCCTTTAACAAACTCAGCACTGTAAATGTTCAGCACAGGTATTAGTGCTTTAAAGGGATTGTGCCACTAATATAAATGTATCCCACCCAACAGATATCGCTTCCATATCACTTTGCTCAAATGCCACCATTTATCAAAACTGCCTTATTCTAAACTTATTAGCCTAACTTTGTACCCTTTGCTAATTCGGTTTCGATATCCAGTTGCTGTTGGTCACGTCCTGCATTGGAGGCTTGTAATGTAGGACGTAGGTACTGTCATTGGTAAGAGCAAGGGGCGTGGTTAGATTCACATGATCTGCAGATGTCAGGACACATCTCACTGCCCTAAGACATGAAGGGACAGCAGACACATGACAAGATTCAAGCATGGGGGGTAAGAGAAAACTGCAAATGAGGTAAGTTTGAAAAAAAAAATTTAGGAGGAATGTGAGCTAGAGTAACTAATGAAAATATTTATGGATGAGTGAAGCGATCTTCGGGTCCTAGATCCAAAGTCGCTTAATTCAAAAAGATTCATCTCCGTACTGCATTAAAATCTATGGGCTCCGGTGAGGCAAATTAGTTATAACTGAAGTCTCACGGGACTTCGAAAATAACTTCAGAATTTGATTTTTTAACTTGAATACCATTTTAAACCTTGGTTCCAAAGTCGGCTTCAGTATCAATGTACCAGTCGGTACTGAAGTCGACTTCGGATACCTGTTTTAAAATGGTTCTCAAGTTTAATAATCCAATGCAGAAGATGACTCATTTTGCATCGACGAAGCCCATACAATTTAATGCTGTATGGAGACGAAGTTTTGAACTAAGGATCCGAAGATCGATTCGCTTATCCCTAAAAATAACTTTTAGAGTGAAAAGTAGTTTATGGCACAACCTCTTTAATGTGCTAGGTATATCTAGAGTGTAATGTTCCTCCTGACGTACGTAGGAGCTGTGTGTGCACAATCACCAGCAAGTGCTGGTTAGGATATAGCCTTTTTCGCCTTATCAGAGCTTCCCGATGGGATACCATTTGTAGACGGATCCGGATGCGGATCCGTCTCACAAATGCATTGCAATACCGGATCCGTCTCTCCGGTGTCCTCCAGAAAAACGGATCCGGTATTTATCTTTTTCACATTTTTAAAGGTCTTCGCATACGCAGACTGCAAAACCGGATCCGTTGTTCCAGAACACTTGGGGCTGGATCCGGCATCAATGCATTTCAATGGAAAATAATGCCGTATCCGGCATTGTGGCAAGTGCTCTGGAGAATGCTACGGTACGTCCAAAAACCGTACAGTGACTGAACTGAAGACATCCTGATGCATCCTGAATGGATTGCTCTCCATTCAGAATGCATTAGGATAAAACTGTTCACTTTTTTTCCGGTATTGAGCCCCTAGGACGGATCTCAATACGGGAAAAGTTTAACTCAAAACAAAGAATGACTTTTTGTAATCATGTCATAAATTGAAGAGACACTGTATAATCATGCATTTTTTGGAATTTTTGATTGTAATCATGTTTTATTCGATTTTTTTCGATATGCAATTATTTACACGTGATTGACACCAGTATTTATATATCCTGTATGGCACATGTTATCACAGCTTGAGAAAGACTCTATTAAGTAGAGCTGAGACGTTGCTGCTAGGTGGGTGAATAAACCATCCATTTTTTTCACGTTACGCTGGAGTGCTGCCTTTTTTTCTACTACTATTGAGTGCAAGCTGGTTTCTGGTCTATTTGAAGGATTTGCACCCTCACTACTGTGTGCTGCTTTTTATTGTTCTATCTATCTATCTATCTATCTATCTATCTATTATCTATCTAATATCTATCTATCTAATATATATTGCTGTTTTTGGCAGCCTAACAAGTTAACAAGTTGGGGCAGTTTAACCATTACATGCTCACAAATGCTAAAAATGTCTGGTCATTTAATACCAAAACAATCTAAAGGGTTATATCATCATTACATTTTTAAAATATATTTATATATTAAATATAAATTGGGCTGTAATTTTTTTTTTTCAATGCACCTAATGGTCAGAACGGCATAAGGATTTCCACAGATGTGACCTGAAACTTCCTAGAGCTATCTGTAAGCTGAATAGTAAAGCAGTTTTATATTCTTCAGCAATGAATCAAAAGAGCTATTACTGCAAGGATGGAAAAGTGAAAACTGTAAATCAAAAAGTTACAAATTTTTCAGTTTACATCTACAGAATAATGTTCTGCTCAGGGAACCTTTCTCTGTCTATACCCTAATTCCTGTCTTGAGACGAGTTGGGCCATGCAGAGATTTTAGTACCTGGTTAAAATGTGCTTACAGTTAGAGGAAAGGTTTAATCTCACCATAAATACCTTGCCCCAGGCCACCACTAAACCCCTAATGCAGAAAATGTACAAAATTAAGAAATATGTCAATTTTTTTTGTCATGGACATCCTCAACCTGGGAGTCGGAGCTGTAGTTGTGTTTGTTTAAACACTACCTCATGGGCACAGAGTATGTGTACAGCATTTGTTTTCCTATGTGTTGTTGGAGACAATGGCCGCATTAGAGGATTACATGATTTGGGAGAAAGCATATCTGTCACAGCTGTCATCGGGGGGTTGATTAAACTAGGCTAATCTTAAGTAAACACCCGAAAAATACAAATATTCTAAAAGTAAACTGGTGAAGGAATGTAAGAGGTTACTGAAGAGAGATTACAGGGTTGGGTAATTTATGTAGGAGTCCTGAGTCATCTATCTATCTATCTATCTATCTATCTATCTATCTATCTATCTATTCATCTAATCTATCTATATCTATCTATCTATCTATCTATCTATATCTATATCTATCTATCTCACTATCTCATATCTTTCTATCTATCTATCTATCTATCTATCTCGCTATCTCATATCTATCTATTAAATTCAAATAAGCTTTATTGGCAGGACTAAATACATATGCATATTTCCAACGCAAGTGGGAAATAATTGGGTTGGGATGGAGGATGGATTTGGGGACATATCCAGGGTGGGAGTATAGAAGTCCATGGCATATCATGCTTCTCTAAGTCTAAGGCAGATACTGACATATTGTGCTAGTTACCTATCATTTACCTACAGTATTTCTATCTATCATCTATCTATCTATCTATCTATCTATCTATCATCTATCTATCTATCTATTTATCTATCTATCTATCTATCATCTATCTATCTATCATCTATCTATCATCTATCTATCTATCTATCTATCAAATTCAGATCAGCTTTATTGGCAGGACTAAATACATATGAGCATTGCCAAAGCAAGGGGGAAATAATTTGGTAGGGATGGGTCATATCCAGGGTGAGAGTATACAAGTCCATGGCATATCAGGCTTCTCTCAGTCTAAGGCCTCATGCACACAACCGTTGTTTTATTCCGTGTCTGATGTTCCGTTTTTCGTGATTTTCTGCGGACCCATTGACTTTCAATGGGTCATTTGAAAACTCGGCTAATGCACCGTTTGTCATCCGCGTCCGTGATCCGTGGTTCCAGTCCGTCAAAAAAATATAACCTGTCCTATTTTTTTCACGGAAAACGGTTCGCGGACCCATTCAAGTCAATGGGACCGTGAAAAAACGCGGAGGCACACAAGATTGTCATCCGCGTCCGTTTTTTTCCTATCATTTGCATGGCAAACTTGACTTAGACTTTTTTTTACTTTCCTTCATGTCTGGTGATCCTCCAAAAATAAAGGAAGACACACGGAAACAAAAACGGAAACGGATCACGGAACAACGGAACCCCATTTTGCGGAACGGAACACAACAACGGTCGTGTGCATGAGGCCTAAGGCAGAAACTGACTGTGCTATCTATCTATCTATGTATCTATCTGTATTTATCTCTAGCTGTAAAAAATGCAGTCCTGTTATCTACTACTCATGGCAATTATAGAGTTAGATACTCAACAAGGTAAAAGCTAATCAAATGTTATTAACAGAATTGCTAAAGACAACATATTATATTCATATTCTGGAGAAATATATGCTCTGTTTTATGCCATGCACAGGATCTGAAGTTGCATGACATTATGAGTCAAAGAACATTAAAAAGAGAATCTTTGTGGCAGATTTACTAAGCCTGTAGGTGGTGTAAATTTAGACTGACTGTCTAGCACTGTGTCAGATTTATCACAGGGGCTCAGGCTGGATGATAAATCTATATAAGAAAATACAAAAGGTGCTCACACTCAAATGTGATGGATGTTGAGGGTTCACCACCTAACTGGGTCACCCAGTCCCAGTAGAAAGGGTAAATAAAAATGAAGAAAACAGGTGTGCACTCCTTCTTCTAGTTTTGCATATAAGGTTAATTGTTTAATTAAAAAAAAAAATAAAATACATATACAATCCCCCCAAAAATATATAACTGTAAAAATCTTATTGTCACTTCATTCACATTTATGGTACATGATGCTGTAAAATAAATGGGTAAATATATAATTTAAATACTCGATTGTAGGAAGAAAAATATATAGCAAGTACAGTAGATGAGGGTAGATATAAAAATATGGCTATATTAGGTTGCTAAAAAATATAGCAATACTGCCGCTCAATATTCAGTAGTATTCACCACAGGTTCATAGCAATAATTCCCTATCATATGGATAACCAGGTGACTATAGGAGGCTTTTCAATTATATACAAATATCGCAGGTTAAAACTTTAATTCATATCTATTAACTCTCATAGCAATTGTAACGCCCCAGAGTGGCATTACCACCTCCTTTTGTACCCCCCAATATCTGCATTGTGTGATCCTGTGTCATCATATATATTTCTTGCCATTTCTTGCAATGTGTGTATGTATTTCTTTGTAAAACAATGTTAACATGTAATGTGCCTGGTTCACCAGCAGATGGCGGCATCTAAGGCAGATATAGTGTCCCTGGAGAGGAACCTTCTAGTTCCCTTCCAGCCCTCTCTAGAGAGGGAGGAGTTTAGCTAGTGAAGGTCAGTCTAGCTTACCCTTCCAAGTTGAAGGTTGTGTGTTGTCCAGCAGAGCACTGCCTGCTCTGCTGGGCCTGCAGGCCCTGCCTGCATGTTCTACATGGTTGCTTATCCCCTCCTGGGCTTGCATTGCCTACAACCCAAGCTAAGAGAGCTTGAAGCCAGGAAGAAGTTCCTAGGACTAAAGATAAAGTAAGAGACAGACTACAACTAAACTAAGTTCCAGCAGAAGAGGAAAGTTCCTGCTTAACCCAGCTAGCATAGCAGACCTGAGATTGTTGCAGAAATGTTTGCCTGCCAAAGGTAAGCCAATACCTGCTGATGACCAAGATACAGTTTGGAAACTGTTTGGATTTCCGTTTATGCCAAGTAAAGTTGTGTTTTATGTTAATGCAAAGTCTGGACTCCATTTATTCAACCTCCTTCATCATCCAAGTTCAACAACCCCCCGTTTTGCACTTGCTTTGGACCACCACATCTGGGATCCAAGGATATCCAGGTAGGAGCACTGTGACACGTGCATACAACACCTTCAGAGAGATTTTAGGCCACCACTCTGGCAATTATACCCTGGGTAGCAACATTACCATCTACAAAGGGGACTCCATGTCCTCGTTGCTTAACTGGCATCACGACTACTTGCTCTATAAGAGGGACATATTTCGTAGAAATCTCCCAAGGGGCAAGGGATCCCCCAGATGCAAGCAATAGGCCACTGCACAATCATTCCCCATTATTCCATAGAAGCATAGGTCGTTTGTAGTTAATATCGCTGAATTAGTTAGTAAGGCCAGCACATATATCTTGCCTGATTTTTATAGCAAGAGATCAGTTAATCATTGTCAGCGTATTAAATATGAGTATCCTACTGCAGTCACTGAATGGAACAAACAGCAGCAAAGCCAATGACAGGCTGGGCGCACGTGTCTTGTCCGACTTATAGAGCCGAAGGAAGGTTCATCATTGCCAGCATTTTGGGTATAGATATCCTATTGCAATCCCTGTAAAGCAATGATAGAGCCATATCGGCAACTTTGTTAGTAAGTGTTGCTAATATTGTTTCCAATAACAGTCACTTACTTGGAGTGCAGCTCGTCAGTCCTGAGGGTACGGAGTTTGGATTGGTGCACTTACCCCTCCTCCTCTCTTATTAATGCTGAGTGCCTTTGTTACCACTGAAGAGAGAGCTAGTGCCCCGAAACGTGTATGGCAATATACCTATACAGCAAAGGAGCCAAGACCCAGAGGTGGGGAGTATTATCCTTGCTGACTTAATGCAACAAAATCAGATTATAGTACTACAGAAAAATGTGTTAAAGTGACCATCCGATGCGCCTAGAGTCAAGATAACATTGGCCACATCTGTATAATGACCTGAAAATAGCAAGAACCTACATTTACAGTAACAGTCCAACAGTTCAGCTAGGCAAAATGGGCACCACAACAGGGTCAATGGTAACCTATAAAAACAGGGTTTGACAGAATGGATGTAACTTTACTTATTAGAAGGGGTGGACTTCATTTCAACCCTTACAGTGTGCAAGACTCCTAAAACTTTACCCAAGTGTGAGCATGAATATGATTTTTTTAGACCAAAGTTAGTATTCTAGCAATGGACCACCACCCTACATGTTCAGGAGGAGAGGCTACTTCTAAAACAATTCCTACTTATCTAAACAAGCTGAAACATGTTATTTTTCTGTTCTCACGTAGTTCCTAGGGTTCTTCAAAGAAACCAGTCTTATAATCTCCTGAATCTCCTCATGAACTAAAGGTAAGACTATTAGAAATCAACAGAGGATGAAAGCATTGAAATTAATTAACTTTTATGCTCGCCTTGCATGGGGACCTTGCAGAAAGTTTTGGTACTTTCATTTAAAGTCTCGTACCGAGCAAATGGCAATCACTTTTTCCATTTATATCCTCCAACCGTTGTTTTTCTTTTAACTCGATCCAAAAACTGCTTTTCGCAGCACATGATTCTAGTTAAACATCACAACGTTTGGTTGATGGCATTACTTTCACTATTGATTACATCAAAATAAACTAGGAATTCGTCTGACTTTTAACCAATGCATGAAATCTAAGCCTCTCGACAAAGGAGCTCCGGCTTGGCCTTCCCTGACCCCTGAGCCCTATTTACATGACTTTACCAGTCACTTTAATTCTTGCATGTGCCACCTTTCCCCCTGGTTAATCAGCTGTAAATGTGCCAGTTATGCCGTATGAATTGTAACATGATGAACTGGAACAGTATTAAAGGAGAATTTTTATTTATTTGCAAATGGGAATATTGAAATAAATAGCGGGAAAAATTAAAATGTTTACACGTCGCTATTAATCCTGAAATCTTGCAGGTTTCATTACTGAGCATAATAATAGGCTGACATTTCTGTAGAGATCACTTCTCAGTAGTTAGCTAATTATCACCACAAGCAAGATTACAATGACAGGTAACACGTAAATATAGACAATACAGGATCCACCATTGAAAATAGGTGATATCACAGCTTATTGTTATAAGCAGCAGGTATTCCCTAGTGCAGGCATGCTCAACCTGCGGCTCTACAGCTGTTGTAAAACTACAATTTCCACAATGCCCTGCTGTAGGCTGATAGCTGTACGCTGTTCAGGCATGCTGGGAGTTGTAGTTTTGCAACAGCTGGAGGGCCGCAGGCTGAGCATGCCTGCCCTAGTGTCTCGTATTCTCCAGTTTACTAATATTGTTTGGGGCAGTTGTAACTAGCCTACACCAGATCTCTGGGTGAGATGATCAGCTTGTCCCGCTTGGTTAATGTACAGTAGAGTTCTTGATTTGACAGCCTTCCTTTGAAAGTTCATGGTTTCTGCCTCATATATGTGGGTATAGTGTGAGCTTGGTGCATTTATATCCAGAACCCTTAGACCGGAACTACACAGCGACATGTGTTGAACAACAGCAAGTTGATACCTTATGCAAATTGCTGTCGCACAATTATTTTTAGAGCTGTGATTTAGCTGTAAAAATACAGTCAAGTCACAGAAAAGTTGCAGGCGAGTCGTACGTTGCACACGACTTATGTTTTAATAAAAATGATAATTAAAAAAAATGAAATCAGAAAATAAAGACAGAGTATAAAAATAATTATGTATCAGAATTTGGTTGTAAAAGGTCATTGAGATTTCAGCAAACCTTTGATATGTCATAGGAACATATTACAAATTTTGATTAGTGGGGGTCTGAGCTCTGAGATCCCCATCAATCCCTCACTCAAGGAGAAAGAACTGCTCGCATATCTTGCTCCTCAATGGAGGAGACAAAGCAAGACGGACTACATAGAAAGTCTAGGGGCCTGTCTCAATTTCACCCCATGCAGTGAGGAGAAGGAGTTCTTTCTTCTTCTCTAAGGGATAGTTGGGGCTGTCAGCACTCATACCCTCAGACTTCAAAACTTTTGATATGTATTTAAGGGTACATTCACACGACCGTATAATTTATCTGCATCCGATCCGCATCCTTTCCGCATTTTGTGGAATAGATGCTAATCCATTCATTCCTATGGGTGAATAAAATGTGCGGACAACGTTCAGTATGTTGTCCGCATCCGTGTTTCCGCATTTCTAGTCCGCAAAGACATATGGTTCCGTTATTTGTGGACCGCAAAATGGAAAGGATTACACACACCCGAACTCTTTATGATATATCAAAAGTTTGCTAAAACTCACTGACCCTTAAAATAGTAACCAAATTAATAGAGCTAGATACTACTGGAAAATACTAATGGAAAATGAAAAAGAAAAACCCCTAGAACCACCTAGAACCATCATACGTAGTGCGGAGACACACAGGTCCAACATCATGGGGCAAGGTGTGGGGTACCATTAGTTGTCATTGCTGGTTCATCTGGTGTTCATAGAGAGAACATTGACCAGCCCCAGTGTGTCCAGAACATTGTGGAACCAGTCCTACTGCCTTTTTTGTCTAAGTCAGGAGATACGGTTTTCCAACAAGATAACACCTGTTAACACTCTGCCCTTGTTATTAGAGATGAATAAAGTTTTGAAAAACTCGATACGGCAGCTTCGCCAAAGTTCACCAAGAAATTTGTTTTGCTATGAATTAATTTGTAACGAATTGCTATAAACCAGGCCACTCTGCCTAATCATTTTATTCCAACTTGGTGGCCCATTCTCAGTGGGAAGGCTTGGAAGTTAACTCTTTCCCGGATCCCTTCCTACAATGAACCTAGTGGTATTTTGCATCTAATATTATTAGGGTTAATCCAAGATGCAGAACATGGTTGATGAATTAAACATGGCCGCTAGATTATTGCAGCAACACTGTCCCTAGCGCATCAACACTTGCCACATCCCTCCCTATGCTCAGCTCACTGGACAATGGTGGAGACCGTGTGGGATGAGGGTTTTATAGGGTTGCAACATCACAGGGGATGGCTATCTGCAGATTGGCTGGCTGCACGACATTATGGGTGATCTTGTGTTCCCAGGCTTCTTACTTTCACTTTGTAACACCTGCAGCCGCAATTTTAGGAAAACCTGATTCGTTACCATAAAGGGCAGAAAAATTCAACTTTGTTGCAAATCGAAATTTTCCTAAACTTTGGACCGAATTCCGCTTCAAATGCTTCGATCAACGCTACTTGCTCCAAAACATGCTCTTCAGGGTCTCCAGCAGCTCCCCTGGCCAGCTTGATTATCAGATCTCTCACCTATCCAGAATATCTGGTACTGGTTGAGGCAACAGATCTCCTTTGCACAGCAGCCAACAATTACTGTACAGTACCTTGGCTGAACAACAGGGCTATGTTGAAAGAGCTTGAAATTACATATCACAGGAGGATATTCAGCATCTGTATGACCGGTACCATACCAAACTAAAGGGGGAACCAATTTGGTTGTGTGATCAGTGACCAAGCACCACAAGCAGTTTGCCTTATGTCAATATCAGTCCCAACAGCCCCTCAAGATTAGTCCCATTGTATGATTTTACATATTTGTGATTACATATTAATTGCATATGCAGATCTGCTCGCACATTGTAATGACCGGCGTCACGCAAAGGGAGGGAAATGGGAAGTCCCTGTCCAAGGGAGAGGGAAAGGTGGTGACCCCTGACTCACCTTGCGGCTGGCACCTGACTGCCCTGACGTCCCTAGACGGGTTCCTCACCCGTACGCCGATCACGTGCCTAAACCCTGGCTTTCCCTAAGATGAGCCCTATGTAGTGAACGGGGCGGTGGGATCACTAGTCCGCACCACTGACACTAAGAGGAAAACACCAAGGAGAGGACAGACAATACAGACAAACATATAATCCCAGGTGGGCGACAACAGCAGACCACGAAGGCCCAACAGGGATCCGGAGGGTAACGTTCTGGAACAACGACCAGGGAACACAGCTACACAGCTCCAGTGGGTCAGTATAGAAGTCCAGGCAGGAAGCTCTATATCTGGCAACCAGAGAAGTGGGAGAGGGGAATATAAGGAGGTTGGGAGTGCTGGACAAGAAACAGCTGAGGAGAAGGAGCTACGGATTCCTGAGTGAGCCAAAAAGGGTTGCAAGGCAAACCCAGAAAGCCACCATAAAGAAACAGCACAATCTTTCTACATAGAGCGCGCAGCCACCCGCTGCGACTTCCTGACCCCGGGTATAACGGAGTCATGTCCTGATTTTTCAGCTCCCACTCTAGCTTTTGTCAGCTCCCACTCTAGTTTTGAACATTCTGCCATTCATTTCTATGGGACCAATTTCACCACAAAAATGCTGATTTTTCGTGAACCATTCGTCAAAACGTTCAACAAAGTAACAGCACACCGATCGGGAACAATCCGCACGTTTCGTTATATTACTGTCTACGTAGTGTAAAAACTGTGGGAGGAGTTAGGGTGGTAAATTTGGCTATAATAATAAGAATATATATGTGAGATAACAGTAAGTGGTCTTGCCATGCAAAAACACATAATAAAAAAAACTCATTAAAGGTCAATAGAAATGGGGAAAAAATTGGAAATCCCATGAACATAATGACCCATACAAGAATGTGATGTATAAAAAACAAAACAAAAAACCCCAAAGCTAAATATAACAATGGTGGAATGACTTGATAATGCATTTCACCATCATAAAGAAATCATATAAATTAAAAGCTAAAATACATGGACCATACCCAAAAAGTTAATTGGCAATAAAGTTGATGTGTCCCATAAAAAAATCAATGCTTCAAATAATAGAAAAGTTATGGCTAACAGAATGGTGCCTGAGGGGTTAATTCTGCTGTAGCTGGGCTGATTTTGTCATTAAACTGCTGTTTTTGTCCTGCTATCTGCATATCAGACTAGTGGTCACAGCTATCAAAACATAAATCTAAGTCCAGCAACATATTTCCATGTTTTCCATGTCTGAAAATTCAGTTACCACTGAGACCATCTTAAACCTATAATCAGCCTTAATCTTGCTGGAAATCTGAAATAACAGATGTTTTTCTAAAATAAATGTGCATTAGTGCAGTTTGAAATGGGTTTAACACCGTATGTACAATGTCTCAAAATAGGTCAGCAATAACTCACGCTAGAAGACATCATGATATCTGCAGATCAGAAAAAAAGTAATAGCAAATCAGGTGCAAAGTAATTAAAGGGGTATTCCACTAGGTAAAAGTTATCCTCTATCCACGTGATATGGGGATAACTATCAGATTAGTGGCGGTCCTATTACTGGGATCCCCACTGATCATGAGAACAGGGACCCTGTACCCCCTCCCCTGCATACCCCTGACTTGGAAGTACTGGACATAGCCAAGATAGCCATGGCAGTTCCATCCATAGAACTGCTTATGCGACCGACCACTCTGGTAATTTTAGAGGAACAGGAGGGGGCAGGCAGGGGGTACAGGGCCCCCGTTCTCGCGATTGGCACCTCCGCTGATCTGATAGTTATCCCCTGTCCTGTGGATACAGATAACTTTCACCTACCTGAATACTCCTTTAATAAGTGACTTTACTTTCCTAAAGGGGATGTGTGCTTTGGGCAATCTCTACTCGTTAGAAGGGTCGCTTGTCAATAAGCTAATCACAAACAGTTTCCCTGCTCAGAACAACATATTCAAGTGTATGCCTCTGAGTTCTAACCCATACTGCCTTGATGCGGTGCTGATTCACCACATCCACCATACTTCAACCCACCATGAAAATCAATTTAAAGAGGACCTGCCCCTAATGCAATAAAGTGTGTTATGTATGTATTCTAGTTGGCCATGCTTCCCTGAGCATGGCATGCTTTCATTTATGAATATGACCCCCCCATCCCTTCTATAGTAATGTCCCCTTAGATTTTTGGCACTTGTCAATCTGAAGTGACTGGTCACCTCTCTTCTGCGCTAGAGCAGGTTTCTCCACGCAGTGTGATCTCTCGAGAACTGGGACTTCTCATGAGACTATGGAGTGCCATAGATTCCGACAGGACAGCATCTCACTCAGATCCCAGAGAAGATCCTAAATGCTACAGAGAGGGCTCTTCTCAGTGGGGGCGTCTCACTCTGTACACGGTTAGTGTGCTATCACATAAAAGTGACCACGGTGAGAATTATATCACTCTGACAAGGATGAGCAAATCTGTTACAAATTCATTTACGTCTAATTTATCAGAATTTGCTAAGAAATTCAATTTGGGTAGAGGAAGACTAGACCAAAAAACACATAACACTTTGCTGGAAAAGACACAATCAGTTTTTATTCAAAATGTAAAAGAAAAAATGAGTGCTCATACTACCGGGTGCAACACAACTATTTAAAATCACTCAGCCTTTTAAAAAGGCCTTAAAGCAAAATGTAGATAATAACCAAGCGAGCACCTCATCTGCACACAGCCCCTTTTGGGCGCTTACCTTTGAGCAGATCTGAGCAGAGAAAATTGGCTTAGCTAGCTGAGAGGCCTTTTTAAGGGTCTGGATTGTACTCTTTCTCATTATGAAGTGCGCCTAGTATGTGTAAGGAGTATTGTAGGCCAGGCAACACTGCACTGATTTTCTGGAAAAATATATACAAATGATTCCTTTTTGAATATCTTTCCTACAAACCCAAAGATATACAAAATTGGAAAAATCTAAGAGTAGGGTCACACAGAGGTTTCTGGAGGAGTTTTTGAGGCAAATTTGCCTACTGATTTTTCAGCCAAAGCCAGAAGCACATCCAGCAAGTGGTTCCTTCCTTTACATTTCTGATTCCATTTAAATCCACTACTGGCTTTTGCTGAAAAATTTGCTTCAAAACCCATTTTTATGCTCTGCCGGTTGACACTTATTGTATAGCATTTAATCATTAGGGTCAAATTGGTGAAGGATAATAAATAAATTGGGAGAATTTATGAAACATTTCAGTAAAAACTATATTTGTTGCCCATAGCCCCTAATCACAGCACATCTTGCATTTTGTACACAACAATTGAAAAATTAAAGATGTGCTGTGATTAGTTGCCTCAATGTGTGAATATTTTGGGACCAACTAAGAATATGTTATACCTAGAGTTCATTAGGAAGGTGTGTGCCTTTTGAAGTAGATCCAAATGTATGGTGACTAGAGATGAGTGAATTTCTTAAAATTTGATTTGGGTCCAATTCCAAATTACTCTTGAGATTCAGTTTGGGTACAAATCTATTCTACTTTGATTGCCTTGAAAATTATCTCTCTGTCTCTCTCTATTGTTTATTTTCCAAAATCAAATAACTAACATTAAAATTCAGATTCAATAGAATCAGAATTTTTCGAAAAATCTGGACTCAATTCAGAATTTTTTGAATCTGTTGGCTCAACTGTAATGGTAATGAACCCAATCGACTTTAATGGGGTACTTTAGAATTCTGTTAGGGTTCTGCTAATCTTGATTGGAAGACTTGTCATTAAAAATGGTAGAATGCTTGACACAAATCCCAATGGAACCACAAACCAGGCCATGTACTGTCATAGAAGAATCTTATTAGAAGCATGATTATCAGAATGGTCCACAGAAACTACAAGATGCCTATGCCGCAGCAACTGAAGAACATTGTTCTTATTTTTCTTTCACTCCATTACACAAGTACTTTATAACAAAAATTCGATTGGGCGGTTCACCAATTTTATTTTTAGTTTTCTGGTTCGATCAGAATATATTCGCAGCGAATTTCATAAAAAAACAGCTATTTCCTGGCTGCAGAGTGGTGTAGAACACTGTGCCTTGCAGTAACACGCAAAGAAAGTCTGTTTTGGTAGTGAGTCAGTATGACATGCAGATGACAGACGTCGCACGTAGAATCACTGCATACTTCACTTATTTGGGCAGTTACAGGACCAAAACTGTCCAAATAATATAAGTATGAACTCAGCCTTACAGGTCGATGTTAGCGCCAAGAAGAAGCTCACTCCGTTTACAGTGTCATCAGCTGATTCCACATAGATGTCTACAAAACCTGTACTATTAAACGCTTATACAAGTAGAGCCCTCCTACAGAGTGGAGAGGGTGTCAGCAGTAAGTTTGTGTTGACGTCACTGATTATTTCGCCCTTCCTCTGATCCGTCAGTACAATAACCCACAAAAAACGGATCCTGTCTGTGGAGCATCTGCCTTCACTCGATGAGTAATCCATCAGTATTGCTAATGCCAAAAAAAAAACTGAGTAGATCCAAAACAGAGATGACACGTGAATGGAATATTTGCATGTCTTCTGTGTTTTGTACCCACTCCTGCTTTTGGAAATCATATCACAAGCCAATTTTGATGGGACCGTACAGGCCTTACAGCTGTTACACAGACAGGATCCATTGTGTGTCTCATTTTTCCTTCCGTTTGACAGATCAGAAGAAGGATCCAATAAATAATGATGTCAGCCAGGCCGAAAGGCAAAATAGTGGGCCAGTCATGAAGTGGGAAGGATGAGTACAGCATGAGAAGTCCACAGGCCCTATGACATAGTACTGAGGTGGAAGCAGCATGAGGAGGCCACGAGTAACTGGATATAAAGTGTAGTAAGGCTGCACAAAAGTGTCAGACCATAGAGCCATGAGTTTTGTCCTCAAATCATCAAAAGAGAGACTATTTGGAATAATGTTTTAGCTCAGGACGATATTTATGCATTTTATCGCATGGTATCGAATTTATTGATTGACACTAATTTTATGGAGTTTTTATTTGTGTTCCTTGTTCATTGCACATTAAATTAAATTGTTTGGTTCCAAGTGAGTGCCCAGCTTCCTGTATACCATTTTTGTTTTTTAGTATAGCGGGTGAGTCTATATCAGCTGTGAGCACCACTGCTCTATGGTCTGACACTTTTGTGCAGCCTTACTACAGTTTATATCCAGTCTTTTGCTCTCACCCCTTTTGGCTAGCACATTGTGTAAAGTACCATGGAACCATATTGAAAACAAACATTTAAAAGTAGATAATTTCACATTTAGTCCATCGGGAACTAATGAAATGGAGAGTGAAGTATCTATGAGAGGCATTTTTAGAGATTTGGAAAGTTTATTGATTAGACAGTTAAGACAAAGGTGGGAAATTAAAACATTGAAGAGATACATAGAATGTGACAGCATCCCAAAAGGTCTAACCCTGACTAAAACACCAGCCCAAGATCTATGGGAACTAAATTTTAATGAAGAATGGGATAGGCTGTTACACCAACACTCAATAACATTAATCAATTTAATTATAAAAAGGAGGTCAGAAATTTTAGAAGTTACTACAATCAAAATAAATGAAATGAAAGGTTCGGTTGAGAAATTACCAAAGAATGATGAGCTTAATATGGGGCAATCAAGACTGTGTAAAAATATTGACAAAGTGGAACAGGAAATTATAGATAATAAAAAAAAGAAATTTAGTTATAATAACAATGGGTACACACAGAAGAAGAAAGATACACACTCAGATATGAGTAATAAAAGACGGGAGGATGAAACGAATGAAGGTGACACACATAAGAATAAAGATTTAAATTTCCACATTCCTGTACAAAATAGATTTGAGGTATTGGAAGATAGAGAGCATTTTTTAGACAGAACCCCCCCACACCACAGACCACAAACACGACAAAGATCTCCCCAATTGGGAACACGACCACACGACACCAATTCACCCATGATTCACCCTTACAACTTAAGGAACAAACACCAGAATTCACAACCAGAACACAGGATTTATCATCACCAAAAACTTGAAAGGAGGAACACATACCAAGAGTACCACAAATCACAAGAACACCAACCGAGAATAGGGAAAACGAGGAAGAGAGAGAAAGACACGCAGAGGAGGGAGGAAGAAGAAGGGAATATCACAGATAGAACATGTAAAGAATGACTCTATCATCAATTTAAGTTCAGTCACACTTTCAGACACACAGAACCAAATATTGAACAAGGGATTAAAATTTGCTCCCATGACAAAATTAAATAAATTTGATACCTTCATAGGAGTTTGAAAATTTGTAAGGAGACTGTGCCTGAAGAAATGCTTTATAAAAAAAACACCAAATAGGGAAATATAAAAAAAATTGGAATATGTGCATACTACACTCAAAAAAAACTCTAAAAAATATCCTAGGAATGAGATAGGCCAAGAAATAGCAGCCTTTAAAGAAAGTGTAGAGAAAGATCTTCGAAAATTGAAGGATAACACTAGATATAAACGTAATAATAACTAGAGCTAAAACTATAGCTATAAAAAAATTACAAAAAGAAAAGAAAATAGTTGCAGAAATATTAAAGAGACCTCCTTCCCAAAAAAGACAACTGAGATCATTTCAACGTCAAATAAACTTAGACATTTTATAAAGGATCTCCTTACCTGCAATTCAAGCGATGTGATCTACATTATTGAATGTCCATGTAAACATCAATACATAGGAAGGACGAAGAGGCCCCTAAAAAACGTATTTCTGAACATCTCTCTAACATTAGAAAGGGCTTTGAAAACCACTCCTTATCCAATCACTTCAAACTCATACACAACCAGAACCCATCAGGATTAAAATTTGCTGCATTAGAAAAGGTACACAAAGATTGGAGAGGAGGAAACCATATAGGAAAACTATCAAGACTAGAAACGAAGAGAATTTATGAATTCAACACTTTGCTACCAATGGGTCTTAATGCAGAGTTCAAATTAATCGGGTTCCTGTAGAAAGTAGGTGGGCGCCATTTGTCGATGGTGGACCGTGTCATATATTATATTCTGACCGATCCTCCCTTTACAATAGGCCTCCATATATGTTTAGCCTCCTCTTCCGATTACAACACCTTACCTATGGAGAGAAGGAACTGAATTTATATACATATATATATATATATATATATATATATATACTGCTCAAAAAAATAAAGGGAACACTTAAACAACACAATGTAACTCCAAGTGAATCACACTTCTGTAAAATCAAACTGTCCACTTAAGAAGCAACACTGAGTGACAATCAATTTCACATGCTGTTGTGCAAATGGGATAGACAACAGGTGGAAATTATAGGCAATTAGCAAGACACCCCCAATAAAGGAGTGGTTCTGCAGGTGTTGACCTGACCACTTCTCAGTTCCTATGCTTCCTGGCTGATGTTTTGGTCACTTTTGAATGCTGGCGGTGCTTTCACTCTAGTGGTAGCATGAGACGGAGTCTACAACCCACACAAGTGGCTCAGGTAGTGCAGCTTATCCAGGATGGCACATAAATGCGAGCTGTGGCAAGAAGGTTTGCTGTGTCTGTCAGCGTAGTGTCCAGAGCATGGAGGCGCTACCAGGAGACAGGCCAGTACTTCAGGAGACGTGGAGGAGGCCGTAGGAGGGCAACAACCCAGCAGCAGGACCGCTACCTCCGCCTTTGTGCAAGGAGGAACAGGAGGAGCACTGCCAGAGCCCTGCAAAATGACCTCCAGCAGGCCACAAATGTGCATGTGTCTGCTCAAACGGTCAGAAACAGACTCCATGAGGGTGATATTAGGGCCCGACGTCCACAGGTGGGGGTTGTGCTTACAGCCCAACACCGTGCAGGACGTTTGGCATTTTCCAGAAAACACCAAGATTGGCAAATTCGCCACTGGCGCCCTGTGCCCTTCACAGATGAAAGCAGGTTCACACTGAGCACATGTGACAGACGTGACAGAGTCTGGAGACGCCGTGGAGAACGTTCTGCTGCCTGCAACATCCTCCAGCATGACCGGTTTGGCATTGGGTGAGTAATGGTGTGGGGTGGCATTTCTTTGGAGGGCCGCACAGCCCTCCATGTGCTCGCCAGAGGTAGCCTGACTGCCATTAGGTACCGAGATGAGATCCTCAGACCCCTTGTGAGACCATATGCTGGTGCGGTTGGCCCTGGGTTCCTCCTAATGCAAGACAATGCTAGACCTCATGTGGCTGGAGTGTGTCAGCAGTTCCTGCAAGACGAAGGCATTGATGCTATGGACTGGCCCGCCCGTTCCCCAGACCTGAATCCAATTGAGCACATCTGGGACATCACGTCCCGCTCTATCCATCACGTTGCACCACAGACTGTCCAAGAGTTGGCAGATGCTTTAGTCCAGGTCTGGGAGGAGATCCCTCAGGAGACCGTCCGCCACCTCATCAGGAGCATGCACAGGCGTTGTAGGGACGTCATACAGGCACGTGGAGGCCACACACACTACTGAGCCTTATTTTGACTTGTTTTAAGGACATTACATCAAAGTTGGATAAGCCTGTAGTGTGTTTTTCCACTTTAATTTTGAGGGTGACTCCAAATCCAGACCTCCATGGGTTAAAAAATTTGATTTCCATTTTTTTTGTGTTTGTGATTTTGTTATCAGCACATTCAACTATGTAAAGAACAAAGTATTTCAGAAGAATATTTAATTAATTCAGATCTAGGATGTGTTATTTTTGTGTTCCCTTTATTTTTTTGAGCAGTGTACATATGTATATATCTATTGAACTATTTATGTTTATTATGGTGTCTTATCCCATTTCTGCCTTTTCTGTCATTGAACTTTTTATTAGAATTTTTATCTCGAGTTTTTAATTTTTATCTCAAATTTTTATTGGAGTTTATTAGAATTAGTGTTTATTTAAGAAAATATGTAATGAATTGTAGTTTTAATCAAGTAGATGCCATGTCTGACCAAAGAATTATAAGAAAAGTAAATGTCACCCGAAATCGCAACAGAAACGCATGGAAACCGCATCATGGTCCCCGATGCGTTTTTCTGATACTATATCTATAGCATAATATAATGTATGTTTTTATATTTAGTTTTCTGCCTGCACCAAGATTTTATGACTTTTTTTATGGCGAATCCATGCCAGATTTTGAATCGATACCAGATTTTGGAGATGACCGAATTCCCTATAAATATGGGGCAAATATGGGGGACGAATAACCACTGAGGAAGGGACGATATACAGTCCCGAAATGCGTTTGGTACCACCGCCCCCCAATCTTTGAGCAAGGAGGACTTCGAATTACAGTACTGGATTTTATATAGTCTTTTACACCACAGCATCGCCACGCAAATTTCTTCTATGGAAACAATAACGGGGTTACCACCAACTACAAGCCGTTAGCCGTGAAAGAGTGAACCACCCGTCCGCCCATGTGAGGACGCCATCAGTCTCAAGGTCTAACCGACATCGATACATGTCTGCAGGTCAGCGTGTGATGCGAATTAGTGCGGTATAATCGAAGGGTATAATCGCGGACACGTAATTGTATTTATTACCATTACAGCACTAGTGTCTCAGGAACAACGGCTATATATACGGCATAGCTATATCCCTGTAAGATCACTGTGGTTGCAATTGACTTTGGACAAAAATTTTTGGGCCTGTGTAGCGAGACGCCGCACACGTGCCATGAGTTTGGTCCACAAATCATCTGAAGAGAGACTATTTGGAATAATGTTTTAGCTCAGGACACTTTTTCCAATGATATTTATGCATTTTATCGTATGGTATCGATTTTATTGATTGACACTGATTTTATTGTATGGAGTTTTTATTTGTGTTCCTTGTTCATTGCACATTAAATTAAATTGTTTGGTTCCAAGTATAAGTGAGTGCCCAACTTCCTGTATACCATTTTTGTTTTTTAGTATAGCGGGTGAGTCTATATCAGCTGTGAGCACCACTGCTCTATGGTCTGACACTTTTGTGCAGCCTTACTACAGTTTATATCCAGTCTTTTGCTCTCACCCCTTTTGGCTAGCACATTGTGTAAAGTACCATGGATATTTGGAACCATATTGAAAACAAATGTTTAAAAGTAGATAATTTCACATTTAGTCCATTGGGAACTAATGAAATGGAGAGTGAAGTATCTATGAGAGGCATTTTTAGAGATTTGGAAAGTTTATTGATTAGACAGTTAAGACAAAGGTGAGAAATTAAAACATTGAAGAGATACATAGAATGTGACAGCATCCCAAAAGGTCTAACCCTGACTAAAACACCAGCCCAAGATCTATGGGAACCAAGTTTTAATGAAGAATGGGATAGGCTGTTACACCAACACTCAATAACATTAATCAATTTAATTATCAAAAGGAGGTCAGAGATTTTAGAAGTTACTACAACCAAAATAAATGAAATGAAAGGTTCGGTTGAGAAATTACCTAAGAATGATGAGCTCAATATGGGGCAATCAAGACTGTGTAAAAATATTGACAAAGTAGAACAGGAAATTATAGATAAAAAAATTAAGAAATTTAGTTATAATAACAATGGGAATACAAAGAAGAAGAAAAAGACACACTCAGATATGAGTAATGAAACACGGGAGGATGAAACGAATGAAGGTGACACACATAAGAATACAGATGTAAATTTCAACATTCCTATACAAAATAGATTTGAGGTATTGGAAGATAGAGAGCATTTTTCAGACCGAACCCCCCACACCACAGATCACGAACACAACAAAGATCTCCCCAATTGGGAACATGACCACACGACACCAATTCACCCATGATTCACCCTTTACAACTTAACGAACAAACACCAGACTTCACAACCAGAACACAGGATGTATCATCACCAAAAACTAGAAAGGAGGAACACATACCAAGAGTACCACAAATCATAAGAACACCAACCGAGAATAAGGAAATCTGAGGAAGAGAGAGAAAGACACGTCGAGGAGGGAGGAAGAAGAAGGGAATATCACAGATAGAACATGTAAAGAATGACTCTATCATCAACTTAAGTTCAGTCACACTTTCAGACACACAGAGCCAAATATTGAACAAGGGATTAAAATTTGCTCCCATGACAAAATTAAATAAATTTGATACCTTCATAGGAGTTGAAACATTTGTAAGGAGACTGTGCCTTAAGAAATACTTTATAAAAAAAAACACGAAATAGGGAAATATCAAAAAATTAGGAATATATACATACTACACTCAAAAAAACCTCTAAAAAATATCCCAGGAATGAGATAGGCCAAGAAATAGCAGCCTTTAAAGAAAGTGTAGAGAATGATCTTCAAAAATTGAAGGATAAAACTAGATATAAATGTAATAATTTAACTAGAGCTGAAATTATAGCTATAAAAGAATTACAAAAAGAAAAGAAAATAGTTATCCGTCCAGCTGATAAGGGCGGCTCTATAGTCATCCAAGATTTGGAAAAATATAATTTGGATTGTATACAGCAATTATCAGACATAGCAACATACATGACACTCCCTAAGGACCCCGCAGAACTTTTTTATGCAGAGTTAGTCACCCATTGTAATGAAGGAAATAAAAGTGGTAGACTATCAGAAGATGAATACAACTTTATATTAAACAGGCATCCTAGGATACCAATATTTTATTGTTTACCTAAAGTACATAAAAACAAAGAAAACCCACCGGGATGACCAATCGTATCCGGAATTGGATCTCTAACAACCAATTTGTCCCATTATATTGATGTTTTATTACAACCAAAAGTAAAAACCATTCCCTCAGATACTAAAGTTACAACACAGATTATTAAAATTGTAAAAAATTAGAATTTTAAGCAGGAATGGATTATGGGATCCCTGACTATTTGATTGAAGGGATAGGTTTTATACTCACACATAATTATTTCAATTTTATTGGCGATTTTTATCTACAGATAAAGGGGACTGCCATGGGCACCAGGTTTTCCCCCAGTTATGCAAATTTATTCTTGGCAGACTGGCAAAAGCAATTCATTGCCCCCAGACTGGGGTCGGACCTGGTGCTCTGGCAGAGATATATTGATGATATCTTTTTTATCTGGCAAACAGGAAAGGAGAAGCTAGACCAATTTCTTAAGGATATTAACAAGAATGATTTGAACCTAAATTTCTCAGGTACAACCATTCAAACCACGTTAGAATTTTTGGGCTTATAGATTACTACCTTTCAGTAAACCGACAGCACGGAATAGCTATATTCTTTATAGTAGCTGTCACCTTCCGAGATGGTTGGTAAATATCCTGCAAGGCCAATTTCGGAGAATTACAAAGAAACTGCACAAATAATTAATAATTTGAAAACGAGGTAGAAAAAATGAAAGAACAATTTCTAGAGAAAGAATATCCTATTGAAATATTAGACAGTGCAATTAATAAAGTACGAGAAATGGATAGAAAGTCCTTTTTTGAGGAAAACACGGTAACTCAAAAACAATTCAAGGAAGAAAATGTAAGAATAGTACTACCATATAGTGCAGAATATAAAAAAGTACTGGCATTTAGTGAGAAAAGATAAGGTGATAGGATCAATAATATTACCATACCCACAGTTTACATTCACTAAAGCACCAAATTTAGGAATAAAAGTGGCCCCAACAGTGAAAAAAGATTTCATTAAGTCGTCTACTTTACAAGACTGGACTAAAACAAATTTAAATGTTTTTTTTTAGATGTGGAAGTTGCAGAAATTGTAAAGAGACCTCCTTCCCAAAAAAAGACAACTGAGATCATTTCAACATCAAATAACCATAGACATTTTATAAAGGATCTCCTTACCTGCAATTCAAGTGATGTGATCTACATTATTGAATGTCAATGTAAATGTCAATACATAGGAAGGACGAAAAGGCCCCTAAAAAAACGTATTTCTGAACATCTCTCTAACATTAGAAAGGGCTTTGAAAACCACTCCTTATCCAATCACTTCAAACTCATACACAGCCAAAACCCATCAGGATTAAAATTTGCTGCATTAGAAAAGGTACACAAAGATTGGAGAGGAGGGAACCATATAGGAAAACTATCAAGACTAGAAACGAAGAGAATTTATGAATTCAACACATTGCTACCAATGGGTCTAAATGCAGAGTTTGAATTATTCGAGTTCCTGTAGAAAGTAGGTGGGCGCCATTTGTCGATGGTGGACCGTGTCATATATTATATTCTGACCGATCTTCCCTTGACAGTAGGCCCCCACCTATGTTTCGCCTCCTCTTCCGATTACAACACCTTACCTGTGGAGAGAAGGAACTAAATTTATATACCGTATTTTTCGCCCTATAAGACGCACCTAGGTTTTTGGGGAGGAAAATAGGATTTTTTTTTTTAAACTAGTGGGTTTGGAACTAATGGCTGTGGATGACGGACACTTATGGGGGGGATCTGTGGATGACGGACACTTATGGGGGGATCTGTGGATGGCGGACACTTATGGGGGGATCTGTGGATGACGGACACTTATGGTGGGATCTGTGGATGACGGACACTTATGGTGGGATCTGTGGATGACGGACACTTATGGTGGGATCTGTGGATGACGGACACTTATGGTGGGATCTGTGGATGACGGACACTTATGGTGGGATCTGTGGATGACGGACACTTATGGTGGGATCTGTGGATGACGGACACTTATGGGGGGGATCTGTGGATGACGGACACTCATAGGGGGATCTGTGGATGACGGACACTTATGGGGGGGATCTGTGGATGACGGACACTTATGGTGGGATCTGTGGATGACGGACACTTATGGTGGGATCTGTGGCGGACAGACACTTATGGGGGGGATCTGTGGATGACAGACACTTATGGGGGGATCTGTGGATGACAGACACTGTTACAGGGGGGGGGAATCTGTGGCTGGCACTGTTACAGGGGGGGCACTGTGGATGGCACTGTTATATATGTGCCATCCACAGACCCCCCACCCCATAACAGTGCCATCCACAGTGCCCCCCAGCCCATAACAGTGCCATCCCCAGACCCCCACCCCTTAACTGTGCCATCCACAGATTCCGTGTGACCCCTCCCCCCCGCCGCCGCCGTTGCTGCCGTCGCCGCCCCCCCCCCCCCAGTATACAAATATAAAATGTATTATTGAATTAAAAGTTATTAAACATGCTCCCCTCACTCCTAATAGTACCGTATATCCGAATTTCCTCTGGATAATGCCGGCAGGCGGGCCGGGCGGCCGGCGCGTCACTCACTGACGCCACTTGCCTGCGCCGCCTGCTTCATTCATAAAGGAGGCTGTGCAGGCACGTGACATCAGGGAGTTACGCTGCCGCCCGCCCGTCCTGCCTGCCGGCATTATACAGAAGAAATTAGGATATATACGGTACTATTAGGAGTGAGGGGGGCATGTTTAATAACTTTTAATTCAATAATACATCTTATATTATAATACAGGAGCGGTGGGGCGGGGCTATAGTACAGTGACCGCACCGCCCCACCGCTATTGCCGGCCCCCAGCTCCTCCTCCCAGTCCCTCCCCCGGCCCCCGCTCCGTACATCGCATCCAGCGATGTTAAATTGTCAGCATTCGCCCCATAAGACGCAGGGGCATTTTCCTCCCATTTTTGGGGAGGAAAAAGTGCGTCTTATGGGGTGAAAAATACGGTATATATATATATACATACGTATATATCTATTGAACTATTTATGTTTATTATGGTGTCTTATCCCATTTCTGCCTTTTCTGTCATTGAACTTTTTATTCAAATTTTTATCTCAAATTTTAATTGGAGTTTATTAGAATTTGTGTTTATTTAAGAAAATATGTAATGAATTGTAGTTTTAATCAAGTAGATGCCATGTCTGACCAAAGAATTATAAGAAAAGTAAATGTGACCCAAAATCGCAACAGAAACGCATGGAAACCGCATCATGGTCCCCAATGAGTATTTCTGATACTATATCTATAGCATAATATAATGTATGTTTTTATATTTAGTTTTCTGCCTGCACCAAGATTTTATGACTTTCTTTTATGGCGAATCCATGCCAGGTTTTGAATAGATACCAGATTTTAGAGATTACCGAATTCCCTATAAATATGGGGCAAATATGGGGGATGAATAACCACTGAGGAAGGGACGATATACAGTCCCGAAACGCATTTGTACCACCGCCCCCCAATCTTTGAGCAAGGAGGACTTCGAATTACAGAATTGGATTTTATATCGTCTTTTACACCACAGCATCGCCACGCAAATTTCTACTAAGGAAACAATACAGGGTTAGCACCAACTACAAGCCGTAAGCCGTGAAAGAGTGAACCACCCGTCCGCCCATGTGAGGACGTCATCAGTCTCAAGGTCTAACCGACATCGATACATGTCTGCAGGTCAGCGTGTGATGCGAATTAGTGCGGTATAATCGAAGGGTATAATCGCGGACACGTAATTGTATTTATTACCATTACAGCACTAGTGTCTCAGGACTAACGGCTATATACGGCATATCTATATCCCTGTAAGATTGCTGTGGTTGCCATTGACTTTGGACACAATTTTTTGGGCCTGTGTAGTGGGACGCCGCACACGTGCCATGAGTTTTGTCCTCAAATCATCAGAAGAGAGACTATTTGGAATAATGTTTTAGCTCAGGACGATTTTTCCAACGATATTTATGCATTTTATCGTATGGTATCGATTTTATTGATTGACACTGATTGTATTGTATGGAGTTATTATTTGTGTTCCTTGTTCATTGCACATTAAATTAAATTGTTTGGTTCTAAGTATAAGTGAGTGTCCAGCTTCCTGTATACCAATACCAGTACCTGCTGAAGATGGTGGGTGAAATAAGAAGCACTTGGCATCAGATGTGTGGCATCAGGCGGGTGACAGCATCAGAATAGTAGCTGAGGCAGGTAGCCAGAAGAAACCGATTTCTTTTGTTAAAGTGTTGGTGTGGCACCATGGATGATCTAGTCTGATGCATCGGCCATTGGTGGGTAGAAATCCTGGCTGATCCACGCCTGATTCATCTTGACAAAAGTCAGTCTCTCCACATTTTGGGTGGACTGGCGAGTTCTTCTTGGGGTAACTATGGCCCCCGCCGCACTAAATACCTACTTTGATGCCACACTACTGGCCGGGCCTGACAGATTTTCCAGGGCAAACTCAGCCAATTGCGGGCAAAAATCCAGTTTGGCTGCCCAGTAGTCCAGCGGATGTTCAATGTGGGGTGGCAGGATGCTGTCCGAGTATGCCACCACCTGCTGGTTCAGGTTCTAGTCCAGGTCTAGATGCTGCTGCTGGTGAGTAGTTTCTTCACTAGGCGAGTGAAGAAAGCTGCTCATCAGCGACTCTAGACTTAGGCTGCTGGTGATGGAGCTGGTACTGCTCCTGCCACCCCACCCCTCTCCAGCAGCCATGGAAGTGGAACGTGAGGGCAGAGGGCCCCCCCGGTCAGACCAGCAAGAGGATGGATGATGCGGCAGAGAGGCCAACTGACTACATAGGAGGTCTCTATAGTAGTTCAGTTTGTCCTTCCTCTCAGCGGGGGTAAAAAAGGCCCTCATGGTCCAACAAGGTGGAGAGCTAGAAGTCATCTCTCTGCCAATGGTGACAATTTGTCTGTCACTACGCAAGCAAGTGAGCGTGCAAGTGACTCAGAGGGACTCCCTGCCTCCATTTCCACTGCATACTGCCACAGTGTGTCTGGGTCCTCTGCCTCATCTTCCTCATCGCCCTGTAGCTTTTCTGGCTGCTCCTGCTCCTCCTCTCCTGTCACCTGTGTAGAAAAACCACCCATTTCGCTACACATTGCTTGTGCTCCAATGTTCAGTTCAGCCCCCACAGGGCTCATGTGGCCGTGAGATCTAGGCGCCACGTCTCCAGTCCCTTGACCACTCAGATTTACCAGCATCTGTTCCAGGACATGAAGCAGTGGAATGACATTGTTTATCCCATAGTCCTGGTGACTGACAAATAATGTGGCCTCCTTAAAGGGCCTGAGCAAATGGCAGGTGTCACGCATGACACTGGCTGACATTGAAGTTACACAGGGGAGTGTATGGCCTTTCTCTGTTCGTATAGTCGGTCCAACATATGGAGGGTGGAATTCCAATGGGTGGAAACGTCGCATATCAGCCTATGTTGGGGAATGCCGTTCTTCCGCTGCAGCTCAAGGAGGGTGTGCTTTCCAGTGTACAAGTGGCTGAAGTGCATGCAAAGTTTCCTGGCCATTGTTAGGATGTCTTGCAGAAGGGTGAAAGACTTCAGGAACCGCTTGAAAACCAGATTAAACACGTTTGCCATGCAGGGAGCATGGCTCAGCCCTCCTTGACGCAGCGCCGACACCATGTTCTTCCCATTGTCGGTCACCATGATTCCGATTTTGAGTTGTCGCAG
Source organism: Bufo bufo (assembly GCF_905171765.1). Classification (NCBI taxonomy): domain Eukaryota; kingdom Metazoa; phylum Chordata; class Amphibia; order Anura; family Bufonidae; genus Bufo; species Bufo bufo. Next base: position 50,398,023 of record NC_053391.1, read on the forward strand.
AGAAAACCAGGACATGGAGCAGTTCCTCCCTTGTGTAACTCCGTTCGCCCAAGCAAACGAGGTGCAGAACAGCATGACACCACGTGCCCTGCACATGTGGCATGGTGGAGGGGCAGTGTAAATTGTCCCTGCAGTGGAGGCTGAGGACACGGTGGGGGATGAGGAGGCAGAGGCGGACATTGTCGCATAACCAATGGATTGAGAACGTGGAGGCAGAAGCGGTGTCACCTGGCCAAGTTGCTGGTGTGGCTGTGGAAGAACCACATTCACCCAGTGGGCCGTAAATAGTGTTCATCGCAAATATTCTAATCGCTAATTTTTATCATGAATATTGGCACTTCGAGAATTTGTGAATATCTAGAATATAGTGCAATATCTTCATAATCGCGAATATTCTAGATTTTTTAATCAGTACCCATGATACCTCACTGCTTCTTGTTTGTGGGCTAATGAGAAGGCTGCAATATCTTTGACTTTAGGAGTAGTGCTGATCGCAAATTTTCTTATCGCAGATTTTTGCAGTCAAGAAAATAATGACTGGAGGTCACAAATTTGCAAATATATGATGCATTTTTGCCCAAATATTCGGGAAATATCACAAATTCAAATATTGCCCCTGCCACTCATCACTGTCTGTAAAGGACATGTATTGTCTCTGACCATAGTTACAGCTCCACATGTCGGCGCTGCCGTGCACTTTGGCAGACACCGACAGGCTCAATGACTTGCCCACCTTCTACATGTATGTGCAGGGCTGGTACTGCCTTTTTGCCAAAGAAATGACGGCTTGGGACTCTCCACCTCGGCCCGGCACAGTTCTCTGAAAGGTCCAGTTCTCTGAAAGGTCCAGAGTCCAGCACTTGGGAAGGGAGGGACTGCAGCACCAGCGACTTGGACAGGAGCTCGTTCAGCTTCTGTGCCGTTGGATGATTGCACGCATACTGTTGTTTCTTGACAATCGCTTCGGTGATCGATTGCTGATGGAATGACTGACGAGGAGGAGGAGAAGGAGCATCAGGACCAGCAGATGATGGGAAGGACTGACAGCTCCCTTAGGCTGAGATGTTGGAGCCTTGACTGCCTGAAACCGGGTACGTGCCACTGGGTGATGCAGCGGTTGCTGCGGCAGGCTGGACCACCACATCGGAGCCACGGTTCTCCCAGGCCACTTTATGGCGATGCTGCATATGCTGACGCAGGGCTGTAGTGCCAACATTGGCACCCTGGCCACGCTTCACATTCTGCCCACAGATTTCACATATGGCCACATTTACCTCCCCCAGCGGCTTAACAAAAAACTGCCACACTGCTGAGTAGGTGATTTTACCCCCAACACTACTCACTGACTAACTGCTACTGCCGCTGCCTCCGTGAACCCGTGCACCGCTATTTCCCGGGTAGGTAGGCTCCCGTGAAGCAGGTGGTCTACCTCAGGAACGTTTGGGTCCCTACCTCCCACTGCTGCCACCCTGCTGACTCCCGACCACACTAGCAAATTGCTGGCTAAGCTGCTGCCTCACGGGCAAGCTGCCACCCTCTTCTCCCACTGATGATGAAGTCCTTTCGTCACCCGGCTCCTAAGTGTGATCAGCTACATCATCATCATCGAGTACTGTCTGCACGTCACTGATATGCTCCTCAACGGTCTCTGGGTCAGGAGCCTGACCGCTCGTAACACCAGCTCCCACGCCACTCTCCTTATCATAACTTGCCTGCCTACCGGAGGAAGCAGTGGATGTCTCCTCCAGATATTGGCTGGGCAGTAGATGCTGACTGTCCTCTAGTAGCTCGTACTCGCTGAAAAGTGGAGGTGAGCCTACAGCATATAATCCTTCTCGCGGTGAGAGAACTGAAAATGACAGAGGAAGGTTCAGGACAGGTGGATGCAAAGGAACGGCTCCTGGGCCATGCCAACAAAGCATTGTGCCAGAGGAACCCAACGACTCTTGGTTGGGGGTGTCTGATGTCACTTGGGACGAAGTGGATGACCGAGTCAACCATTCAACAACCGCTGGGTTGCTGGTCAAGACACGACCTCTAGATGACACCGGGAGCTCAGGCCTCTCGCTGCGACCACTGCTGCCATGCCCCCTTACTCTGCTGCGACCTCTGCCTGCGCCAGAAACATTTAGGTCTCTGCCACTCCCCTTTGCAGGGCTGGCACTTCTCTGTCTGACATACTGTTAGATCAAATAAATAAATATGAAATTAAAACACCCCAAAAAACTCTAAGACCTCCTTTTTTTAACCACTAATACATGCCAAAAAGGGCTTTAGAACATATAACTGCACCGCTGAACGGCCAATAGGTCCTTATTTTTATTCCACAAAAGGCTTTAAAACAGATAACTGCATTGCTGACCGGCAAATATATTTTTAGTTTTTTCACTAATAGACGCCGCAAAAGGCTTTAGAACAGATAACTGCACCGCTTAGCGGCAAATATATATTTTTCTTTTTTCGCTCATACACGCCACAAAAGACTTTAGAACTGATAGCTGCACCACTGAGCGGCAAATATATATTTTCTTTTTCCGCTAATACACGCCACAAAAGGCTTTACAACAGATAACTGCACCACTGAGCGGCAAATCTATTTTACTTTTGCCACTAATACACGCCAAAAAGGGCTGTAATTGTAGCACTTTACCATACAACGGCTGATAAGCCCTTTTTTCCCACTAATACAATCCAAAAAATGCTTTAGAACATATAACTGCACCGCACAAGGGCAAATAAGATGTAGAAATATTTACTTGTAATACACCCTGTTAATGGCTGCATCAAACAGCACTTGCACCCTAATAAGAACGGTTTGCTGGAATTGCAGAGCAGTATAATGACAATTTGGATCCCCAGTCAGTGCAGCAAGGTGTAATAGGTTTGTTCCTATTACCCAGGCTGTAACTTCACCTACTGAACCCTGTTCAACATAAATGTTGCGGAATGATTCCTCCCTATACTTTCCCTACACCTTGATTAATCTTTCCCTGCACTTGTAAATCTTTTTTTTTAACACAATGAAGCTTTTTCTAGCACTGTCCCTAGCGCCTGCAGACGTCTCTCCCTGCACTAAGTACACTGGTAAATATTAGATTCTAAGCGCGAGGATTATCGGCTTTGGTGCGAATTGAATTTTTCGTGAAATTCGGATCGAATTCCACTTCGTCAGCTTCGATTCGCTCATATCTATTTATAACCTTGAATGTCTTAAGATGAAGAGAAAAGCTTTTCATCAGTATGTCTTGTACACAATATCATCATTCATGTCCGTCCAACAATCTGCTGTGTTGTGTGATTTGCAGAGATGTTTGTAAGAAGGATTATCCCAGAGAATTTCAAATATTAAGATGTGTTGACCGGGCATCAGTAACCAATTACCCGCTGAATCATTTTCAATTTTTGAAACTTTTTTTTTAGTTTTTAATGGCCTGCTGTTACATAGCATAAGACGGATAAATATCTAGTAAGCTTAAGCTCTCACTCAAGAGAGCTATTCACACATTTCAGCTTTTGTTCTTTATCACTTTGACCATGTGTGTGGAGTTGGCAGGATGGCCAGAAGATGACCCAGCCAAAATATATCTGAAGTGTTAGGCTGAGGATAGATTTTTAGACATACAGAGATGAAACTGGATTTTTAGGGATCACAAATAATACAGAGATGCAACTGTGTCCATAATACATATATCATAAAAAGTGTTACCCTGCCTTTAAAAAAAATATAGGTTGAGAATGGTGATGCACAGGTCTGAAGGTCCTACTATGGTATCTATATTTTTGATGTTTTATATACACCAGCAAATGGGGTATGGTTGGCAGTGTCTGGCTACAGAAATGGAACTTACCATTCCATTCCTCCCCTCTTGGTAACAGTGGGCTCACCTGTCTTCCTGCCAAGGGTGGGGCTGAGCTAGGGGGAGTCAGTTTTAGAGAAGAGAGTGAGGAATGAGGGGGGATGTGATCCATCTCCCACTCCTCCAGGCCACGGGGACCACAGAGGCAGCTAACTTAGGAAGATGTAATTGCCCCAGGTAGACTTCGGGGGTTTAGGCCACAGAGGAATTGCAAGCTATGGCATATTTGAGTCAGCAGAGTGATCACGCAAACAAGCTATCAAGATCGCTACAAAGTGATAGGAAACAAAACGAAGCGAGAACTACGCCGACGTATTGGCGAACACTTGGGGGACATCAGTAACAGAAGAGACACAGCTGTATCGCGTCACGTACACGAATACCATCATGGAGACCCGCGGAGCATTAAAGCTATGGGTATCGAGGTAGTCGCCCCCCCTCTGCGGGGAGGAGACTGGGACCGTATGCTTTTACAACATGAAGCACGATGGATCCATACTCTGCGTACTGCAGCCCCCAAAGGCCTAAATGAACAACTTTGCTTTGGCTGCTTTATCTGAGAGCCATCAGAGGAGTCAATAACATAATAAGGGACTTGTATCCCCACATATGACTCAAAGAGGCACGTTTAAACTTATGCCATGCGTTATAAAAATGGCACATGCTGTCTCAGGGACACACCGTATAATCATGCCGGTGCTATCCCCTTAAAATGACCACACCCACTATGTGTCATATCATTATGTCACCCGATACATCTAACATATCAACAACTCTATTGTATGCAGCCCTTCTGTGTATATACACTTGTGATGTAAGAAATACCCTGTTTTATATCAAAAGTAAGCAAATGCCAATAAGGATGTTAATTCCTGTCCTAGACCCCGGACAGGCTTACTGTAATATATATAAGAATCACTCACTGAACACTGCTGCCAATGTACCCGTGTCTGGACCAAACTGACCAGAATACCTTTATTTCAATTATACTGCAACAAATGCCACTCTAAGATACACCGCACTTGCTATAGACGGTGCTATTATAATGGTTGCCACACAGCGTCCCGGTTACTAGGCAACCTATCAAACACTGGCCGATGGAAACTATCTGTCCCGGGCTGATGACCTAATTCCCGTCCAGGAGTAATGACGTATTGCTATCTAACTACGCAAGTATACTCGCTGCCTATCTTCAGCATAGACAGCGCATGCGCGGCTGCGTCGGCTGGCCCGCTGACGTCACCGCGCTGCGCTCCAAGCCTCCTTCTGAGGCCAAATGATGTTTAAATAGAAGCGAGCGATGTCCAGCAAGCAGGCCTCATCACGACCTCTGGACATACCGCTGCGCTTCAAGAAAAGGACTTGTCACCATCAGGCTATCCTCTCAATGCTGCCTTTATATCATGAGGCAAGAACGGCGCCCTGATACATAAGCGGTGCCTGGACTAAAGGCTACCGCTTCAAGGTATCGACTGTGTCAAATATTGTTAATTATAACTGTATATAACTGCGTGTGTTTGACCACTAAAATTAAGACAAACACTTTATGTTATTACATTGCATTGCCCCTTTATGTGTGCCTATATGCCCCTGATGAGTCTGTTATACGAAACATGCGTGTAGGGATTAGCTACACTAGGGCACAATAGGGCCAAGTAGCAATAGGGCAAGGTTCCGGGCGGGGTCGTTCTTATCAGAACGGGTGCTCCGTGAATAGGATGCTAGGGCCGAGATAGTACCCATATACTAGGGCTGTCTAGGTACCTCCGACCCACTAATACCCCCGCCCAGCCCTAATTGCTCTTTTCCACAGCAAATCGAATGCTACCTGAACATCGACAGTGACCAGAGGACCCTGGCCTAAAACGGTAGGACCACTGGTTACTAAAGGTGCCGCCGTGCACTAACCTCTCTGTATGTAAGGTGCGGCCTTGCACCAATTTATTATTTTTTGTATCCCTTGTGTTATTAGCACTTATTTTGTATCCAAATACTTAGGGACCTTATTCTATATATAATAATTAAAAGTTAAGTTTTAACTACAAATCACCACTCCTGTTCTACCTACAAAAGTTTATAAAATTTGGTGATTAAGTCATCAATCAAACATATAGCTCCCCCTAGCTGATAGGAAACACATCAAGACACCCAGTGGCGTAGCGTGGGTTGCCAGCACCCGGGGCAAGCCATTTATTGCGCGCCCCCCCTCCCAACCTGTGGACACGCCCCTTTTACAGATAATATAGCAGTCCTATATAACACCACAGATAACATGGTGGTAACTCTCTAAGTACAGATGATTTAGTAGATGGGTATAAGGCCCCAGAATTCAGAACACACACAGAGTGTGACCTGAAGTCTGGGGCCAGGATGCGGCAGGGTGGGCCAAGTTCTCAATCCACCCCCCAACCCTACCGTGAAACAAATATGTGTTTGGACATTACATACATCACTACAAAATATACAGTATAATACAGCACCACATACCTCATCCATCCAGTGACGTCTCCTGTGATGTAGACTTTCCTCAGCGTCTTCATTCGGAGATAAGATACCTTCTTTCAGCCGCGTCTCATCTCTGCAGAGTTTTATTATTATTAGTTATTATTATATATAATGGCCCCCTCTGTATAATATATAATGGCCCCCTCTGTATTATTATTATATATAAAATGGCCCCTCTGTATAATTATTATATATAATGACCCCTCTGTAATATTAGGATATATAATGGACCCTCTGTATAAATACTATATATAATGACCCCCCCTGTATTATTATAATATATAATGGCCCCACTGTAATATTAGGATATATAATGGGCCATTATATATCCTAATAATACGGAGGGGGCCATTATATATTATAATAATACAGGGGGGGTCATTATATATAATATACAAGGGGGGCATTATATATTATAGTTATACAGAGGGACCATAATATATAATAATTATACAAGGGGGCCATAATATATTCTACAGAGGGCCATAATAAATGATAATTATACAAAGGTATCATTATATATTATACAAAGGGGCCATTATATATAATAATTATACAAGGGGCCATTATATATTATACATAGGGGCCATTATATATTATAATTATACAGAGAGGCTATTGATAATGGGCCCTCTGTATAATTCTAATATACTGTATAATGGCCCCCCTGTATAATTATTATATATAATGGCCCCTCTGTATAATTATTATACACTGCTCAAAAAAATAAAGGGAACACAAAAATAACACATCCTAGATCTGAGTTAATTAAATATTCTTCTGAAATACTTTGTTCTTTACATAGTTGAATGTGCTGACAACAAAATCACACAAAAATAAAAAAATGGAAATCAAATTTTTCAACCCATGGAGGTCTGGATTTGGAGTCACACTCAAAATTAAAGTGGAAAAACACACTACAGGCTGATCCAACTTTGATGTAATGTCCTTAAAACAAGTCAAAATGAGGCTCAGTAGTGTGTGTGGCCTCCACGTGCCTGTATGACCTCCCTACAACGCCTGTGCATGCTCCTGATGAGGTGGCGGACGGTCTCCTGAGGGATCTCCTCCCAAACCTGGACTAAAGCATCTGCCAACTCCTGGACAGTCTGTGGTGCAACGTGACGTTGGTGGATAGAGCGAGACATGATGTCCCAGATGTGCTCAATTGGATTCAGGTCTGGGGAACGGGCGGGCCAGTCCATAGCATCAATGCCTTCGTCTTGCAGGAACTGCTGACACACTCCAGCCACATGAGGTCTTGCATTAGGAGGAATCCAGGGCCAACCGCACCAGCATATGGTCTCACAAGGGGTCTGAGGATCTCATCTCGGTACCTAATGGCAGTCAGGCTACCTCTGGCGAGCACATGGAGGGCTGTGCGGCCCTCCAAAGAAATGCCACCCCACACCATTAATGACCCAATGCCAAACCGGTCATGCTGGAGGATGTTGCAGGCAGCAGAACGTTCTCCACGGCGTCTCCAGACTCTGTCACGTCTGTCACATGTGCTCAGTGTGAACCTGCTTTCATCTGTAAAGAGCACAGGACGCCAGTGGCAAATTTGCCAATCTTCGTGTTCTCTGGCAAATACCAAACGTCCTGCACGGTGTTGGGCTGTAAGCACAACCCCCACCTGTGGACGTCGGGCCCTCATATCACCCTCATGGAGTCTGTTTCTGACCGTTTGAGCAGACAAATGCACATTTGTGGCCTGCTGGAGGTCATTTTGCAGGGCTCTGGCAGTGCTCCTACTGTTCCTCCTTGCACAAAGGGGGAGGCATCGGTCCTGCTGCTGGGTTGTTGCCCTCCTACGGCCTCCTCCACGTCTCCTGATGTACTGGCCTGTCTCCTGGTAGCGCCTCCATGCTCTGGACACTACGCTGACAGACACAGCAAACCTTCTTGCCACAGCTCGCACTGATGTGCCATCCTGGATAAGCTGCACTACCTGAGCCACTTGTGTGGGTTGTAGACTCCGTCTCATGCACCGCCAGCATTCAAAAGTGACCAAAACATCAGCCAGGAAGCATAGGAACTGAGAAGTGGTCTGTGGTCACCACCTGCAGAACCACTCCTTTATTGGGGGTGTCTTGCTAATTGCCTATAATTTCCACCTGTTGTCTATCTCATTTGCACAACAGCATGTGAAATTGATTGTCACTCAGTGTTGCTTCCTAAGTGGACAGTTTGATTTCACAGAAGTGTGATTGACTTGGAGTTACATTGTGTTGTTTAAGTGTTCCCTTTATTTTTTTGAGCAGTGTATATAATGGCCCCTCTGTATAATATATAACGGCCCCTTGTATAATTATTATATATTATGGCCCCACAGTATAACTATAAATTATAGTTATACAGTGGGGCCATAATATTTACGGTAATAATTATACAGGGGGGCCATTATATATTAGAAATATACAGAGGGCCCATTATTAATAGCCTCCCTGTATAATTATAATATATAATGGCCCCTATGTATAATTAATGATGGCCCCCTTATATAATTATTATATATTATGGCCCCAATGTATACCTATAAGCTGCCACATCAGAACCATGAATGCCAGACTGCCACGCCACCTATTTGGCCTGGCAGAGATCTGGCACTTCACTCATTGATTTATTACCATTATTATTGCATGCTGCTCAGCCTGGCTCAGACAGTGGTGGCACCACTGTCTGAGCCAGGCTGAGCAGCATGCAATAATAATGGTAATATTGCACACTGTAAACCCACCAGCTGAGCCACCATCCCCCCACACACAGACTCAGGGACAGGGAGGGAGGTCATCATTGTGACATCTGACATGGCCACCCAACTTAATCACTACACTACTAGTGCCACTAACTCCCTTTCTACCTCTGCTCTGTAGTAGTCTCAGGACAGTCTGGACTGGACTCTGTCACTCTGGACTCTTCTAGGGCGGCTCACTGGCTCAGGGCTCACTCAGACTCAGGGCCTGGTCAGTCTCTGACTCAACAGTTCTCTGTCTGGACTGGAGTCTGAAGTGACACAGTGCACACTGACTAGTGGACTCAGTCTGTCTTCTGCCGAGGCGCTGCCTCCTGCTCCTGGCAATCTTCTGCTGGCTCTGGCTCCCGCACTCCGCACTGTGTTTCCCGCCTGGAAAGTGGGCGGAGCCGGAGGGAGCCAGGCCAGTCAGACTGTCTAGTTGTTAACAGTTAACTAACCAACACAGTAGTGCGCCCGCCGCGACGACCGCACAAATGAATCATCAGGGCCGGGCGGGCGCTCGCACTAAACAGCTCTCTACCTCAGACTCTGGCCGGCTGTTGCGCGTCCTGAAAAAAACGCACAATATAAAAACTTTTCAGCCGGCGCCGGAGCGCCCCCCTGCAGTTTGGCGCCCGGGGCAACGGCCCCCCCTGGCTCCCCCCACGCTACGCCCCTGAAGACACCATCAGGAGAGCTCAGGACAGGCATAGTTAGAAGCCTTCATCATTCCATGGACACCTGGGGAAAGGAATTCAGAGAGCAAGACAGCGTCAGCTAGCAAGCTTCTATGCTTCATCTTTTCCACATTGCTAGCCACCATACCCATGATCTATAAGGAGAGAAATTGTACTGTGTACGACCTGCTGATGAATGTGCTGCTACTTGTTTTTGCACTCAGTAAAGAGAGCAGTCCTTTGTTCAAAAATTTGGCCTGGTTCTTTTTATCATCACCTTTTTCGCTGCACTGAACCCCAGGGATAGACAGCCATAACACTACCACATGTGATCAGGGCCACTACCACTCCCATCCTCTACACAGGCTTCTAACGGGCTCACTACACACACTTTACTAATCCCTCTGTGCTCCTACTCAGAAGCTTTGTGGTCCTACAACGTTATCTATGTCTTGGCCCCTCTCAACACACAGGGAATGACCCTTTGGCGAATCATTGGCACCAGTAGTGACCAATGTCAGCCACTGGTTGGCTAAGCAGTCATTTCCTGTGTGTGGAAAGAGACCAGGAAGTAGTGACTGGGGACCTGGGAGCAGGAGAGCACCCAAACATTGTCTAGGGGGACCCGAATACAAAAATAGTCATGCAAAATTTTAGGCCCTAACCATTGTTATAAGCACATACTGTATAATTAGCCACTCCCAAAAACACCATACAGCTGAAATTATATTGTTGAGGATGAAGGTAAGAGTCTCACCCTCATGCTAGGTAGACACTTTACTTATTACTCAGGGCCCCAACTCAAATAAACTATTCTTTTTTCCCTCTTTGTGACAAGACTCACGATCCAGTTCTGTTTCACAAACTGCTCATCACGTTGCTGACTCTGACAGGAACTGTTGCAGCTTCAATTCCTCCCTCATAGTCCTGAAGGTGCCAAAAGAGGAGTGGAGGAGGAGCTGCATGATATTTAGGGTGTTCAGGTCCGGGTGGGAGGAATCTGGCTCTACACATCATACAAAGAGGGGAGGCCTGCCTGGCTGCACTGCCTGCTTTACATTATACTATTGACCACAGCAGGCCACAGCCAGAAAGCTCCTCCCCTTTCTCCCCCTCCCCGAATTCTGCTCACGGCCTGTTGTCTGACCACCCCCCACCACCTGTCCACGGCCTTCTGTCCCACTCGGCCGTCCTCACTAGGTCAAAGCCCCTCTGCCCCATTTGGAGCCACCACCATGCTTACAGTTACCTGGCGCAGTAGGGCGGCTTGGGCTGCCACACTCTGAATTCTCCCTCTGCAAATGTCACCTTTGATGTAGACATTCTCTTTTCTCATCTTCTCCATTCAGACCAAATCGTCATGATGATTTTTCAGCCATATCTCGTCTCTGCAGAGATAGACAGACATTAGTTTCTTATTTTTCCATCATCCTCACATCTTCTGAACACCCAATCCTGTCACCTCCAATTGTGTGCCCGCTATGCTCCCCAATACTATGCTGCAGAAACAGTCCCCTTGAAAATATTAGTACCATGCAGATAGATATCGATAATTATTGGCTCACAGCACCCTAAAGAATAACCGCGCCCATCAAATAGTGTTGCTGACACTAATAGTACAAACATAATTTTCCCTGAAAATAATTGTGCTAAGCTGATACTGTTTCTACAGAGGACCCTTTCTGGGAAGGGTTTTTACTACAACAAAGGCTTATACCCAACAGGCTACTAACCACTCTTGTCCCAGACATTAAAACTTAACTTTTACTTCTTTATTAAAACAAGTGAAAGAATATGACAAGTGAGCTAGCTGAGAGATTAAAACTGACTGTACCCAATATATAGATGTGTATATCTGCAGGCGGGGGTGCACTAACCCGCACTGCCTTTCAACACACACCCTGCTCTATTTGCTAGGGTATTGCACTGTGCTTGATATCTAATTTCCCCCCACGATTGGGGTGTAATTGTGGAACAGGCATGATCACACTAAGTGTTGTTGCATCAAGCACACAGATTGCAGTCTAAAGTCAATAGATTGCAGCAAATTAAAACCTAAATTCCGCTCCCCGAAATGTTTCGCCAGCTAATCTGGCTTCATCAAGGGTGATGGCAGACTTGAATGGCCAACGCTGGTATAAAGGATTTATAGGCTACCTTCTCACTGAACTGTGAGGGTAGGAGCCAATCCGATCTAAAAGTATACCTGCCTACTACATTTACCCTATAGGGATGTGTGTTAGAACTTTGACGGGCTCAATCATCAACCACTAGTCACCAATGATTTTAATAGGGGGTGGGGGGCTGCACTAGCCACCAATGATTTTAATAGGGAGGGGGTGGGGGGGCCGCACTGGCCACCAATGATTTTAATACTGGGGAGGGAGGTGGGGCCGCACTAACCACCAATGATTTTAATACTGAGGAGGGAGGGGGGTCTGGCCCCTGCTGCCTGGCAGCACCTGATCTCTTGGAGGGGGCTGTGATCCGCACAATTAACCCCTCAGGTGTGGCACCTGAGGGGTTAATTGTGCGGATCACAGCCCCCTGTAAGAGATCAGGTGCTGCCAAGCAGCAGGGGGCCGTTATGTCCACAGTTCTCAGTATATTCTTGAAGCATCCCCATCACTATGGGAACGCCTCTGTGTTAGAATATACTGTCGGATCTGAGTTTTCACGATCTAACTCAAATCCGATGGTATATTCTAACATAGAGGCGTTCCCATGGTGATGGGGACGCTTCAAGTTAAAATATACCATCGGATTGGAGAAAACTCTGATCCCATAGTATATTAATATTACCCGAACACCGAACCCGAACCCGAACTTTAACTGAAATGTTCGGGTTCGGGTGCCGAACACCGTAAAGTTCGGTACGAACTCGAACTTTACAGTTCGGGTTTGCTCAACCCTAGTTACTATGTGACCCGCTGCGCAGTAAAAAGCGGCACACAGACTTACCTTCCGTACGTGCCGGTTGACTTAATAGTCCAGAGCCAGCGGGAGATGATACTGCGGCTGCGCCTGCACTTGGCCTGTATTTGCTGATACTTTTTCTGCGCATGCACCAGAACTTAGTAGTTCGGGGGACAACTGGAAGAAATTGTGCGGCTGCGCCTACACTTTATACTTTTTGTCTCTCTGTTTCTATGGCGCACTGCGTCTGTGCATAGTCTTAGTCTCTGCAGTAGTATATTGCGGTCACTCCACCTACAAGAATAATATTTATACTCATTCCACTCTGTTCTAGCAGGCAAACATTAGATACTGCACTCATATAGACTAGGTGGTTACTCTACCAATTGGTGATATCTGATATTATGTATTCTATACCTTACAATTGGTTGTCTTATTGGGTTAGTATTCTCCAACCTCTTTTAACTGTCAACTGACTGATCTAGTTTACTTGTGTGTGTGGAACCATATTTATTCCTCATACACATGATCATCATTATGATTATTCATGGCTCTAACAGGGAAGACCTCATATCGTGCCCGCACCATATTTGTGTCTCATATGTGTGGTTTATCATTATTGGAGATCTTACAAAACACTACCACTATAAGTACCTTTGATGGTGCCCACCCAGTCATTACTTAAAAATTAATAAATGCTACCAGCGTTTTAATATGCTCACACTATATTATATTTATGACTGAAAAATATAGCGTACTGGTCTTCATCTTATAAAAATGATGCATATGTAAAGCCTTTATTGAGGCCATTAGGGCTGAGGCTGTCTAGACGGTAGATCCACCTTGTCTCTATCCAGATCTCCTCTATGTGCTCCTAGAGTTTTTTTGCAGAAACCCCAAAACTGTAAACATCTTGGATCTCCATTATAGAACGCTCTGACATGTCTTGATATTGTCCTATCCGACTTTGTATTAATACTACTTATATGTCGGCAAATTCGCCGTCGGAATTCCTGGGATGTTTTGCCCACATACAGTTTGGAACACGGGTAGCGTGCAATATAGATAATGCCCTTTTGTTTGACAATTAATAAATTGTCTGATTTCGTATTTTCTATCATCCAGGGGATTTATAAAAGTTTTCAGTTTCTGCACATATGGGCAGAAGCTACATCTACCACAGGGTTAGCTTCCCACTGTATTGGACTTCAGCCATGTTGTTTTCGGTGCATCAGTACTAAGGAGGCTGTGTACCAAATAATCCTTAAGATTTTTCCCTCTCCGATAGGTAATGGTGGGTTTTGATGATAGCACCTCACTAAGGTCATTATCCGTACGTAGTACATGCCAATACCTTGCGGTGTTGCGCAACAAACGTACCAATGCACCTTATTGGGGAGACTGTGCATATTGGTTGTTTATTACTCAGAAGGTCAACTCGATTTGTACTCTTGGCCCTATGAAAGGCTTTATGTAATGTCTTTTTTGGGTACCCTTGCAAATATTGTCCGGTGGGTATTCCCCTTTTCAATGGTAGAGGATGACAACTCTGCCAATGTAACAGAGTATTCGTAGAGGTCGGTTTTCGGTAGACCTCCATACTAATGCGGCGCCAGATTCCAAGGAGATTTGCAGGTCAAGAAAGGTAAGTGTATGATGATGTATCCCAGAGGTAAATTTCATACCTACATCATTTTTATTGAGACTGGCAACAAAACTATGGAAAAGTGCTGTAGTGCAATCCCATAAAATTAAAACATCATCTATTTATCGCCCCCAGAAAATAATATGCTTAGTGTATTGTAAGAAATTATCAGTGAACACTATAGTGCCCATGGCTGTACCAACTAACTGTAAATAAAAGTGTCCATTAAACAAAAAATAATTGTGTTTAAGAAGAAAACGTAAAAGTGTAAGTACTAGCTTATTGTGAACGTGAAATTGCGTGCCCTTTGTGGAGAGAAAAGAGGCTACCGCATTAATTCCAAAATTGTGTTTGATATTGGTATATAGTGCCTCAATGTCTAAACTGGCAAGTTGGGTATGCTCTGTGACCTGAATCTCCTGTAATCTGGCAACCGCATCTTTGGTATCCCTAACATAAGACGGTAAAGAGGGAACAAAGGGTGAAATGAACTTGTCAACATATTCGCAAATATTTTCCGTAAGGCTATTATTGGCCAAAATAATTGGTCTGCCTGGGATTGGCTGTCTTTGCTTATAAATCTTGGGGATAGCGTATATATGGTCGCAAGTTAAGAAGAAACTTATATTCATCCCTGGAAATGAGATTGTCACTTTTCGCCGCTCCTAGGATAGTTTTGAGTTCCACCAGATATTGCACTGTGGGGTTTGAATCCAATTTTTTGTATGTCCGTGTGTCCCTCAATAGGTCCATCACCATACTCTCATACATTTTCTCCCCATGACAACAATATTACCACCTTTGTCAGATGGTTTCAGTACTAATTCTGGATTTCCCATCAATTCTCCCAGGGCCATATTTTTATCTGGGTCTAAGTTGCCTTTACTAGATGACCTTGATGTTTGGATACTTTTTAGGTCCTTGGTCACTAGATTGACAAAAGCTTCAATATTTCCAAATTGGGAAAAAGGAGGGGTGAACTTAGAACGTGGTTTAAGTGTCGAAAAAGGGGGGTCAATACACTCCATATTGCTATGATTATTACAGTCCAGAGATTCCAAAATCTCTATGGCCGCTGTTTCTTTTTCTTTTTGGACTCAACAGTCTCTCTCCTGTTGTTTATGTGTTTTGTGTAAGGCCAATTTCCTGGCAAAAAGGATAACATCCTTAACCCAACTGAAACATTCAAAATTCGGTGTTGGAGTGAAAGAGAGGCCTCTCTTAAGTAGTTTGTAGTGCCTATCCTCCAGATGAAGATCAGAAAGATTAACAATCTGAAAACCGTCTGTTCTATTCCTAATACTGTGCCAGGGTGCCTCCGACAGTCCCAACAATAGAAATAATTATCTCCCAGAGTGCATAGTGTTAACAGTGCCCCCACAGTAAAAATGCTCCCTAAAGTCCCACCAATAATAATAATTCTCTGCCAGAGCGCACTTAGTAGTAATATTGCCCCCAATAGTAATAAGGTCCCCACTGTGCCCCAGAAGCAATAATGTCCGCATAGTGCCCATTCTAGTAATCATGTTCCCCATAGTCCAACAGTAATAATAAAGCCCACCATAAAGCCCCCGAGTAGTAATAATTTTCCTTATAATGGTGACAGTAGAAAGTACTATAAATGCCCCTTAAAATGTGTGCCAATGCAAAATGTGCCCCCTAATAATTCGAACTAGTTAAAAAATGCCCCTGTTCTGTGTGCCAGTACAAAAATACCCCCTTATAGTGCCCCCCAGTTAATAATATTTCCCCATAGTGCTCCCCCTCTTCCTCATAATGCCCCTCATAATGTGCCAGTATAAAATGCCCCTATATGGTGCTGTGGTTATTAACACAGAATTGCAACAACAATTGGGAATGTTCCTTGCGATGCACAGCTATTTGACATATTCAATGTGTTGTCCCTGGTGCTGAACACAGAACTTTGAACTTTGACGTTTTGAACTTTGTGTTGATAACTTTTGAACCACAAGAGATATAGCAAAATTCTGGTCTTCTTTGATATGCTACATGACTCCCTTCCCATTGGAAAATTTTTAGCCAATATCGCGGCTTTCAATATGATGGCCATGTTCCAGACATAGCCTAAAAGATAGGCCCCCTCACCCATTACTTGCAGGGATATTCAGATATTTAATTTTCCCTTTTCTTTCTGAAATAAAAGGGTGTCCTGTGGCTTTTGACTCACCCTGTTAAGTTGTATCCCTTTGTGTTGACTGCTACAGATAGACAATATTTTGAATTACATTTTTAATGGTATTATACTTCCGAAATGGTCAGTAGGAAAACAAACTGCCAAAAATTCTACATAAATATTGAGTTAAAAAATATACTTTTCTGATGGATGTGCCCCTTTATTTCATCGATAACATGGGGCAGATTTATTAATCCTAGAGATGGTGTCAATTTGGACGGGTTGTCTAAGACCTGCACCAGATTTATCACAGGGACTCTGTGGATGTTAAATGGGGAGCAGGGAAAGACACTTTTGTTTAACTCGATATCAACTATTGGTTGGCTTGTTTTGAGATAGCATTTTACGCATTGTGGCACTATTTCAGCACAAACCAGAGGCAGATAATTTTTCTAAATTAAACCACTTTGGCCCAATTTATGCCAAAATCTTGGTGCACTCGCATTAGTAAAACTGGGCCGTTTCTTTTAGCTGTTTTCAGGGTTTACTGAGAGTCGTCGATTTGTAAAAGCTGGACTGATACAAAGCCATTCCCTTTAGGGTATCGTTCTTGTTTTTGCATTTCATTATCTGTAAATATCAGGAATGAATACCAGAAAACCACTTTTCTTATCGCATATTTATTACTCAGTAGGCTGTACAATCTCCCACTTGCATTTCATATAAATTCAGAGTTTATAGTAAAAAAATAATAAAAAAAAATAACAGCTTGTGAATTTATGTAAATTTAGATCTTGTCAGACATCTTTCTGGCGCCTCTCCAAAATCTTGTAAATACCAGTTGGATCCTAAACAACATTTTGCCTTTGTTATGATATTTTAATTATCGCTGCTTTCAATTTGAGAGCGCACACAATGTCTTGCAGGCTCCTCTAGAAGTAAGGGGGAGATGCCAGCTCTTGGCTTCTTTAAATGGCGCCACACACGCCTCACATAATAATGTGAGATCAAATCAGGATAAGTACAGTCGTTTCTAAAGCCATAAAGCACAGCATTGTACTTGGGCACGGTTCTGAATCTTCTTAATTGGCGATAGGAAATTTTAGCCAAAGTCAATTTCTGTCTTCTTCCAAAGAACAATGTGCAGCTCATCTGATTTTGACTCTTTTCATACATTTCTGTTCTGGTCGCTGCGGCATGTAATACATAATACCTGTAACCTTTCAATAAATGTGTTACATGACCCCATTATGTCTACAAAGGATAGTTTGCTACCATTGCATCCTTGGGGAACAGCCACACGGTCAGGTTTCTGCATGCAGTTTTGAAAGCCAAAATCAAGAGTGGATCATAAAAATGAGAGAAAGTATAAAGGACAGATACGACTTCTCCTATTTTTGAATTCACTCCTTGTTTTGGCTTCCAAAACTGCATTAGGAAACCTGATCGTGTGGCCGTACCCTTAAAGGCGATACCAGCTCCTCTCCTCCAACTTTTTGCTGGAAATTAGAAAATGAATCATCTTATGTGTTCCCAGCATAAAACAGTGCAAGTAGTTTGATGTTAAAGGGGTTGGCCCGTTTGAGACATTGGTGGCATATCACTAGCATATGCCATCAATTTTATATAGGTGTGGCTCCCACTTTTGGGACCCACTCCTATCTAGAGAAAGAGGCATGCAAAGTGAAGGAGAGAACACCATGTATATGCGCGGCGTGCTCTCCAGTTAGTCTGAGTTTAGCCTTTCCGTTCTCCTGCTCTAATGTAGGAGCAGGAGAACAGAAAGGACAGATTCAGCACATAACTGAGCCGAACGGAGCCGATGGGCCCCATAAACTATAATGGGGACCATTAGGTTTCCGCTCAGAGGAAGATTTTTGAAGCGGAGACAAAAGTCGTGCATGCAGGACTTTTGTCTCCGCTTCAAAAATCTTCCTCTGAGCAGAAACCTAACAGACCCCATTATAGGTTGCAGGCAGGGGCGTAGCTAAAGGCTCATGGGCCCTGGTGCAAGAGTACAGCTTGGGCCCCTCTTCCTTCAGTGCTTTGTGGCCAGGGGGGCATATAGGCTTCCTGCTGGCTGAGGCAAAAATTTAAACAGCACCTCCCCCCATGCCAAATTCTCGACCTAACCCCTCCAGCCAGAGTAACAGTGTAACTTGACCAGCATGCACTTTCTATAATACCGGTGTCTTCTTATGTGGCACAAGGGTCTTTGGGCCCCCTCAAGCTCCTGGGCCCGGTAGCGACTGCTATCTCTGCACCCCCTATAGCTATGACCCTGGTTGCAAGTAATCTTTGTCGCACTCTGTAGATTTGCTGTAAGTAGGGTTCCAACCCCGTTTTTAGTAATAAATAAAACTACAGCATCAGGATTTGAATCTTGATAGTAGAGATTTTTATTTTACATATGGCAATATTCAAGTGCGTGATGTTTCGGCACGCAGGCCTTCTTCGGACACTATGCCGCAGTGATGAAGTGGAACAAGAAAGACGCAGGCCGGCGTGCTGAAACATCACGCACTTGAATATTGCCATATGTAAAATAAAAATCTCTACTATCAAGATTCAAATCCGGGCCCCATTATAGTTTATGGGGCCCGTGGGCTCCGTTCGGCTCAATTATGTGCCGAATCTGTGCTTTCCGTTCTCCTGCTCCTATCACGGAGAACTGAAAGCCTAAACTCTGATGTGAACTCAGCCTTATGAGTATGGGAGTCAGGAAAATAGCCTGGTCAGCTATTTTAGGTAGTCGTATAACATTGAATGGAGAGCGCATCACACAAACACGGCCACCTCTCCATTCACTACTATGGGGCCCACAGAACATCCATGGCAGTGAATTAAGGATGGTCGCACATGCAGGTCTGCTCTCTGTTCACTTTGGGGGCCCGTTCTGTCATGGATATCATATCCTAGTATATATGCCATCAATGTCCTAGATGAGAATATCCTTTTCAAGGGGTTCACTGGAATTAGAAAAAGAGAGCTGCTTATTTTTTTTTTCCAGTCACAGCACCCCTTTTAACTATTGTCTGTCTTTGGTATTGCAGCTCATACCTTTGCAAGTGAATGCGACTAAATTGTAATTCTAGACCAGGGATGGCCAACCTGATGCTCTCCAGCTGTTCCAAAACTACAACTCCCATCATGCCCAGGCAGTCTACAGCTGTCAGCATGTATGTGAGATATCAGGGTCAGGCATGATTACCTCTGTATTGTCTAACTCCCTGTTAGTCAAAGCAGTGATGTCATGGCCAGGAATGAAAAGAAACGGCAATGCCCTTATTGCACCAAGAGGCAAATTTATTCTTATTTTGGGGACATATCAAGATGGGACCAAGACCATTAGATTATGCTGATAAGAGCACAGCTCCCATCTCAGCTACATTCATTTCAAATTATGGGGTGACAGATTCCCTTTAAAGGAATCTGCCCCCAAAAAGGGATAATTTTTTAAGCAATTTTTCTTTTATTTTTAAAAGCATAACAAATCGCAGTGCAGTGTGTTTTTAAAAAGGCGGCCTGCTACCACTGGATACCCTCTATTTACCCATAGACATAAACGTCACTGTTACTTTGTCATTACGAATGCTGTGTTGGCTTGAAAGGGGTTGGATACAGTCCCTGGAGACCCCAGAGTGTCCTACATGACTTGTCAGGCCAACTGGGGCACTTAGATTCAGGTCCAAATTTATTCAGCCCAAATCGAATCTGAAGGCTGAATTGATTCGGAACTAAAATACATTTCTGGAAATTCCCTAATCTGTAATGGTTTATCATATCAATGTAACATGCGAAATACTGTATCCGTGAGAAGTAGGCTGGACAAACACAATGCGGTAATGTGAACCAAGTAGGCTTCCCCATTCTCATCACTGGGTATTAGTGATGGATAAACAGTTTGTTTTCTACAAAAAGCACGGTTTGGAGCATAAGTACATTTCCAGGTGTTATCATACGTGTTTGAAATCAAGATGTTGATAGGTAAACATACCATCTATATGAGTCCCCTGAAAACTCCCACAGCTATTGAAGGAAACATTTGCAGATCATGTATATACTTGACAAATGTGAAATCACTGATCTACTTCTACACTGAGCCATTGTTTGTATACCTGAACGGCAAATCCAAAGAGTTCTCCGAATTCCGCAGTACTTACTCAACTTCAAAGAACTTTTTTTTTTTACAAACTTTCTCACCAGTAAAATATCCTGTGATGCCGGCTAAATATTACTTCTCTTAGTAAATTACAGTATGAAACCATGCAAAAATAGTAATTAAAGAAAGAGTGACATTACAGTCTGACAGGTCGTAAATATAGAGAAGCTGTAAGTCTTTATTTTTTCACCAAAGATTCCGAAACTGTGAACCATTCACAGGGAGCACTGAATAGTTTACCATTAAAGGGGTTTTCTAGAAAAAGGGTCCATCTGTCTTTTCAGGAACACCACTTCTATCCATACACTTTGTCTGCTACTGCAGCTCATGCCTCCTTCATTCAATATCAGACACATCCCATAGGCAAGAGAGGTGCTATTTGGAGAAACAAGGAGTCTATCTATCTATCTATCTATCTATCTATCTAAAATATAGATAAAAATGGCTGCACTGGCAATTGGTTAAATTGTCTTGCAGTTTGGGCAATCCTTTTTTTTTTTTGAAAGGTTCTCTTGATGGTCTCTTGGACTTTAGGCTACTACAGTCATACTATCAAGTCTAATCCAGGGGCACTTACCTGATGAACAGATGCTCTAAATCCAGGTTGGGGATATCAGCTGTCTGGACCCTGCACACCTGCTGTCATAAATGTGTTGGAGGAAGGCAGTCTCTCCTCCAATGCATCAATCAGGGCAGGTCTACTGTCAAGGGTGGATGCACACAAGGTCTTGACACTGGCAAGCATCAGGACTTTGTGTTTTGCGTACAACCATGTTTACAGTGTCAGAGTATTGTATGTCGATGCCTGTAAGCAAAGAGGTTCTAGGACCACTAAGTAGTGTGTATATATATATATATATATATATATCAAAAAACGGAACAGCACCTCCTGAGACAAATCGCAGGTGCAGGCTACCCGGCATAATACAGCAAACAAAAACAGTAGCAGCACACCACTATATGCGCTAAGACTAAGTGAACAGGTGAATGTGTGAACAGGGTCAAATACATGACGCCATATAGTTACTGCAAAGCAGTGGAGAAGCTCTTAGCGCATATTATTGATCAAAAATATGTCGGGCCCACCTACCAGACGGCAAGGTCGCTTCTCATCAGGTGGGACCTACTCTAACACGGAATGTCCAGCTCCATTGTTTCTCTGATTAAAAGCACCCCTTGGTGGACATTCCGTGTTAGAGTAGGTCCCACCTGATGAGAAGCGACCTTGCCGTCTGGTAGGTGGGCCCGACATATTTTTGATCAATAATATGCGCTAAGAGCTTCTCCACTGCTTTGCAGTAACTATATGGCGTCATGTATTTGACCCTGTTCACACATTCACCTGTTCACTTAGTCTTAGCGCATATAGTGGTGTGCTGCTACTGTTTTTGTTTTCTATATACACTGCTCAAAAAAATAAAGGGAACACTTAAACAACACAATGTAACTCCAAGTCAATCACACTTCTGTGAAATCAAACTGTCCACTTAGGAAGCAACACTGTGTGACAATCAATTTCACATGCTGTTGTGCAAATGGGATAGACAACACGTGGAAATTATAGGCAATTAGCAAGACACCCCCAATAAAGGAGTGGTTCTGCAGGTGGTGACCACAGACCACTTCTCAGTTCCTATGCTTCCTGGCTGATGTTTTGGTCACTTTTGAATGCTGGCGGTGCTTTCACTCTAGTGGAAGCATGAGAGGGAGTCTACAACCCACACAAGTGGCTCAGGTAGTGCAGCTTATCCAGGATGGCACATCAATGCGAGCTGTGGCAAGAAGGTTTGCTGTGTCTGTCAGTGTAGTGTCCAGAGCATGGAGGCGCTACCAGGAGACAGGCCAGTACATCTGGAAATGTGGAGGAGGCTGTAGGAGGGCAGCAACCCAGCAGAAGGACCGCTACCTCCGCCTTTGTGCAAGGAGGAACAGGAGGAGCACTGCCAGAGCCCTGCAAAATGACCTCCAGCAGGCCACAAATGTGCATGTGTCTGCTCAAACGGTCAGAAACAGACTCCATGAGGGTGATATGAGGGCCCGACATCCACAGGTGGGGGTTGTGCTTACAGCCCAACACCGTGCAGGACGTTTGGCATTTGCCAGAGAACACCAAGATTGGCAAATTCGCCACAGGCGCCCTGTGCGCTTTACAGATGAAAGCAGGTTCACACTGAGCACATGTGACAGACGTGACAGAGTCTGGAGACGCCGTGGAGAACGTTCTGCTGCCTGCAACATCCTCCAGCATGACCGGTTTGGCATTGGGTCAGTAATGGTGTGGGGTGGCATTTCTTTGGAGGGCCGCACAGTCCTCCATGTGCTCGCCAGAGGTAGCCTGACTGCCATTAGGTACCGAGATGAGATCCTCAGACCCCTTGTGAGACCATATGCTGGTGCGGTTAGCCCTGGGTTCCTCCTAATGCAAGACAATGCTAGACCTCATGTGGCTGGAGTGTGTCAGCAGTTCCTGTAAGACGAAGGCATTGATGCTATGGACTGGCCCGCCCGTTCCCAGACCTGAATCCAATTGAGCACATCTGGGACATCATGTCTCGCTCTATCCACCAAGGTCACGTTGCACCACAGACTGTCCAGGAGTTGGCAGATGCTTTAGTCCAGGTCTGGGAGGAGATCCCTCAGGAGACCATCCGCCACCTCATCAGGAGCATGCACAGGCATTGTAGGGAGGTCATACAGGCACGTGGAGGCCACACACACTACTGAGCCTCATTTTGACTTGTTTTAAGGACATTACATCAAAGTTGGATCAGCCTGTAGTGTGTTTTTCCACTTTAATTTTGAGTGTAACTCCAAATCCAGACCTCCATGGGTTGAAAAATTTGATTTCCATTTTTTTTATTTTTGTGTGATTTTGTTGTCAGCACATTCAACTATGTAAAGAACAAAGTATTTCAGAAGAAAATTTAATTAACTCAGATCTAGGATGTGTTATTTTTGTGTTCCCTTTATTTTTTTGAGCAGTGTATATATATATATATATATATATAATCTCAAAAAACAGAACAGCACCTCCTGAGACAAATCGCAGGTGCAAGCTACCCGGCATAATACAGCAAACAAAGAACAGTAGCAGCACACCACTATATGCGCTAAGAATAAGTGAACAGGTGAATGTGTGAACAGGGTCAAATACATGACGCCATATAGTTACTGCAAAGCAGTGGAGAAGCTCTTAGCGCATATTATTGATCAAAAATATGTCGGGCCCACCTACCAGACGGCAAGGTCGCTTCACATCAGGTGGGACCTACTCTAACACGGAATGTCTAGCTCTAATGTTTCTCTGATTAAAAGCACCATATATATATATATATATATATATATATATCTTTAGTGTTGAGCAAAGCATTCAAAGCAGAATTTGGTCCGAAGATTAGGAAAACTTTGATTTGCAACAAATCCGAATTTCCTTGAGCTTCGTGGTAATGAATAGAGTTGAACGGACACCTAGATGTTCGGATTCGGCATGTTCGGCCGAACTTGAAAAAAACGTCAATGAGGACCCGAACTTTTGGGCACTAAAATTGCTCTAAAATAGTCCTGGAAAGGGCTAGAGGGCTGCAAAAGGCATCAAAATGTGCTTAAGAGCATGACAACTGTTCTGCAAACAAATGTGGATAGGGAAATGACTTAAAATAACATAAAATACAGATTGGGTGGATGTGGCGGTGTAGGTTGATGTGGCGGTGTAGGTTGATGTGGCGGTGTAGGTGGAAGCGGCGGTGAAGGAGGAATAGGTAGCCAACACTGATTTGTGGTTTTTTTTTTTTTTTTTATTGGGGTATCCCCCAAATTATTGGGACATATAACAAGATAAAACTAAGAATAAGTGCACTTGAGTACCAGAATGGATGGTTGAGGCTTGTATAAATGTCTATTCTGCACAAGGTACGGACAAGTCCTGTGGGATCCAAGCCTGGATTATTTTAATAAACGTAAGCTTGTCCACATTGGCTGCGGCCTGTGATAAGGCTCTCTGCCTTGCTAAACACACGTTCACACTATAGACTGGCTGCAGGGCAGGTCAGCACCTCCAAGGCTGACAAAGCTTTTCCACATTTTGGCCATGCTAACCCTGCCTTCTCAGGTGCTGGCGGTGCCCCAGCTGCATTAGAGACCTCTTCCTCCTCCTCTGCCTTCGCCTTGTGCTTCCCCTGTGCACCCGCTGCCAGGTGGGAATGCTATCATCAGCGTGCGCTTGTAGTCGCGCATCTTCCGATCAGTAACAGAAGTTTTCACTAAATTTAGTTCCCTGTCAGCAATGCAGAGCAGGGGTTCATTCACGGCAAAAGGGGGTTCATGTCACCCAGCAATAGAACAGAGGATTTTGAGAGATTTAGACCCCTGTCACCCAGGCACAGCAGGGGTTTGTATACACCATAAATGGTAAAATGTCACCCGACAATTGAAAATAAGAATTTTTTTAATTTAGGGCACAAAAATTGGCACTTTTTTGCATTCAAATGGCTCTAAAATAGTCCTTGAAAAGGCTAGAGGGATGTAAAAGGCAGTAAAATGTGCTTAAGAGCATGGCAACTGCTCTGCAAACAAATATGGATAGGGAAATAACTTAAAATAAAATAAAATAACTAAAAATTAAAAATTATTAACCTGCAACTCAGAGAAGGAGGTGGATATGGAGTCGGAGGTTGAAGAGGCGGTGAATGTTGTGTTGTAGGTGGAGGCAGCAATGGTCTAATGTTTCTCTGATTAAAAGCACCATATATATATATATATATATATATATATCTTTAGTGTTGAGCAAAGCATTCAAAGCAGAATTTGGTCCGAAGATTAGGAAAACTTTGATTTGCAACAAATCCGAATTTCCTTGAGCTTCGTGGTAATGAATAGAGTTGAACGGACACCTAGATGTTCGGATTCGGCATGTTCGGCCGAACTTGAAAAAAACGTCAATGAGGACCCGAACTTTTGGGCACTAAAATTGCTCTAAAATAGTCCTGGAAAGGGCTAGAGGGCTGCAAAAGGCATCAAAATGTGCTTAAGAGCATGACAACTGTTCTGCAAACAAATGTGGATAGGGAAATGACTTAAAATAACATAAAATACAGATTGGGTGGATGTGGCGGTGTAGGTTGATGTGGCGGTGTAGGTTGATGTGGCGGTGTAGGTGGAAGCGGCGGTGAAGGAGGAATAGGTAGCCAACACTGATTTGTGTTTTTTTTTTTATTGGGGTATCCCCCAAATTATTGGGACATATAACAAGATAAAACTAAGAATAAGTGCACTTGAGTACCAGAATGGATGGTTGAGGCTTGTATAAATGTCTATTCTGCACAAGGTACGGACAAGTCCTGTGGGATCCAAGCCTGGATTATTTTAATAAACGTAAGCTTGTCCACATTGGCTGCGGCCTGTGATCAGGCTCTCTGCCTTGCTAAACACACGTTCACACTATAGACTGGCTGCAGGGCAGGTCAGCACCTCCAAGGCTGACAAAGCTTTTCCACATTTTGGCCATGCTAACCCTGCCTTCTCAGGTGCTGGCGGTGCCCCAGCTGCATTAGAGACCTCTTCCTCCTCCTCTGCCTTCGCCTTGTGCTTCCCCTGTGCACCCGCTGCCAGGTGGGAATGCTATCATCAGCGTGCGCTTGTAGTCGCGCATCTTCCGATCAGTAACAGATGTTTTCACTAAATTTAGTTCCCTGTCAGCAATGCAGAGCAGGGGTTCATTCACGGCAAAAGGGGGTTCATGTCACCCAGCAATAGAACAGAGGATTTTGAGAGATTTAGACCCCTGTCACCCAGGCACAGCAGGGGTTTGTATACACCATAAATGGTAAAATGTCACCCGACAATTGAAAATAAGAATTTTTTTAATTTAGGGCACAAAAATTGGCACTTTTTTGCATTCAAATGGCTCTAAAATAGTCCTTGAAAAGGCTAGAGGGATGTAAAAGGCAGTAAAATGTGCTTAAGAGCATGGCAACTGCTCTGCAAACAAATATGGATAGGGAAATAACTTAAAATAAAATAAAATAACTAAAAATTAAAAATTATTAACCTGCAACTCAGAGAAGGAGGTGGATATGGAGTCGGAGGTTGAAGAGGCGGTGAATGTTGTGTTGTAGGTGGAGGCAGCAATGGAGGAGGAGGAGGCAGTCAACAATGTTTTTTTTTTTTTTTTTTTATTGCCGTAGTTAGCCCCCCAAATATTGGGACAAATAAAAAAAAATAAAAGAAAGAATCATTGCACTTGACTTGAGTACAAGAATGTATGTTTGATGGTGGTATAAATGTCTATTCTACACAAGGTACAGACAAATCTTATGGGATCCAAGCCTGGTTCAATTTAATGAACGTGAGCTTGTCCACGTTGGCTGTGGACAGGCGGCTGCGTCTGTCTGTAATGACGCCTCCTGCCGTGCTAAATACACGTTCAGAGAGTACACTGGCTGCAGGGCAGGCCAGCACCTCCAAGGCATACAGGGCAAGCTCTGGCCATGTGGACAATTTGGAGACCCAGAAGTTGAATGGGGCAGTACCATCCGTCAGTACGTGTAGGCGTGTGCACTGGTACTGTTCCACCATGTTGTTCAAATGCTGCCTCCTGCTAACACGCTCCATATCAGCAGATGGGGCCGGTTGTTGCGGCGAGGTGACAAAGGTTTTCCACATGTCGGCCATGCTAACCCTGCCTTCTGAGGTGCTGGCGCTGACACAGCTGTGTTGGCAACCTCTTCCTCCTCCCCTGCCTTCGCCTTGTGCTTCCACTTGCCCCGGTGTCAGTTGGGAATGCTCTCAGGAGCGCGTCTACCAGCGTGCGCCTGTAGTCGCGCATCTTCCGATCACGCTCCAGTGAGGGAATTAAGGACGGCACATTTGTAACGGGGATCCAGCAGGGTGGCCACCCAGTAGTCAGCACACGCTAAAATGTAAGCAACTCTGCAGTCGTTGCGCAGGCACTGCAGCATGTAGTCACTCATGTGTGCCAGGCTGCCCAGAGGTAAGGACAAGCTGTCCTCTGTGGGAGGCGTATCGTCTGCGTCCTCCGTATCCCCCCAGCCACGCACCAGTGATAGGCCCGAGCTGCGTTGGATACCACCCCGCTGTGAACATGCTTCATCCCCATCCTCCTCCTCGTCCTCCAGTAGTGGGTCCTGGCTGGCTAAATTTGTACCTGGCCTCTGCTGTCGCAAAAATCCTCTTTCTGAGCCACTTCTAAAAGACTGGCCTGAAAGTGTTAGAGATGACCCCTCTTCCTCCTCCTCGTCCTGGGCCACATCCTCTTCTATCATCGCCCTAAGTGTTTTCTCAAGGAGACATAGAAGTGGTATTGTAACGCTGATAACGGCGTCATCGCCACTGGCCATGTTGGTGGAGTACTCGAAACAGCGCAACAGGGCACACAGGTCTCGCATGGAGGCCCAGTCATTGGTGGTGAAGTGGTGCTGTTCCGCAGTGCGACTCACCCGTGCGTGCTGCAGCTGAAACTCCACTATGGCCTGCTGCTGCTCGCACAGTCTCTCCAGCATGTGCAAGGTGGAGTTCCACCTGGTGGGCACGTCGCATATGAGGCGGTGAGCGGGAAGGCCGAAGTTACCATGTAGAGCAGACAGCCGAGCGGCGGCAGAATGAGAACGCCGGAAGCGCGCACAGACGGGCCACACTTTATGCAGCAGCTCTGACATGTCGGGGTAGTTGTGAATGGATTTCCGCACCACCCAATTCAGCACATGCGCCAGGCAAGGGATGTGCGTCAAACCGGCTAGTCCCAGAGCTGCAACGAGATTTCGCCCATTATCGCACACCACCAGGCCGGGCTTGAGGCCCACTGGCAGCAACCCCTCTTCGGTCTGTTGTTCAATACCCCGCCACAACTCCTGCGCGGTGTGGGGCCTGTCCCCCAAAACACAGAAGTTTCAGAATGGCCTGCTGACGTTTACCCCTGGCTGTGCTGAAGTTGGTGGTGAAGGTCTGTCGCTGACCAGATGAGGTAGTCGAAGAGGAGGAGGAAGGCGAGTAGGAAGAGGAGGCAACAGGAGGCAAAGAATGATGCCCTGCGATCCTTGGCGGCGGAAGGACGTGCGCCAAACAGCTCTCCGCCTGGGGCCCAGCCGCCACTACATTTACCCAGTGTGCAGTTAGGGAGATATAGCGTCCCTGGCCATGCTTACTGGTCCACGTATCTGTGGTTAGGTGTACCTTGCCACAGATGGCGTTGCGCAGTGCACACTTGATTTTATCCGATACTTGGTTGTGCAGGGAGGGTACGGCTCTCCTGGAGAAGTAGTGGTGGTTGGGAACGACATACTGTGGGACAGCAAGCGACATGAGCTGTTTAAAGCTGTCCGTTTCCACCAACCTGAATGACAGCATTTCAAAGGCCAGCAGTTTAGAAATGCTGGCTGTAACGGAACGCCTAGCACCCCGACCGGGTACCTCCGTCGATAGATGCTCCTAGTGCTTCCAGAGGACTCCAAGCACTCCACTTGACACCGTACGCACTGCAGACCCCACGAACCGCCGAAGCTTGGTTGAGGTCTCATCGTCTCCTACCCACCCTGGACCTACGACAAGGCTCCAGGCTCCAGTGGGTGGACCTCTCCTAAAACCAGAGAGCAGGAACAGCTCTTAAAAGAGATAGTAGTTATAGCCAGGGGAGTATAGCAAATCTCCCAGCGTATAGCAATCCCCAGCGTCGATCAGTTACCCAAACATCAGCCTCAACATGATAAAGGGTAAAACAGGAACTCTTTATTGAGGGCTACCCGCCCGTATTTATGCAGGTCCCCATCTGGTGGACACGCCCCTAGGGGACCAGAATGAAGACTGACACAGGACAGATATGCAGCACTGCAGGATACACAGAGACAATACATCCCCACAATGCATCATGGTTTCCTCCTCTCTGCCCTCGAGACACCCGAAGAGCAATTCAATTATCTCTCAGGACAAAGGGGAATGGCCAATACACACGTGGGGACAATGGAACAGACATCACTTACTCAAACATACAATGTCCCACCCTTTACAATACACATAGACATTTAACACATTCCCAGACAGCTCAAGTCTGAGTGCATATTATTTGGTGAATGGCACTCAGACAACATGAATACAATAAAATGAGCTAACTGGGTACCCTCACATAACATACAATACAATTACACAGACAGATGGTTCTGTCACACATCTCAAAACCCCACATGTCCCCATATGGCTTGGATCTGGGCGCTCAGATGCCACAAACACAGTCAAATCGCCATGGGGTTTAAGTTTTGCATGGGCTGATGAGAGGGCCCATAATCCTGGGGCAAGAGGCTGGTAGCCAGGCCCCTCCAAAACCCAGTGGCGAGGTTGGTTTCGCCACACTGCCATTCAGGGCCAGGGATCGAGGGTGGCTAGGTGGGAATTTACGATTTCTCTCAAAGGTTTGTGAGATGGAGAGCTGAACTCTTCCGTGTGACATGGTGGAGATGCTTGGTGACGGAGGTGGTGTTGTTGGTGGCACATCCTCTGTTTGCTGGGCGGCAGGTCCCAACATTCCTCTAGAGGCGGAGGAAGAGGCCGAGGCAGCAGCAGAAAAGGTAGCAGGAGCCCTTTCTTGGTTTTGAAGGTGTTTACTCCACTGCAGCCCGTGTCTCGCATGTAGATGCCTGGTCATGCAGGTTGTGCTAAGGTTCAGAACGTTAATGCCTCACTTCAGGCTCTGATGGCACAGCGTGCAAACCACTCGGGTCTTGTCGTCAGCACATTGTGTGAAGAAGTGCCATGCCAGGGAACTCCTTGAAGCTGCCTTTGGTATGCTCGGTCCCGGTTGACGGTGGCCAGTAGCAGGCGAACTGTTTTGGCGACGGCTGCTCTGCTTTTGCACCCTGCTCTCGCTTTTGCTACGCTGTTGGTTCGGTCTCACCACTGCCTCTTCCTCCGAACTCTGAAAGTCAGTGGCACGACCTTCATTCCATGTGGGGTCTAGGACCTCATCGTCCCCTGCATCGTCTTCCACCCAGTCTTCCTCCCTGACCTCCTTTTCGGTCTGCACACTGCAGAAAGGCGCAGCAGTTGGCACAAGGGATGAGCGAACCCGAACTGTATAGTTCGGGTTCGTACCGAATTTTGGGGTGTCCGTGACACGAACCCGAACATTTTCGTAAAAGTCCGGGTTCGGGTTCGGTGTTCGGCGCTTTCTTGGCGCTTTTTGAAAGGCTGCAAAGCAGCCAATCAACAAGCGTCATACTAATGCCCCAAGAGGCCATCACAGCCTTGCCTACTATTGGCATGGCTGTGATTGGCCAGTGCAGCATGTGACCCAGCCTCTATATAAGCTTGGGTCACGTAGCGCTGCACGTCACTCTGCTGATTCAAGCATAGGGAGAGGTTGCTGCTGCGACATTAGGGCGAGATTAGGCAGATTAACTCCTCCAAAAGACTTCATTCTGTGATCGATCTGCAGCTGTGGATCATTGAAGTGCTAATATCGACTTGCTCACTTTTTTGAGGCTGCCCAGAGCGTTTTTAGATCACTTTTTTCTGGGGTGATCGGCGGCCATTTTGTGGCTTGTTGTGCGCCAGCACAAGCTATCACCAAGTGTATTTAACCATCAATAGTGTGGTTATTTTGTGCTATATCCTACATCAGCTGCAGGCTGAGCCTGTGTCACCGAAGTGCATTTAACCATCAACAGTCTGGTTATTTTTTGGCCATATACTACATCAGCTGCAGGCTGAGCCTGTGTCACCGAAGTGCATTTAACCATCAACAGTCTGGCTATTTTTTGGCCATATACTACATCTGGTGCAGGCTGAGCCTGTGTCACCCAAGTGCATTTAACCATCAATAGTGTGGTTATTTTTTGGCCATATACTACATCAGGGGCAAGTTGAGCCTGTCACCCAGCGCCTAAAAAATAGACCTGACATTTCTATTCAACCAAATTTGTACTGTTTTAGCTGGTCAAGTTATTTGTAGTGACCGTAAAAGCACACTTTTTGTTCTGGGTTGAAAAACTATTCCCAAACTTGCCATTCTCAAAATTGTGGTGAACGGGAACAATGAGGAAAACATCTAATAAGGGACGCGGACGTGGACATGGTCGTGGTGGTTTTAGTGGACCCTCTGGTGTTGGGAGAGGACGTGGCCGTTCTGCCACAGCCACACGTCCTAGTGAACCAACTACCTCAGGTCCCAGTAGCCAGCAGAATTTACAGCGATATTTGGTGGGGCCCAATGCCGTTCTAAGGATGGTAAGGCCTGAGCAGGTACAGGCATTAGTCAATTGGGTGGCCGACAGTGGATCCAGAATGTTCACATTATCTCCCACCCAGTCTTCTGCAGAAAGCGCACAGATGGCGCATGAAAACCAAGCCCATCGGTCTGTCACATCACCCCCATGCATATCAGGGGAACTGTCTGAGCCTCAAGTTATGCAGCAGTCTCTTATGCTGTTTGAAGACTCTGCTGCCAGGGTTTCCCAAGGGCATCCACCTAGCCCTTCCCCAGGGGTGGAAGAGATAGAATGCACTAACGCACAACCACTTATTTTTCCTGATGATGAGGACATGGGAATACCACCTCAGCACGTCTCTGATGATGACGAAACACAGGTGCCAACTGCTGCGTCTTTCTGCAGTGTGCAGACTGAACAGGAGGTCAGGGATCAAGACTGGGTGGAAGACGATGCAGGGGACGATGAGGTCCTAGACCCCACATGGAATGAAGGTCGTGCCACTGACTTTCACAGTTCGGAGGAAGAGGCAGTGGTGAGACCGAGCCAACAGCGTAGCAAAAGAGGGAGCAGTGGGCAAAATCAGAACACCCGCCGCCAAGAGACTCCGCCTGCTACTGACCGCCGCCATCTGGGACCGAATGAGCGCTACCATAAATACAATGAGCGCTACCATAAATACAGATGGATGCGCTCATTGCTGGAGCGCTGCCGGCCTGTGTGGGTGGAGCTTGCAGCTTGGGAGTCTGCATAAGCTCTGCCCACACAGTGCCGCAGAGCGATCTGTGCCTGCAGGGGAGAGAGGACTGTGAGATTCAGGAACAGGACAAGGTGAGTAGGTACTGTGTTGTTGTTTTTTTAACACAGAGGGGACACAATGGTCATTACTAATGTGAAGGGGGCACAATGGGCATTTCTAATGTGAAGGGGGCACAATGGGCATTTCTACTCTGGAGGGGGCACAATGGGCATTGCTAATGTGAAGGGGGCACAATGGGCATTTCTACTCTGGAGTGGGCACAATGGGCATTTCTTCTCTGGAGGGGGCACAATGGCATTGATAATGTGAAGGTGGCACAATGGGAATTTCTACTATGGAGGGGGCACAGAGGGCATTGCTAATGTGAAGGGGATACAATGGGCATTTCTACTATGGAGAGGGCACAGTGCACAGAAGATATTATAATCTGAAGGGTGTACAGAGAGCATTACTACTATGAAGGGGACACAGAGGGCATTATTACTGTGAAGGGGACACAATGGGCATTACTAGCACAGAGGGCATTATTACTATTAAGGGGGTACAATGGGGATTTCTACTATGGAGGGGGCACAGTGCACAGAGGACATTATAATCTGAAGGGTGCACAGAGGGCATTATTACTGTGAAGGGGGCACAATGGGCATTATTACTATTAAGGGGGCACAATGGGCATTATTACTATTAAGGGGGACAATGGGCATTACTACTATTAAGGGGCATTATTACTGTGAAGGAGGCACAATGGAGATTATTACTGTGAGGAGGGCACAAAGAGGGCATTACAACTGTGAAGGGGCACAGATAGGGCATTACTACTGTGAAAGGGCCACAGAGAGGGCATAACTACTGTGAGAGGGGCACAATGGGGCAAAACTACTATGAAGGGGGCACAATGAAGGGATAAGTACTTTAAGGGGGCACAATGTGAGCATAACTACTGTTAGGGGGCACACATCTGTACAAAACTACTGTGAAGGTTGTACAATGAGGGCAATACTACTGTGAGGGGGTACGATTTTTTTTAAAGTATTGGGGGGTGCCAGAGAAAGGACCTGCCCCAGGTTCCAAACAACCTAGACACACCACTGCTTTTACTAAATAATGCATTTTACTCCCTGGAAAAAGTCCCCCACATTTATCAGCGCTGTGAACGGCACAGGCAGCGCAGAGATACTGCCTCTGCCTGAAATAACCAATAAAATAGCTTCTTACAGCAAGGAGCTTTGTTATTGGTTGGGTATTGGCAATACAGGTTGGGTCAGGCAGGGGAAGCCGGCAAGAGCTGGAAGGAGGAGGGGAGTGGCTGTATTAAGGAGAGGGGGGCGCGCTGCCCAAGGACCCTGGGGAGCCACGGTCTCATGTGACTGGACTGGTCTGAGAGAAAAGCTGACCCTGGGCCTGTGACCGCCCCCCCCCCTTAATACAGGGAGGGAGGGCAAGAACCGGGCGCCCTTCTGCTTGTGGGAGGGGGTTTAAATAAGGTAAGTGCGCCCCTCCCACAAATACAGGCTGCAAGCAGCCTTCAATACTTGTGGGAGGAGCTGGGCGAGAAATGGAATAGGCATGCCTATAGACTGTCCCCACCCGACTGGCTGGAGTGTGCCCGATGCCAGCGACGAGGTAAGGCCTGAATAAGTGGGCAAAAGAGAACCAGCAAGTGCAGGGTATAACGTATTTATTGCAGTATGGTGCGACCTATAATGCCAAGGAACGGAAGGCTCGGGATACTTCTGCCCGTGGATTCGGGATGTACCTTGAGAAGCAGGATGACCTCCACCGACCCATCTTGCGGATGATGTGCGCTGGTACCTGGTGACCGGAAGCTGCGGACGCGGCCCCTATCCGAAATGAGTGCCCGGATATCGTGCAAGGGTTGTAACCCAAACCTGCGGCCAGGGTGCGGATGTTGGAGATGAACATGGTAGAAGACAGGGGTTTCCCGTTGACCGGGAGCAACGGGCCATCTAAGGCGGGAGATTGAAGGGAGGCCAGGAGCTCCTGGAGCACCTTGATAGGACACCAACAGTTAAATGTAGGGTAGAATTCACCCTCCGTGGGGGGACCGGTTTGACTGGTCTTGGAAAATGGAATAGACAAAATAAAGTGGTCGGAGTGCCATGCGAGATGTCGCCTTAGCAGGGTCGTTCGGGAGATGGTGCTGCAGGTGAATTCCCGGGGCCTGAGGAACCCATAGAACCCGAGATACATGGCTGCCTTCGTGACGATGCTTGCGAATTGGCCAAAAGGAAGACCATCCAGGGCTACGGATAACCTGCGGAAAAGCTCACCTGAGACCGGTTGCCTGCGCACCTGGACTGCCGTGCTGACTCTCTGATGGATCCGGCAGAGGGGTCGCTGAGCATCCGGTGGTGCTGGATGCCTGCCAAATACAGCTTGATGGTATTGTATGAGAGGTGGCGGTGGGAGTGGCAATGGGCTATGAATGCCATGATGAAGGTGACCTCGTCTATGTCCCCCTGCGGATGAGT
This sequence comes from Bufo bufo, assembly GCF_905171765.1. Classification (NCBI taxonomy): domain Eukaryota; kingdom Metazoa; phylum Chordata; class Amphibia; order Anura; family Bufonidae; genus Bufo; species Bufo bufo. The sequence goes on from NC_053391.1 coordinate 50,433,118, forward strand.
GTCAGCAAAACGTCTAAACATGCTGAACCCGGTGTCATAATTCCTGGCGGTGTTGGTGGCTAGCGACCGCCGGACCAATGACTGCGCGGTTGCAATCAGGGGCTCTAGTCCAGCAGGAGGGCGCTGTAAGATGGAGCTGGGACGCCGACGGGATCTGCCTCTGGGAGTTCCTGGAAGAAAATATCGAGGTTAAAGCGGGACAGGGCGTCCGCCGCCACGTTCTGCGCTCCCTGGATGTGGACCGCAAAGACGTGGAAGTTAAACTCCAAGGACAGCCAGACAAGCCTACGTAACATAGACATCATCCTGAGATTTCTAGCCCTCCCCTTGGATATCACTTCCACCAGGACCTGACTGTCTGTCCTCAAGACGACTGATTTGTTTGCCCAGAGCGGACCCCAGACGCGGGCAGCCGCCACAATGGGGTATAATTCTAATAGCGGCGAGGACCTCATGGCCCCTGCCTCGGACAGGAGCTCCACCGGCCAGCTGCCGACCAACCAGTGCGGATAGAAGATTGCTGCGAACCCACGGGAGCCCGCGGCGTCAGTGTAAACCGTGGGGGAAGCCGCATTTGGGGATGGCACGAACAAAGAAATGCCATTCCACCCGGTCAGGAAGGTTTGCCACATCTGCAGATCCGCCATGGCGGGACCATCCAGCCGGACGGTGGAGTCCTGATCCGGAGCAGTCGGGAGGAGATTGAGAAGCCGCGAGATGAAGGACCTCCCCTGTGGCATGATCTTGAAGGTACAAGTAAGGAATCCTAACAAGGACTGGAGCTCCTGCCTGGACAAAACTCCAGAAGAGGCCGCGGAGGAAACGGCGGCCCTGACCTTGGCCAGCTTGGTCGCGGGGAGGCTGGCCTCCATGCGGACTGAGTCGAGAGTAATGCCCAAGAAGGTAACCTCAGTGCCTGGACCCTCTGTCTTGGCGGATGCCACCGGAACCTCGAGCCTGGCGAACAGTTGGAGCAAGTTCCTCAAACCTGATGGGGGCCCCTGGGGCCTCTCGATGATTAGGAAGTCATCCAAGTAATGAATGACCATGTCCATCCCCCCATGATGGACAAGGATCCAGTGTAGGGCACAGGCGAACTTGTCGAACAACCACGGGCTGCTTTTGGATCCAAATGTGAGGCGGTTAGAAAAATAAAACCCGTCTGCCCAATGCAACCTATAATACTGCCATAACTGAGGAAGGATGGGGAGTAGCTTGAAGGCGTCCGCAATGTCGGCCTTGGCCAGCCAAGCCCCTTCCCCAGCCAGCAGGATGAACTGAATGGCCTCGTCAATGGATGAATAGGACATCGAGAACTCCCCTGATGGGATCAGGGAGTTGAGACTGGGGATCGGCGACATGTGTGGAGCAGACAAGTCGTATATTAGATGCTTTTTATTTGATGCCTGTTTGGAGACTAGGCCGATAGGATTGATCCTCCACTCGGCAAAGGGAATCGTTTCAAACGGGCCTAGCAGGAACCCTTTGCGGACCTCGTCCTGTAACAGAGTGGTCACGGCCTCCGGATCCTGCATGGCCGACTGTAGGTTCCTTCCCTCCCAGGAAACCTGAGGGAGGTCAATGAGCCCTGTATTGAAACCCTTCTCGAAACCGGTGATGAGGAACTCCACCGACCGGCGATCGGGGTGATCCTGCAACAGGATGCCCAGGAGCTCGACGTTGACGTCGGTCAGTCATAGAGCCTTACGTTGCCTCTTCGGGCAGCTGGAGTGGGGGTGGGCCCTGAAGCAGAGGGAACACACATGCAAAGCTCTACAACTGTTGAAATTACAGCCCCCGGCATTAAAGTTGTTGCAGACCTGACTCTGGCCTAAGAAAGTAATGGGCCTGCCCAGCTTGTCAGTGGAACCCTGGGACCGTTGCGTGCCAGAGGGGCCTGGCTGGGAGCCTTCTCGGGCCAGGATGGGAAAGTTGGGGCACCAGTCGGCCGTGTGCTGGATGGACTGGCACGCCGCGCACGTAGGGGCCTGCAACCCGGCAAAATGGCGGCAGAACAGCTCCATGTCTATGTCCGCCCAGTCCGTGGTGAGCTGGAACTGAGCGAGGGCGGCTGCCGCTTTGGCTGAAAAAGACCTATGGTAGTCATAGAAGTTCTTTCCCCCGTATTTGTAGCCTAAGTCGGTAACTTGGTATAGGTAGGAGTCCAGCTCCTCCCGTCTGTGTGGCTGGACGCCGCAGATGGTATCCCGGTAGAGGCTGAATGCCAGGACGAACTCGGGGATCGACAGCTTCCGATTCAGGCGGGTATCCTTGGCCCGTAGGACCACCGAGACCTCCCCGCAATTGATGACCTTATTCTCTGCTACGTCTAGGGACGCAATGAGAAGGGACGCGAGGTTGACGTCCCTCCCCGCCAGGATGTCCCTTTTAAGGTTTTCTGGGATGTAGTGCGAGGGGGCAATCTTGGGTCTGACATGGACTGTACCTGGCGCCAAATCCCGGGACGTAGATGGCAAGACCGGAAGGGCTGGAGAAGGCAGGGCCGGAGGAGTCCGGGATTCCCACTCCCCCATCCTAGTCTGGATGTCCGCGACCGAACCTGCCAGACTGGCGATGGTGGCCTGCAACTGCAGGAGGGTCAGCTGTATCGATGAGGGAGAAGGCTCCTCACTTGAACCCGCTGGTGCCGTCATCAGGAGCCGGTACAGTTCCGCCTTTCTCGCGGTGGCAGGATAGTGAATCCCTCTGCGTCTAAGCTCTGCTATCAGCTTCGGAATGGTCCAGCTCCTCAGGGAGGGGTTGCTGGTGCGGCCTGACACGGAGGTCCCGGGCAAGGACAGATTATCCTCTGACTCAAGGACCTGCGACATCTTCAAGCTGCATGGAGGAGGTATGAAGGTGACAGATGAGATTTCCTTCCCCCTCCCCCGGGTGCCCGACCGAGAGCTACAGGGGAAAATAGTTCTCTTGACCGAACGGTGTTGACCGCTACTTACCTTAAATGAAAGGGACCACGCTACCGACTTCTGTACTGAGGCAGAGACCTATGAACGGGAGCTTATGACAACGAATAGCTAACGCAGTGACAGGTCGCAGCACAGCCTTGGCTGTATCTTACCTGAACCGAGAAAATAGGCGCACCGATCGTGGTTTGCTTGAAGCTCTGGTGGACGCGGATCTGCTTTATAAAAAGATAAGCCGTGTTTTACCGATGCACGGCGAGAGCCGTGACCTGCTGGTCCCTTAGACAGTGATCCAAACAAAAACAAAACACCTGAGCGATTCAGGGAGGTATTGCCCTGAGTGGTTCAAGGCGACACTGTCACGAGCGATATAAGGAGACCTTGCCCCTGAGCGTTTCAGGGGCCATTGCGCCCGAGCGATTCAGGGAACCATTGCACCTGAGCGATTCAGGGCACCTGAGCGATTCAGGGAACCATTGCACCTGAGCGATTCAGGGAACTATTGCACCTGAGTGATTCAGGGAACCATTGCACCTGAGCGATTCAGGGCACCTGAGCGATTCAGGGAACCATTGCACCTGAGCGATTCAGGGAACTATTGCACCTGAGTGATTCAGGAAATTATTTGTGCCTGAGCGATTCAGGGACCCCATCTGCCTGATGGAATCGAGAACCATAGCACCAGAGCGACTTACGGACACTTGCACCTGGGAAACCCGAAACATTGCCCGTGAATAAACAGGGAAAACATTGCACATGAGAATCAGGAAAAACATTGCACATGAGTGAATTGAGGGACCTCCCTGGGTGATACCTGGACGAATTGTGACTGAGCGATTCAGGGACGACTTTGCGCCTGAGCGAATCAGGGAAGACATTGCGCCGGAGTGATTCCGGGGAGACATTGCGCCGGAGCGATCCGGGAAGACATTGCGCCGGAGCGAATCAGGGAAGACATTGCGCCAGAGCGAATCAGGGAAGACATTGCGCCAGAGCGAATCAGGGAAGACATTGCGCCAGCGAATCAGGGAAGACACTTGCGCCTGAGCGATTCAGGGAAGACACTTGCGCATGAGCGATTCAGGGAAGACACTTGCGCCTGAGCGATTCAGGGAAGACACTTGCGCCTGAGCGATTCAGGGAAGACACTTGCGCCTGAGCGATTCAGGGAAGACACTTGCGCCTGAGCGATTCAGGGAAGACACTGGCGCCTGAGCGATTCAGGGAAGACACTTGCGCCTGAGCGATTCAGGGAAGACACTTGCGCCTGAGCGATTCAGGGAAGACACTTGCGCCTGAGCGATTCAGGGAAGACACTTGCGCCTGAGCGATTCAGGGAAGACACTTGCGCCTGAGCGATTCAGGGAAGACACTTGCGCCTGAGCGATTCAGGGAAGACACTTGCGCCTGAGCGATTCAGGGAAGACACTTGCGCCTGAGCGATTCAGGGAAGACACTTGCGCCTGAGCGATTCAGGGAAGACACTTGCGCCTGAGCGATTCAGGTTGACACTTGCGCCTGAGCGAATCAGGGCACCATTGGACAGATGCGGGGAAACTACCAACAGGGTAGCCGGGGACCCCACCCACAGAGTGGCCCGGGTAGGGGAAATGCTGTTGCTTCCGGTGCCCAGTCTTAACAGAGGATCAAAGGTTCCCCTTTAAATTTTTTTTTTTTTTTTTCACCCCCCCCAGCCGGTATTTAGCAATGACACAGTGTTGAGCGGCAATTAAGAATTTGCAGTCTGACACGAAATGTAACTCCCCTTGTTGCTGGCAGCAACTTTAGACCGAGGGTGTACTCATATGGCAACGTAACACCCCCTGATGACCGTCCGTTCTGAGGCGCAGACCCAGGGATATTGCGGATCGCCCCCTTCCCGGTATGACACCACGGACACTGGCCGTTGCGCTGTGGCACCCCCCCCCCCTTTTCCGGTATGACATATAGACACTGAAACCCCCCCCCCTTTCCCGGTATGACATTGGACACTGTAACCCCCCTCCCCGCCCCACAACATGGTGACCGCTGTAATGTTTGCCACATGGTGCGCAGCGAACCGCGTGGAGCCCATGTGAATAGCTGTGCGCATGGCGGCGCCGCCGCAGCTGCAGAGCGGGAACCGGCAGCCGCCGCGCTGTCCGCTCACCTCCCGGATGCGACGGAGCTGCCGGTAAGTGAGGGTGATACGAGGTGCCGGTGGCAAGCGTGTCTGGCCGGGGCGCAGAGCGGTGATACTTACGACGGCGATGCTGCTGGAGGCACGGAATGACGAACCGACGGAGACGCGACCGGAAGTGACGTCAGGCGCTGGATGCTGCAGAAGCAAGAACCGGGCGCCCTTCTGCTTGTGGGAGGGTGTTTAAATAAGGTAAATGCGCCCCTCCCACAAATACAGGCTGCAAGCAGCCTTCAATACTTGTCTGGTCTGGTGTTCGATTAAAGTCAGGTCTGGTGTCTGAATTGATATTAGAACTTTGGTGTAGTCAATGACAGTGATCTGTGGTCTGAATTCATTTTAGGAGACTTAGGCCTCTTTCACACGGGCGTCATGGATTTGAGCCGGATAAGATGCGGGTGTGTCGCGGGAAAATGCACAATTTTTCTGCGCGAGTGCAGGTTAGGTGTTGTGTAGATTTTATTATTTTCCCTTATAACATGGTTCTAAGGGAAAATAATAGCATTCTTAATACAGAATGCTTAATAAAATAGGGATGAAGGGGTTAAAAAACTAAAAATAATTTAACTTACCTTAAAGGGGTTGTCCGGGTTCAGAGCTGAACCCGGACATACCCTTTTTTTCACCCAGGCAGCCCCCCTGAGGCTAGCATCGGAGCATCTCATGCTCCGATGCGCACCCGTGCCCTGAGCTAAATCGTGCAGGGCACGGGCTTTTTTGTTTTCAATAACACACTGCCGGGCGGTAACTTCCGCCCGGCAGTGTGTTCGGTGACGTCACCGGCTCTAAGGGGCGGGCTTTAGCTCTGCCCTAGCCGTTTTACTGGCTAGGGCAGAGCTAAATCCTGCCCATCATTGCCGATGACGTCAGCGGGTTCCTGTCAGCCCCATGGAGAGCCTCGGTACGTCACCGGAACTCTTAAAAATGCCTTTGCCCTGTGCAATTTAGCGCAGGGCAAAGGAGAGCATCGGAGCATGAACTGCTCCGATGCTCATGTCAGGGAGGCTGCCGGGGTGAAAATGGAGGGATGTCCGGGTTCAGCTCTGAACCCGGACAACCCCTTTAATCCACTTGTTCGCGCAGCCCGGCTTCTCTTCTTTCTTCTTCTTTGAGGAAAATTACCTTTGGTGACGTCACTGCGCTCATCACATGGTCCGTCACATGATCCATCACCATGGTGATGGATCATGTGATGGACCCTGTGATGAGCGCAGTGACGTCACCACAGGTCCTTTTCCTCCTGGACAGCAAAGAAGAAGACAGAAAAGAAGCCGGGCTGCGTAAAGTGGATGAGGCGAGTTAAATTATTATCATTTTTTTAACCCCTCCAGCACTATTTTACTAAGCATTCTTTATTAAGAATGCTATTATTTTCCCTTATAACCATGTTATAAGGGAAAATAATAATGATCGGGTTCCCATCCCGATCATCTCCTAGCAACCATGCGTGAAAATCGCACTGCATCCGCAATTGCTTACGCATGCTTGCGATTTTAACGCAGCCCCATTCACTTTTATGGAGCTTGCATTGCTTGAAAAACGCACAAAATAGAGCATTCTGCGATTTTCACTCAACGCACAAGTGATGCGTGAAAATCACCGCTCATGTGCACAGCCCGTAGAAATGAATGGGTCAGGATTCATTGCGGGTGCAATGTGTTCACCTCACACATTGCATCCGTATTGAAATCTCGCCCATGTGAAAGAGGCCTTACAGTGGTGGTCTCTGATAAGGGTCTGGTCTGAAGTCAGGACTGAGTTATGGTTAATTTTATTGGTCTTGTTTATGGTCTGAATCAGTGGTGCCTAACCATTTTTCGTCTGAGGGCGGCACTAGACTTGGTATAAATTTTGCGGGCCAGAACCAGGTAGCTTTGCCAGAAAGAAATGCAAACGCTGTGAGGGAACACGTGTGAGCATTACTACTGTGAAGAGGGCACATATCTGGGCATAACTACTGTGAGGGGGGCATATATCAGGGCATAACTACTGAGAAGAGGGCACATAGCTGGCATTATTACTGTGAAGGGTCACATATCAGGGCATAACTACTGTGAGGGGGCACATATCTGGGCATAACTACTGTGAGGGGGCACATATCTGGGCATAACTACTGTGAGGGGGCATGTATGAGCAATACATCTGTGAAAAGGGCACATATCTTGGCATTATTACTGTGAGGGGGCACATATCTGGGCATAACTACTGTGAGGGGGCATGTGTGAGCATTACTACTGTGAAGAGGGCACATATCTTGGCATTATTACTGTGAGGGGGCATGTGATGTATACATGTGTGTAATGTATGTAGTGCAGTATGTGATGATCACACACTGCACTACATACATTACACACATGTATACATCACATACTGCGCTGTCACCTTCTTCTGCAGGTCTACCTTGATGTCTGGTCTTTAGGCTTCAGTCAGATCCTCCACCGCCATGCTTGCGCCGTGTGCCTGACACCATCAGGAGCTGGCCCCTCCTCCTTTCATCTCCCGCCGGCTTCTCTTACAGCAGGGCGCTCTATCGCTCCAGTGCCCGCCCAATCTTACCAATCAGGGGCGTAGCTAGAAATTACTGGGCCCCATAGCAAAAAAATGTATGCCCCCCCCCTCCTGGATCTCCCACCCCCACATACCTATCGGACCTCCCACCCCTTCCAGAGCTCCCACCCAAACACCCCTCCAGGACCTCCCACCCCAACATCCCCACACCCCTCCCTAGATCCCCCTAAGTGTCATCCACAGATCCCCACTCAGTGTCATCCACAGATCCCCCCCTTCAGTGCCATCCACAGATCCCCCCCCTCAGTGCCATCCACAGATCCCCCCCCCTCAGTGCCATCCACAGATCCCCCCCCCCTCAGTGCCATCCACAGATCCCCCCCCCCTCAGTGCCATCCACAGATCCCCCCTTCAGTGTCATCCACAGATCCCCCCTTCAGTGTCATACACAGAACCCCCCCTCAGTGTCATCCACAGATCCCCCCCCCTTAGTGTCTTCCACAGATATCCCCCCTCAGCATGACACGGCTTCGCGGGCCGCATTTGGCCCGCAGGTTGGGCATCACTGATCTAAATGAATCTTAGGGCTCTGACCTGGGGTTTGATTATTTTAATTTCTGGAGTTCATATTAGAGATCTGGTCTGGTCAATTATAGTGGTCTGGGATCTGATTAATTACAGTAGTGTGGTTTGGGTTCTGATTAATTTTAGGTCTAGTGTCTGAATTCATATTAGATCTCTGGTCTGGTTAATTATACTGGTCTGGGGTCTCAATCTTAGGAGACCACAGTGGTGGTATCTGGTAGGGACAGCCTTTGCATGAGTGCTTTGGAGGTTTCTTATACTTTTAAAAAATTCTGATAAAGGGAAAGGATTCCTCATACAGGACCCACATCTATTTGGAGGCCCTAACACATTGTGCATTAAATGGACAGCACATTTATTTCAATTTAAATAAACCTGCTCAATGCTTAATTTTCCCTGTGGGGGCGCTGCAGAGGAATTGAAAATTCTTTGTAGACACAAACAGTGTGCCTCCCTGTGTTCAGCTTAGAAAAATGTAGAAAATATAGTGTAACCAACATTAAGAGAAAATTTCCAATTAGTAAAACAATCTATTTTTGCAAATATACCAAATAATAAATTTATCGATTCATGACTCCATAATAAACCTAATTTTCTCTGTTTGATATGTTTATAGAAGCCAATTATAGACAATTTATTGCCATGTCCAGGAGTCATAGGCTATAACACATTTTTGGGTTATGCAACTTTTTGTTTCCACTGAGTTCTTTTTATAATTTCTTTGTAATTTCCTAAATTTTATCAAATTCCTATTCTAAGCTGTCCTTAAATACCCCAGAATAAAAGATAATAGTTTTATCAGAAAATCCACTCAGTTCCGTCTGTTGTTGCTGCTGCTAAAATTATTTTCTGTAACAAAATGTTTTCCATTATTTCCCCCCAGAAATTACTCCACCCAAATTCATTTTTTTTATTTAATTTTAATAAAAACCCTGCACATCTGCTATATTAATGTAAGAGGATTTAAACACTGGAAAGCATGCTATATTCTGAGCGCACGATACAAGCTAGCTTTTCCTTACAATGACTTCATGTAACGTGATCTAGCTAACTGGACATAACAGATAAAAATAAAAATGAAAAATTTACATAGTTTGGCCATAGAACAAAAGGTAAAATTCAGTTTTTCCATCCTAATGAAACTTTCTAAGGAATATTCATCTCCCGTGCTTATCCTATACACTGCGATGATTAAATAATAATGTAATAAAATACACACATTAGCACCGAGATGTTAACACCACAAATTTAAAGCCGCCTGGGGGGGATTTTGGTTACTCCATGACTCTTACGCTGTCTGTGAATGAAGTGAGCTCAGTGCAAGACTTCAATATTATACTAGATGGGAAGGGGAAGACATCAAACACCTACAGTATGTGCCATCACTGAAAAATCAGGAATATTATTATTATTTATTATTAAAGTGCCAATTATTCCATGGTGCTGTACATATAATAAGGAGTGCACATACATAATAGAAGCAATTGCAATAAGCACGAACAAGACGAGTTACAAACTGTTACAGAAGGAGAGGACCCTGCCCGCAAGGACTTACAATTTACAAGGTATGGGGGAAGGACACAGTAGGTGAGGGTGAAGCTGGTCATAGGGGTATAGTAGCAGCAGGGGCACTGTAGGTTGTAGGCTAGTCTTGTCTGAAGAGGTGGGTTTTCAAGTTTCTTTTAAACGTTTGCACTGTAGATGAGAGTCTGATATGTTGGGGTAGAGAGTTCCAGAGTATAGGGGATGCACGGGAGAAATCTTGGATGTGATTGTGGGAAGAGGTGATAAGAGGAGAGTAGAGAAGGAGGTCTTACAAGGATCAAAAATTATGTGTGGGGATGTATTGGGAAACTATCTCAAAGATATATGGAGGGGACAGGTTGTGGATGGCCTTCTATGTATTTGTTAGTATTTTAAACTGAATTCGCTGGGCAATGAGGAGCCAGTGAAGTAAATTGGCAAAGGGAAGAGGCAGAGGAGTAACGGGTGAGAGGTAGATTGGTTGGACAGCAGAGTTGAGGATAGATTGGAGGGGTGCGACGGTGCTTGATGGAAAGCCGCATAGGAGGATGTTACAGTAGTCTAGGGAGGAGATGATGAGGGTATGTACAAGCATTTTTGCCGACTCCTGGTTGAGGAATGGGCAGATGTAAGAGATATTTTTGAGGTGGAGGCAGCAGGTGATGGAAAGGGCTTGGATGTGCGGTTTGAAGTATAGGGCAGAATCCAAGGTTACTCCAAGCCAGCAGACTCGGTTGACCGGGGAGTCATTGATCGTGATAGATACAGGGGTGCGTCTAGCCTTTCTGCTGCCTGAGGCAAAAACTGAAATGGCGCCCGTAATGCCTATTTCATAACCTAACCCCTTTGCCACAATGAAAGCGCTCATTGCCCATGGCCCTTACACTGCCCCCTTCTTCCCCCTACATGGTGCTACCTGAGGCGATTGCCTCACGTGGCCTCATTGGTGGTGCACCCCTGGATAGATAGGTCTGTTGGGAGGGTTGAGCAAGATGGGGGATAGATGATAAATTCTGTTTTATCCATATTAATTATATATTATTAAATAGTTTTAGAAAGCACAAGGAAAAGAAGGAGCATATAGAAGATAGGCATTGTGAGATTCTGGATAGTAAGGTGGTGATGTCTGAACCAGACTGGTAAATTTGTGGGTCGTCATCATAAAAGTGATACTGAAAAGTGAGACTCTATGAGCTCTCCCGAGTTGAAGGTATAAATTGAGAAGAGCAGGGACAGAGCCTTGAGGGACACCAACAGAGATGGGGTTGAGACAAGGAGGTGGTGTGAGAGTGGGAGACACTAAATGTCCGGTCTGTGCAGTATGATGTGATCTATGAGAGGGCTAAGTCCATGATGCCAAGAGATGACAGCGTTTGTAACAGAAGGGAGAGATTGACAGTGTCAAAGGCAGAGGACAGGTCAAGGAGGAGGAGGACAGAGTAATGTTGTTTGGGTTTTGCAGTTAGCATATCGTTGGCGACTTTGTTAAGGGCAGTTTCAGTTGTGTGGTGGAGTTGAAAGCCAGATTGTAGCCGGTCAAAGAGGGAGCAGGAAGAGAAATGAGAGAACAGTTCAAAGTGGACATGTTGTTCAAGAAGCTTTGAGGCATATGGGAGAACTGACATGGGACGATAACTACACAAAGAACATGGGCCAAGGGAAGGCTTTTTTGAGGATGGGTGTAACGGTGGCATCTTTAAAGCCAGAGGGGAAGACACCAGTTATTGATTGGTTGAAGAGATGAATTAGGGCTGGGATAAACATTGTGGTGAGGTTAGGGATGATGTAGGATGGGATCGGGTCAAGTGCACAGGTGGCGAGATGTGATCTGGAGAGTAGTGTTGAAGGTTTTTCCTGTGTAATGGCGGAGAAGCAGGTTTTGGGAGAAGAGGACTGAGTAGTTATGTAGAGGGGCTGTGGGAACTGTGCGCTGAAGCTTTCTCTGATGTCAATCTTTTCTTTAAAGTCCTCAGCTCAGATGAGAGGTGAGGGTGGGGGTTAGGTTTTTGAGACAGGGAAGATATAAGAGATGAGAAGTTGGCCTGTTTTGCAGCAGCGAGTGAAGATTTGTAAATGAGGAGGCATTGTATTACAGTTGGTATGTGTTAAAGTGCTCCTTAAAATGGGATTTTTTTTCCATCGCTGCTCTGCAGCCCTGGAAGCTTGTCTCACTTCTTTGGTCAGGTTGGTGTGCCAGGGTTGTCTATTGATTTTACGGGTTTTGTTGTGTGTGAGGGGGGCAACTGAGTCCTGAGCTGTAGTTTGTGTGTTGTTATACAGAGTGGTGGCAGCATCTGCATCCTGGAGGGCACATACGGTAGAGAGAGTGGCAGAAGAGGGGCAGAAAGTAGGTGAAAGTCAGGTGTGATGTCATAAATGAGGGATAGGCAATGTAGGCAGCAATCCAGGGTGTTAGGAAAGAGAACAATTTATGGATCAGTATACAGCATACACTGATCAGCCATAATTTTAAAACGACATATTAATATAGCATTATAATAGCTCCTGTCAGTGGGTGGGATACACTCAGAATTAAGTGAATAGTCATAGTACGGATCTGAGCAAATCTGACAAGGGGTATATTGTTATGGCTAGATGACTGAGTCACAGCATCTCCAAAATAGCAGTTCTTGTGGGGTGTTCCTGGTATGAAGTGGTTACTATATAACAAATGTGGTTGAAGAAAATGAGCATCAGAATTGGACCATGGAGCAGGGCCGCTGATAGAAATCATGGGGCCCCGTACAGCATACATGACGGGGCCCCCTTCAGCTCCACCCCCTGATCCCTCCTTCAGCCACACCCCTGGCCCCGCCCTTGGCCCCTCCCCAGACGCCGCCTTGAAAAAACATGCAGATTTGTCTACAAGTGATATTTATGGCGCTGGGGGGTCGTCTGTGAATGGCGCTGTTATGGAGGGGATCTGTGAATGGCACTGTTATGGAGGGGATCTGTGAATGGCACTGTTATGGAGGGGATCTGTGGATGGCACTGTTATGGAGGGGATCTGTGGATGGCACTGTTATGGAGGGGATCTGTGGATGGCACTGTTATGGAGGGGATCTGTGGATGGCACTGTTATGGAGGGGATCTGTGGATGGCACTGTTATGGAGGGGATCTGTGGATGGCACTGTTATGGAGGGGATCTGTGGATGGCACTGTTATGGAGGGGATCTGTGGATGGCACTGTTATGGAGGGGATCTGTGGATGGCACTGTTATGGGGGGATCTGTGGATGGCACTGTTATGGAGGGGATCTGTGGATGGCACTGTTATGGGGGGATCTGTGGATGGCACTGTTATAGAGGGGGATCTGTGGATGACACATACCGTATATAGCATCTTATGCTATGTGTCATCCACAGATACCCCTCCATAACAGTGCCATTCACAGATACCCCCCATAACAGTCATCCACAGATCCCCCCATAACAGTGTCATCCACAGATCCCCCCATAACAGTGTCATCCACAGATCCCCCCCATAACAGTGTCATCCACAGATCCCCCTCCATAATGGTGCCATCCACAGATCCCCCCCATAAGTGTCATCCACAGACCCCCCGGCCCCCCCCATAAGTGTCATCCACATGACAGACCCCCCCCCCATAACAGTGCCATCCACGGATCCCCCGCCCTCCCTATAACAGTGCCGTCATGACGTCATCCATATAGATCCCCCCCCCGCCACTCACAGTAGTATACATTAATAAATCGGTGCAGCCGTGCAGGCTGCAGACAGTAACTTTAATTTTAGCACAGGCACAGCGCTCATCTCTTTACTAAAATACTACCTTACATTCAGCTCCTGCCTCCTCCCTCCACCCTCCAGTAACAAGTGCGGGCGGCAGCGCTCACTCACTGACGTCACGCGCCTGCGCCGCCTAGTGGGAGGAGCAGGCGTGTGACGTCAGTGAGTGAGCGCCGCCCCCACACTGCCTGCTGTTACTGGAGCCAGCCCACTGACAGCAAAAAAATTAAAATGGCTCGGGAGTAGGGTTGCCACCTTTTCTTCAAGCCAAACCCGAACAGAAGGGAGGGAGGGCCCCCTTCCAGGCCCCGCCTCCAGCCACGCCCATGTCCCGCCTCCAACCATGTCCCGTCTCCACCCTTGGTCGCTGTCGCACCGCGATCGTTACGCCCCTGATCCCACGCCTGCGCCGTCCCGTTTAGCATTCGGCGCAGGCGCGGGATTTACGGGACGAAGAGGAGAACTCGGACGTCAATCAACTGGACATGGGCGTGCCACTGCCAAAGGGTGAATAGACGGAGCCTCTAGGTGCTGCAGGAACGCCCTCATAGCACCTAGAGGCTCATTAGCATATGATAAGTCTTTATTTTAAGAGAACGGCGGCAGCGGCAGGCAGGGAGTTATGTACTGCTGACATCAGCACATCGCTAATGTCAGTCAGCTACATAACATAACGTTTTTTCTGATGATTGACAGATTCAGAAACCTGTTTAAAGGGCTTCTGTCACCCCACTAAACTCTTTTTTTTTTTTTTTTTTCGGCTTCTTATAATCCCTATACTGCGATATATGAATACATAATGTTATTAGTCATTTTGGTTCAGTAGATAATGAATAAAACAGATTTTTATAATATGTAAATTACCTGTCTACCAGCAGGCAGGGCGGTTACTTGCTGGTAGCATCCGCATCCTCCTATCATAATGACGCCCCCTCCTCATGTTGATTGACAGGGCCAGCGAACGCGATCGTCCTCTGGCTGGCCCTGTCTGCTATCAAGTTATTGCGCCTGCGCCGTAGCGGTCTTCAGTCGGCACAGGCGCACTGAGAGGAGGATGCTCCTCGGCCGCTCCTTCCTCAGTGCGCCTACACCAATGACGTCACATCTACACCCGGCGCAGGCGCACTGAGGAAGGAGCGGCCGAGCGAGCGTCCTCCTCTCAGTGCGCCTGTGCCGACTGAAGACCGCTACGGTGCAGGCGCAATAACTTGATAGCAGACAGGGCCAGCCAGAGGACGATCGCGTTCGCTGGCCCTGTCAATCAACATGAGGAGGGGGCGTCATTATGATAGGAGGATGCGGATGCTACCAGCAAGTAACCGCCCTGCCTGCTGGTAGACAGGTAATTTACATATTATAAAAATCTGTTTTATTCATTATCTACTGAACCAAAATGACTAATAACATTATGTATTCATATATTGCAGTATAGGGATTATAAGAAGCCAAAAAAAAAGAGTTTAGTGGGGTGACAGAAGCCCACACTGTTACATACAATTACACAATTCAAATGTTTTATATTTTTACCTTTTTAGAAGTGAGTGACAGACTAGGACAGGTGTCAGGACTCAGGAGTCAGGACTGTCTTGGTCAGGTTGTCTGCAGGCAGGGCACAGTGGGCACTACATGGGCAGGCTGCTGGAGCTGGACTGGAGAGGAGAAGAAGAATGATTTCTCCCACGGAGCTCCCTCTGCCTCTCTCTCTGATGTCATCACTTCCTTATCAGAGAGAGGGAGGGAGGGACTAGGAGGCAGGGGAGGAGCGAGGGGAGGAGCCTGAACAGTGAGTGAACACAGCGCTGCCTGGCATCACTGTACTGTAGTGTGTAGACTGGAGGAGGGAGGAGGGAGGAGGGAGGAGGGGAGGCTCGGGAGCGCTGCGCTCAGCTGATCACCCGGAGTGACAGCTTAAATATGCGATCGGAGTCTCGGTCGGACCACACTGCAGTTTGAATGAATAATCCTGTGCCCGGGTCTAAGAAAGGCTTGTACCCGGGCACAGGATTACAAACCCGGACTGTCCGGGTGAATCCCGGACGGGTGGCAACCCTACGAGTCGGGAGTCGGCAGCCCGGGCCCCCCTGCCAGCCGGGCCCGGTACAACTGGGCCAGCTGTACTGGCCTATCAGCGGCCCTGCCATGGAGTAATGTAAATAGGTGGCCTGTTGTGACGAAGCATCCTTTTTTTTACATTATGTGGAGGGTTGGGAGCGTTTACATCACATAACTGGGGAGGAGTTGTCATCAGAATGCACTAAGAAAAAAAGACAAGCCAGCAGAGGCTCTGGACAATGTTCTGCTTGGATCCTGGCTAGTGTTGAGCAAATCGCAGCCAAAAAATTGACTTTTCAGGAGAAATTCTATTCTCCGTTGGTAACGAATCTATTATTTCCAGAAATGGGGAGAAAAAAACAACAACATTCTTACCTCAACCATTTGCGCGAGACGAGGCTGTCGCAGCCATCTTGATTGCAGAAGCTGTTTGAAATCTCATTGTGAAGTGATGTATGACGTCACCACGCCTTTACATCACTGGCCTGCAATGGCCTCTAAGCAAGCAAATAGATGAGGTAAGTACTTTTTGTTTTACCCTAATTAACCCCTGAAAGGCCAGAATTGTAGCGCATGATCGCAGTTCCCCGTTATTTTGCTCGCTACATAGAAAGGAATGCGCTTTGTGACAAAGTGAAATTTGTCGAAGCAGCCAAATCAAATTTTTTTCATAACTTTGCTCATCTCTGGTCCTGGGCTAAATGTGGATGTGACACGAACAACCTGCCTAAACATTGTACAGACAAGTTCCCCTTCCATGACAGTGGTATTCTCTAAATATAGTGGCCCCTTTAAGCAGGAGAATGCCCCTGGCACACTGCAGAGATTTTCCAGGAATAGTGTGAGGAACCTGACAAAGAATTCAAGATGATGACATGGCCTCTAAATTCCCCAGATTTCAATCTAATCGAGCCTTTGTGGGATAAGCTGGAAAAACAAGTCCAATCCATGAAGGTTACCACTCAGAACAAGATCTGCTGCTAATATCTTGGTGTCAGATACCAGAGGACATCTTCAGAGGTCTTGTGGAGTCCTTGGCTTGACTGGTCCAGGCTCGGACTTACCCACAGGGAAACTGGGAATCACTTGGTGAATCACTTGGTGGGTTCATAAGCAAGAGTGTGCATCCAGTCCCCCATCTCCCAGCACAAGCAGCACATGGTACAGTAGACTGACAGCACTACATACAGTACAGATAGGAAGCATACCGAATCCTGACAAGCCCATGCATCCATGTAAAAAACTCGGTAGCTTATTTAACAAACTATTCAGGTTATTATAAGCGATGTGTCACATGGATGAGGTGACTTCTAGGCTAGTGTTCTCTTTCTCCAGGGACTTGCTTTCTCAACGTTACTGACAGAACCCCCATATTCAGTCATCGTGCTGCTGCCTGCCACTGTGTGAGCATTTGTTCCTGGTTCACATAGCTAAGAGAAAAATGAGAGACAATGCTAGTATGGTTCTCTTTGTTTCTGGGAAATATATTTGCATCATCTTGTGGTTACTATTGCTAATTATGGAGAGCACCTATTAGGCTACTTTCACAGTGTTTTCAATTCTGCTATTTAAATCCGTCATAGGATCTCAATAGCGGAAGAAAACGCTTTAGTTTTGTCCCCATTCATTGTCAATGGGGATAAAACTGAACGAAATGGAATGCACCAAAATGCATTCCGTTCCGTTTGGTTGTGTCCCCACGACGGACAGAAAGACGCTGCAAGCAGCGTTTTTTCTGTCCGCGATGTGGTGCCGAGCAAGACGGATCCGTCCTGACACACAATGTAAGTCAATGGGGACGGATCCATTTTCTCTGACACAATAGAAAGCGGATTCGTCTCCCATTGACTTTCAATGGTGTTTAAGACGGATCCGTCATGGCTATAGAAGACATAATACAACCGGATCAGTTAATGACGGATGCATGCGGTTGTATTATTGTAACGGAAGCGTTTTTTGCAGATCCATGACGGATACGCAAAAAACGCTAATGTTAAAGTAGCCTTATACATAAGGAATATTGTAGGCCAGACAATGCTGCTCTATGTTTCTGGGAAAAATATGTGCAAATTAGCATACCTTACATTTACTGGCATCAGATAGTCTTAGTGTACTTTTCTTTTTGGCTTAAAAGCAAATTTTAATATCTTTCTCAGAAACTCTAAGGTTTTGCAAATGAACTTTCCTTTATGAAAAAGCACTGATTGAACAGTTTGAGGCTACCACCAGGAAATTTTTTATAAAAAAGCAGTGATTGAACAGTTTGAGTCTCTCTCTCTTTCTGTCTCTCTTTGTCATCCCAGAGTATTTTCGGGAAAAAAAAAAAAAGTCCTAGGAGACGAAATAGTGTTGTATACTAACTTTTAGGAAAACTGGAACATATTTCGAAATATGTACCCAAACAAATTTTCGGAAAAATTCATAAATTTCCAGAGATTCTCTCATTTCTACTTCAAAGACCAAGGGAAAACAATCAGAAAATAATAAATCTAACAAGATGAGACAAGACAGAAAAGCAAAAAAATTAATAATTAGTTAAAGGGGTTTTATAACGTTAAAGAAACATGTCACCTTTCTTCCACAATCCGTGTCGGCGTGACTCCTGTCCATAGGCTCTTTCTAGTATTGCATCTTAGTCTTTTTCTCTTGAATTGAACTGAGCTGCAGATGCAACCCATGGACTAAAGTAGTTTTTCAAATCTTTTACAGCCACAGTACTACATTTACACTTTACAAAACTGTGATTTTTGTCTAACATCCAAAAGATATACACAGTTTCTTCTGAGATTTTCACCCTCTGTTTTTCTCCTCTTAATCACAATTTCTGTACGTAAATGACCCCGTGTTGTCTATCGGTGTAAGGCTGCAGAGAACAATATGCCAAGTTACATAAAATATTTTGATCGTGTTAGGCTAAACAGAGAGTTGACACAGATGGTAACAATAAGAGAAAAAGTTGTGGTGCAGCCAAATGCGTCAGCTTGACCTCTTTAAATGTGGTTCTTCAGAAATGGGGACGATAATAACGATCCTACTGTCTTTAGTTTTTATGTTCTTCCACTCATCATTTAAAATGCAGAATTAATTGGCTACTTTTTACCTGCCATTAAAGTTAAGTATAATTGTTTTAGACATTGTTTATCCCATTGTTGAAGAATCTTGTGTATGCCCTGGTTTTCTTTAAAGCTGTTATGCCAGACTAATAAAGACCTCCCAGAGTGACCAACACATGGTGGAGATCATACTTACAGTACCTGGCCCCCACCACTGGGTTTGGTCTCTGTCGCTCCTGGGTTGGCTTTTGCTCTTCCTGCAGAGCTGAAATTAACATCCGTCTATGGGTGGACTAGTGACTGCTGCAGTCAATCACAAGCCACAGTGTAAGCTGCTCCCCTTGTGTCATGTGACCAGCCTATAATTGGCTGCAGAAGTCAGGTGTTCACCCATAGATGGGTGTTGCTTTTAGTGCTGCAGAGAGAGGAAGAACTACCCCCCAGGAGCGACAGAGATCAGACCCATTGGTAAATCCAGGATTGTACAACCATCTGATGTATATGAGGTGTCCTGACTCTCTTGACATATGTCAGGGAAATCAAGTTTCAGGAATGTTGGATTTCAAAATGCCCCATACTTTGTTCTCATTGGAGATATGTGAACAGTAAGTCACCACACGAGTTGTCTGGCAGCAGCTTATTCCCTTCTTCCTTTTGAGAATACAAGTCAAGTATGGCCAAGAAAGATGAGGGAACAGAATTACAATGACTGAAAATATTGTTGGCCCAGTAAGTTGGATGGATGCAAAATATGGATGCGACTTCACAAGTCCTTGTTTTTGTAGGCAATCAATCAAAAAGTTGAACCTGGGAGATGCACTGTTTGGTATTGGATCCTACTGTTCTCCATGAACCCCATAAGAACAATGTAATTAGGCACGGTATACAACTGACTACATGTCTTAAATAGAAAATTTATTTTTTTAGAAATCTACTGGATATGCAGTCGGGCCGCCAACACTTGTGAATCATCATTTAAACTGTATAAGTAAAAGTATCTTCTGTGAAAAGTAATGCAGGCATTGTGCAGCATCCCACTATTAGGGCAGTGGTACAGTCCAAAGGGGTTAAAATGTGCTTTTATGAGAAATATGTATTTTATTTGTCTTGAATCATAATGTGTTCATAGGCCTTAGTTACTATCACTAGGTGGGGCTATTGCCATCCTCCCCATAAGGAGTGGTTGGAATTCAGTGTATTCCACTGTTAAGAATAGGTGTGTGTGTAGAAGTTCTGTGGAGATAAGCTGTCTGAAAGGACTTTACAGGCTCTAGAGCAACTTGTTCAAGAGTTTGAATTATTACAGTGCCTAGACATACATTAGAAAGCAACCTGGCCAGCAGTTTGAAGAATACCATATTCCACTGTAGATAATGTGGAACACATAACTCTGAGTTTGGCAATCTGTACAAAAAGTGCAGAACTTAAAGGAGTTCTCCCGGAATTAAGAAAATGAAAATACGTAAATATTACTTTATTATAAATATATTCCCAAATACCTTTCATTAGTTATAATGGCTCTTTTTGTCTGGGGAGCAATAATTGGGAGAAACAAAATGTCCGCTGTCCTATTAGTACACACAAAACCTGTCCTAATCACACAGCAGGACAAGTTACATCACAACACTGAGCCAAAGAGCTGCCTCATCCTCCTCTCTACTCTGCTTGTCAGGGATTATGATCCTGAATACAGTTTAAAATGATATTTAGCTGAATCTTTGTAGGAGTCGAGTTCATGAGGAGACATGAAGTACAGAAAGGATGGACAAGACAGACTGTGGTAATGTGGGGCTGTGGTAATTGAGACTGCATACAAGTGCTGCTGCTCATTAACCACATCTGCTCATGATGCTCGAGTCTCCTCACCGCACGTTTGTTGGCTGCTACGCAGCCAATATATACGTGCAGATAAGTACTGCCATTCACTGTAATGCCGTAGTCATGCTGGCTACTGCATTACAGTGATTGGTTAGCTGAAACGTGTCACCGGGTGCTATATAGCACCCGATGACACGTGTACGGCTCAGTCTTAGTCAGGGAGAGCTGTGCTGAAGAAGGGACAGATAGTGTAGGGAATGAAATACTAATATTTTTTATTAAGAAAACTTGTTAGAGACCCAAAAGTCCTTTTAAGGACTATTGTATCTGGCATCAATATAATTATTAGTGCAACCTGCGCTAAATTGCGTGGAATAGTTAGAGACCCAAAATTCCTTTTAAGGACTATAGTTGTATCTGGCAGCAATATATATTTTCTGCGAAACCTGCGCTAAATAGCTTGCAATTGTTTGGCCGCTACAGACAGCGACATTATCTGCGCTACATCTCCTGTCTAACATGTGCGCAGCCTAAAAATACCTGTGATATCCAGTGTACTTTTTCCGTAGACAGTGTCCGCTGCAGACAGTTACATTACCTGCGCTACATCTCCTGTATAACGTTTGCGTATCCGTAATATCAGTGATATTCAGTCTAATTTTTTTGCTGCTGGAGGCAGCGACATTACCTGCGCTACACCTCCTGCATAATGTTAGCGCATCCGAAATATCAGTTACATTCAGTGTAATTTTTTTCGCCGCTGATGACATCGACATTATCTGCACTACCTCTCCTATGTAACATGTGCGGAGCCTAAAAATATCTGTGACATCCAGTGTACTTGTGACATCCAGTGTACGGTGTCCGCTGCAGACAGTTACATTACCTGCACTACATCTTCTGTCTAATGTTTGCCCATCCTAAATTTCAGTGACATAATTCAGTGCAATTTTTTATTAGCCGTTTGTGCAACCTAAATATCAGTGACATCCATTCTGTGTTTTTATCAATTTTTTATTTGGCAGTGGTGACAGCGACATTACTTGCGCTATACCTCCTGTATAATGTTTGTGCATCCTAAATATCAGTGACATTCATTAAATGTAATTTTTTATTAGGCGGTGGGGACAGCTACATTACTTGCGCTATACCTCCTGTATAACGTTTTTGCAACCTTATCAGTGACATTGATTCAGTGTAATTTTTTATTAGGCGGTGGTGACAGCGACATTATCTGTGCAACATCTCCTGTATAACATGTGCACATCCTAAAAATATCTGTGACATTCTGTGTACTTTATTTGCGCATACACTTGCAAAACCTGCGCTACTGTACGTGTGACAAACTTGCAAGCATATATACCAATTAATATGCGCAAGGCGAGCAGTAAGGGACGGGAAAGTGGCTGCTGATGGTACACGCAGGGGCCGTGGCCCTGGGCGCGTTGAAACTGTGCCTGCTACCAAAGCACAAGAAACACACTCGTCTACGATACCTAACTTCATTTCCAGTTTGCAGGGCGGTGCAAGACACCACTCTCGAAGTCAGACCAGTGCGACCAGGTGGTTGGTTGGATTGCAGCAGATAATGCTTCCAGTCGGTTAAGCACCACCCTGTCTTCCACAAAGTCCAGTCTCAGTAGCCAAGAGTCTTGTCAACAGAATTCTCGCCCTGATACTCCTTCCTCCCACCATGGAGAGTCTTGGTAAACAATTGATCCCACACTCGGATATTCCGAGGAGTTCTTTTTATCGCCATTCCTTGATTTGGGCATCTCAACAAGCCTGCTTGAAGAGGGACATGAGAAGATATTGTGCCCTGATTCCCAAACTCTTCAGCATCTACAGTCACAAGAAGATGATGGTGGGGAACAGCAATTATTGTTTCACGAGGTGCATGATGATGATGAGACACAGTTGCCAATAAGTCAACCTCAATTAGTGTCTCAAGAGGTTGATGATGAGGATGAGACACAGTTGTCAATAACTGAGGTTGTTGTTAGGCCAACAAGTCAGGAAGATAACCAGATTGAGGAAGTGGAAGAGGAGATGGTGGACAATGAAGTCACTGATCCAACCTGGGAATGTGGCAAGCCGAGCGAGGAAAGCAGTACAGAGGGGGATAGATCCGCCGGACCGCAACAGGATGGAAGAGGCAGTGGGGTGGCAAAAGGTAGAAGGCGGGTCACTCCAAACAGGCCCGCAACTGTTCCCCGCAGCACCCCCTGGCGGCAATCTTCCTTGCCAAGGGGTAGGTGTTCCGCAGTCTGGTGCTTTTTTGAGTAAAGTGCAGACGATAAAAGAATTGTCATTTGCAACCTGTGCCGTACCAAAATGAGCAGGAGCATGAACACTAGCAACCTCACCACCACCACCATGATCCGCCACATTGCATCAAAGAACCCTAATAGGTGGTCTGAACGCCTGGGTCCATAATCAGTGTCTGCGGGTCACACCACTGCCTCCTCTTCCCCTGTGTTACGTGCTGGCCATTCCCCTGTCCAAGATCCAGGGACAGATGCCTAACGCCATGCACCTGGACCTTCGAAAGCACATCAGCTAGCACATTCACTTCTGTGTCCCAGCGCAGCATACAGATGTATTTTCCCCAGGCCTATGAACGAAAGCGCAAAAACCCAGTCATCCACCCACAGGCCATAGAACTAAATGCGCACCTTTCCAAATTGCTGGCCTTGAAATGTTGCCATTTTGGCTTGTGGACACTGAGGCTTTCCGCAGCCTGATGGCGGTGGCTATCCCGCGTTACTATGTCCCCAGCCGCCAATATTTTTCACGGTGTGCAGTCCCAGCCTTACATCAGCATGTAACATCACCCGTGCCCTGAACAACGCAGTTATTGGGAAGGTCCACTTAACGATTGACAAATGGACTAGTGCTTTTGACCAGGGACGCTACATTTCTCTGACGGCACAATGGGTTAACGTTGCGGAGGCTGGGAGCGAGTCGTACCCTTGGACGGCACAGGTGCTACCGACGCCAAGGATTGCGGGCCCTAATTCCATCAGGGTTTCTGCCACTACCTACGTTAGTGGCTGAAACTCTCCCTTCTCCTCCTCCGCCTCCTCCTCCACTTCCACCTGTGAATTATCATCTTGCAGCACAAGTCAGACATCAGTCAGTAGCTGGAAGCAGTGTAGCACTGCAGTGGGGAAGCAGCAACAGGCTGTGCTTAAGCTGATCTGCTTAGGTGACAAACAGCACACCACTGCAGAGCTGTGGCAAGGGATAAGGGACCAGACTGAGCTGTGGCTCTCGCCACTCAACCTACTACCAGGCATGGTTGTGTCTGATAATAGCCGTAACTTGTTGGTGTCTTTGGAGCTCGGCAAGCTCACACACATACCATGCCTAGCCCACGTGTTCTACATAGTGGTTCAGCGGTTTCTCAAAATCTACCCCAATTTGCCTGAGCTACTAGTGAAGGTGCACCGTGTGTTTGCCCATTTTCATAAGTCATCAACAGCTTCCGCCGGTCTGGTAATGCTGCAGCAGCGCTTGCAATTGCCAGCTCACTGACTGTTGTGTGACGTGAGCACACGCTGGAACTCCACCTTTCACATGTTGGCCAGGCTTTGTGAGCAGCAGAGGGCAGTAGCGGAATACCAGCTGCAACATGGTCGTTGCCTTTCGAGTCAGCTTCTGCTCTTCCCAAGCGTCGAGTGGGCATTAATGTCTGACCTCTGTCAGGTTTTACGCAACTTTGAGGAATCAAAACAGATGGTAAGCGGCGATAATGCTATTATCAGTGTAACCATTCCACTTCTGTGTCTACCCAAACGCTCGATACTCACAATTAAGGCGGACGCTTAGCATGTGGAAGAGGTGGAAATGGGGGAAGACAGTGCACAGGGTGATAGCCAGACCACTCTCAGTTTGTCTTTTCAGCGCAAATTGGATGATGATGAGAAGGAGGAGGAGCAGGAGATAATACAGAGGGTAGTACCCATAGCAGGTTTATTCCATCTGTTCAGCGTGGATGGGTAGAAGAGGAGGAAAAGGATGAGGAGATTGAGAGTAATCCTCCTGATGAGGACAGCGAAGTCTTGTCTGTTGGGACTCTGGCACACATGGGTGACTTTATGTTAGGCCGTGACCCTCATGTTGTACTCATTTTGGCCAACACCGATTACTGGTTGCTCACCCTTCTCGACCCCCGCTACAAAGAGAACTTCTCATCTATCATTCCTGTGGTGGACAGGACGAGCAAAATGGTGCAATACCAGAAGATCCTTGTGGAAAAATTGCTCCAAAAATTTCCAGCTGACAACTGTGGCTGCAGAGTAAGTAGTTCCTTGGCCAACCGAGGAGGGGAGATGAGGGGAGCACACAGCAGTTCCAACAGAGGCAGGGCAATACTCTCCAAGGCCTGGTACAGTTTTATGACACCCCGCCAGCACCCTCAACCTGATGCGCGGCCTAGTGTCACAAGGAGGGAAACATTTTGGAAGATGGTGAAGGAGTACGTAGCAGACTGTGTCAGGGTCCTTAGTGATCCCTCTGTGTCTTACAACTATTGGGTGTCCAAGCTGAATACGTAGCATGAACTGGCACTCTACACCTTGAAGGTTCTAGCCTGCCTTGCCGCCAGCGTATTGTCAGAGTGGGTATTTAGTGCTGCTAGGGGCATAATAACTGATAAGTGAATCCGACTGTCAACTGAAAATTCTGACCGGTTGACTCCTTTAAAAATGAACAAGGCCTGGATTTCCCCTGACTTCTCTACTCCAGGGTCACCCGCAGGCTCTGAGGGTCACCCGCAGGCCCTTACCCATAATGTTTTTAAGGGGCACCAGCAGGCCCTCGCCGATAATATTTTAGAGGGTCACCAGCAGGTCCTCGCCCCTAATTTTTTTAGATGGTCAGATCAGCAGCAGGCCCTCGCCCCTAATGTTTTAGAAGGTTAGATCAGCAGCATGCACTTGCCCCTAATGTTTTAGATGGTCAGCTCAGCAGCAGGCAGACGCCCCTAATGTTTTAGAGGGTCAGCTCAGCAGCAGTCCCTCACCCCTAATGTTTTAGATGGTCAGATTAGCAGCAGGCCCTCACCCTAATATTTTAGATGAAGTATGTATCCACTGGACTCTGGGGTCGAGTGGAGGGTGGACCATAGGCGCAAAACACAACCAGAGTTTGTTTCAAACCAATAGGTTTTTTTAATTGTTTTTGTTATCGTGACAACGCGTTTCGGGGTACTGTGGACGCCTTTTTCAAGTCTGTGAAAATGCTGCTGATGGAAATTGCGCTGCTCCCAGCTTCTGGCACGTGCGGCGTCCAGATGCTGTGAACCTACTCACCCTATGAGCGCCTTTTTCCTCCTTTGGCCACTTCTTATAATATTTTAGATGGTCAGATCAGCAGCAGGCACTCTCCCCTAATGTTTTAGATGGTCAGATCAGCAGGCCCTTGCTGCAATAGTTTTTGAGGGTCACCAGCAGGTCATCAATCATAATTTTTCAATGGTGTGTATGATGCCCTCCTTTATGTGTAACAAAGGGTGTAGTGTAGTGCGTTTCCTTGTAATTTTTGGCAGCCCTTTCACTTAGTGCATAGGCTTTATGAGGGTAGGAGTCCCACTACCTGAACAATTGTACCACAATGTGAATGAGGCCCTACCTTATGTGATATACAGGTTGTATCGGAGCGCCTCTTCCTTGTAATTTTTGGCAGCACTTGCACTTTATATACAAGTAAATATACAGGAAAGAATGTTTCCTAACAATTTTTCCTCTAAAATCAATTTTATCTTTGGTTTTGTGTGTATTATTGTCAGTCTGTAAAAGTGGCGTAATACTCGGACAACATCGTCCCCAGCAGCGACCTGTGAGTCCAAGATGCATCCAGACATCCTCCCCATGCTGTTCCTGAACCATTTCAGTGGTATTTCCATCAATTTCTGACCTTTTCCTATGAACCAGACACCCTTCCCTCTACAGAGCAGGGGGTGCCTGGTTTAATGCTCGGGTTCTCTCATTGACTTCTATTGTGCTCGGGTGCTCTGTAGAATGTTCTACGCGTGCACCCGAGCACTTTGGTGCTCGACCAACACTACTTATCATCTATAATGAGGATCATAATCCCTGACAGAGCAGAGAGGAGGATGAGGAAGATATTTACCTCAGCGTTATGAAGTAACTTGTCCTGCTGTGTGATTAGGACAGGTTGTGTGCGGCCATTTTGTTTCTCCTAATTATTGCTCCCCATAAAAAATGAGCCATTATAACTAATGTAAGGTATTTATAATGAAGTAATATTTAAGTATTTTCATTTTCCTAATTCCCGGAGAACTCCTTTACTTGTCCTCCTGTATAATTAGGGCAGGTTTTGTGTGGACTAGTAGGATGGCGGCCATTTTATTTCTTCTAATGATTGCTCCTTGGACAAAACGAACCATTACCTAATAAAAGGTATTTGGTAATATATTTAATATTTAAGTATTTTTATGTTCTTAATTCCCGGGGAACACATTTAACATTTATTTATTTAGTTTTTGGTGTTTTTTTTTATTTTTCCATGTCTTTATCTATATTTACTAAAAATGTATGTAATCCTGTAACTTTCATGCTGGCCACTGTGTCTAATAATAGGTCATGAATTCCTTTTTTGCACAGCTAACTTTTCAGTTGCTGTCTTATCATCACATGAAGAATTACAACGACAAATAACACCTCTATATAGATAACACAGGATCCACCATTCACAATAGGTGAAATCACAAATTATCTCCTCCCTCCTTACAGGTCACAGAGCATGCCTAGAAATCTCTTCCATAGAAGTCAATGTGTCAGCTCCTGTCCATTGTGTGCATGGCCCATGTAGCTGCTCTCAAAAGACGGGAACTCTTAACTAGAGTTGAGCGAACACCTGGATGTTCGGGTTCGACGAGTTCGGCCGAACTTTCGAAAAATGTTCGGGTTCGGGATCCGAACTCGACCCGAACTTCATCCCGAACCCGAACCCCATAGAAGTCAATGGGGACCCGAACATTTGGGCACTAAAAAGGCTGTAAAACACACCCGGAAAGGGCTAGAGGGCTGCAAAAGGCAGCAAAATGTAGTTAAATCCCCTGCAAACAAATGTAGATAGGGAAATGATGAGTTAACATAAAATAAATAAAAATTAAACAATATTAATTGGAGTGAGGTCCCATAGCACAGAATCAGGCTTCAAGTCACCCACCAATGGAGAAGGTCACTTACTATTATTTTGACCACAGCACCCAGACAAAGGAGAGAGGTCCCACAGCAGAGAACCAGGCATCATATCACCCACCACAGGAGTAGGCCACCATTTAGTTACTTTGACCCCTACACCCAGACGGAGGAGAGAGGTTACACAGCAGAGAATCAGGCATTTAGATCACCCACCACAGGAGTAGGCCACCATTGAATCAGACCCCGGCAACCATGTCAGATGGCACAAGCATAAGCTTTATATCAATCAGCACAGGAGAAGGCGACTTTGACAGACTTTGACCCCTACACCCGGACGGAGGAGAGAGGTTTCAAAGCAGAGAATCAGGCATTTAGATCACCCACCACAGGAGTAGGCCCCAATTTAATGGGACCCCGGCAACCATGTCAGATGGCACAACCATCAGCTTCATATCAATCAGCACAGGAGAAGGCGACTTTGAAAGACTTTGACCCCTACACCCAGACGGAGGAGAGAGGTTTCACAGCAGAGAATCAGGCATTTAGATCACCCACCACAGGAGTAGGCCCCCATTGAATCAGACCCTGGCAACCATGTCAGATGGCACAACCATCAGCTTTATATCAATCAGCACAGGAGAAGGCGACTTTGAAAGACTTTGACCCCTACACCCAGATGGAGGAGAGAGGTTTCACAGCAGAGAATCAGGCATCATATCAACCACCACAGGAGAAGCCACCATTTAGTTACTTTGACCCCTGCACCCAGGAAGAGGAGAGAGGCACCACAGCACATATTCTGGCATCATATCAGCCACCACAGGAGAAGCCACCATTGAGTTACTTTGACCCCCGCACCCAGGAAGAGGAGAGAGGCACCACAGCACATATTCTGGCATCATATCAGCCACCACAGGAGAAGCCACCATTGAGTTACTTTGACCCCCGCACCCAGGAAGAGGAGAGAGGCACCACAGCACATATTCTGGCATCATATCAGCCACCACAGGAGAAGCCACCATTGAGTTACTTTGACCCCTGCACCCAGGAAGAGGAGAGAGGCCCCACAGCACATATTCTGGCATCATATCAGCCACCACAGGAGAAGCCACCATTTAGTTACTTTGACCCCTTCACCCAAACAGAGGAGAGAGGTTCCACATCAGAGAATCAGGCATCATATCAACCACCACAGGAGTAGGCCACAATTTAATGGGACCCCGGCAACCATGTCAGATGGCACAACCATCAGCTTCATATCAATCAGCACAGGAGAAGGCGACTTTGAAAGACTTTGACCCCTACACCCAGACGGAGGAGAGAGGTTTCACAGCAGAGAATCAGGCATTTAGATCACCCACCACAGGAGTAGGCCCCCATTGAATCAGACCCTGGCAACCATGTCAGATGGCACAACCATCAGCTTTATATCAATCAGCACAGGAGAAGGCGACTTTGAAAGACTTTGACCCCTACACCCAGATGGAGGAGAGAGGTTTCACAGCAGAGAATCAGGCATCATATCAACCACCACAGGAGAAGCCACCATTTAGTTACTTTGACCCCTGCACCCAGGAAGAGGAGAGAGGCACCACAGCACATATTCTGGCATCATATCAGCCACCACAGGAGAAGCCACCATTGAGTTACTTTGACCCCCGCACCCAGGAAGAGGAGAGAGGCACCACAGCACATATTCTGGCATCATATCAGCCACCACAGGAGAAGCCACCATTGAGTTACTTTGACCCCCGCACCCAGGAAGAGGAGAGAGGCACCACAGCACATATTCTGGCATCATATCAGCCACCACAGGAGAAGCCACCATTGAGTTACTTTGACCCCTGCACCCAGGAAGAGGAGAGAGGCCCCACAGCACATATTCTGGCATCATATCAGCCACCACAGGAGAAGCCACCATTTAGTTACTTTGACCCCTTCACCCAAACAGAGGAGAGAGGTTCCACATCAGAGAATCAGGCATCATATCAACCACCACAGGAGTAGGCCACAATTTAATGGGACCCCGGCAACCATGTCAGATGGCACAACCATCAGCTTCATATCAATCAGCACAGGAGAAGGCGACTTTGAAAGACTTTGACCCCTACACCCAGACGGAGGAGAGAGGTTTCACAGCAGAGAATCAGGCATTTAGATCACCCACCACAGGAGTAGGCCCCCATTGAATCAGACCCTGGCAACCATGTCAGATGGCACAACCATCAGCTTTATATCAATCAGCACAGGAGAAGGCGACTTTGAAAGACTTTGACCCCTACACCCAGATGGAGGAGAGAGGTTTCACAGCAGAGAATCAGGCATCATATCAACCACCACAGGAGAAGCCACCATTTAGTTACTTTGACCCCTGCACCCAGGAAGAGGAGAGAGGCACCACAGCACATATTCTGGCATCATATCAGCCACCACAGGAGAAGCCACCATTGAGTTACTTTGACCCCCGCACCCAGGAAGAGGAGAGAGGCACCACAGCACATATTCTGGCATCATATCAGCCACCACAGGAGAAGCCACCATTGAGTTACTTTGACCCCCGCACCCAGGAAGAGGAGAGAGGCACCACAGCACATATTCTGGCATCATATCAGCCACCACAGGAGAAGCCACCATTGAGTTACTTTGACCCCTGCACCCAGGAAGAGGAGAGAGGCCCCACAGCACATATTCTGGCATCATATCAGCCACCACAGGAGAAGCCACCATTTAGTTACTTTGACCCCTTCACCCAAACAGAGGAGAGAGGTTCCACATCAGAGAATCAGGCATCATATCAACCACCACAGGAGTAGGCCACAATTTAATGGGACCCCGGCAACCATGTCAGATGGCACAACCATCAGCTTCATATCAATCAGCACAGGAGAAGGCGACTTTGAAAGACTTTGACCCCTACACCCAGACGGAGGAGAGAGGTTTCACAGCAGAGAATCAGGCATTTAGATCACCCACCACAGGAGTAGGCCCCCATTGAATCAGACCCTGGCAACCATGTCAGATGGCACAACCATCAGCTTCATATCAATCAGCACAGGAGAAGGCGACTTTGAAAGACTTTGACCCCTACACCCAGACGGAGGAGAGAGGTTTCACAGCAGAGAATCAGGCATTTAGATCACCCACCACAGGAGTAGGCCCCCATTGAATCAGACCCTGGCAACCATGTCAGATGGCACAACCATCAGCTTTATATCAATCAGCACAGGAGAAGGCGACTTTGAAAGACTTTGACCCCTACACCCAGATGGAGGAGAGAGGCCCCACAGCACATATTCTGGCATCATATCAGCCACCACAGGAGAAGCCACCATTTAGTTACTTTGACCCCTGCACCCAGGAAGAGGAGAGAAGCACCACAGCACATATTCTGGCATCATATCAGCCACCACAGGAGTAGGCCACAATTTAGTTTATTTGACCCCTGCACCCAGGAAGAGGAGAGAGGCCCCACAGCACATATTCTGGCATCATATCACACACCACAGGAGAAGGCCTCTTTCAGTGATTTAGGCCTTTGGACCCAGACAGAGGAGAGAGGTCAGAGATTAGCTTCATATCCCCCAGCACAGCAGAAGACCGCTTTATTTGACTTAGGCCTCAGCACCCAGACAGAAGACAGAGGTAGCATGGCAGAGGTTATGGCTTCATGTCACCCGTTAGTTTAACCGGCCACTTTCATCTGGTTAGGCCCCGGCGCCCAGACAGAGAAGAGTTTCATTCAACTGTGGGTTTCATAAAATTTGTATCAAATAAAGAAGTGGCCCGTAGCACAACAAGACATGTTTTAGGCAGTTAATAAGGACTACTCTGCACAAGGGAGGGACAGGTCCTGTGGGATCCATGCCTGGTTCATCTTTATGAAGGTCAGCTTGTCCACGTTGGCTGTGGACAGGCGGCTGCGCTTGTCAGTAATGACGCCCCCTGCCGTGCTGAATACGCGTTCAGATAAAACGCTGGCCGCCGGGCAGGAAAGCACCTCCAAGGCATAACATGCTAACTCTGGCCACGTGGACAATTTCGAAACCCAGTAGTTGAATGGGGCCGAACCATCCGTCAGGATGTGGAGGGGTGTGCAGACATACTGTTCAACCATGTTAGTGAAATGCTGCCTCCTGCTAACACGTTCCGTATCAGGTGTCGGTGCAGATAGCTGTGGCGTGGAGACAAAACTTTTCCACATTTCTGCCATGCTAACCCTGCCCTCAGATGAGCTGGCCGTGACACAGCTGCGTTGGCGACCTCTTGCCACTCCTCTGCCTTCACCTTCCACCTGTTCCCCTGTGACATGTGGGAATGCTCTCAAGAGCGCCTCTATCAGCGTGCGCTTGTACTCGCACATCTTACGGTCGCGCTCCAGTTCAGGAATTAAAGTGGGCACATTGTCTTTATACCGGGGATCCAGCAGGGTGGCCACCCAGTAGTCTGCACACGTTAAAACGTGGGCAACTCTGCTGTCGTTGCGCAGGCATTGGAGCATATATTCGCTCATGTGGGCCAGGCTACCCATGGGTAAGGACAAGCTGTCCTCTGTGGGAGGCGTATCGTCATCGTCCACCGTATCCCCCCAGCCACGCACCAGTGATGGGCCTGGGCTGCCACCCCGCTGTGAACTTGCGTCATCCTCGTCCCCCTCCACCTCCTCCTCCTCATCCTCCTCGTCCTCCAGTACAGTGCCTTGGCTGGCGACTTGTGAACCTGTCCTCTGCTGCTTAAACAAACCTCCCTCTGAGCCACTTCGAACAGACTGGCCCGAAAGTGTTAGAAACGAGCCCTCATCCTCCTCCTCCTCCTCCTCCACCTGGGCCACCTCCTCTAACATCATTGCCCTAAGTGTTTTCTCAAGGAGACATAGAAGTGGTATTGTAACGCTGATAACAGTGTCATCGCCACTGGCCATGTTGGTGGAGTACTCGAAACAGCGCAGCAGGGCACACAGGTCTCGCATGGAGGCCCAATCATTGGTGGTGAAGTGGTGCTGTTCGGCAGTACGACTGACGCGAGCGTGCTGCAGCTGAAACTCCACTATGGCCTGCTGCTGCTCGCACAGTCTCTCCAGCATGTGCAAGGTGGAGTTCCACCGGGTGGGCACGTCGCATATGAGGCGGTGAGCGGGAAGGCTGAAGTTCCGCTGTAGCGCAGACAGGCGAGCAGCGGCAGGATGTGAACGGCGGAAGCGCGCACAGACGGCCCGCACTTTATGCAGCAGCTCTGACATGTTGGGGTAGTGGTGAATGAACCTCTTCACCACCAAGTTCAGCACATGCGCCAGGCAAGGGATGTGCGTCAAACCGGCTAGTCCCAGAGCTGCCACGAGATTTCGCCCATTATCGCATACCACCAGGCCTGGCTTGAGGCCCACCGGCAGAAACCACTCGTCGGTCTGTTGTTCAATACCCCGCCACAACTCCTGTGCGGTGTGGGGCCTGTCCCCCAAACATATGAGTTTCAGAATGGCCTGCTGACGTTTACCCCGGGCT
The DNA here is from genome assembly GCF_905171765.1 of Bufo bufo. NCBI lineage: Eukaryota > Metazoa > Chordata > Amphibia > Anura > Bufonidae > Bufo > Bufo bufo. Next base: position 50,466,182 of record NC_053391.1, read on the forward strand.
GTGCTGAAGTTGGTGGTGAAGGTGTGTGGCTGACCGGATGAGCTGGTGGAAGCAGTGGAGGAGGAAGCCGAGTAGGAGGAGGAGGCTACAGGAGGCAGAGAATGATGCCCTGCGATCCTAGGGGGCGGAAGGACGTGCGCCAAGGAACTGTCCGCCGGGGGCCCAGCCGCCACTACATTCATCCAGTGTGCAGTTAGTGAGATATAGCGTCCCTGGCCGTGCTTACTGGTCCACGTATCTGTGGTTAGGTGGACCTTGCCACAAATGGCGTTGCGCAGTGCACACTTGATTTTATCGGACACTTGCATGTGCAGGGAAGGCACGGCTGTCTTGGAGAAGTAGTGGCGGCTGGGAACCACATACTGCGGGACAGCCATGGCCATCAGCTGTTTGAAGCTGTCTGTGTCCACCAGCCGGAATGACAGCATTTCAAAGGCCAGCAGTTTAGAAATGCTGGCGTTCAGGCCAAGGGCTCGAGGGTGACTCGGGGGGAATTTGCGCTTCCTCTCTAAGGTTTGAGATATTGAGAGCTGAACGCTGCTGTGTGATATAGTGGAGACGCTAGTTGACGGTGGCGGTGGTGGTGGTGTCGGTGGCACATCCTCTGTTTGCTGCTCGGCAGGTGGCAACATTCCTCTCGAGGCGGAAGCCGAGGCAGCAGCGGTAGAGGGAGCAGGGGGAGCCTCAGCGAGTGCCTGGTTTTTAAGGTGTGTACCCCACTGCAGTTCATGCTTTGCATGTAGATGCCTGGTCATGCAGGTTGTGCTGAGGTTCAGAACGTTAATGCCTCGCCTCAGGCTCTGATGGCAGAGCGTGCAAGTCACTCGGGTCTTGTCGGTAGGACATTGTTTAAAGAAGTGCCATGCCAGGGAACTCTTTGAAGCTGCCTTTGTGGGGCTGGGTCCCTGTTGGCGATGTCCAGTAGCAGGCGAACTCTGGGGGCGGCGGCTCGTCTGCTTTGGCCCCCTGCTCCCTCTTTGGCTTCGCTGTTGTCTCGGTCTCACCACTACCTCTTCCTCTGAACTGTGAAAGTCATCGCCACGACCTTCAGTCCATGTGGGGTCTAAGACCTCATCGTCCTCTGCATCGTCTTCCACCCAGTCTCCCTCCCTGACCTCCTCCTGTTCAGTCTGCACACTGCAAAAAGACGCGGCAGTGGGCACCTGTGTTTCGTCATCATCAGAGAGTCGGTGACTCTGCTGTGGTGGTATTCCCATGTCCTCTTCATCTGGAGACATAAGTGGTTGTGCGTCAGTGCATGGTATGTCTTCCTCCACTGGGGAAGGGCTAGGTGGACGCCCCTGGGAAACCCTGGAAGCAGAGTCTTCAAACAGAAGAAGAGACTGCTGCATAACTTGTGGCTCAGACCGTTTCCCTGATATGCTTGGGGGTGATGTGACAGACTGATGGGCTTGGTTTTCAGGTGCCACCTGTGCGCTTTCCGCAGAAGACTGGGTGGAAGACCATGTGGTGAACGTGCTGGAAGCACTGTCGGCCACCCAATCGATTAATGCCTGTACCTGCTCAGGCCTTACCATCCTAAGAGCGGCATTGGGCCCCACGAGATATTGCGGTACATTCTGCCGGCTAGTTGAGGGAGTTCGTTCCCTACTGTGTGCGCCTGGGGCCGAACGGCCACGTCCTCTACCAGCAACAGAGGCTCCACGGACACCACCACGACCGCGTCCTCGTCCCTTAATAGTATTTTTCTTCATTGTTGCGATTCAACTCGCACCACAATGAAATATATTATTTTTTATAAGCAAAATCCCCTCACTGGAATACTTTCAGTCTTTTGACTGTATGGATTACAGATGGAATGACTGTTATATGTGAGTACCGCTTTCTTTGACAGATTCTAGTATGGGTACATATATGTTTTCCCAACCCCAGCAAATTAGTTTGCTAATTCCAGATGTATGAAACGCAGGCCTAACTGTATCTAGTATATTGAACGCCAGATAAACTAACTTGGCCTTTTTTAAATAAAAAAAATTCCCTCACTGGAATACTTTCAGTCTTTTGACTGTATGGATTACAGATGGAATGACTGTTATATGTGAGTACCGCTTTCTTTGACAGATTCTAGTATGGGTACATATATGTTTTCCCAACCCCAGCACATTAGTTTGCTAATTCCAGATGTATGAAACGCAGGCCTAACTGTATCTAGTATATTGAACGCCAGATAAACTAACTTGGCCTTTTTTAAATAAAAAAAATCCCCTCACTGGAATACTTTTAGTCTTTTGACTGTATGGATTACAGATGGAATGACTGTTATATGTGAGTACCGCTTTCTTTGACAGATTCTAGTATGGGTACATATATGTTTTCCCAACCCCAGCAAATTAGTTTGCTAATTCCAGATGTATGAAACGCAGGCCTAACTGTATCTAGTATATTGAACGCCAGATAAACTAACTTGGCCTTTTTTAAATAAAAAAAAAATTCCCTCACTGGAATACTTTATGGCTTTTCACTGTATGGATTACAGATGGAATGACTGTTATATGTGAGTACCGCTTTCTTTGACAGATTCTAGTATGGGTACATATATGTTTTCCCAACCCCAGCAAATTAGTTTGCTAATTCCAGATGTATGAAACGCAGGCCTAACTGTATCTAGTATATTGAACGCCAGATAAACTAACTTGGCCTTTTTTAAATAAAAAAAAAATTCCCTCACTGGAATACTTTCAGTCTTTTGACTGTATGGATTACAGATGGAATGACTGTTATATGTGAGTACCGCTTTCTTTGACAGATTCTAGTATGGGTACATATATGTTTTCCCAACCCCAGCAAATTAGTTTGCTAATTCCAGATGTATGAAACGCAGGCCTAACTGTATCTAGTATATTGAACGCCAGATAAACTAACTTGGCCTTTTTTAAATAAAAAAAAAATTCCCTCACTGGAATACTTTATGGCTTTTCACTGTATGGATTACAGGTGGACTGGTATTAGTAGGGGTGACACAAGCACACCCAAGTCCCTGATGTAGGATTTCTATGGCACAGACCACTATTACAAGTGATTAATGGACGTTGGGAGAGATTGTGCTGCAGCACTAGTCCCAAGATGGCCGCCGCCTATCAGCCCAGTAACATGTGCCACAAAATGGTCTGCACAACCTTTAAAAAAAATAGCCTTGGACTGTGCTGCTTAATCGCTATTGGTCTGAATCCCAGGTGTAGATGTCTGACTTGTTTGGAGCTTTGGAATGCACACTGTGGCAGCTTCTGCTGCAGCACTACAAGTCGCAAAATGGCGGCCGGCGGTCAGCCCGGGTACATGTGGATGGAAAAATCACTCTGGCCACTCTAAAAATAGCCAATCCCTATCAAAAAAGCAGCTCAGCTGCAGTTGTTCAGATGAATCACAGGTGGAGGAGAGAAATTTGCTTCCAGTTATTCAATTATCCCTGCCTATTCTCGCCCTAGCATCAGCTGCGTCTATCCTTGTTCTATTCACATCGGGAGTGAGCACGTCCCGACGTGCGCACAAGCTTATAAAGAGGCTGAGTCACATGCTGCACTTGGCCAATCACAGCCTTGCCAATAGTAGGCATGGCTGCGATGGCATCTTAGGGCAAGTAGTATGATGCATGTTGATTGGCTGCTTTGCAGCCTTTCAAAATGCGCCAAAATACATGCCGAACGACGAACCCGAACTTTTACGAAAAAGTTCGGGTTCGGGTCCGTGTCACGAACACCCCAAAATTTGGTACGGACCCGAACTATGCTCGAACTGTTCGCTCAACACTACTCTTAACGTATTGTAGGCCTAGTGGCCAGTATGAAAACTGCAGCATTTTATACATTTTTTTAAAATATAGTATAACTTGCCTAAAATTTAAAAAAAATATGTTTAACATAAAAACATTATTTAAATAATAGATCATTTTCTGATTACAGATTCCCTTTAAGAGCAACTTCATTAGTTCCTTCTTTATGTCTGGAAGCAATATCCTTATGTTTTGGTTGACTTATTAAGTAAACATTCATCAAGTGTGAGCACTCTCTAAGTGTTCGATGTGTTCTTAGAGACATTTCAGTAGAAGGCATTATAGGCTTATACTGAAACATGTGTTCCAGATCATAACGTATGAATGTGGCTGGGTCTCAGCTTTTGATTTTTTTAAAACAATGTTTAAAGAAAATATTGTATGTATGGTAATATTGTAGAATTGTTTTGTTTATACTGTATATTGATAATTAATGTTCTTTGAAAAGAAGTGGATGTAGATCTGCTGTGAGCAGGGGCGGACTGTGAACTTAAAGTGGCCATAGAAAAAAACCAAAAAGAGGCCCCATGTTGTAGGCATGTCCAAAGTGATAGAAGGCAGGCAACACAATTAGGCAGGGACAACACAAGTAGGCAGCACCAGCAATACTGTAGTGTAGCACAAAATACCACACGAGCACAACCAAATATCACAGTGTCCAATACCACACCCCTGCAGTATTCCACTGTATGGAGATACACTTAAATTCAGGAGGCGGGTGCCAGTTAGGTGCATACATACCTAAGACACATAGTATTAATTAATGCTGAGACCATCAGATCATTGTGTATCCAGCCGGCGGCCATGAGGAGGGAATTTTCCCTGCAGAGTCTATGGCCAGTCCACCCCTGGCTGTATCACCTGAACAGAGTTGACTTGGGGCTACTCCTAAGTTGCATTATCTAAGTAGGTCCCCTGGTCTTTACCCTCTAACCCCTGTACAGGTATCTGCACTCTGCAGAGGAACCACCAGGCTGCTTCTTCTTGGAGTAGTTTCTGCTCAAGTGACAAGCTGAGATCAGGGCAGGCAGAGTTTGTGCAATCCGATAAACAGTCCAAGGTCAAGGCAGGCAGCTCAGGGTCAGAACAGACATCAGGCAAAGGCCTGATCAGGAAACAAAAAGTTAAATCCGCAAGTGAAGCAAAAGTCGGTACATGGAACAGGCATACAAGCTAATCTCACAGCTTTGCAGAGAACTAGCAAACTTGAACCTGTTGCTCAGGTACCTTTCTACAGGGGAAAATGCCTAAAATACCCAAAACATGTGTCCTACGGGCAGAGGGAAGCATCGCCAGCAGGAAGCAGGCCACAGCCTGCAACAATAAGGAAACATTGGTACTACACGGACAGGCTCTCAGGGCAAATGAAGATGGTCACTGGAGGGTCTAGGCCACTATAGAGGCAAAGCCCTGGAATGAATGAACAAAGCGGTGGCCGTGTCCACCATGAGTAGTAGAGCAGCAGTGGGCACTGAAGCAATGACATTCATTTTAGAAAAATCAGACTATGTGAAGTTGTACCAATATTGGACTTTTGAGGGCAATGTACCAGGAGGTCATGTGGCAGTTATTTTAAAGTGGTAATTATTGTGATGGAGAAATGGAGAGTAAATCAACTTGATACGGAAGGAAGTATATCTAAGTAACATACAACAAGGACCAGCAAATCCATGCATTTCATGGACTGACCATTATTTCAACTGTAGTGACAGGGAACTTAAATACTTGCAGACTGGCATCAGGACTTGGCACACCCGGGCAAGTGCTGGGGCCCACTGCTCCTGGGAGGCCCACAGCTGATTGTAATGGTGAAGCAGAGAGCCGTTCACTTGCCATTTTACCATTTAGCCGCCGGCGCTCCACAGCAGCAGCACAATGTCTTCACACATCATGTCGCTGGTCTATGTAGAAGGAGGAGCGGGGCGGGCTAGGAATCAGCCTCTGCTCCTCCTCCTCCACAGGAGCACAATGTGTCACAGTATCCTGCTGCTGCGGGGAGCCTAGATCATAGGAGGAACCAGGTCAGAATTTACAGTTTTTTGTTGAGAGGGGCACATATCTTGGCATAACTATTGTAAAAGGGCAAATATGTGGGCATAACTACTGTGAGGGGGCACATACCTGGGCCTAAATGCCATGAGTGGGCATTTCTTGGCATTGCCACTGTTAAGGGGGCACATATCTGGCCATACCTTTTGTGAAGGGGCACAGTGTGGGCATTACTACTGTGAAGGGGACATCATGTGGGCAAAACTTCTGTGAAGGGGCATATCTGGGGATTACTACTGTGTGCTGGCACAAAGGGGGAATAATTACACCTCAGCTCTCAGCCAATAGTGCCTGGCGGGTCTTCAATCTTTAATGAAGCAACAGGAAAGCCCAGTAGGCTAGGTGCCAGCGTGGAGTGTGAGCAGCCAGTCAGAGGAGCCTACACATCAGCATCATGAGCATATAATGGAGCAGTGTGTCTGTGGGGCAAAGTACCTCCAGCTCAGCAACCCTCTCCCAGTCTGCAGTATATTCAATGTCTGCAGTTTCCCTTTAGAGGGTATACAGTAAAAAACAGAGTACTGGGAGTAGACTGGAGGCACTGAAATACTGGGTGGGTAGAAAAAGTTTGCAACTACGTATCAATTGACCTCACAGTACATGTCAACGTTTACTATTTTAGAACACTAACTGATGGTCACTAGGGACCTAAATACGTCTTTGGATCATGTACTGTTTTTTTAGTTAAAACTTCACTTTTATTGCTTTATTTAATACACATTGTCATTTCTTATCTCTATATATACATTAACACTCCATAGACAATTTAAAACTATCAGTGGTGCGGGCTAGCTCTATCTTATTGTTTATATCTTTTACTGTTGGTTGTCAGTTATTTCTGGCCTATTTTTTCCGGTATTTCTACTACTGTCGCCTGTATTGTGGCTGTATCTGCTCCCGACATGTTTCGCTGGGTAACTCACACCCGCATTATCCCGTGAAGACGCTGGTTACCCAGCGAAACATGTCGGGATGCGAGGTGTCTGAGTGTTAAGTTTTAGACAGTGGCAGTGGGCGAGTTCAAAAATATACGAGCAAATGTATAGCTACATAGGTGGCAGCAGATAGAGCCACAATATAGGCTAGTAATACCAGTTGATAAGAATTAATAGTTGTATAGCAGCAGAAGTAGTAGTAGTGATAACAGCGATTAGCAATATAGTAAAGATTATACCACCGCCCCCTAAATGAAGGTAGTGAACCTCATCAATAGGAGCATACAAATAGCTATACAGGCGACAGTAGTAAAAATACCGGAAAAAAATAGGTTAAAAAAGTTGGCACATAAGGACTCATTAACATATACCCACTCTGTACCCTGCTCTGTCTATAGTATTAGGCAGCATCTATAATACATGCAGTTTCATTGCCACATGCATCATGCAAAATGACAGAAGGAGCTCACTGGGACTTTATGGCCCAAGGGCCACATGAACCTTGAGCCAGCCCTGCTTGCAGCCTAATTTAATTAGCTGATTGACACGGATCCAGCACTAGGAAGCCCTGTTGCTCTCCTTCATTACAAAGGAGGAGTAAGGACCGGTAGGATTTCCAGGGGTTATGACCACCTATATCAATCTTTTATGACATATCCAATCGTCATGTTATTTTGGGGGACAATCTCAGACAACGTATGATTACAAATAGACTTGATCATGTTTCCAGTGTGGAATAAGGTCACTGATTACCTTCCTAGAGGAGATTGAAAGCAGTAGTATAAACTCTGCACTAGACCTTTAAGGTCAATGTAAAGAAGAGACCATGAAATATAAGTCGTGTAATCAAGGCTGAGGAAGAGGAGTCTGCTACATTTCCAGAGGTCATGGGAAATGTCGTCTGCCGTGAATTTAATTATAATCACTTGAAATTGTTAAATTGATTGTTAATGCCCCAGAGGAATGCACCAGTGTGCTTAACCTGAAGATCAAGAAGTTTGCACAAATGGTTTTAAACAGAATTATACCATCTCCCGTTTTCAAATCAAACATTTCCGACCCTTTCCACTAAGTATAATCACCTGGCCTGTGTATGTTCTTGTAATTCATGAGTTAGGCCTCATGCACACGGTCGTTGTTGTGGTCCGCATCCGAACCGCAGTTTTGGCGGCTCAGATGCGGACCCATTCACTTCAATGGGGCTGCAAAAGATGCGGACAGCACTCCGTGTGCTGTTCGCATCCGTTGCTCAGTTCCGTGGTCTGCAAAAAAAATATCACCTGTCCTATCATTGTCCGCGCTTTGCGGACAAGAATAGGCAGTTATATTAAAGGTTGTCCGTGCCGTTCCGCAAATTGCGGAACACACACGGACGCCATCTGTGTTTTGTGGATCCGCAATTTGCGGACCACAAAACACACAACGGTCGTGTGCATGTAGCCTTCTACAATGGAAATATCTTCCTTCTCAGAATCTTCTTTTTTTGTATTTTTTGTTGTATTTTTGAGATTAATATTTATATACAAGTCAATGAACAAATCTTCCAAGATTCGGTTAGTTTTGGATTTGCCAAATTTTTCAAAAAGTTTGCTTGGGGTCCGAGTCTATTCGTTCCGAACCAAAGTTGCTCCTGTTGACCTGGAAATTGTTATATAATCTCCTCTAGTCCTCCAAAACACAGATTTTTATCTCATTTCATTAATTTGTTACGACTTTTTTTATTTCCCCTCACCCGTCCCCTAGGACTGTTACAGCGTCAGGTGTAACTGTATTTACATTTATTGTTGCCGCAACTGTGGTTATTGCTTGGCCGCAACTGACTGCAATTAGCTCCTGCTTGGTGGTGACAGAACACCTTTGATTGCTTATGAGCTGGCAGCCGTTTTGCAAGATTCATCCTAATTGAACCAGAAAAGGTTCGAGTTCGACTTGGTGCCTAAAAAAATTGGAGATTCGGAAAGAGTAGATCACTCCTCTCTAATAATAAGTATGATAGTTGGATTAAATGTATCAAAATATAAAGCTGAAACTTTGGGAAATAGCAATGTATTTATTTCCATACTTGCATTACATGATTTATGGCTGCAGTTTGCTGAACTTTGTTTTTAGAAATCACAAGCTTTGTGGTATTTTTACATTTTTGTATTCTGCTGACATTTTAGAAACATCTTTCCACGAGTTGTGTCTGGTAGTGATGAACGAACATCTGCCGGGACGTTTCGCGTATGAGATCAAATGTTTGCGAACCGCGCATTCGCGGTGGGCCCCATTCACTTTAATGGTAGGCGAACCTGAAAAACCTTCAGGTAATATTTGCAGCCACTAAATACTTACTAAAAGTGCACAAATAGTCCCACAACATGGACAGTGACATACCAGAGGGGGACCAATGGCAAATATTCCCACAAAAAATATGTATTTTAATCAGGGGCCATATTTTTTTAAAGGGCGATTCTCAAAAATGTGCCCTGCTGGAGCCTAGAAATTTTTTATTTTAGGCCACAGAAATAAGGCATTCACCTAACAGAAAAGAACAAGGGATTATGTGGCTGGAGGTACAGTAGTCGGTTACTGAATAACAATTTTTCTGTAGGCCAGTGGAGTATAGGCCCCAAAAATTAGGCATTCACCTGACAGAAAAGAACAAAAGATTATGTGTCTGGAGGTATATTAGACGGTCAGTGGATAACAATTTTATTGTAGGCCAGTACAGGCCCCAAAAATTTGGCATTCACCTGACAGAAATGAACTTTTGATGATGTGGCTGGAGGTACAGTAGTCGGTTACTGAATAACAATTTTTCTGTAGGCCAGTGGAGTACAGGCCCCAAAACTAGGCATTCACCTGACAGAAAAGAACAAGTGATCATGTGGCTGAAAGTATATTAGACGGTCAGTGGATAACAATTTTACTGTAAGCCAGTACAGGCCCCAAAAGTTAGGCATTCACCTGTCAGAAAAGAACAAGTGATTATGTGGCTGTCACGGATGAAGTTAGCAGATAGCTGGAACATATAAATAAATGAGCGACTGGCTTGATCCCAAACTAAGGAGCTTATAGGTGAGCCCTATAAAACCCTAAGAGCTCTCCCTGACTGCTATGCACATGCAAGGGTCTGTATGGTAGACGATTGCATGCCCGCGTACCTAATACTGTGTGACACCTGAAAACCCTATAATAGTGAGGGGAGATGACCACCGGCTCCCTGCACTTAATACGGACGGAGTCAGGGTCACCTAGATTTCAAGCCAGCAAGGAAACACAATAAAGTAAAAGACTTATCTGTACAAACAGCAGAAGCAGCCTCCAGCAGGGAACACCTCATCCAGGAAGTAGTATAAACTGCAAAGTGAGGCAGTATGGGAGGGATTATAAAGGAAGACGATTAGTCGAAATAAGTGACACCTGGTAGAAGGAAAGGAGATGAGAAAGTGAAACCAAAACAAAGAACATCATACAAGAGGTAGAGAAAAACGTCTGCCAGATCTTCTTACAGAACTGGCGGTGACAGTACCCCTCCCTCTACGGGTGGACTCCGGATACTCAGAGCCCACCTTTTCAGGATGAGACCTATGGAAAGCCCTGATGAGACGAGTGGCCTCAATGTCCGCCACTGGGACCCACATCCTCTCCTCAGGACCATAACCCTCCCAATGAACAAGGTACTGAAGAGAACCGCGGATAATGCGAGAATCCACAATCCTAGAGACCTGAAATTCAAGATTACCATCAACAATAATCGGAGGAGGCGGCAAAGAGGAGGGTACAGTGGGTTGGACATAAGGTTTTAATAGGGACTTGTGAAAAACCTTATGGATCTTCCAAGTCTGAGGAAGATCAAGACGGAAGGCAACAGGATTGATGAGGGACAAGATCTTGTAAAGCCCAATAAACTTAGGACCCAACTTCCAGGAGGGAACCTTCAGTTTGATATTTTTTGTAGACAACCACACCAGATCACCAACATTCAGGTCCGGACCAGGCACACGTCTCTTATCCGCCACACGCTTATATCTCTCACTCATCCTCTTCAGCTTACCCTGAATCTTTTGCCAAATAAATGACAAAGACGAGGAAAATCTCTCCTCATCAGGTAAACCAGAAGACCCCTCTCCAGAGAATGTCCTAAACTGCAGATGAAACCCATATGCACCAAAAAATTGTGACTTATCAGAGGACTCCTAGGGATGGTTATTTAAAGCAAACTCAGCAAGGGACAAAAAAGAATACCAATCCTCCTGATTCTCCACCACAAAACAGCGCAGATATGTCTCCAGATTCTGATTGACGCGTTCGGTCTGACCATTCGACTGCGGGTGAAAAGCAGAAGAGAACGACAACCGAACCCCCAAGCGAGACCAGAAGGCCTTCCAGAATCTGGAAACAAATTGCGTGCCCCTATCAGAAACGATGTCTGAAGGAATGCCATGCAATTTAACAATATGATCAACAAACGCTTGCGCCAGAGTCTTAGCATTGGGTAACCCAGGAAAGGGAATGAAATGTGCCATTTTGCTAAAACGGTCCACTACCACTAGAATCACAGTCTTCCCTGAGGAACGAGGCAGGTCCGTAATGAAGTCCATGGACAGATGCGTCCAAGGACGGGAAAGAATGGGTAACGGGAGGAGAGAACCCGATGGCCGTGAATGAGGGACCTTGGCACGAGCGCAGGTCTCGCAGGCTGCCACAAAACCCTCAACCGTCTCACGAAGAGCCGACCACCAAAATCTCAGAGCAATGATATCCACTGTGGCTCTACTCCCCGGGTGCCCACCAAGGATAGTATTGTGGTGTTCCTTAAAAACCTTGTGTCGTAAAGCGAGAGGCACAAACAACCTCCCAGAAGGATAAAGATCAGGAGCCTCTGCCTGGGCTGCCTGAACCTCTGCCTCCAAATCAGGATAAAGAGCAGAGACGATCACCCCTTCAGCCAAAATGGGACCCTGGTCTTCAAAGTTCCCCCCTCCTGGAAAACAACGTGACATGGCATCCGCCTTCACATTTTTAACCCCAGGGCGGAACGTAACAACAAAATTAAACCTAGAAAAGAACAAAGACCATCTGGCCTGTCTCGGGTTCAGACGCTTGGCCGATTCCAAGTAGGCCAGATTCTTATGGTCGGTAAACACGGTAATAGGGTGTCTGGCTCCCTCTAACCAATAGCGCCATTCCTCAAAAGCCAATTTGATGGCCAACAACTCCCTATCTCCCACATCGTAATTTCTCTCTGCAGAGGATAGTTTCTTTGAGAAAAAGGCACACAGTCGCCATTTGGCAGGAGAGGGACCCTGAGATAAGACCGCACCCACACCCACCTCAGAAGCATCCACCTCAACAATAAAAGGTAGAGAGACATCAGGTTGTACCAAAATGGGAGCGGAAGCAAAACTCTCTTTAATAATAGAAAAGGCTTTAAGCGCATCTACCGACCACGAGGAAAAATTCACCCCCTTTTTAGTCATATCAGTGAGTGGCTTAACAGAGGAATAATTCAAAATTAACTTTCTGTAATAATTGGCAAAACCCAAAAACAGCATCAGCCCCTTCTGATTCTCAGGAAGCTCCTAATCAAGCACAGCGCGGACCTTCTCAGGGTCCATGCGAAAACCAGAAGCGGAGAGAAGAAAACCAAGAAATTGAATCTCCGGAACCGCAAACACACTTTTTTCCAGTTTAGCGTATAATTTATTCTCCCGCAGAATCAGCAAGACCTGACATAGGTGGTCCCGATGAGTCTTGAAATCAGGAGAAAAAAATCAAAATGTCATCTAGATACACCAGTACAAATTTCCCCATTAAATGATAAAAAAAATGCTATTCACAAAATGTTGGAAGACGGCCGGAGCATTCATCAAACCAAAGGGCATAACCAAATTCTCGAAATGACCTTTAGGGGTATTGAAGGCTGTCTTCCATTCGTCCCCTTCCCTGACCCTGACTAGGTTGTATGCCCCTCTTAAATCCAACTTTGAATTTTTTTTAGCCCCAACAATCTGGTTAAACAGGTCCAGGATCAGAGGAAGCGGATATGGGTCACAAATCGTGATACGGTTCAGCTCGCTGAAATCCAGACAAGGTCTTAAAGAAGCATCTTTTTTCTTAACAAAAAAAAAAAAAACAGCGGCAACAGGTGACTTCGAGGGTCGGATGTGTCCCTTTCTCAGGCTCTCAGAGATATAAGTACGCATAGCGACTCTTTTAGGTTGGGAGAGATTGTATAGTCTTAATTTTGGCAGCTTGGCACCTGGGATGAGATTAATAGGGCAGTTGTACTCCCGGTGAGGGGGCAACTCCTGGACACCACTCTCGGAAAACACATCCGAAAATTCTGAGAGAAAAGATGGAACAGTCTTGGTAGAAAAATCTGAAAGAGACGCCGTGAGGCAATTCTCTCTGCAAAAGTCACTCCAACCATTTATTTGCCTTGCTTGCCAATCAATGGTGGGGTTTTGTTTAGTGAGCCAGGGTAGCCCCAACACTAGAGGAGTAGGTAATCCGCTTAGGACGAAACATGAGCATCAGCCACAGTCAAACGGATATTGTGAACTATGCCCTTTAACGATTTTTGAGAAAGTGGAGCGGAATCGATAGCAAAAACAGGTATATCCTTTCCCAAAGTGCACACCTAGAAACCATGTGTTATAGCAAATTGATTATCAATGAGATTGATAGTGATGAGCGGCAGGTACCATATTCGATTTCGACGAAATTCGCGAATATTCCATAGAATATTAGTTTCATATTCGTCGAAATCGAATATTCGTCATTATTCTAGTTATCGCGATTAATATGCGATTTAAATAATCGCGTATTGCGAATTTTAACTTAAGGCTACTTTCCTATTGGTTTGATAGCTAGAATTAGCGAAGATGACGAATATATCGAATGTATTAGTCATATTCCTCTAAACGAAGATAACGAAGTATTCTCCATCTTCGTTTTAGCTACCTATTCGTCAACTTCGCTAATTCTAGCAATCAAATAGGAAAGTTGACTATAGAGACAGCTAAGTTTAATTCGCTATGCGATTATATTACTTTGCTTTTTAAAAAAAAAATGGAATAGTTAAATACTTGATTATTATAATGATTCTATTTATAAAAAAAAAAGAAGCAAAGTAATATAATCGCATAGCGAATTAAACACAGCTGTCTCTATAGTCAACCTTCCTATTTGATTGCTAGAATTAGCGAAGTTGACAAATTATTATTAGTGCCGTCTGTATCCTCTGTTTATTTGCCTTCTATGTACTTAATTGCACCCTCCTGATATAGGGTTTTTCCAAATTTATAGAGAAGTGGTGTTCTATATACACGAGATACTGCCGAGTGGGGGTTTTTGTAGGTAGTTGCAATATACTGCTCTCCATAAAAATGCCGCCAAAATACCGTAAATCTAGTGGTTTGACATCCCCAAAAGGTGGTTCAGGGGGGAGCCCACAGGCTCGGCTAGATAAATTTCTGAAGTCACCACCACCCAAATCTAGAGGGGTGGTATTGAGATCTGGCCCCCAGACCGAGTTAGTTTCTGACAATTCGGACCGGTTAGAGCAGGCCTTATCTAAACCTGGTCCCTCTCATAGTGAAGGCTTTGAGAGCATAAATAATAAATTACAGGATATACTGGGAGTGGTAAACGCTACTAGTACCTCGGTTGCAGAATTGACTTCCTCTCTCGCGGTAGTACAAGGGGATGTTACTATAATAAGAGATGAGGTGATGAAGTTAAGAGTAAAAGTTAAGGAATTGGAGATCACAGTTAAATCTGTCACCGTAGAGAATGAGGTGTTAAAGAATAGACTGGCAGAAGTAGATGAAGATCGTTCTTGGTTAAGAAGGAAAGTGACTGAGTTGGAGGATAGATGCCGTAGGTATAATCTTCGATTGGTAGGATTTCCAGAAGGAGTGGAACAGGATGATCCGTCAAAATTTATTCAGAAATGGCTGATAGAGAGTTTGGGGCCAGACTATGATGTATCATCCTTTTGTGTGGAAAGGGCCCATAGAATCCCCTTTAAAAAACCACCTCCTGGCGCTCCTCCTAGGGCATTTCTAGCAAAGTTTGTATGTTCCAAAGACCGGGACTGGGTTCTTAGACGCAAAAGAGAAGTATCAGAAATATATTTTGAAGGTAACCTGATATTAATATTTCCGGACTTCTCTCGAGAGACCCAAAACAAAAGAAGAACCTTCTTCGAGATTAAAAAAAGGTTGATTTCAGCTAAAATTAAGTACTCAATGGTATACCCGGCTAAATTAAGAGTGGTACATAATGACTCTGTTTGTTTTTTCCCCACACATGTCGAGGCGGCGCAATGGTTGGACTCTAAAGGTCTATGAAATAAAATGAGGATGAGGTGAGGGGGGAGGTTAATGAGGGGAGGTGGCGGGGGGGGCGGTTGGGTGGAAGGTGAGAGGTTGATGGGTATTGTACTATGCCCTGTCAACCATGTTGGGGGGTGTTGGGGTTTTGAGGGTGGGGTTAAGGGAGGGATTGGCTGTCGTTCTCTTTGTCGTGGCTGTGCGTGCTTCCTTGATGAAACTGGGGATTCCTTTGCTTATAAGATATGCCATGTAATATTTTATGTTGGAATGTAAGAGGCTTGGGAGACAGAGTGAAAAGGGCGGTTGTATTTGACCTTGTGATCCGTCATCTTCCTGCTATTGTGGCATTATTAGAGACCCACGCAACAGTAGATAGGATATATACACTGAAAAGGAAATGGGCCGCTCTGGAATATCATTCTTGTTTTTCCTCTTATGCAAGAGGTGTTAGTGTTTATACACTGTGTGCAGAATTATTAGGCAAATGAGTATTTTGACCACATAATCCTCTTTATGCATGTTGTCTTACTCCAAGCTGTATAGGCTCGAAAGCCTACTACCAATTAAGCATATTAGGTGATGTGCATCTCTGTAATGAGAAGGGGTGTGGTCTAATGACATCAACACCCTATATTAGGTGTGCATAATTATTAGGCAACTTCCTTTCCTTTGGCAAAATGGGTCAAAAGAAGGACTTGACAGGCTCAGAAAAGTCAAAAATAGTGAGATATCTTGCAGAGGGATGCAGCACTCTTAAAATTGCAAAGCTTCTGAAGCGTGATCATCGAACAATCAAGCGTTTCATTCAAAATAGTCAACAGGGTCGCAAGAAGCGTGTGGAAAAATCAAGGCGCAAAATAACTGCCCATGAACTGAGAAAAGTCAAGCGTGCAGCTGCCAAGATGCCACTTGCCACC
The DNA here is from genome assembly GCF_905171765.1 of Bufo bufo. Lineage (NCBI taxonomy): Eukaryota > Metazoa > Chordata > Amphibia > Anura > Bufonidae > Bufo > Bufo bufo. The sequence continues at coordinate 50,482,200 of NC_053391.1, forward strand.
AGTTTGGCCATATTTCAGAGCTGCAACATCACTGGAGTGCCCAAAAGCACAAGGTGTGCAATACTCAGAGACATGGCCAAGGTAAGAAAGGCTGAAAGACGACCACCACTGAACAAGACACACAAGCTGAAACGTCAAGACTGGGCCAAGAAATATCTCAAGACTGATTTTTCTAAGGTTTTATGGACTGATGAAATGAGAGTGAGTCTTGATGGGCCAGATGGATGGGCCCGTGGCTGGATTGGTAAAGGGCAGAGAGCTCCAGTCCGACTCAGACGCCAGCAAGGTGGAGGTGGAGTACTGGTTTGGGCTGGTATAATCAAAGATGAGCTTGTGGGGCCTTTTCGGGTGGAGGATGGAGTCAAGCTCAACTCCCAGTCCTACTGCCAGTTTCTGGAAGACACCTTCTTCAATCAGTGGTACAGGAAGAAGTCTGCATCCTTCAAGAAAAACATGATTTTCATGCAGGACAATGCTCCATCACATGCGTCCAAGTACTCCACAGCGTGGCTGGCAAGAAAGGGTATAAAAGAAGAAAATCTAATGACATGGCCTCCTTGTTCACCTGATCTAAACCCCATTGAGAACCTGTGGTCCATCATCAAATGTGAGATTTATAAGGAGGGAAAACAGTACACCTCTCTGAACAGTGTCTGGGAGGCTGTGGTTGCTGCTGCACGCAATGTTGATGGTGAACAGATCAAAACACTGACAGAATCCATGGATGGCAGGCTTTTGAGTGTCCTTGCAAAGAAAGGTGGCTATATTGGTCACTGATTTGTTTTTGTTTTGTTTTTGAATGTCAGAAATGTATATTTGTGAATGTTGAGATGTTATATTGGTTTCACTGGTAAAAATAAATAATTGAAATGGGTATATATTTGTTTTTTGTTAAGTTGCCTAATAATTATGCACAGTAATAGTCACCTGCACACACAGATATCCCCCTAAAATAGCTAAAACTAAAAACAAACTAAAAACTACTTCCAAAAATATTCAGCTTTGATATTAATGAGTTTTTTGGGTTCATTGAGAACATGGTTGTTGTTCAATAATAAAATTAATCCTCAAAAATACAACTTGCCTAATAATTCTGCACTCCCTGTATTCATAGAGGTATGGAGTTCCAACCGTTAGATAGCGTTATTGATAAAGAAGGGAGATATGTATTCCTACATGGGTATTGGAAAGGTCAGGAGACGATATTGGCTTTTATTTATATCCCCCCTCCATTTAAACCAACTGTTATCTCCCATTTAGCTCACTATATATCTTCTAAAAATCAATGCGTGTTGCTGGTGGCAGGTGATTTTAATGCGGTACTTGACCCTGAACTGCATCGGTTCTCTTCGTTTGCTGGACGCGGGCACAGTGGGTCCCCCTTGACTGCTGTGTGTGAGGAGTTGGCGCTGGTGGATATCTGGCGCTACCTCTACAAAAAAAAAAAATCTTTTCATGTTTTAGCCATTCACTTGGGTCTATGTCCCGTATTGATTTGGCTTTTGCAAGTCGAGATCTGTGTGGCCGTGTCCTGAGAATGAGGTATGAGCCCCATGGAATATCTGATCATTCCCCAGTTTTAATTACGTTTGTGGAGGCTCCAATTACAGGAAGAGTCTTTAAATTGAATTCCCATTGGTTTGAGGTGATAGGGGAGCAATCCCGGGTAGATCAGGACATACAGGAATTTTGGGGCCTTAACGTGGGCTCGACTCATATCCACTATGTGTGGGATGCGCTGAAAGCCCATATTAGGGGCCTTTATTTTGCCAAAATTCACAGATTTAGAATGGAATTACGACGTAGGGAAAAACAACTGACGGATTCGGTTGGGAGTTTGCGTGCCGCATTGATTGACTGTCATGAGGAACAACTCATTGGTCAATTAAAGGAGGCTAATTTGCAACTTAAGACACTATTGTATAAAAAAGCACAACACAAGCTTCTTTTTCAAGGCCAGAATAGTTTTTGCGAATCCGGTAAAACGGGTAGGTTTTTGGCTCGTTTGGTGGCCAATCAGAGAGAGGATTCCACTATAAAAGAAATTAGGAACCCACAGGGAATTGGGGTGAGATCCGCAGAGGAGGTTAGAGAGGAGTTTAGGAAATACTATTCTACCCTTTATAAATCTGAGTCTATAACTAGCTGTACTGAGATGGATCAATACCTACAACAATTGGTGCTCCCTCAGTTAACTACTCAAGATAGAGAGATGTTGGACTCCCCCATTCTCTTGGAGGAACTTCAAATGACCCTACCACTCCTAAAGTATAGTTCTGCCCCTGGCCCAGACGAGCTGCCGTTTGAAATTTATAGGTACCATGCCAAGTCCCTCTTGCCGATTCTTCTCCAAGTTTTTAAGGAGTCTTGTGCACTTGGATCTTTACCTCCATCATTTAGAGAGGCAGTAATTACTTTGGTTCTGAAAAAGGAGAAGGATCCATGCGATGTGGGTTCATATAGACCCATATCGCTTTTGAATACGGACTATAAGATCTTCGCAAAAATTCTGGCTAACCATTTGAAGAGAGTTATAGCTGGTCTGGTCCATCCTGACCAGACAGGCTTTATTCCGGGTCGGCAAATACACAATAGTATTTATAGGGTCTTTTTGAATCTGTCGGTTGGGGGCAGTGTTGACCACTCCGTCCTGTCATTGGACGCCGCAAAAGCGTTTGATAGGATAGAGTGGCCATTTCTCTGGGCTACGATGTCATGTTTTGGTTTTGGGAATGTATTTTTGGAGATGACCCAAATGTTATACGAACAGCCTGTTGCATATATTAACATCAATGGCATAAGATCTTCCCCGGTTACGATGCGGAGGGGGATGAGACAGGGATGCCCCCTGTCTCCTCTCCTCTTCGCTCTTTTTATCGAACCGTTGGCTTGTCGGATACGTTTGGAGAATCGTATCGCAGGCTTTGGGGTGGCTGGTGTTAGCGACAAAATAAGCCTGTATGCAGACGATGTGATTCTATTTCTGGATCAGGGGTGGAAAATCCTTCCGTTGGTCATACAGTTAATTGAAGAATATGGTAAACTTTCAGGCTATTTGATCAATTGGACAAAGTCATCGCTCCTTCCGTTGAATCGGAAAGCGGTGGATGTGGGGAGTCGAGTCCGCGTCTTGGCCCCTAATGATTCTTTGGACTATTTGGGGGTTAAGATTGGGGTCCCTATAGATAGGTTTTATGAGCTCAATCTGGCCCCAGTGCTGAATAAAGTTAGGACCAAAGTTGGCGCCTGGCGAAAACTGACATTGGCACAGATAGATCGAATTGCATTGATCAAGATGATTATTCTGCCTATAGTTTTATTTCCGGTGTGCGCCTGCCCCATTTGGATTGATGATATTTTTTTCCATAGATTGGAGACATTGATCAATGATCTAATTTGGGGAAGGAAGAGGGTGCGTATTAAGCAGAGATATTTATGGCTATTGGAGGCAGATGGTGGGCTGTCACTACCTTTTTTTCAGGGTTATTATTTTTGTGCACAGATTCAGCGATGTTGTTATTGGAAAGAGAGTTTACTGTCACGGTATTTGAATAGAGTAATTGACACTCCGATAGAGAATATTTTTTCATATCTGGAATCTGGATCTATGGGAATGAGGAAGTCTTTACTGGTCCCTTTCTCACTACAGAGGGTGTGGAACAGGCTGAAGGAGATCCTTAAAGTCCCCGGTCCGTTTGCTTTCACCCCTGTGTGGAGGAATGGGGCGTTGGAGGAATTCTTCAAGATTACAGATTTTGGATATTGGTCACGAGAAGGCATCTGTATGGTGTCTCACCTTTTCCATTTGGGTCGTTTTAAAACACTTCAGGAATTTGGCTTTAATAATAGCTCTCCACTAGAGATATTTATGTATGCACGTCTGAAACATGTTTTTGAAGCCTCTAAGAATAGGGGTTGTATTTTTCCACGGGAGAATATATTTTTTGACTACTGTGACGCCCAGAAGTATGAGAAGGTGAAAATGTCTAGATTATACGCTAAACTTCGAATGGCACTGGTAACGGTTACACCTTTTAAAAGCCCAAGTAAATGGGAGCAAGAGCTGAGTTGCTCTCCTTTACAGTGGCCTACTATCTTTAGGAACGTGAGAAGGGCGTCAGTTTCTAGCGCGCATAGATTAATTCAATTTAAGATTCTTCATAGACTGTACTACACGCCTAGGGTCCAAGGGAAATTTCCACAAAATAGGGACCGGGACTGTTGCTGCCCTAAATGTGGATATGTTAATGCGAACTTTGTCCACATGTTATGGAGCTGTAGTAAAATAAGAAAATATTGGGATGAGGTTTTCTCTGCCCTACAAAAGGAATCCTTGGTGAACTATAACCCGGGGATCTTGATAGTGATTTTTGGAGACTACGGTTCAGAAACGGAAGTTTCTCCCCGGGTTAGACAGATCTGGATGAAAGGATTGATGGTAGCGAAAGCTATACTGGTTAAGTACTGGGGCTCTGTCTCCCAGCCTTCTGTAAGGTAGTGGGATCTATACCTCCGGCAAATTAAAATCTATGAGGATATCGGAAAGTATCGGAGAGTTGCACACAGAGCCACGTAGACATATACGGATATTATTTATTGATTGTTGCATTTGAATGAATTGAGGGGAACGACAGCCAATGGGAGGGGGGGGGGGAGGTATAAGGATATCTAAGATTGTTATACTACACAGTTATGTATATATACTGAAGCGATTTATATTGGTCTATGTACTAATTCTAGTATTATTATATTACATTCACTGTTGTATTGGTAATATTTTATATGACTTTCTATAATAAAAATAAAGTTAAAAAAAAAAAAAATACAATAAAAGTTAAAATTGTATTAAATATGTATAATATTCACAAAACTTGTTTACGAATAAAAACATATAATATATTCTAAAAAAAAATTAATAAATAAAAAGAAACCTCTGAAAGAGACGCCGTGAGGCAATTCTCTCTGCAAAATTCACTCCAACCATTTATTTGCCTTGCTTGCCAATCAATGGTGGGGTTATGTTTAGTGAACCAGGGTAGCCCCAACAGGAGTAGGTAATCCGCTTAAGACGAAACATGACATATCCTCAACATGATCGTCACCCACAGTCAAACGGATATTGTGAACTATGCCCTTTAACGATCTTTGAGAAAGTGGAGCGGAATCGATAGCAAAAACAGGTATATCCTTTTCCAAAGTGCATACCTGGAAACCATGCGTTGTTGCAAATTGATTATCAATGAGATTGACAGCTGCTCCACTATCTACAAAAATCTCACAAACAATGTTCTTGCTGTCTAGCGCCACCCTGGCAGGTAGGAGAAAACGGGAACTACAAGCAAACGGCAAACCTTCAATTTCCGCATCAACCTTGCCAATAGTAGCAAATGGAAAGTTTTTAGAGTTTTTTTTTTGTTTTGTTTTGTTTTTATTACCCTCCGAAAACGCCATTAATCTCCTAGAGGGGCATACCTTAGCCAAATGATTTATACCCCCACAACAGAAACAAACCCTCCTCTGAGAGCTGAATCCTCTACTATCAGAGGCAAGCAAACCCAGCTGCATGGCCTCCTCCTCAGAGGGGATTGAGACAGACTGAGACTCCTGCGCACTAAATGAGACAGCCCCACTGTCCTTGGGCTGAATATGACAGGAAAGAGTAGTCTCCTCTCTCTCTCTAAGACGCCTGTCAATACGAACAGCTAGAGACATGGCTGACTAACGACGCTGGTCTCTCATGAAAAGCAAATGCATCTTTCAATCTTTCTGAAAGACCATGGCAAAATTGACTTCGGAGTGCAGCATCATTCCAACCAGTATCAGCTGCCCATCTCCGAAATTCAGAACAATATATCTCTGTGGACTGTTTACCCTGGCATAAAAGACGCAGTTTAGATTCAGCCAGAGCAATACGATCCGGGTCATCATATATCTGCCCCAGGGCTACAAAAAACTCATCCACCGATTGGAGGGGCCGTGCCCCCACCGGCAGCGAAAAGGCCCAAGACTGAGCGTTATCCCTGAGCAGCGAGATGATGATCCCCACCCTCTGCTCCTCATCACCAGAGGAATGGCGAAGTAGGCAAAAATGGAGTTTGCAAGCCTCTCTAAAGCAAACAAAATTCTCACTACCCCCGGAGAACGTATCCGGGAGCGAGATCTTAGGCTCGGAACAAACTCCATGAACGCCAGCAGAACCGGTCACCTGAAACTGAGACACAGTTTTACGGAGATCTGCTACCTCCAGCGAAAAACCTTGCATGTGGTCAATCAAGGCTGAAACCAGATCCATGCTTAAGACGGTTATGGCGGTTTATAATGTCACGGATGAAGTTAGCAGATAGCTGGAACATATAAATAAACGAGCAACTGGCTTGATCCCGAACTAAGGAGCTTATAGGTGAGCCCTATAAAACCCTAAGAGCTCTCCCTGACTGCTATGCACATGCAAGGGTCTGTATGGTAGACAATTGCATTCCCGCGTACCTAATACTGTGTGACACCTGAAAATGAAAAAAAAATAGTGAGGGGACACGACCACCGGCTCCCTGCACTTAATACGGACAGAGTCAGGGTCACCTAGAATCAAGCCAGCAAGGAAACACAATAAAGTAAAAGACTTATCTGTACAAACAGCAGAAGCAGCCTCTAGCAGTGAACACCTCATCCAGGAAGTAGCATAAAACCGCGAAGTGAGGCAGTATGGGAGGGATTATAAAGGAAGACGATTAGTCGAAATTAGTGACACCTGGCAGAAGGAAAGGAGATGAGAAAATGAAACCAAAACAAAGAACATCATACAAGAGGTAGAGAAAAACGTCTGCCAGATCTTCTCACAGAACTGGCAGTGACAGTGGCTGGAGGTACATTAGGCGGTCAGTGAATAACAATTTTACTGTAAGCCAATGGAGTACAGGCCCCAAAAATTACGCATTCACCTGACAGAAAAGAATAAGCGATTATGTGGCTGGAGGTACATTAGGCGGTCACTGAATAAAAATGTTACTGTCAGCCAGTACAGGCCCCAAAAATTTGTCATTCACCTGTCAGAAAAGAACTTGTGATGATGTTGCTGGAGGTATATTAGGCAGTTACTGGATACACATTTTAAATGTGTGGAGAAAAAGAGGCACAGCACACCAACATCAAAACCTCATCCCAACTGTGAAGTATGGTGGTGGGGGCATCATGGTTTGGGGCTGCTTTGCTGCGTCAGGGCCTGGACGGATTGCTATCATCAAAGGAAAAATGAATTCAAGTTTATCAAGACATTTTGCAGGAGAACTTAAGGCCATCTGTCCACCAGCTGAAGCTCAACAGAAGATGGGTGTTGCAACAGGACAAAGACCCAAAGCATAGAAGTAAATCAACAACAGAATGGCTTAAACAGAAGAATATACGCCTTCTGGAGTGCCCCAGTCAGAGTTCTTACCTCAACCCGATTGAGATGCTGTGGCATGACCTCAAGAAAGTGATTCACACCAGACATCCCAAGAATATTGCTGAACTGAAACAGTTCTGTAAAGAGGAATGGTCAAGAATTACTCCTGACCGTTGTGCACGTCTGATCTGCAACTACAGGAAATGTTTGGTTGAAGTTATTGCTGACAAAGGAGGTTCAACCAGTTATTAAATCCAAGGGTTCACATACTTTTTCCACCTGCACTGTGAATGTTTACATGGTGTGTTCAATAAAAACATTGTAACATTTAATTCTTTGTGTGTTATTAGTTTAAGCAGACTGTGATTGTCTATTGTTGTGACTTAGGCCTCATGCACACGACTGTTGTGTGCATCCGTGGCCGTTGTGCAGTTTTCCTTTTTTTTTTTTCACGGACCCATTGACTTTCAAAAAAAAATAAAAAATAGGAAAATGCACCGTTTTGCAGCCGCATCCGTGATCAGTGTTTCCTGTCCGTCAAAAAAATATGACCTGTCCTATTTTTTTGACGGACAACGGTTCACGGACCCATTCAAGTCAATGGGTCCATGAAAGAACACGGATGCACACAAGATTGGCATCCGCGTCCGTGATCCGTGGCCGTAGGTTACTTTCATACAGACGGATCCGAAGATCCGTCTGCATAATAAAAGCTTTTTCAGAGATGAGTTTTCACTTCGTGAAAACTCATATCCGACAGTATATTCTAACACAGAGGCATTCCCATAGTGATGGGGACGCTTCTAGTTAGAATATACTACGAATTGTGTACATGACTGCCCCCTGCTGCCTGGCAGCACCTGATCTCTTACAGGGGGCTGTGATCCGCACAATTAACCCCATAGGTCTGCCCCCTATAATAGATCAGGGGCTGCCAGGCAGCAGGGGGTAGACCCCCCTCTCTCCCCAGTTTTAATTTAATTGGTGGCCAGTGCGCCCCCCCCCCCCCCCCGGACCCCCCTCCCTCTATTGTATTATTTTCATTGGTGGCACAGTGTGCGGCCGCCCCCCCTCCCTCTATTGTATTATTTTCATTGGTGGCACAGTGTTCGGCCTCCCCTTACTTAGCAATATTAGAAGCATCATACTTACCTGCTGCGCTGTCTGTGACCGGCCGGGAGCTCCTCCTACTGGTAAGTGACAAATCATTAAGCAATGCGCCGCACAGACCTGTCACTTACCAGTAGGAGGAGCTTCCGGCTGGTCACAGACAGCGCAGCAGGTAAGTATGAGGCTTCTAATATTGCTAAGTAACCATGGCAACCAGGACTGCAGTAGCGTCCTGGTTGCCGATCGGAGCCCCAGCGATTAAACTGGTTGTGTGCATGAGGTCTTAGATGAAGATCAGATCACATTTTATGACCAATTTGCGCAAAAATCCATATCATTCCAAAGGGTTCACATACTTTTTCTTGCAACTGTATATAGACAAATTTTCATCATATATTTGCTAATTTGTGAATTTGCTATATTCGTACACTAATATTTGTATAATGCACATGCGAAAGGGCGTGGCCTAAATCCGGAACTATTTTCAAACTACTCGAAGATTTTAGAAGATTGGAAAAGATGGTGGGAAGCAATTTCCGCGACGTTGAGACAGAACTAGTAATCACAAGTATTTTGACATTACAGCAGTGTATTTGATTACATTTCACATGCATGTCAGACCAGTCGCTTTATATGCAGATAGTGTTATAAAATATTTGTGATTGCGAAAATCGCCACTTATGATCTAAATTTTTTCAAAATACATATACCTTCACTTTTTATCAGGTCTAAGTAGATATTACTGTTTGGTGGACTAAGTATTGTTGTGACATCACAACACTATGACAATAGCATGTATGTATGGACAGGAGAGAAATATCTCACATGCACATTGCACATTCATTTTCCTGCCACAGACTATATACCCCCCCACACACACACACACACACACACACACACACACACACACACAAACACAGTCTATAGATTACAGTTTGTGTTCTGTTGGTCTGGACCCAGGAGAAGCTTTCTTTGTATTATTACCAGTATTTGCTGGTTCATTTAGAGTTACCGAGGGTGCACCACAGGGAGGCGAACCAGCTTTACACCCCATACCGTAACGTCACTTCACTCAGACCCTGCACACATACAATCGCAATACAATCCCATCTTATAATGGTAACATAAAATCTAATATTTCCCCTTCAAACACTTAAATACTTTTTGATGTTTTGTTGAGGACATTATTTTCAATACTTGTATTAAAAAAAATTGGTATTATATGCTTGTGTCTTTATCCTGCAGCGGATGTTGGTGCGGGGCTATGACTGCACCCAGGTCCAGGAAGAGAAGTGGAGGATCGTGAAGGAGATCCATACAGAGCTGAAAGAAAAATTCAAGATCAATCATCCCAGGATGGCAGTCTTAAAAAAAATGGTTCGATCTGAAGCGCAGGCACAATGGCTGGATCACATAGATCACGGAGGCACAATGGCTGGATCACAGAGATCCGTAACCGCACATGCCCAGGTACGTACTTGGGCATGTGCGGTTACGGATCTCTGTGATCCAGCCATTGTATATAAAAACCACTTAATCAGTATTTTGTGGAAGCAGGTATATCGCACTCCTCAATCTGTATTTTGTGGAAGTAGGGATATAGAACCCCTTAATCAATATTTTGTGGAAGCAGGTATATCGCAGGCCTCAATCAATATTTGGTGGAAGCAGGTATATTTCACCCCTCAATCAGTATTTTGTGGAAGTAGGTATATCAAACCCTTTAATCAGTATTATGTGAAAGCAGGTATATCAATCCCCTTAATCAGCATTTTGTGGAAACAGAACCCCTTAATCAATAATTTGTAGAAGCAGGTATATCGCACCCCTCAATCAGTATTTTGTGGAAGCAGGTATATCAAACCCCTTAATCAGTTTTTTTAGGGGCAACAGGTATATCACACTCGTTGCAAATAGTTGTTCCAATAGCACTTGTCCCTCTATATACCTGCGGTATCGCAGAAGATCTGCACGCAACTGCTGCACAATACAAATGCACTATATACTGTGGGGATTCGCTCTGGTAGGCAGAGTAAGCGGACCCAGTACAGAGGCAAAAGCAAGGTTGTAAAGCAAAGTTAAGTGTTTATTCACACATAGGAAAAAACAAGCCAAAAGTAACGGTGTTCAGTTTTGGTGCCTGTGCACACCACACAAAGTCCACAGTGCAAAAAGCCTTCACCTGGTCAGCAGATTTCCACCCGCAGTCCACAGCAGGCTTTAGAGGCCTGTTTCCCCAGCATGCGGCTCTCACACATAGATGGCCTCAGTGTCTCAAGACACAGACTCCACAGCTTCTCTGTCATGGAGGATAATCCACACCAGCTGAACGTGCTGGCTGGGTTTTTATATCCCAGCCAAAACCCGGCCTGGAACCGTGGGGAACAGCCACCCACCCTGCTCTTTGGCTGCTCCCAATAAGAACTGGCCCAGATCCGCCTTACAGCCATACTAACAGCTGAAGTGTCAGACTGCAACTGCAAAACTGACACTTCAGGGAAAAACCCGGTTCTTACCTCACCGAGGCCAGGAACCTCGGTGACACGTATCTTCCGTCAATGACGGCCCCTTGTTCCTTCTTACAATACTTTCTATGTTAGAAAGTATATTATAGGTATATCACACCCCTAAATATTTTTTTTTTGGGGCAACAGATGTATCAGACCAGTTGCAATTAGTTATTCCATTAGCGTTTGTCCCTCTATATAGCTGCGGTATCGCATCAGAACCGCACACAACTGCTGCACATCACAAATGCACTATAATATACTTTCTATGTTAGAAAGTATATTATAAGTATATTACACTGCTCAGTATATCACACCTATCGATAGCACACCTATACCAGTTCTTAAAAGGACTTTTGTGGCCCTATTAGCTAGCGTTTGGTGTCCCTAACAGTCTGTCCCTGCTCTACAAAGCAACCTCTCCCTACACTGGCAAAACACATAATGTAAAATGGCGGCCAGATCGGGTTCTGTTATAGGGTGGAGGTGTGTCCATGTGCTGAAACGTCTCAATTGGCTGTCCTGTCCCACCCGATGAATGTGTCATGGGTTAAAGTTCGGTGCAATGCAATAGAATATGGCGCATGCGAACATCGTCATATGTTTGCATGATCGGCGAATCGCAAACCCGCAAAGTTCGCAGTGAAACGACCGCCGGGCGAACCGCAAGGCCATCTCTAGTGTCTGGTATTGCAGCTTTAGCTCTGTTGGAGTGAGCTGAGCTACAATGCTACCGGCTGTAAGAAATCAGCCATGCTTTTTAATCCCTTAGGGCAGTGGTCAGCAAACTGCGGCTCTAGAGCCACATGCGGCTCTTTAGCCCCCTGATATTGGCTCTTCCAGGTGCGGGCTCACATGTACAGTGCGATAGCATTTTCGTTGCCCGTAGCAAAAATAGGCAGGAGGGTGAAGACCAGGAAGCGGTGAAGGCTCTGTACTCACCGCTTCCTGGTCCTCGGTTGTAGGCTGTGCAGAGCTGCGCACAGTGTGAGGCGCTCTGTGACGTCACACTGTGCACGCCAGTTCACAGCAAAGCCGACAGCAGGAGGAACACAGAGCGCGGGTGGTGAGGAGCAGCGGCATCCAGGAGCCAGAGAGGTAAGTGCTTTTTTATTTTATGAAACTTGGGGCTGATCTGAGGCAATGGGGTGATGAGAATCATAATGGGGGATATGAGAGGCATCATGGGTGATGAGAGGCATCATGGATGATAATGGGGATGATGAGAGGCATCATGGATGATAATGGGGATGATGAGAGGCATGGGGCTCTTATCTGAGGTCTGATTGAGGGGGTCATTTTTTTTGGGGTCTGAGCTGACGTCTGATCTCAGGGAGGTCTTATTAACATTGGGGTTCTGATTAGTGGTCTGACCTGAGATGTAATGAAAAATATTTTTTTCCATATTGTCCTCCTCTAAAACCTACGTGCGTCTTATAGGGTGAAACGTTTTGGAGTGAAAGAAGATGTAGTGTCGAGGATTGAGAAAGGTATGTTCAGATGGTTAGGAATACCCTTATGAAGTAAATAACAATGTACCTTCCTATATATTTGAAGTTTAAAATATAAAATCGCTGTTTTGTCGATATTTGGCTCATTTTACTAATAAGTTTGCCCACCACTGCCTTAGGGTATGGCCAAACAGTCAGGTTACTGGATGCAGTTTTGGAAGCCAAAATCAGGAGTGGATCATAAAAGAGAAGTCGTATCTGTCCTTTGGCTTCCAAAACTGCATCCAGAAACCTCACCGTGTGGCCGTACCCTTACAGCCTCTTTAGCACTTGCATATCTTATTGGCACTTTTCATTTTACCATAGCTTGCATTGGAAAATGTGATAAAAATCTTTGTGTGTTGAAACTGGAAAAAATGCCAAGGTTTTTGGGGTTTTGTTTTTACAACATTTACCATGTGCTAAAAATGACATGACAAGCTTATCCTGCGGGTCAGTATGATTACAGAAATACCAAATTGATATAGATTTTATTGTTTTACTACTTTTAAAGGGAATGTATCATCAGCAAATGACCTTAAATCACATTTTTGTCTGAGTTATTGTAATTTTCCATGTCATAATCAATATTTTTAAAGTTTCATTTTTTTTTATAAATTTGTAAAATATGTATAATCCTGCAATTTTTTACGATGGCCACTAGGTATAATTATAGGTCATGATTTTCTGTTCTGTACAGGTAAATTTTTATTAGTTATTATTGTCATTACAGACAGGATTACAGTGATATCAGCTCCCACCTGACCTCTGCACAGGCCACATGCCTAGGAAACTGTCCCAGGTCCCCTCCTGATATTTTAGGTAAAAAGTGCCGTATTTTATTTATTTATTTGTTAAATAACAATAGTGACCTGGAAAAATAATGGTTTTACGTAGCTGTCTACAGAGCTGTGTGAAGGATTGTTTTTTGGAGGGCGAACAGTTTTTTGGGGTGGGACAAAGTTAAAAAAAATAGTGAATCATAGAGTTTTCCCATTATGTCAGACACTGCTCAGGAAAAATATTTTAAAATGTGAATCGTTTGAACATTTTACCAGTTATCTTTATTGTTTTTTGCTGTTTATTTTTATATGTAAAATTGGTAAAGTTGGGGGTAATTTGTATTATTTTTGTGTTTTTCACATTTTTTTTAAAAGCTTTTACTGTAATGTTTAACCCATCAGGGGACTTTAACATGCAATCTTCTGATTTCTTGTCCCATAGACCGCAATAGGATACTATTGCGCTCTATGGCATTCTGACGGCCTGTACCCGCCACGCATGGAGTGGACTCAGTGTGTGAGCCCGCTTCATACACTTTACATTGCACTGTGGCATACAGTTACATTATGGTACATGTGGGGGTTAAACAGTCCTCCCCCACATGAATTTTTGGAGTACATGATGGTAGTAACCCTGAGGAAGGAGCCAAACTTGTCTTAATAAAATAATTTTACAGGTTTAGAAAAAGATGGCTGCTTTCTTCCAGAAACAGCACCACCTCTGCCCACAGGTCGTGTGTGGTATGGGGGTAGTTACCTCAGTGGAGCTGAATTACAGTACTAGCCAGAAATCCATGGGGGCACTGTTTCTGGAAGAAGACAGTCATGTTTTTCTAATCTTGCACAACCCCGTCTATATTTCAGGATATAGATCTATTTTTTTTTATGTTGCTTACTTATTGAGTAATAGCTGCACTTGATATGCAGGTAACGTGGAGCCTCCAGCAAACACATTTTATAGCTTTAAGATGAATTAATGAATTACTAATGATCCCAAATATATGCAGTACTGTTGTTATTTTAGGTTAGTGCAAGCTTCTACTAATCCTGTATATCTATATATTCAGCATATCTACCTGCCAAAACTCCTGAAGCAACATTCAAAACAAATGATTCCATATCCAGATTTATAAATGTCTTCATAACCCTCTCCATAAATATTCTGATTCATTTCTAAAGCCCTCGTGCCGCATTCAAGTTGCATTTTATCTTTCATAACTATCAGTGAGCTGATTTTCCAATATGTTTTCTATTCTATTCTTACTCGGACTTGTTCCAACAGTGACCTAAGACTTATTTCACACGAGTAATATGGCGTGAGTCGGGGTCTGTCCATGGAAAAATTGATGGTTTTACATGCAGGTTGAATCAGTTTTGTCTGTGATTTCGTTCGGTGTTTCGTTTTTTTTTTCCACGAGGATTTTTTCAGTTTTTTATGCGTTTTTCAAGCGCTTAAAGAATAACAAAAAAATAATCATTTGAGATAAGCAAAGTTCTTTAAAATTTGATTTGGCTGCTTTTAAGAATTTTGCAAAAAATAATTTGCTTTGTGATGGAATACTTCGTAAACGAAGCGCATTTCTTTGTAAATAGCAGGTGCAAAGTTGCGCTGCCCCTGTCATTGAACTCCTCAGATGCCGCATTCATCGCTGAATGGGGCATCTGAGATCCATATTAACCCCTTAAGGACTCAGCCCTATTTCACCTTAAGGACTTGGCCATTTTTTGCAAATCCGACCAGTGTCACTTTAAGTGCTGATAACTTTAAAACGCTTTGACTTATCCAGGCCATTCTGAGATTGTTTTTTCGTCACATATTGTACTTCATGACACTGGTAAAATTAAGTAAAAAAAAAATCTTTTTTATTTATAAAAAATACCAAATTTACCAAAAATCTGTAAACAATTGCAAATTTCAATTTCTCTACTTGTATAATACGGTACATAGTAATACCTCCAAAAATAGTTATTACTTTACATTCCCCATATGTCTACTTCGTGTTTGGATCATTTTGGTAATAATATTTTATTTTTTGGGGATGTTACAAGGCTTAGAAGTTTAGAAGCAAATCTTGAAATTTTTCAGAAATTTTCAAAAACCCAATTTTTAGGGACCAGTTCGGGTCTGAAGTCACTTTGCGAGGCTTACATAATAGAAACCACCCAAAAATGACCCCATTCTATAAACTACACCCCTCAAGGTATTCAAAACTGATTTTACAAACTTTGTTAACCCTTTAGGTGTTCCACAAGAATTAATGGAAAATAGAGATACAATTTCAAAATTTCACTTTTTCGGCAGATTTTCCATTTTAATAATTTTTTTCCAGTTACAAAGCAAGGGTTAACATGGCAGGGCGCAGAAGGAAAGGAATGCCATACAGTTTTTGGAAGGCAGGTTTTGCTGGACTGTTTTTTTTGACACCATGTCGCATTTGAAGCCCCCTGATGCACCCCTAGAGTAGAAACTCCATAAAAGTGACCCCATCTAAGAAACTACACCCCTCAAGGTATTCAAAACTGATTTTCCAAACATCATTAACCCTTTAGGTGTTCCACAAGAGTTATTGGCAAATGGAGATGAAATTTCAGAATTTCAATTTTTGGGCTAATTTTCAATTTTAATAATTTTTTCCCAGTAACAAAGCAAGGGTTAACAGCCAAACAAAACTCAATATTTATGGCCCTGATTCTGTAGTTTACAGAAAGATCCTATATGTGGTCGTAAACAGCTGTACGGGCACACGGCAGGCCGCAGAAGGAAAGGAATGCCATACGGTTTTTGGAAGGCAGATTTTGCTGGACAGTTTTTTTTGACACCATGTCCCATTTGAAGCCCCCTTGATGCACCCCTAGAGTAAAAACTCCCAAAAAGTGGCCCCATTTTAGAAACTCATGGATAGGGTGGCAGTATTGTTGGTACTAGTTTAGGGTACATATGATTTTTGGTTGCTCTATATTACACTTTTTGTGAGGCAAGATAACAAGAAATAGCTGTTTTGGCACTGTTTTTATTTTTTGTTATTTACAACATTCATCTGACAGGTTAGATCATGTGGTATCTTTATATACCAGGTTGTCACGGATGCGGCGGTACCTAATATGTATACTTTTTTTTTATTTATGTAAGTTTTACACAATGATTTCATTTTTGAAGCAAAAAAAAAATTATGTTTTAGTGTTTCCATAGTCTGAGAGCCATAATTTTTTCAGTTTTTGGGCGATTACCTTGGGTAGGGTATGATTTTTGCGGGATGAGATGACGGTTTTATTGGCACTATTTTGGGGTGCATGTGACTTTTTGATCGCTTGCTATTACACTTTTTGTGATGTAAGATGACAAAAAATGGTTTATTTATCACAGTTTTTATTTTTTACGGTGTTCATCTGAGAGGTTAAGTCATGTGATATTTTTATAGAGGCGGTTGCTACGAACGCGGCGATACCAAATACAGTGGGGGAAATAATTATTTGACCCCTCACTGATTTTGTAAGTTTGTCCAATGACAAAGAAATGAAAAGTCTCAGAACAGTATCATTTCAATGGTCGGTTTATTGTAACAGTGGCAGATAGCACATCAAAAGGAAAATCGAAAAAATAACTTTAAATAAAAGATAGCAACTGATTTGCATTTCATTGAGTGAAATAAGTATTTGAACCCCTACCAACCATTAAGAGTTCTGGCTCCCACAGAGTGGTTAGACACTTCTACTCAATTAGTCACCCTCATTAAGGACACCTGTCTTAACTAGTCACCTGTATAAAAGACACCTGTCCACAGAATCAATCAATCAAGCAGACTCCAAACTCTCCAACATGGGAAAGACCAAAGAGCTGTCCAAGGATGTCAGAGACAAAATTGTAGACCTGCACAAGGCTGGAATGGGCTACAAAACCATTAGCAAGAAGCTGGGAGAGAAGGTGACAACTGTTAGTGCGATTGTTCGAAAATGGAAGGAGCACAAAATGACCATCAATCGACCTCGCTCTGGGGCTCCACGCAAGATCTCACCTCGTGGGGTGTCAATGGTTCTGAGAAAGGTGAAAAAGCATCCTAGAACTACACGGGAGGAGTTAGTTAATGATCTCAAATTAGCAGGGACCACAGTCACCAAGAAAACCATTGGAAACACATTACACCGCAATGGATTAAAATCCTGCAGGGCTCGCAAGGTCCCCCTGCTCAGGAAGGCACATGTGCAGGCCCGTCTGAAGTTTGCCAATGAACACCTGAATGATTCAGAGAGTGACTGGGAGAAGGTGCTGTGGTCTGATGAGACCAAAATAGAGCTCTTTGGCATTAACTCAACTCGCTGTGTTTGGAGGAAGAAAAATGCTGCCTATGACCCCCAAAACACCATCCCCACCGTCAAGCATGGGGGTGGAAACATTTTGCTTTGGGGGTGTTTTTCTGCTAAGGGCACAGGACAACTTATTCGCATAAACGGGAAAATGGACGGAGCCATGTATCGTGAAATCCTGAGCGACAACCTCCTTCCCTCTGCCAGGAAACTGAAAATGGGTCGTGGATGGGTGTTCCAGCACGACAATGACCCAAAACATACAGCAAAGGCAACAAAGGAGTGGCTCAAGAAGAAGCACATTAAGGTCATGGAGTGGCCTAGTCAGTCTCCGGACCTTAATCCAATCGAAAACCTATGGAGGGAGCTCAAGCTCAGAGTTGCACAGAGACAGCCTCGAAACCTTAGGGATTTAGAGATGATCTGCAAAGAGGAGTGGACCAACATTCCTCCTAAAATGTGCGCAAACTTGGTCATCAATTACAAGAAACGTTTGACCTCTGTGCTTGCAAACAAGGGTTTTTCCACCAAGTATTAAGTCTTTTTTTGTTAGAGGGTTCAAATACTTATTTCACTCAATGAAATGCAAATCAGTTGCTATCTTTTATTTAAAGTTATTTTTTCGATTTTCCTTTTGATGTGCTATCTGCCACTGTTACAATAAACCTACCATTGAAATGATACTGTTCTGAGACTTTTCATTTCTTTGTCATTGGACAAACTTACAAAATCAGTGAGGGGTCAAATAATTATTTCCCCCACTGTATGTATACTTTTTTTTTATTTATGTAAGTTTTACACAATAACAGTTTTTTTAAAACAAAAAAAAATGATGTTTTAGTGTCTCCATATTCTGAGCCATCGTTTTTTTATTTTTTGGGCGATTGTCTCAGGTAGGGGCTCATTTTTTGCGGGATGAGGTGACGGTTAGATTGGTACTATTTTGGTGGGCAAATGCCTTTTTGATCGCTTGCTGTTGCACTTTTTGTGATGTAAGGTGACAAAAAAATTGTTTATTTAGCACAGTTTATTTATTTTTTTTTTTTACGGTGTTCATCTGAGGGGTTAGGTCATGTGATATTTTTATAGAGCCGGTCGATACGGACGCGACGATACCTAATATGTATACTTTTTTTCCCCCCTATGTTTTACCAATTTTTTTTGGAACTCTCTGCCTGAGGTGAGGTGATGGTGAGTACAATAAAGGAATTCAAGAGGGGCCTGGATGTGTTTCTGGAGCGTAATAATATTACAGGCTATAGCTACTAGAGAGGGGTCGTTGATCCAGGGAGTTATTCTGATTGTCTGATTGGAGTCGGGAAGGAAATTTTTATTCCCCTAAAGTGAGGAAAATTGGCTTCTACCTCACAGGGTTTTTTTGCCTTCCTCTGGATCAACTTGCAGGATAACAGGCCGAACTGGATGGACAAATGTCTTTTTTCGGCCTTATGTACTATGTTACTATGTTATTTGGGGAAAATGACGTTTTGGTTTATTTTTACTTGAATGTAAAAAAAATTTGGGGGGAAAACTTTTTTTTTCACTTTATTTTTTGTCCCACTTTGGGACTTGAACTTTGGGGGGTATATTCCTTTACAATGCATTCCAATACTTCTGTATTGGAATGCATTGGCTGTATGAGTAATACTGTGTGTATTACTCATACAGCTTCCTACCTGTAAGATCCAGGGGGCTGGATCTCACAGGCTCGTCACCGGAAGGCAGCGCGATGCCTTCCTTAGACATTGCGCTGCCTTCCATGCCATCGGGTCCCCCCTACAGCCGCACGGGGATCCGATGGCACCGCCCGATCGCCGCCGCAACCGCAGGTAAAGCCGCAAACCGCAGGTCTGAATTGACCTGCGGTTTGCGGCGATCGCCGATACGGGGGGGGGTCACATGACCCCCCCGGCACTGTGACAGGATGCCCGCTGAATGATTTCAGCGGGCATCCTGTCCCGATTAACCCCCGCCTTGCCGCAATCGCTGTTTAAACCCATGACGTACCGGTACGTCATGGGTCCTTAAGGGGTTAAAGCATTTTACTCTTTGCAACTTCGTGAACTTCGATTTGCTCAATGCTAAAAACAATCTACATCTCCTAGGAAACATCAGTAAAAAACGCATTGTCTTCGTTTTTAACGCAAGCCCCATTCATTCCTATAGAGCCACAGAGTAAAAAACACACAATATAAAACATGCTGCAATTTTTCCTGAACACAGAGATGATCAGTGATAAACAATGCTCATGTGCACTGATCTATTGAAATGAATGGGTGAGGATTTAGTCCGGACGGAGGTCTTAAAGGGCATCTGTCTGCAGATTTGTCCCTATGACACTGGCTGACCTGTTACATGTGCACTTGGCAGCTGAAAGCATCTGTGTTGGTCATTGTGAGTCAAATGATGTTTTAATATATGCAAATGAGCCTCTAGGAGCAACTGGGGCGTTGCCATTACTCTTAGAGGCTCTGCTCTCTCTGCAACTACCATGCCCTCTGCACTGAGATTAACAGGAGTAGGCAGTGAAAAGCAAGGAAGGAGAACCATCTTGCTATGAGTCAAAGTCTGACTTTTTAACAAGCCTCGGAACGTGACAAGGGGAAATAGCTCTGAACACTGTATAGCGGTATTTATTAAGCACCTTATGATGGCATTGTGCACTTCATGGTGGTATTATTTGAGCTCTGTACATATTATTTATGCACTGCATGGCGATACCATTTGAGCATTACATATGCAGATTTTTTGGGGGAGCATAGAAAGTTTCCTAGTCCATAACATTTCTAGGATAAAAATAATGACAAAAAATGTTAATCATTATTTATTTGCAATGTTTTTTTTAAATAAAATTTAAATCTGTCAGCATCATCAGATTCTAAAGTGAATACTGAACTTTAGTCCAAAAAGGTAGAGAATCGTAGCTAAGACCAAAACACAGGGGGGGGGGGGGGGGGCAGACTTCAACCTAAAATACTAGCTTGTGTGACTCGCCGTGCGTAAAAGTATATTTTGTTATAAACAGGTTTTAACAGCCAATCATATAACACAAATTATACATAGTAAAGTATTTCAGGATTCGACTTTATTGAAAAGTTCCTGTGCTGCTCATGTATGCCGTCTCCTAACAGTAGTGTATAGATGACCCTGGGAGACCTGTCAGCTGAAAGAATTTCATGTTGTTTGAAAGGTGAATTGTTTCCATAGAAACACAACAGGGATTTCCTAGAGGTCACATCCTAGAGGTCACATAGCACAGTAGTTACAAGTAGCCGTACGTTCTTTACCTCTGTGCACATAGCCTTCATGTACATATGCTAATTCCACAGGAGATATACTGTATATTGTTTTATTTACTCCAAATTTTTACTTAAAATTCTACTTACTTTAAGCTACTTTTTAATTTACTCTAAACCTTTGCTTAAAGTTCTATTTTAAGCTACTTTCATGGTATGTTAAGTAGACACATCTTAAAATTATAATCAGGGGATCAAGATTTGATCATGAGAACCTAATAGGATATTCCTCAAAATTGATATTATTATCTGTCCACGGGACATGTGATAAATTTCAAGCCCCACTGGTGGGATCCCTACCAATCACCAGAACAGGGATCCTGAGGGCCTGCAGCCCTCCTCACTGTGGGCTTGAATAGGTCAACATTTGCCCTTCCACTCCCTTCAATCTTTATTGAGCTGACGAAAACAGCTGAGCTCTGTACTTGTCTCCATCGGTCCAGTGGATTTTGAATAGACTGGCACTGTCCATGCTTAACCACAGCTCCATTCAAACTTCTCACTGCTGGCAGTTTCAGTTGTGGGCCCCCCAGTGATCAGACATTTATCACCTTTTCTGTGAATAGGTAGATTTCAATTATCGAAATAAACTCTACTTTTTTTGTCCAGATCTAATTCTAAAATATATATTGACTTATTGTAGAACAAATCACTGGGTTTACAAGACCAGGGAGCAAAGTCAGAAGGTCCAGCCATTCTTTTGTTTCTAACCCGTTACAGAGGTATGGACTTTTCCAGAGCGAAACCCCTGGTTGCTGATCTGCAATAGTCGCTGGGCAGATTGGCCAGAGATTTGTAACAGTACCACAAAGGGAACTAAATCCATGTCCATAATCCTGTAGGTCAGGGTCAGGTTAAGGAAAATTATTGCAGAACAAGAAACCAGACACAGGGTTAAGACAGAAAGCATATAGTCAGGAGTCAAGCCAAGTCAAACCAGAGAAAGCAAAAGGTGCTCAGTCATAGGTTGAGTCTATTTGAATTTGGCACTCCCCGACTCTTTAGGAGCCCCATAGTAGGTAACAATACAGAAGGTTGATCTTGTGGATAGTATAAAGGTACCCATACACTTATAGCTGTTGATGGAACTCCCCTATACACAACCAAGTGTTTTTAATGAGTACATGGGAAAAACTCTCTGCCAGCGAACTCTGGTGGAGGCTTATCTGCCTTAAGAACAAAGGGATCAGTCAGGAATGATCCTCAGGAATGGGAAACTCAGGAATGGGAGTTTCTATACACTTTAGGCTGTCATCTGGTCTCACAAAAAACTTCAGGTTCAGCTGACCTTAGTATGCTGTGTATGGTGGCTATAAGTGGAAAGTGTTCAGTTATGTCTATATTAGTGTTGATCGAGCAACATAGTGCTCAGGTGCTTGGGGGGCTCGGCCGAACACCTCGGGATGCTCGGGTGCTCGGCACAATGGAAGTCAATGGGAGAACTCGAGCATCAAACCAGGCACCCTCTGCTCTGAAGAGGGGAGGGTGTCTGGTTCATAGGAGAAGTTCCTAAATTGATAGAAACACCACTGAAATGGTTCGAGAACAGCATGAGGTGGATGTCTGGATGGATCTTGGACTCCCAGGTCACTGCTGGGAACGATGTTGTTCGAGTTGTACGCCAATTTTACAGATTCACAATAATACGCACAAAACCGAAGATAAAATCGATTTTAGACAGAGGAAACATTTTTGGAAACATTCTTTCCTGTATATTTACTTGTATATAAAGTGCAAGTGGTGCCAAAAATTACAAGGAAGAGGCACTCCAGTACAACCTGTATATCACATAAAGGAGGGCCTCATTCACATTGTGGTACAATTGTTGATGTAGTGGGACTCCTACACTCATAATGCCTATGCACTAAGTGAAAGGGCTGCCAAACATTATAAGGAACTGGCGCTCCAATACACCCTTTATTACACATAAAGGAGGGCATCATACACCCTTGAAAAATTATGATTGATGGCCTGCTGGTGAGCTGACCCTCTAAAAAATTATATGTGAGGGCCTGCAGGTGAGCTGACCCTGTAAAAGATTGTAGATGAAGACCTGCTGGTGAGCTGACCTTCTAAAAAATTATATGCGAGGGCCTGCAGGTGAGCTGACCCTGTAAAAGACTTTAGGTGCGGGCCTGCTGGTGAGCTGACCCTGTAATACATTATATGCAAGGGCCTGAAGGTGAGCTGAACCTGTAAAAGATTGTAGGTGAGGGCCTGCTGGTGAGCTGACCCTCTAAAAAATTATATGCTAGGGCCTGCAGCTGAGATGACCCTGTAAAAGATTGTAAGTGAAGGCCTGCTGGTGAGCTGACCCTCTAAAAAATTATATGCGAGGACCTGCAGCTGAGCTGACACTGTAAAAGATTGTAGCTAAAGGCCTGCTGGTGAGCTGACCCTCTAAAAATTATATGCAAATGCCTCCAGGTGAGCTGACCCTCAAAAAAATTATATGCGAGGACCTGCAGGTGAGCTGACCCTGTAAAAGATTCTAGGTGCGGGCCTGCTGGTGAGCTGACCCTGTAAAATTTTTTAGGTGCGGGCCTGCTGGCGAACTAACCCTGTAAAACATTATTTGTGAGGGTCTGCAGGTGAGCTGACCCTGTAAAAGATTGTAGGTGAGGGCCTGCTGGTGAGCTGACCCTCTAAAAAATTATATGTGAGGGCCTGCAGCTGAGCTGACCCTGTAAAAGACTGTAGGTGAGGGCCTGCTGGTGATCTGACCCTCTAAAAAATTAAAAAATTATATGCAAGGGCCTGCAGGTGAGCTGACCCTGTAAAACATTATATGCAAAGGCATTATATGTGACAAATAAGCATGTTGACATGATGGTAGAGGAGGAGGAGGATGAAGGAGGAAGAGAAAAGGAAGATTCAACCATATACCCTTGTTTGTGGTGGAAGGGGTGCATGGGAATACAGTGTATTCAGTACATTATAAAGAGCACATTTAAAGTGCCTTTATGTTCATCAACTATCCTCTGGTGGAGTCGAGAAGTCATGGTCAATCCAGGCCTTGTTCATTTTTATAAGAGTCAACCTGTCAGCATTTTCAGTTGACAGGCGGATACGCATATCTGTTATAATGCTACCAGCAGCACTAAATACCCACTCAGACAAAACTCTGGCGACAGGGCAGGCCAGCACCTCCAAGGCTTAGAGCGCCAGTTCGTGCCACGTGTCCAGCTTGGACACCCAGTAGTTGTAAGGCATTGAGGGATCATTGAGGAAGCTAGCACTGTCTGCTATGTACTCCTTCACCATCTTTCAAAATTTTTCCCTCCTTGGTACAGTAGGCCACGCATCAGGGTGAGGGTGCTGGCGGGGTGTCATGAAACTGTCTTTGGAGAGTGTTGCCCTGCCTCTGTTGGAACTGCTGTGTGTTCCCCTTATGTCCCCTCCTCGGTTGCCCAAGGAACTGCCGACTCTGACGCCAGCGTTGTCATATGGAAATTTTTGAAAGCTTGTTCTCTTCACTGGAGGAATGAGAGATGAGAAGTTCTCTTTGTAGCGGGTGTCGCGAAGGGTGAACAACCAGTAATTTGTGTTGTCTAAAATGCGTATAACGCGCGGGTCGCTGGAAAGGCAGCCTAACATGAAGTCAGCCATGTGTGCCAGAGTACCAACAGGCAATACTTTGCTGTCATCATCAGGAGGATGACTCCTAATCTCCTCATCCTCTTCCTCCTCTTCTGCCCACCAATGCAGAACAGATGGAATTAAACTTCCATGGGTACTACCCTCTGTAGCGGAGGCAACCGTCTCCTGCTCCTCCTCTTCCTCTTCAAAGTCCAGTTCACGCTGAGAAGACGAACTGAGGGTGGTCTGGCTATCACCCTGTGTAATGTCTTCCCCCATTTCCATCTCTTCCACATGCAAAGCATCGTCCTTAATTGTGAGCAGCCAGCATTTGAGTATACACAGAAGTGGGATGCTTACGCTGAAAATAGCATTATCGCCGCTCACCATCTGTGTTAATTTCTCAAAGTTTCTTAAAACCTCACATCAAACATCCATGCCCACTCCTTGCTTGTGAATAGCGGAAGCTGACTGGAAAGGCGACGACCATGTTGAAGCTGGTATTCCACTACTGCCCTCTGCTGCTTACAAAGCCTGGGCAACATGTGGAACGTGGAGTTCCAGCACCTGTTCACGTCGCACAACAGCCGGTGAGCTGCCAATTTCCAGCTCTGCTGCAGCGTTGACAGACCGGCTGAAGCTGTCGATGACTTGCGGAAATGTGCACACACGCGGCGCACCATCACCAGTAGCTCAGGTAAATTGGGGTAGGTTTTGAGAAACCACTGAACCACTAAGTTGAAGAACTGTGTACATGAGGGGTTAATTGTGCGGATCACAGCCCCCTGTAAGAGATCAGGCGCTGCCAGGCAGCAGGGGGCAGTTATGTACACAGTTCTTAGTATATTCTAACTTGAAGCGTCCCCATCACCATGGGAACGCCTCTGTGTTAGAATATACTGTGAAAACTCAGATCTGAAAAAGCTAATACTATTATTTTCCGTTATAACGGAAAATAATAAAGTGAAGTTCGGATCCCGAACCCGAACTTTTTTTTTAAGTTCGGCTGAACTCCCCGAACCCGAATATCTAGGTGTTTGCTCAATTCTACTCATGAGCTAAAAGTAAGTGGTTGCTGAGAACCAGCAACATAATCATTGCAGCACAGGCCTGGAAAAGAGTTAAATCTACCTGAGAAGAGTCATGGCTATTCATCATCTCCTGCACTCCCCGCTCATCTGCTGCAAGACCCTTCCTAATGTATTGTGATTGTCCATATTGCCTCCTTTGCTGGCTTGATTCATTTTTCCATCACATTATACACTGCTCATAACCAGGGGTTATGACTATCCTGCCACACAGCAGCGGTGGTCGTGCTTGCCCACTATAGGAAAAAGGGCCCACCTTTCTGGTGGCCTGGACCATGGTGGTGCACATAGGCTCACATGTGCAGCAGATCCTATCCCAGCCACCGCATATCTGAGCTGCAGTGGTGGCCATAACCCCTGGAAGGGCAGTGTATAATGTGATGGAAAAATGATTTAAGCTTGCAAAGGAGGCAATATGGACAATCACAATACATTAGTAAGTGCCGTGTATTAACTTTCTCTATATAATAAATGCTATTTGCTGAAGTGAGACAACCCTTTTAAATGCTATATTCATGATCCTGAGAAAAAACAGATGAAAATGGCTAATAAAATTGAAAGCCTATGAAGTGGTCTCCAGCTTTCTAGAGGTTGAAGTTTCTATGTGTCCCAGAGCTCCCCCTCATCGATGGAGACCGTTGACTTGTCTCCATGACATATTAGAGTCTTTTCTATAACTCGATATAAGCTTTAAAGATTTGGTTTTATTCTCTGCAAACAAATAATTGAATACATGTTACTGTGACATTAGTCAAACACACCTTCTGTGCAGTAAAATGAAATCATCTTGTTCTGCCAACGCATTTAACAACTGTTATGCGTTACCTCAGGGCTTGTTTTGACAAGGCACGTTTTCTGAAGGCTAAAAATAAAAAAATATTTTCTAAATGTAAGTGGCTGCGTTCAGTCCTTTCTTTATTATTATTATTATTATTATTATTATTACTATTATTGCTCAGAATCTCCATAGTTAGGAACAAAAAAATGAAAAGAAAGAAAAAAAAGATTTAACATTTTTCATTCTCATTGAAAATTTTGTTTAAAAACTTGACAACTTTCACAAGTAGATTAATTTCTAGTTCTTGGGTGGTCTTTGGGTGATTTATATGCATAAGAACAGATGTCTCACTGGTCTATGGCTTTCCCAAGCTGGGTGTGTTATTAAATCACAGAATTTAGTTGTATGTTAAATGTCCACTTCCTAACTGATTTAAGCTCCGAAAGGTGTTTGACTCCCGACACCCCTACTGATCAGCTGTATGAAGAGGCTGCTGTGCTTCATGACTGCTTGAGCCTCTTCTTAGGCCAGTGACGTCACATTGTCTAGGCACAGCTAAGTCCCATTCAAGTGGTTAGGACTGAGCCGCAATGACAAGTATAGCCGCTTTCCAATGGGTGGTACTGTGCTTGGTAAGCTTTAAGGAGGTCACAGCACTCACCAGAGCTCTAGTAAGCACCCTGGCTTCTTCAAACAGCTTATCGGTGGGGATTCCGGGAGTCGGACCGCTGACAATCTCATATGGATGACCTACCGTATCCTGAGGGTAGGCCATCAACATGAAAATGAACCCCTTTAAATAAATATGCAGGTATACATGACTACACCGTAGATTTACTGTTTGCAGATTTAGGTAGTAGAACTAAAACTGGATGCCCCATTATGGTGCCCAGTTTTACCAATGGAGGATGGAAGGTCTTTGTGTTTGTCTCCCCTACCACTCCATTACCATGATCCTTGAACCAAACTTCTACAAAATTGTATGCTAAAAATGCATTTTCTCTGGAGAGGAAGTCCTGAAGTCTTACTTAGGTTCTCACCACTGAATAACCAAGAAATGGAACCAATCATGACTGGCTTTCCATGGTACGTGTACAGGATGTGCTGCATCAGTGCCATGTATGCCCTTAGTAAGAGCATTCCAATAATCTTGACAAATACAGTAGCATTAATTAAAGAAAATATTATTTTATGGCAACCATTGTGTGTGTCCCTGGAAACAGCAGTCTGAATTCTGCTGAATTATCTTTAGGACTTTGATAGGGAAATAGTAGGAGACCTATAACATTTTGTTATTGTCTATCCCCACCTGAAAAAAATGGTATCTCATATATCAATTAAAACATATACACATCTAAAACAGTTATATTTGTCCAATGTTTTAAAATTTGAAATTAAAATTGTAGTGGTTGTTCTAATAAAAAAAAACTTTTATGATAATGTGATGAATACCACCCCTCGTGCCCGCTGACGTCAACCACGTCGAGCTCACGAGACCTGGTATGATCACAGGGTTTACCAAAAACGTGAAGTTACGCCCTCCAGGGGAGCACGTAAGGTCAGGTTGGTATAGCTTATACACACCTTCTGTCCACGCGGGCACAGAGAGGCAACAAGCTGAGAGAGCCTTTTCACTGCCGCAGTGAAACAGCGACTCCTCAGCCTGGGTATCTGCCACCAGTTCTAGTTTGATATAAGCCCGGTCCGCTAACGGGATTATATAGGGTCAGAAACCAACCCGCGGTAGCTTATAACTAGGCCAAAACACGGACGTGGGGATTCGCGATCGAGATACAAGATAGCACAAGATTAAATTATAGATTTAATCGCCGTATGGGCACACTAGATAATACACAATATACACAGACAATATATACAGTGGTCTGAGGTTACAGATTACAGGTTATATGGTTACAACAGGGTTAAGCAGGGTAAAAGTCAGTTACCAAGTATGATGAAAGTTCCTTGGAGATGTTCTTTGCTGCAGTCCACATGAAGGGCCATGAACTCAGCTATTTCCTGGGTCCCTCTAAACACATGTGTAGGATGCGACCCCTCTTCAGAGAAAAACCCGCCTACTTGCTGGCCCCAGACTTTTAACCTGTAGCCGGCCCCTCCCCTCCCCATGGAGGGGTCCACTCCCCCTCTTCTGGGCTGGCAGCAAATGACCCACAAAACCCTTTAGGGTTCATAGCTCCAGACCAGAGGGTCATAGGGAGATGGTTCTGGGACCAATGGACCTGCCTGGGTTCCGGCTACAAGTAGAGCCCAAACCTGGTACCGTTATGTGGTTTCTATGGGGAGATATGGATATCTCTCTACCCTGACCTAGTCTCAATAAACAAAGACCATGGGAACGTACCTCGTGGCCACCGGGACACAAATATGTATCCGGTTTGCGCCTGCGATGGCCAGGCGGTTCATAATTCCTTATGAACGGTAGGTGCCAACATGTCTGGGAGGTCTCATTGATCCTGGGCAAAGGCAGATACCCCCTGCTGGGGGTTTTCCTGCAATATTCCTTTGGCTCCAAACTGGTTGAGGTGAGGTGTGACCTTCTCCTTGAAGCCTGGACCCCCTGCGGGGGGTGGAAACAAATTTTGCATGTACACTGAGTATGCCAAGAGGCCTGGGGCTTTGATGCAGGGAAGCAGGGCCCTCCTGTGGAGTTCACTCCCTCTGCTATCTGTCAGCACATGGGGGTGTGAGGACATGGCTGACAGTAAATATTAATCCATATTCCTCACAGATAATTTTTGTAAAATAAATTGATATGTATGTAAATGAAAAGAAAAACTGCCTAAAATCCTCCGGGCCTCACGTTAACATTGTTGCCCTGTTAAATAAAGCTCCCAGTTTGGTTACCTAGCAAAGAAAATAAACAAAGAAAAGTATGAAAATAAGGTAACAATTTCATCAGTAATTAAAAGAAAAAATGGCAAACAAAGAGAAAAGTCTTAGTAAAGTTCAAAAGGAAAATACCTTTCATCCTCTTCAAAGACTTGCGGTTAATTGACATTGTGTTGTCGAAAGTAGAATCAAATCAACACATGCTTATGAAAATTCGCTGTCTCCTTACCCAGCCTTTAGAGAAGAGAGATGTGGTGAGCAATATGGTGAGCACAGAGTGTGAGTATCATCGGAGTCAAGTTAGAATGTCTGGAATTTTACAGGTTTGCTTCACAAAGGATATCTCCATCGTTACACTGTGGGGAAGATCTGTGTATGGATACAGTGAAGGCAAAATGTATTTAGGTCCGGTGGTGTAACTTGAAGTTCCTGGATCCCAAAACCTGTCACAGTTCATACAATTACAATCATGTGTAATTTATAGCACTGGTCTCCTCATATGATGTAGAAATACATCATGGAACTAAATTAGCTCCAGGGCCCAGGTGTGACTACAGTACAGATGCACTGCTGTACAGGGCCCATTCACACAGCATTGCTGTGTGTATGAGTCCTTAGAATGTACTTGTCATTTCAGGTGACATTTCAGAATAAGCCATAACACTATATCTGGTAATCATATGTTTTATATTCTGCATTTTTCACCAGTTTTCTCCTCTGCAGGCTTCATTTCTTATTCAGAGTTTTCCCTGACCTAGTGGGCGGAGAGGCTGCTAAGATGTCTCCCCTACAATGCACTCAAATACCAAAGAAATCTTGCTTCCTTACCTCCATCTCACACTCAAAAGCAGCAACAGAGAGAGAATATTTTACAGCAGTACTGAGCAGTGTAGATGTGAATCCACCAATGGGGTGAAACATTGAAACACTAGAAAGTAGAGCAGCATCTGTGTGTGCCTGTCAGTCAGTTTTTTCTCTCTCTGCAGTTGCACTTCCTTCCCCCCTCCTACTCTATAGACCCTATGAGCAACAGCTGTAATCTTATAGAAAAGCTGAAAATCTTTCCTAATGTCTGCCTCTCTCAAGAGCATTTTTTAACATTGTATTGAGAGTGACGTGAGTGATCAGTGCAGGATGCAGATGAGGACTGCATACGTAGAGAGAGAGTCTGATAAGTAGAGAAAGAAGCATTATTGTATTATTGATTTATGCAAAGTTTTTGAAAGAACAGTGACTTGTTAATGCCACTAACAATGTACTGATAAAGGAGATGTTTGATTAAAGTAATTCTCCAGTTCAAAAAGAAATTCACATCAACTGGGGGACGAACAGAATACTTATCTGGCCCACGCCTTTTCCATTTCTTCTGCTGCAGGTCCACCATTTCTCAGGATCCTCCGCTGTCATCCAAGATGGTTGCAACGTTTCCCAGACTACCTGATGCATACTGTGCACCTGCAATTCAAGACATTTCCTGTGTCATGGGGGAACAAGTGAACCCTAAATTTCACCAGCACCTCTGTCCCTGCCTACTAGCACTACCGCTCTAAGTGGCGGACCATAACTAATCGAGGGTCTCTGCTTATTTATTTGCTGGGGTTTACCAGGGAAAGGCAGAGGGAAAAACAATAAAAAATCAACAGGCAGGCACACAAATACTGAGAAAAACCCAGAACTAATGTACTCAAAGTCAAACGCACCAGATCATAACCAAGAGAGAGCAATGAAGCTAGATGAGAAAGCAGATCAGTAAACACTACCAAGCCAAGGTCATACACGAGTGGTCATGTCCAGGTCCAAATATGACAAGCAGAAGCGAGTCAAAGAACTAAGCCAGGACTAAGCCAGGGTCAAACCAGAAGATGCAGAAAAACCAAATCAGAATCTATGAATCAGGGTCAAAAGGAGTAGCCAAAGTCAGAAGTCAGGAGGTCAGAACAATCCACAATCCAAAGCACTGGTGAGGTATATAGAACCATTCAAAGGCAATCTATGACCAGCAGATTGCCTGTTTAAATACCTTGCACTTCCTGGTGACATGATGCACTGGTTGGTCATGTGACAAGCCCAGCGTCACGTGATCTATGACATCAGAACACCTGACATGTGAAATCAAACTGTCTCCCTGGCAACCGGACCCGGCAGGTACACGGAGAACCGTGTCTGCCGGCGTTGGTAGTGACATCCTGCTTGTTCATCTCTGCCCTTGGATTGGCCAGCACTGCTCACTTGAGTACACAGTACACACCAGGTAGTGTGAGAAGTTGTGCCACCATCTTGGATGACAGAGCCTGAGGATTGTTAAATCTGCAACAAATTTTTTTTTAAAGCACGGCACCAGGTTAGTGTTCTGTTCATTCCCCAGTTAATGTGATTTTTTTTCTTCTTGAACCAGAAGGTCGAAGCAGCCTTCTGTACAGTATATGGACTGTATTAAGTGCTCCCCTTCGTACATGTGTCTGGGGCTGAGTTGTAACACCTAACAGCCAGTGGGTAAAAAAGGCACTGATTCTGGAAAAAAAATTATCAGACTTATTTTTGTAATCTGATGTGTATCTTCTAATGAAAATATGTAAAAAAAAAAAGGAATAGTGATACATAGTGTTTTTAAAGCAGCAAATACCTTCTAAAACTGTGTGGCAGTCAGCAGATCTGATTAAAATTGATTCACAGAAGAAGCAAACTGCCATTAGTGCACAAACTCTGTATGTGTGGAAATAATCTGTTCATTTTACACTTCTTTCCAAACTAAAAAAATATTGCCAATGGCTATCAGTCATTGAGAATCTGACAGATGACAACAGATTTTCCTTCTAGAGTTCAGCCAGGAAAATCAGCCAAGAGTCCTCACAGAGTCCAACCCATGAGTTAGAATAGTAGGTGAAATTAAAATATTTTTAGCATAGTTTTCGTGTATGGATTCTTGTTGATGGAATATAATTTTGTTACATATTACTCCCATGTCCATACATTTACCACTTGAGACCACCCACAGACTTTAAATATCCGGGCGGTCAGCATCTAACACTGTATGGATTATCTTGAGGGTCCTTGAAGAGCTAGTGGGAAGCTGGCTGCCATTGGTTCTCCATAGAGAGGGCAAGGTCGGTTTATTGCCATCCCTGCCTTCTCCAGTGTTGTATATACAGTGCTCAATGAGCTCTGCATATACAGATCAGAAATCAGCAATGTCTGTTCCTGGTTCGGTCCTAGAGATCATGTGATCGCTGGGGCCCAGGTATCTGCAAGAGCCGGGATGCCTAGAGGCTCTGCTCTCTCTGCTACTGCGGAGCCCCTTATATTTTGATTGACTTTAGGAAAAGTCAAGACCAGGGGTGTTCACGTTTACACCACCTGCCCGTGTCACTCAAAGTGGAGAGGGTGCAGCAGTTGCAGAAAGAGTAATGGCCTCGTTGTGCCTAGAGGCTCATTTGCATATATTAAAACATCATTTTTATCAGCAATGCCAGCACATATGAAGATGGGACCAACACAGATGTCTTCAGCTGCCAAGTGCACATGTAACAGGTCAGCCAGTGTCATAGGTACAAATGTGCTGACAGATGCCCTTTAAAGAGGACCTTTCACTTGTAAAAACTATGTGAACTGAGTATGCTGCCATGTAGAGCAGCGCCCGGGGATCTCACTGCACTTACTATTATCCCCGGGCGCCGCTCCGTTCTCCCGTTATAGGCTCCGGTACCTTTGCTCCTTAAGTTATAGTAGGCGGGTCTTCCCTTGTCCTGTGGGCTTCTCCTTCTCCTAGGCTGTAGCGCTGGCCAATCACAGCGCACAGCTCACAGCCTGGGAGAAAAAAACCTCCCAGGCTGTGAGCTGTGTGCTGCGATTGGCCAGCGCTGCAGCCTAGGAGAAGGAGACGCCCACAGGACAAGGGAAGACCCGCCTACTATAACTTAAGGAGCAAAGGTACCGGAGAGCATAACGGGAGAACGGAGCGACGCCCGGGGATAATAGTAAGTGCAGTGAGATTCCCGGGCGCCGCTCTACATGGTAGCATACTTAGTTCAAATAGTTTTTACAAGTGAAAGGTCCTCTTTAAGCCTAAAAACCAAGGGAATAATAATCATACCACCAGGTTTAGAAGTCACTATGGGATTGAGCTACTGAAACAGTACCCAAAGGTCAATTGAATGGTCCACAAAAGGACAAAAGTTTCCTCTGATGATTCCAAATAGTGACACAATAATGAGCATAGCCTATGAGATTTGAAGGGTTTTTCCAGATGAAAAATATTTTTTAAATTGCTAAATATGCTATGCAAACCATAAAAGAAAGCCTCATGGATCCCTTGCCTCTTTAATTCCGATGCTGCTGACCCCCACACTGCTCTTTATCTCTTGGCCCAAAGATGATGTGTCAACACATATGATTGGCTGCAGCTATGATCCACTCAGTCAGTCATTGGCTGCAGCAGTCACATGTCCCTGTTTCGATATTTCATTGCTGGACCAGGAAGTAGTGACCAGTGAGGCGTTTTATTATTCTTGTATGGCAATCTTAGTAGTTTGAGAAGCCCCTTTTTTGGACAAGCACAAGTGAAATTACTTGGTGATGGGCCATTATTTCATAGTGATAACCAAAAAAGCTTAGTTTACAATTCAGTACAGTAAAAGAACCAAAGAGGCTGGGGGGAAATAGTGATTGTGGAAGAGTGGAGAAACTGTATAATGAAGGGGAGAAGAAGAATTTAGGGTGTAGAAGATGAAGAAATAGGGGGTCATAGAGAGTAACATGGATAACATAACCTTTCCATTTCTGGAATTCACTATCTGCAGTGGTAATTCCAGTTTTAATACCTCTGGATTAAAAGAGGAGCCACCACATTGTTTACCTAAATTATTGCTGTTATCTCCCTGAAATATCTCCAATGAAACACTGCAGCAGTCACGCTAGCCTAAACATTTCTCAAGACTTTATGATACCACAAGCCGTGTTTTATCTTCCATCTGCTTAAAAAAAAACAGTCAAAGATAATACCAAAACCACTTCAAAGAATGCACAATGATGGCACAGAATACCACAGTTATATTGTTAACATACACTCCTCAACATTGTAAATGCAGCACCAAGAAGGTCAAGCTGTAAGGTTATTCAAGTGAAGGAAGTAGCAGATGATACTAAGATCTGCAGATTAACACATTTTTAAGAACCTAGCTCCTATCTGTGCCATGCGGAAGGTCATAAATGCCAGATTGAAAACAAAGTTGTTTTGCCACTTGACACCTCAAAAACTGATCCAGCAATATGGGATGATTGTGTGATGCCTCCTGTTGGTCAATGTACTGTACCAATTATCACCACTTATTGCAAACTTAGAGGAACAGAATCCTTATATGGAGAGACCTTTGTTTATCACTCAGACAGATGACTTCACACCTAGGCCGAGATGTCAGCACTGCTCAACATTGCATGTCCTGGTATTTGGGAGAACAGCAATGGACTGAACAGTGCACAGAGGAGAACCTCTGCATGGGTGAATTGTCTGATTAGAAGAATGGGACATATGTGCTGCAGGTAAAATTTGACATCACATCCCAAGCCTAGGGGGGAACACAGTGTCTACACGTACCATCAGAAGGCATTTTAACAACATTGTCCTACGAGCCAGACGTCCAGCTACAGCTGTTCCATTGACCTCACGCCACTGCTCGCAAAGGCTATCATGATGCACAGCAAGAAGGCAATAGAGGCTGGAATGGAGGTTTATCCTCTTCCTCAGTTCTGCTTTTGTCTTGGATACAATAATAGCTGGAGAATGGTTTGGAAACCATGCGGACACCACCATAAAAAAGCCTTCACAAGTAAACATCACAGTGGTCCAAATGCTAGGATGATAGTGTGAGGTGGCATAATGTATGTTAACTGGACCCAGTCTTAAATTCAGGCAAACTAACAGCTCAGCTTTACATTAATTTGGTTGTGGAACCAGTGGTACTGCCATTTCTCCAAAGTGTTCCAAAAGCTGTTTTTCAACAGGGCAACATCAAGCCGCATGTTTCTTGTTCTACCCTGAGCAGCCTGTGTGACTAAATGTGCTACCATGGCCTGCAGCATCTTTAGACTTGTCTCCCATCGAGCAAACCTGGGACATCATTGGTGGGGAATTGAAAAGAAAAGAGAGTAAGAATTTAATGCATCAGGATATGTTGATGTAGCTGGGTTTAGTATATCAATGCAACAACACTGAGTTTGTCTTTTGGGGCAACTTTGTGCTATCACAATGTTTATTGCTTTATATAAAAGATTTTAAGTAATGTAGAGTAGTCATAACCTGTGTATAAATGAAGGATGACTTCCATTAGTACATGCCTAGATGGAGAGGTCTCAGTTGTTGCTGAGGAGAATGACTAGAATAAACCACCATATAGCAAGTAGTGATGAGCGGCAGGTACCATATTCGATTTCGACGAAATTCGCGAATATTCAATAGAATATTCGTTTCATATTCGTCGAAATCGAATATTCGTCATTATTCTAGTTATCACGATTATTATGCGATTTAAATAATCGCTTATTGCGATTTTAACTAAGTTAAGGCTACTTTCCTATTGGTTTGATATCTAGAATTAGTGAATATGACGAATGTATTCGTCATATTCCTCAAAACGAAGATAACAAAGTATTCTACATCTTCGTTTTAGCTACCTATTCGTCAACTTCGCTAATTCTAGCAATCAAATAGGAAAGTTGACTATAGAGATAGCTGTGTTTAATTCGCTATGCGATTATATTACTTAGCTTTTTTTTTTTTTATAGTTAAATACTTGATTATTATAATGATTCTATTTAAAAAAAAATTAAAAAAAAGTAATATAATCGCATAGCGAATTAAACACAGCTGTCTCTATAGTCAACCTTCCTATTTGATTGCTAGAATTAGCGAAGTTGACGAATAGGTAGCTAAAACGAAGATGGAGAATACTTCGTTATCTTCGTTTTGAGGAATATGACGAATACATTCGTCATATTCGCTAATTCTACAAAGCCAACCATAGTAAACCAGGTCCAAGTTGAAATAGCAATGCGATTAATTCAAGTTATAATAATCGAATTTCGATTTCAACTTAGCACTGCTATATTCCATATTAGGCTAGAATTAACGAGTATGGAATATAGCAGTGCTAAGTTGAAATCGAAATTCGATTATTATAACTTTATTAAATCGAATTGCGATTTCAACGTAATTCTCAAATCCGACAGTACATTCTAGTATGGAGACGTTCCCATGGTAATGGGGACGCTCCATGAGCACGGAAGTCGTCAGAAGCGGCAACGGGCACTGACTGGAGCAGCCAGGAAGCCAGGAATCCAAAGGACAGGTAAGAACTACTTTTGGGAAGTGGGAAAGAAAAAAATATAACAAGAAAAAAAATTAAAACTAAAACGAATATTCTAAATATCGAATTTATAGCACTATATTCGAAATATTCGCAAATTAGCGAAGTGCCGATATTCGCGCTCAACACTAATAGCAAGGAGTAGCAACAGATTTAGAAGCTGTGCAGAAAGAAGTACTGTTTTATGCAGGAATGTTGTTCTGTTTGTAGTCTTTCAGAGTTTCTAGTGTGCACTCGTATCAATGGATCAAGACCTTGACTCCTCAAGATGTTGGGGTAGTTGGTGCACGACTTCTCCACATTCAATAATTTAAGAAGCAAGCTTACACTAATGTTGTACTAAAAGACTTGAATAGGTATGGGGGCCACAGCAATGTTCTGCAGAAGTTCTCAATCATGAACTTGCATACAGATGGTTAGACCTCAGAAAGATGTCTGATACTCTGACTAGAATGCCTTTTCTGAAGCAGAACCCATGAATGAAATGACCTTATTAACATCATCTCTATTCAGTTGACTAAAATAAATTGCAACTTTCTCTCTTGAAGTGAGTTGTCTGTCATTCTCCCAAGATCTATGGCTCATGGATTGGGCCATCTGAGGTTTTATTAAGTATGAGGCAGTGACAGGCCTCATACAAGATAGAGGTGTAGTCCACACCCCTATTCCACCACAGGTGAGGCCAGCTGGCTATAATCACTGGGGGGAGAAACCAGCCCTCAGTGGAGGAGTCCAGTGAAAACTTGGAAACTGAAGCCTGCAGGGGCTGAGGGGCCACGAGACTGAGGAAAGCCAGACCTAACACCGTGTTGGTGAACTGCGCTCTATAGGTGAGATAGATACATCACATGTATTAGGTAGAGACCAGATGGGCAGGTGTTTATTTTGTTTATGTTTTTGTTTTGTGCGGGTGCTGAAGGGCCAAAATAAAGCACCTTTTGGACTTGAACCCCGTTGTCAGATGAGACATCTGTGATTTTAACCCCCTGAGAGAGAGTGATCACTTACTTAAGTTACCTTGATTGGTGACGTTCCCATGTCAAGTAACTATAAGGGTACAACCACATGGTCAGATTTCATGATGCAGTTATGGAAGCCAAAACCAGGAGTGTATTAGAAATTATGAAAAGTAGTACCGTATATGCCGGCATATAAGACGACTTTCTAACACTAAAAATTATTTTCAAAAGTTGGGGGTCGTCTTATACGCCGGGTATACTCAGAATCAATGGTATATTCTAACCCCCAGGCGTTCCCATGGGGACGGGGACGCTTGCCTGGGGGTTAGGATACACAGGGCCCCGCCGCTCAGAGGAGTACATTTATTAACTGTAATCTGTAACTTTAAAGCGAACCTGTCACCATGATTTTGCGCATAGAGCTGGGGACATGGGCTGCTAGATGGCCACTAGCTCATCTGCAGTACCCAGGTCCCATAGCTCTCCGCGCTTTTATTGTGTTAAAAAACAGTTTTGAGTGATATGCAAATTACGTGATATGAGTCCTGTAGCCGGAGATGAGTCAAGCGTCAAGGAGCCCAGCACCGCCCCGCATCCTCCGAATCTCCTCCTTGCCGGCTGACGTCACAGAGCTGGAGCGCCGAAATCTCGCGATGCGCGAGCTAGCGCATGCGCAGTGTCGGCATCATGTTCATTCCCTGTGCTGGCATCAGCACAGGGAACGAACTACGCATGCGCCAGCTCGCGCATCGCGAGATTTCGGCGCTCCAGCTCTGTGACGTCAGCCGGCAAGGAGGAGATTCGGAGGACGCGGGGCGGTGCTGGGCTCCTTGACGCTTGACTCATCTCCGGCTACAGGACTCATATCACGTAATTTGCATATCACTCAAAACTGTTTTTTTAACACAATAAAAGCGCGGAGAGCTATGGGACCTGGGTACTGCAGATGAGCTAGTGGCCATCTAGCAGCCCATGTCCCCAGCTCTATGCGCAAAATCATGGTGACAGGTTCGCTTTAACTTTAAATGAGCGCTCATCTCTTTACTAGGGTACATTACTCTCAGCTCCGCTAACAGGCAGGGCGGGCGGCGCTCACTCACTGACGTTACGTGCCTGCTCCTCCCACTAGACGGCGCAGGCGCGTGACGTCAGTAAGTGAGCGCCGCCCGCACTGCCTGTTAGCGGAGCTGAGAGTAAGGTACCCTAGTAAAGAGATGAGCGCTCATTTAAAGTTAAAGTTACAGATTACAGTTAATAAATGTATACTCCTTTGAGCGTCGGGGAGGGGGATCTGTGGATGGCACTGTCATGGCAGGGTGGGGGGATCTGTGGATGGCACTGTTATGGGGAGGGAAATCTGTGGATGGAACTGTCATGGGGGGATCTGTGGATGACACTGTTATGGGGAGGGGGATCTGTGGATGGCACTGTCATGGGGGGGATCTGTGGATGACACTGTTATGGGGAGAGGGATCTGTGGATGGCACTGTCATGAGGGGGATCTGTGGATGACACTGTTATGGGGAGGGAGATATGTGGATGGCACTGTTTAAGGGGGACCTGTGGATGGCACTGTTATGGGGAGGGGGAATCTGTGGATGACACTGTCATGGGGTGGATCTGTGGATGACACATATAGCATAAGATGCTATATA
Source organism: Bufo bufo (assembly GCF_905171765.1). Lineage (NCBI taxonomy): Eukaryota > Metazoa > Chordata > Amphibia > Anura > Bufonidae > Bufo > Bufo bufo. Next base: position 50,521,335 of record NC_053391.1, read on the forward strand.
GTGTCATCCATAGATCCCCCCATAAGCAGTGTCATCCACTGATCCCCCTCCCCATAGCAGTGTCATCCACTGATCCCCCTCCCCATATCAGTGCCATCCACAGATCTCAGTCAGTTCCCTGGACTGGAAAAGATCGTCTTGAAGACAGGGAGGGCTGGGCATTCAGGGGTAGTCTTATGCGGCAAGTATAGCCCAAACCCTATATTTTAAATGGAAAAGTTGGGGGTCGTCTTATACGCCCAGTCGTCTTATACACCGGCATATACGGTATGTCTTTTTATGATCCACTCCGGTGTGGTGTACCTTTGAGGATGTTGCTATTAGTGTTGATCACGAATATTCGAATTGCGAATTTTAATCGCGACTATCGGCACTTTCGAGAATTCGCGAATATTTATAATATCGCAAAATATATTCGTAATCGCGAATATTCGTTTTTTTTTTAAATGCCAGTTCATGCGAATTTTATGAGAATATTCGCAATCAAGAAAATAATGCCTGGAGATCATGAATTCGCAAATTCTCGAATATATGGCGAATATTCGCCCAAATATTCGCGAAATATGGCGAATTCAAATATTGCCCCTGCAGCTCATCACTAGTTGCTATAAGCTCCTGGCAAGTACCCTTGAGAAGAACATTTAAGACATCACTGAGACAAAAAACTGAAATCCAATATTAATTTAAAAAAAATAGACTACAACAGATAAATCTGCTACATCTCTAAAGGGTTGCTAGCTACGGTAGTTTCCCATATGCCTTTCCCCAATATTGCTGAATAACTTTATTTATAACAATTCTTTATTTAATCTCTTTAAAATGTACAGTAGCAAAATACGTTTCATATGAAACAGAACATCATGAATAAGGCTAGTTTCACACTAGCGCTGTGAGATCCAGCAGGCTGTTTTGGCACGTAACAGTCTGCCGGGTCTCTCTTCATCCGGTATTGCCAGAAGTGACTGCATTCCCGTTCGGCCCGATTAAACTATAAAATGATTTATAGTTGCAGTGGTTTTCGTCCAGCCGATTCTCGGTATGTTTGTGGCTAGACCTCTGCTGGTCCCCATTATAGTTTAGCACAGGAACGCAGTGGCCTTTGGCAATGCCAGATCCAGAGAGACCCAGCAGGCTGTTAGCTGCCGAAACAGCCTGAAGAATCTCACAACGCTAGTGTAATACTAGCCTAAGGGTGATCTGTTTCATCCCAAAGAATTTTAAAAAAGAATCGTTGATTGTATTTAGAGATGAGCGAATCAAAGTTGACAAAGTGGAATTCGATCCGAATTTCAGGTTTTATTCGATTCGCATCAAATCCGAATTTCATCACGCTTCGTGGTAGCGAATCACATTTTTTCCTAAAATGGCTTCTGCACGTGTGAGGACATGGAGCAAGGAACTCTGTGAAGGCGGTATCACCCATAATGCCCTGCATGCAGCCAATCAGCAGCCAGCCAGCCCTGGGATGTCACAGCCCTATAAATAGTCTCAGCCATCTTGGATTCTGCCATTTTCCAGTGTACTTAGTGCAGGGAGAGACGTCAGCAGGCGCCAGAGACAGTGCTAGGAAAGACTTGATTGTGGTGAAAAAATGATTTACAAGTGCAGGGAAAGATTATTCAAGGTGTAAGGAAAGGATAGGGAGGAATCATTCCGCAGCATTTATGTTGCACAGGGTTCAGCAGGGGAGGTTACAGCCTGCCTAATAGGAACAATCATATTACATCTTGCTGCACTGACTGGGGACTAGAGATGGCCTTGCGGTTCGCCCATGCGGTCGTTTTGCGGTGAACTTTGCGTGTTAGCGATTCGCCGAACATGATCGCCAAATATTGATTGAGGGCTACGATATACCTGTATCCACAAGATACTGATTAAGGGGTTCAATATACCTGCTTCCACCAAATAATGATTGAGGGCTGCGATATACCTGCTTCCACAAAATACTGATTAAGGGGTTTGATATACCTGCTTCCACAAAATCGGATTGAGGGCTGCAATATACCTGCTTCCACAAAATACTGATTAAAGGGGTTCGATATTCCTGTTTACACCAAATATTGATTAAGGCCTGCGTTATACCTGCTTCCACAAATTACTGATTAAGGGGTTTGATATACCTGCTTCCACAAAATACTGATTAAGGGGTTCGATATTCCTGTTTCCACCAAATATTGATTGAGGCCTGCGATATGCCTGCTTCCACAAATTACTGATTAAGGGGCTCGATATACCTGTTTCTACCAAATATTGATTGAGGGGTGCGATATACCTGATTCCACAGAATACTAATTAAGTGGTTTGATCTACCTGCTTCCACCAAATATTGATTTAGGCCTGCAATATACCTGATTCCACAAAATACTGATTAAGGGGTTCTATATACCTACTACCACCAAATATTGATTGATGCCTATGATGAAACCTGTTTCCACCAAATACCGATTAAGGGGTTCAATATACCTGTTTTCACCAAATATTGATTGAAGCCTACGATATATCTGCTTCCACAAAATACTGATTGAGGGGTTCGATATATCTGTTTCCACCAAATATTGATTGAGTCCTGCAATATACCTGCTTCCACAAAATACTAATTAAGGGGTTTGATATACCTGCTTCCACTAAATATTGATTGAGGCCTGAGATATACCTGCTACCACAAATACTGCTCTTCTCTAGGGACTTAGGCACAGGGTCATTTTGAAAATGACAGGCAGAGGAAAAGGCAGGCTTTTCTGCAGGGTTAGTAGGGCAGGTTCACCAGGGCGGAGCCTAAGTGGGAAGTTGGAGAAGGTGTGTGCGATTACTTCAAAGGACGCACCAGAGTTGGTTGAGTGGCTTACTCAGCCTTCCGCTTCTGCATCCTCCTCATTCTCTGTATTTGCACCCTCCTCACTCTCTGCTGTGTGCACCCCCAAATACACCCCCACCACCACCATAGCCCCTCCACTCCAGTCAGAGGAATTATTTTCCTATCCATTCCCAGACATTAACGATGTGCAGCCATTCTTGACATCGGACAAGGAAGGGGAGGTAGCAACTGCCGCCACCCAGCGCTCTGACGACAGTACCCAGATCAGTCCAAGGAGAGAGGTCCCCGCTCTTGCAGCCTACTCCGAGATCTCAAATGTCAGTGGTGGTGAAGGTGACGAGGATGACGTGTCGATGGATACACGTGGGTGCTCACAAGAGAGGAAGAGGAGGGGAGTTCAGAGGGAGAGACGGAGCAGCAGAGAAGAAGGAGAAGGAGGAGAGGCAGGCAGTGCTCGCAGGGCACAGAAGGCAAAATGCAGACAGAAAATGTATCTGGAGCAAGCCATCTACCATGACTGGTCACTTCTGCTGCTCCCAGGACGCCGGCACATGGCTCCGCAGTGTGGGCTTTTTTTTAACGTGGTAGCTGCTCCCATCACCGAGCCCAGTGGGAGCAACACCGTCAGAACACACAAAGCCACACTCCCGACGCTCCATGTCCTTCCTCTTCTCCTTCTCCTCTCTCCTCCCATTTGTCCTCCACTTCACCTTCCACCATGCAATCATCGCGTTCATCTGGCAGAAGGAAGGCTTCCGTGGCCCAAATGTTCGAGCGTAAAAAGTTGATGGCGCCGGATAACCTTTTTGCCCAATGGCTGACCGCTGGCTTGTCGGAACTGCTAGCCCGCCAACTACTGCCATATAAACTGGTGGACTCGGAGGCCTTTAGAAACTTTGTGGCAATTTGCACACCACAATGGAAGGTCCCCGGAAGGAAATATTTCTCCCAGAAGTGCATCCCGGAGCTACAGTATATGCCCACGTTCAGCGGCAACTGAATATATCGCTGGCACACAGTGTTGGTACATATATTTTACTGCCCACTGACGGCCATCAAGCATGTAACCCGTGGCTCCCGTGTGGATTTGGTGTTACCGCCAAGTATTGCATGCAGGCCTGCCTCTTCTTCTCCACCTCCTACTCCATCCTCCGTCTCCTCCTCAGCTGACTCCTCCATTTCCTCTTCTGCTGCGCCCCCAAAGCTCCCCAGAACCAATTCGACATGCCAGGTGAAACGTTGCCATGCTGTGCTGCGACTGTTGTGCCTGGAAGCCAAGAGCCACACCAGTCCTGCACTGCTTTCAGCTCTGTGGTCACAGGCCGATCAGTGTCAAACCCCACTCAATTTGACAGTTGGTAAAGTGGTGTGCGACAACGGTGCCAATCTGCGGGACGCTCTGAAACAGGGCAAATTGACACAAGTGCCGTGCATGGCACACATCCTAACTTAGTCGTGCAGCAATTCGTTGCCAAATATCCCAGGGTCCAGGAAGTCTTGCGGCAGCCCAGGAAAATCTCTGGCCATATTAGAAGATCTTACAAGGCCACGGCTCGCCTTGCTGACATTCAGCGGTACAGCACTTGCCCATCAGTCGTCCGATTTGTGACAGCCCGAGGCGCTGGAACTCTACCTTGTATATGCTTGATAGGCTGCTCCAGCAGGAACTTGACGTTAACAAATACCTGTACGAACTCTGTAGCAGGACAGGTTCTGGGGAGCTTGGTTTCTTTTTACCACGCCAGTGGCTGCTCATGCACGACACATGCAGGCTTCTGCGGACATTTGATGAGATCACCAAACTGGTCAGTCGCAGCCAGGGCAACATCAGTGACATTGTACCTTATGCCTTCTTTCTAGAGCGTGCATTACATCGTGTCATTGATCAAGCCGTTGAGGAGCAGGAGCTGGAAAATTAGAAAGTCACAATGCTGAATGAATTCCCAGGGGGGTTCTACTCCATCTGAGACAAGTCAGCAGGAGTCTGAATAGGAGTCAGAGGAGGGTGGTGGCTGGGGGGAGGAGGAGCAAGAAGAGCAGAGTTTGAGTGGGACTTTAAACTTTTCGGGGATCCCTGGTGTTATCCGTGGCTGGGGGAGGAGAACGAGAACGACATTTTCCTGGGCGATGAGCAGGAGCCAGGGCGCTCCACCAATTTAGTGCAAATGGGGGCCTCTATGCTCCAGTGTTTGAAGATGGACCCCCATATAAAAAGCATCAAGGGCAAGGACCCGTACTTAGACCACCGGTACAAACACACAAACATAAAATGGCTGACATGTTACCAGCATCACAGAGGGCTGGCAGAATGCAGTATTTCCAGGCCTTGCTGGCAGAGGAATTTCCACCCACAGCGAAACAGGTGCGGGTACCAATCCTACTACCACGCCTGCAAGAAGAGGGCGGTGTGAAGATGTGTTGGTCACTTCGGATATGAGATCATTCTTGCAGCCAACCCATCGACAGCCGCCCTCCGGATCCAGCCTCAGGGAACCCCTAGACCAACAGGTGTCCGACTACATCAGGTTAACAGCCGATATGGATGCTTTGAGAAGCGAGGAACCCTTGGACTACTGGGTGTGCAGGACGTTCTGAGCAGCAGGGGAGATCGTGACCAATAAGTGCACTCGCCTAGCTCACGACAGTGTGGACTACCTTACATTTCTAAAAATTAATGAGGCATGGATCTCGGAGGATTTCAACACCTTGACGACCACGTGTAATTGAATTTCCTCATGCCAGCCAGTACATATCCGCCACCACCCAGAACAAAGAATGGTCCTTGTCTTATGTACAGTATATACAGAAACATAAAAGGCCCTTTCTGTCAGGTGAATGCCTAATTTTTGGGGCCTGTACTCCAGTGGCCTACAGTAACATTTGTTATCAGTGACCGCCTAATGTACCTCCAGCTACATCATCACAAGTTTTTTCTGTCAGGTGAATGCCAAATTTTTGGGTCCTGTACTCCAGGGGCCTACAGTAATTTTTTTATCTAGTGACCGCCCAATGTACCTCCAGCCACATCATCACAATTTATTTTCTGTCAGGTGAATGCCTAATTTTTGGGGCCTGTACTCCAGTGGCCTACAGTAAAAATTTTATCTAGTGACCACATAATGTACCTCCAGCCACATCATAACAAGTTTTTTTCTGCCTGGTGAATGCCAAATTTTTGGGGCCTGTACTCCCTTGGCCTAAAAGAATATTTTTCTAGGCTCCAGCAGGGCACATTTTTGAGAGTTTCCCTTTAAGAGGCATAAAAATGGCCGCTGATTAAAATACATATTTTTTGTGGGAATTTTTGCCAATAATCCCCCTCTGGTATATCATTGTCCATGTTGTGAGAATATTTGTGCACTTCTAGTAGTATTTGGTGGCTGCAAATATGAGCTGGAGGTTTTCAGGTTCGCCGGCCATTAAAGTCAATGGGGCCCGCCACGAAAGCCTGGTTCGTGAACATTTGTTGCGAACCGTCCCGGCCGATGTTCGTCCATCACTACTGGGGACCCAAATTGCCATTATACAGCTCTGTAATTCCAGCAATCTGTTCTTGTTATTGGGGTGTTACAGCCATTAACAGGGTTTATTACAAGGAACTATTTATACGGCTTATTTGCACCTTGTGCGGTGTAGTTATATGTTCTAAAACATTTTTGGGCTTGCATTATTGGGGAAAAATGAGCTTATTAGCCGTTGTGTGGTGGAGTGAGAAAATTACAGACTTTTTTGGGGTGTATTAATTTCCTTTTTATTTATTTATTTGATCTAACAGTATGTCAGACAGAGAAGTGCCAGGCCCTGCACAGGGGAGTGGCAGAGGCCTAAATGTTTCTGGAGCAGGCACAAGTCACAGCAGAGTAAGGGGGCGTGGCAGCAGGAGTCTCAGCGAGAGGCCTGAGATCCCGATGTCATCTAGCGGTCGTGTCTTGACCAGCAACCCAGAGGTTTTTAAATGACATCAGATACCCCCAGCCAAGAGTCGTGGGTTCGTCAGAAACACACCCTTAGTTGGCATTGCCCGGGGGCAGGCCCTGTGCCCTCACCTGTCCTCAACCTGCCTCTGTCCTTTTCTGTTTCCTCAGCCAGAGAAGCATTATATGCTGTGGGCTTAGCCCCACTATACAGCGAGTACGAGCGACTAGAGGACAGTCAGCAGCTACTGGCCAGCCAAGATGAGGAGGAGACATCCGCCGCTAGACGGGCAAATAGTGATAAGGAGAGTTGCGTGGGAGCTGGTGTTGTGAGCCGTAAGCCTCCTGACCCAGAGACCGTTGAGGAGGACATCAGTGACGTGCAGACAGTACTCGATGATGATGTAGCTGATCGCACTTGGGAGCCGGGTGAATTAGGGGCTTCATCATCATCAGGAGAAGAGGGTGGCAGCTTGCCCGTGAGGCAGCGGTGGAGTCAGCAAGTCGCTAGTCGCGGCCGGGAGTCAGCAGGGTGGCAGCAGTGGGAGGTCGGTAGCCAAATGTGCCCGGGGTAGACCATCCGCTTCGCAGGTCAGTCAGTAAGTAGTGTTGGGGGTAAAATCACCTACTCTGCGGTGTGGCAGTTTTTTTTGTTAAGCCACTGGAGGAGGTGAACATGGCCATATGTAGAATCTGTGGGCAGAAGGTGAAGGGTGGCCAGGGTGCCAATGCTGGCACCATGGCACTGCGTCAACATTAGAGATGGCCTTGCGGTTCGCCCGGCGGTCGTTTCGCGGCAAACTTTGCATGTTTGCGATTCGCCGAACATGCGAACATATGGATTGGAGATATTCGCGCCCGCCATATTTTTTTACATTGTGAAGAACTTTGACCTATGACACATCCATTAGGTGGTACAGGACAGCCAATTGAGACGTTTCAGTACATGGACAAACCCCTACCTTATAAATAAACCTGATCTGGCTGCCATTTTACATTCAGTGTTTTGCCAGTGTAGGGAGAGGTTGCTGTGTGGAGCAGGGACAGGCTGTTAGGGACACCAAACGCTAGTTAATAGGGCCACAAAAGTCATTTTAAGGACTGGTATAGGTGTGCTATCGATAGGTGTGATACACAGAGGGGTGCGATATACTTATAACAGTGTTTCCCAACCAGTGTGCCTCCAGCTGTTGCAAAACTACAACTCCCAGCATGCGTGCACAGCCAAAGGCTGTCCGGGCATGCTGGGAGTTGTAGTTTTGCAACAGCTGGAGGCACATTGGTTGGGAAACACTGACTTATAATATACTTTTATAATGAGTCAAAAACACATAGATCTATATAGTGATCACCTGGAAGTCAGGGGCCTAGGGGCTAGGGGCTTACTAGGGCCATTTTTATATAGGGTAAGGTTCTGGACGGGGTCTCTCTTATCAGGGCGGGTGGTTGTGGTTAGGCTATCAGGGCCAGAATAGCACCCCCCTGTAGGGCAATATCAGGGACAGTTCTTTGCTCACCCTGTTCTTCAATACCACATCATCATCCAGCCCAGGGATAGATGTTTTTTGCTTTCCCTCCGGGATTCATGGATGTGCACTGGAACCCCCCGGATTGTGGTAGGACATATGGTTTCTGATTTAGTGCCGCCGAGCACTTGATTTAGTGCCGCCGAGCACTTGTTATTGCCTACCACATCTATGCTTTTTGCTTAACTTTATTAATTTAATTTATTTTGAGGGATATATTTTCCATTCACCTGACCGCAAAATGGGTCCGCATCCATTACAAAATTTTGCGGAACGGGTGCAGCCCCATTTATTTTCAATTGGGCCGGAATGTGCTGTCCGCAACCGCATTTGCAGATCCGCATTTTTGGATCCGCACTTCCACATCCGTGCTTCCGTTTCCGCAAAAAAATTGCCGCAGTTGCAGACAAGTTAGGCATTTTCTATTATAGTGCCGGCGATGTGAGGTCCGCAAATTGCGAAATGCACATTGCCGATGTCCGTGTTTTGCGGATCCGCAAAACACTTACGGACGTGTGAATAGACCCTCATAGTAACATTATTAAAGGTTACGTTTTATCTTTATGTATATTCTAATGGATTACCTTCCGTGTACAATGTTATAATATACTTTCTATGTTAGAAAGTACATTATAGTGCATTTGTATTGTGCGGCAGTTGTGTGCGGTTCTGCTGCGATACTGCAGGTATATAGAGGGACAAGAGTTATTGGAACAAATAATTTCTACAGGTGTGATATTTGATATACCAGTCGCCCCCCAAAAAAGCTGATTGAAGCGGGGTGTTATATACCAATATACTTTCTTTATAGTGCATTTGGGTACTGTATAGTGCATTTGCGCATGCGCGTACGCGAAAATTATATTGCCGATATTTCGCATTGAAAAAAATAATGAATGGAGATCGCAAATTCTAATAATACATCTGGTATGTCAGTGTCCATGTTGTGGGACTATTTGTGCACTTCTAGTAATTATTTTTTTATGGCTGCAAATATGAGCTGAAGGTTTTTCAGGTTCGCCTGCCATTAAAATGAATGGGACGCGCCGTAAACTTGCGGTTCGCGAACATTTGATCGCATTTGCGAACCGTCCCGGCAGATGTTCATCCATCACTAGTCAACATATGCAGCGTCACCATAAAGTGGCCTGGGAGAACCGTGGCTCCTATGTGGTGGTCCAGCCTGCTGCATCACCCAATGGCACACACCCGGTTTCAGGCAGTCAAGGCTCCACCACCTCAGCCAAAGGGAGCTTTCTGTCCTTCCCATCATCTGCTGGTCCTGATGCTCCTGCTCCTCCTCCTCCTACTCCTCGTCAGTCATTCTGTCAGCAATTGATCACCGAAGCGATTGCCAAGAGACAACAGTATGCGTGCACTCATTAAAAGGTGCAGAAGCTACAGACGTGCTCTTGTCCAAGTTGCTGGTGCTGCAGTCCTTCCCTTTCCAAGTGGTGGACTCTGCACCTTTAAGAGAACTGATGGCTTGTGCCGAGCCGAGGTGGAGAGTCCCAAGCCGTCATTTCTTTGCCAAAAAGGAAGTACCAGCCCTGCACACACAAGTAGAACAGAATGTGGGCCAGTCCTTGAGTCTGTCAGTGTCAGCCAAAGTGCACGGCTGTCACAGCCAGACAGTTGAGAAGCTCTGACAGGAGCCTTTCAGATCCTCCTCCTTGAATTTCTTTGTTTTGGTTTGGTTCCACATCTCGTTGGTCTATCTCAGCTGTCATGCAGTTGGACTGATTGCTGCCCTTTAAGTTCCTCCCCAGAATGCAGTAGTGTGCGGCTTATACAACTTCCTGGAGTGTGTGTGCATGCTGTTCCTAGTTCCCAGTCCACAGTCCACAGTCCCCAGTCGTCTGCAAGATAAGTTCTGTTTATGTATTTATGATTTTCTGTTTTCTTGATCCAGGTGACCCTGACTCCCTCCGTGTCTGTGTAGGGAGCCGGTGGTCGTGTCCCCTCACTATTGTAGGGTCTTCAGGTGTAAGATAGTCGAGGTACGTGGCTATGCGCCCATCCACCTTTGGGGTGGTCGCATAGGCTGAGCAATAAGGGAGAGCGGCAGGTCTCATGCAGGGGTCTCCCTTTTGTTCCTTAGTTGTGGATCCAGTGAGTCATTGTTTATATTGAATTGTCTTGTTTCCTGTACACCATCCGTGACATTATAAGCTGCCAAAACCGTCTCAAGCATGGATCCGGTTTCACTTTTGGCTGAACGCCTCCAGGGTCTTTCATTGGAGGTAGCTGATCTCCGTAGGATTTTTTCTCAGTTTCAAGTGACCGGTTCAGCTTGCGTTCATGGAGTTTGTGCTGAGCCTAAGATCTCGCTCCCGGATACGTTCTCTGGGGGTAGTGAGAATTTTGTGCGTTTTAAAGAGGCTTGCAAACTGCATTTTCGCCTTCTTCCCCATTCCTCTGGTGATGAAGAACGGAGGGTGGGGATCATTGTATCGCTGCTCAGGGGTAACGCTCAATCCTGGGCCTTTTCGCTACCGGAGGGGGCATGGCCCCTCCGCTCAGTGGATGAATTCTTTTTAGCCCTGGGTCAGATATATGATGATCCGGATCGTATTGCTCTGGCTGAGTCTAGACTACGTCTGTTATGCCAGGGTAAACAATCCGCAGAGATATACTGCTCAGAATTTCGGAGATGGGCAGCTGATACTGGTTGGAATGATGCTGCACTCCGAAGTCAATTTTGCCAGGGTCTTTCAGAGAGATTGAAAGATGCATTTGCCTTTCATGAGAGGCCAATCTCCCTGGACTCTGCTATGTCTCAGGCCGTTCGTATTGACAGGCGTCTTAGTGAGAGAGGAGAGATCTCTCCTTCCTGTCATACTCAGTCCCGGGACAGTGCAGCGGTCTCATTCTGTGCGCAGGGGTCTCAGTCGCTGTCAGCCCCTTCTGAGCAGGAGCCCATGCAGCTGGGGTTGATTGCCTCTGACAATAGAAGATTCGGCCTGCATGGGAGGGTTTGTTTTTGTTGTGGAGGTATAAATCATTTGGCAAATGTTTGTCCCTCTAGGAGATTCAGGCAGTTTTCTGGGAGTAATAAAGAGACAAAAAGGAAAAAATCTTTTAAAAATGTTCCGTCTGTTACTATTGGCAGGGTTGAGGCGGAAATTGAAGGTTTTCCTTTTGCTTGTAGTTCCCGTTTTGTCCTACCTGCTAGGGTGGCGGTAGAGAGCAAGAGCATTTTTTGTGAGATTTTTGTAGATAGTGGAGCAGCTGTCAATCTCATTGATAATCAATTTGCAATAACTCATGGTTTCCAGGTATGCACTTTGGGAAAGGATATTCCTGTTTTTGCTATTGATTCCGCTCCACTTTCTCAGAAATCATTAAAGGGCATAGTTCACAATATCCGTTTAATTGTGAGTAGGGATGAGCGAACCCGAACTGTATAGTTCGGGTTCGTACCGAATTTTGGGGTGTCCGTGACACGGACCCGAACCCGAACATTTTCGTAAAAGTCTGTGTTCGGGTTCGGTGTTCGGCGCTTTCTTGGCGCTTTTTGAAAGGCTGCAAAGCAGCCAATCAACAAGCGTCATACTACTTGCCCCAAGAGGCCATCACAGCCATGCCTACTATTGGCATGGCTGTGATTGGCCAGTGCAGCATGTGACCCAGCCTCTATTTAAGCTGGAGTCACGTAGCGCCGCACGTCACTCTGCTATGATCAGTGTAGGGAGAGGTTGCAGCTGCGACATTAGGGCGAGATTAGGCAGATTAACTCCTCCAAAAGACTTCATTCTGTGATCGATCTGCAGCTGTGGATCATTGAAGTGCTATTATTGACTTGCTCACTTTTTTGAGGCTGCCCAGAGCGTTTTTAAAACACTTTTTTTCTGGGGTGATCGGCTGCCATTTTGTGACTTGTGGTGCGCCAGCACAAGCTATCACCAAGTGTATTTAACCATCGATAGTGTGGTTATTTTGTGCTATATCCTACATCAGCTGCAGGCTGAGCCTGTGTCACCGAAGTGCATTTAACCATCAACAGTCTGGTTATTTTTTGGCCATATACTACATCTGGTGCAGGCTGAGCCTGTGTCACCCAAGTGCATTTAACCATCAACAGTCTGATTATTTTTTGGCCATATACTACATCTGGTGCAGGCTGAGCCTGTGTCACCCAAGTGCATTTAACCATCAACAGTGTGGTTATTTTTTGGCCATATATTACATCAGGGGCAAGTTGAGCCTGTCACCCAGCGCCTAAAAAATAGACCTGACATTTCTATTCAACCAAATCTGCACTGTTTTAGCTGGTCAAGTTATTTGTAGTGACCGTAAAAGCACAATTTTTTTTCTGGGTTGAAAAACTATTCACAAATTTGCCATTCTCAAAATAACTAGTTTCTGGTATTTGAGGCCTACTTGAAATCTATCCCAAAAAGGATATCTTACATTGAAGGTGCTGATAGTGTCATTCAGAAAAACCTAAGACACACGCTAGAGTGCAGATAGAAGTCTGATTCTGTGATTAAACCTATACCTGTCACACAGCGCAAAAAAAAACAGGCCTCACATCTCTATTTAACCAAATCTGTACTGTTTTAGCTGGTCAAGTTATTTGTAGTGACCGTAAAAGCACACTTTTTTTTCTGGGTTGAAAAACCATTCCCAAATTTGCCATTCTCAAAATAACTAGTTTCTGGTATTTGAGGCCTACTTGAAATCTATCCCAAAAAGAATATCTTACATTGAAGGTACTGATAGTGTCATTCAGAAAAACCTAAGACACACGCTAGCGTGCTGATAGAAGTCTGATTCTGTGATTAAACCTATACCTGTCACACAGCGCAAAACAAAACAGGTCTCACATCTCTATTCATCCAAATCTGCACTGTTTTAGCTGGTCAAGTTATTTGTAGTGACCGTAAAAGCACACTTTTTGTTCTGGGTTTAAAGACCATTCTCAAATTTGCCATTCTCAAAATAACTAGTTTCTGGTATTTGAGGCCTACTTGAAATCTATCCCAAAAAGGATATCTTACATTGAAGGTACTGATAGTGTCATTCAGAAAAACCTAAGACACACGCTACCGTGCAGATAGAAGTCTGATTCTGTGATTAAACCTATACCTGTCACACATCGCAAAAAAAAACAGGTCTCACATCTCTATTCAACCAAATCTGCACTGTTTTAGCTGGTCAAGTTATTTGTAGTGACCGTAAAAGCACACTTTTTGTTCTGGGTTGAAAAACCATTCCCAAATTTGCCATTCTCAAAATAAATAGTTTCTGATATTTGAGGCCTACTTGAAATCTATCCCAAAAAGGATATCTTACATTGAAGCTACTGATAGTGTCATTCATAAAAACCTAAGACACACGCTAGCGTGCAGATAGAAGTCTGATTCTGTGATTAAACCTATACCTGTTACACAGCGCAAAAAAAAACAGGCCTCACATCTCTATTCAACCAAATCTGTACTGTTTTAGCTGGTCAAGTTATTTGTAGTGACCGTAAAAGCACACTTTTTGTTCTGGGTTGAAAAACTATTCCCAAATTTGCCATTCTCAAAATTGTGGTGACTGGGAACAATGAGGAAAACATCTAATAAGGGACGCGGACGTGGACATGGTCGTGGTGGTGTTAGTGGACCCTCTGGTGCTGGGAGAGGACGTGGCCGTTCTGCCACAGCCACACGTCCTAGTGTACCAACTACCTCAGGTCCCAGTAGCTGCCAGAATTTACAGGGATATTTGGTGGGGCCCAATGCCGTTCTAAGGATGGTAAGGCCTGAGCAGGTACAGGCATTAGTCAATTGGGTGGCCGACAGTGGATCCAGCACGTTCACATTATCTCCCACCCAGTCTTCTGCAGAAAGCGCACAGATGGCGCATGAAAACCAAGCCCATCAGTCTGTCACATCACCCCCATGCATATCAGGGAAACTGTCTGAGCCTCAAGTTATGCAGCAGTCTCTTATGCTGTTTGAAGACTCTGCTGCCAGGGTTTCCCAAGGGCATCCACCTAGCTCTTCACCAGGGGTGGAAGAGATAGAATGCACTAACGCACAACCACTTATGTTTCCTGATGATGAGGACATGGGAATACCACCTCAGCACGTCTCTGATGATGACGAAACACAGGTGCCAACTGCTGCGTCTTTCTGCAGTGTGCAGACTGAACAGGAGGTCAGGGGTCAAGACTAGGTGGAAGACGATGCAGGGGACGATGAGGTCCTAGACCCCACATGGAATGAAGGTCGTGCCACTGACTTTCACAGTTCGGAGGAAGAGGCAGTGGTGAGACCGAGCCAACAGCGTAGCAAAAGAGGGAGCAGTGGGCAAAATCAGAACACCCGCCGCCAAGAAACTCCGCCTGCTACTGACCGCCGCCATCTGGGACCGAGCACCCCAAAGGCAGCTTCAAGGAGTTCCCTGGCATGGCACTTCTTCAAACAATGTGCTGACGACAAGACCCGAGTGGTTTGCACGCTGTGCCATCAGAGCCTGAAGCGAGGCATTAACGTTCTGAACCTTAGCACAACCTGCATGACCAGGCACCTGCATGCAAAGCATGAACTGCAGTGGAGTAAACACCTTTAAAACAAGGAAGTCACTCAGGCTCCCCCTGCTGCCTCTTCTGCTGCTGCCGCCGCCTCGGCCTCTTCCTCTGCCTCTGGAGGAACGTTGGCACCTGCCGCCCAGCAAACATGGGATGTACCACCAACACCACCACCTGCATCACCAAGCATCTCAACCATGTCACACGGCAGCGTTCAGCTCTCCATCTCACAAACATTTGAGAGAAAGCGTAAATTCCCACCTAGCCACCCTCGGTCCCTGGAACTCAATGCCAGCATTTCTAAACTACTGGCCTATGAAATGCTGTCATTTAGGCTGGTGGACACACACAGCTTCAAACAGCTCATGTCACTTGCTGTCCCACAGTATGTTGTTCCCAGCCGCCACTACTTCTCCAAGAGAGCCGTGCCTTCCCTGCACAAACAAGTGTCCGATAAAATCAAGTGTGCACTGCGCAACGCCATCTGTGGCAAGGTCCACCTAACCACAGATACGTGGACCAGTAAGCACGGCCAGGGACGCTATATCTCCCTAACTGCACACTGGGTAATGTAGTGGCGGCTGGGCCCCAGGCGGAGAGCTGTTTGGCGCACGTCCTTCCGCCGCCAAGGATCGCAGGGCAACATTCTTTGCCTCCTGTCTCCTCCTCCTCCTACTCAGCTTCCTCCTCCTCTTATTCCACCTGCTCATCCAGTCAGCCACACACCTTCACCACCAACTTCAGCACAGCACGGGGTAAACGTCAGCAGGCCATTCTGAAACTCATATGTTTGGGGGACAGGCCCCACACCACACAGGAGTTGTGGCGGGGTATAGAACAACAGACCGACGAGTGGTTGCTGCCGGTGAGCCTCAAGCCCGGCCTGGTGGTGTGCGATAATGGGCGAAATCTCGTTGCAGCTCTGGGACTAGCCGGTTTGACGCACATCCCTTGCCTGGCGCATGTGCTGAATTTGGTGGTGCAGAAGTTCATTCGCAACTACCCCGACATGTCAGAGCTGCTGCATAAAATGCGGGCCGTCTGTTCGCGCTTCCGGCGTTCACACCCTGCCGCTGCTCGCCTGTCTGTGCTACAGCGTAACTTCAGCCTTCCCGCTCACCGCCTCATATGCGACGTACCCACCAGGTGGAACTCCACCTTGCATATGCTGGACAGACTGTGCGAGCAGCAGCAGGCCATAGTGGAGTTTCAGCTGCAGCACGCACGGGTCAGTCGCACTGTTGATCAGACCCACTTCACCACCAATGACTGGGCCTCCATGCGAGACCTGTGTGCCCTGTTGCGCTGTTTCGAGTACTCCACCAACATGGCCAGTGGCGATGACGCCATTATCAGCGTTACAATACCACTTCTATGTCTCCTTGAGAAAACACTTAGGGCGATAATGGAAGAGGAGGTGGCCCAGGAGGAAGAGGAGGAAGAGGGGTCATTTTTAGCACTTTCAGGCCAGTCTCTTCGAAGTGACTCAGAGGGAGGTTTTTTGCAACACCAGAGGCCAGGTACAAATGTGGCCAGACAGGGCCCACTACTGGAGGACGAGGAGGACGAGGATGAGGAGGAGGTGGAGGAGGATGAAGATGAAGCATGTTCACAGCGGGGTGGCACCCAAAGCAGCTCGGGCCCATCACTGGTGCGTGGCTGGGGGGAAACACAGGACGATGACGATACACCTCCCACAGAGGACAGCTTGTCCTTACCTCTGGGCAGCCTGGCACACATGAGCGACTACATGCTGCAGTGCCTGCGCAACGACAGCAGAGTTGCCCACATTTTAATGTGTGCGGACTACTGGGTTGCCACCCTGCTGGATCCCCGGTACAAAGACAATGTGCCCACCTTACTTCCCACACTGGATCGTGATAGGAAGATGCGCGAATACAAGCGCACGTTGGTAGACGCGCTACTGAGAGCATTCCCAAAAGCCACAGGGGAACCAGTGGAAGCCCAAGGCGAAGGCAGAGGAGGAGCAAGAGGTCGCCAACGCAGCTGTGTCACGCGCAGCTCCTCTGAGGGCAGGGTTAGCATGGCAGAGATGTGGAAAAGTTTTGTCACCACGCCATAGCTAACTGCACCACCACCTGATACGGAACGTGTTAGCAGGAGGCAACATTTCACTAACATGGTGGAACAGTACCTGTGCACACCCCTCCACGTACTGACTGATGGTTCGGCCCCATTCAACTTCTGGGTCTCCAAATTGTCCACGTGGCCAGAGCTAGCCTTTTATGCCTTGGAGGTGCTGGCCTGCCCGGCGGCCAGCGTTTTGTCTGAACGTGTATTCAGCACGGCAGGGGGCGTCATTACAGACAAACGCAGCCGCCTGTCTACAGCCAATGTGGACAAGCTGACGTTCATAAAAATGAACCAGGCATGGATCCCACAGGACCTGTCCATCCCTTGTGCATATTAGATATTAACTACCTCCCCTTAACAATATATTATTCTACTCCAGGGCACTTCCTCATTCAATACTATTTTTAATTTCATTTTACCATTATATTGCGGAGCAACCCAAAGTTGAATGAACCTCTCCTCTGTCTGGGTGCCCGGGGCCTAAATGTGTGACAGTGGCCTGTTCCAGTGGTGGGTGACGTGAAGCCTGATTCTCTGCTATGACATGAAGACAGATTCTGCACTGACATAAGGCCAGATTCTCTTTTACGGGACCTCTCTCCTCTGCCTGGGTCTAAATGTTTGACAGTGGCCTGTTTTAGTGGTGGGTGACGTGAAGCCTGATTCTCTGCTATGACATGAAGACAGATTCTGCGCTAACATAAGGCCAGATTCTCTCTTACGGGACCGCTCTCCTCTGTCTGGGTGCCTGGGCCTAAATGTGTGACAGTGGCCTGTTCCAGTGGTGGGTGACGTGAAGCCTGATTCTCTGCTATGACATGAGTAGGGTTATTGGCTATGCTCGGGTCCACTACCCTATCATTTAGCTAACTAACCATCCCCACTTCCACTCCCAATAACCACACACAGCCACTGTTTGGATTAAATCGGCCACAGCAGCCGTTTTTTATTAAATAATATAAATAACATAAATAAACATAAACAATTGATATAACAATGACATATATATAAATATATATATATATATCTAACTGACGAGGGAGGTCCTAGAAGCCGCCTAAATGCACCTTAAACGACCACAAACCACCACGGCAATTCCATCTTGCCTCCAGCCGCGTACCACAAGCTCGGGGACACCAACTGACGGACGCCATACCAAGCCAACCAGGTGCCACAACTCTGCG
Organism: Bufo bufo; assembly: GCF_905171765.1. NCBI lineage: Eukaryota > Metazoa > Chordata > Amphibia > Anura > Bufonidae > Bufo > Bufo bufo. The sequence continues at coordinate 50,539,391 of NC_053391.1, forward strand.
AGTCCAGCCCCACCATTGAGGCCCTCTCATTCACTGTTACCATTCAGTAGCCCCAGCTTCTATGACCTCCCCCCGCTAACAACGCGCAGCTTGACAGAAGCCTTAAGCTCGCGCGTTCCGCCACACCCGGAGGGCTCTTTCAATACCTCCCTGTAAATCAAGTGACCACAAAGCAATGCCCACCGCATTGAGGTGGACCCCATCCTGTCTCCAAAAGCCTCCTGTTCCTGCTTCCAACTCTGGGTGCCGCACCACCATTGCCCCATGCTTGGCACAAAACCGCCCAACCACCCTATTCAGCTTAATCCTAGCCTTATTCAGCTTGTCCACAGATCTCGCCTCCCTCCAGACCTTCCTGGGGACAATGTCAGACCAAACTGTGACAACGGACGGGAAGAGGGACCATAAACGCAAAAAATCGAAACGAATATCCCTGATCAATTCTCTGCAAGGACGGACCCCAAGGTCGTTTCCCCCAACATGTAACACCAAGACATCTGGGACTCTATCCAACCTGGCCTGCCGATGAACCTCCTGTAAAACACTACCCCACAACATACCTCTACGTCCGATCCATCTCACTATGGCCATCCCCCGATCAAACCCCAACTGACGCCCATTCTGCCGTACATCCGCCCGCAATGCCCCCCAGAACACGAATGAATGGCCCAGGATCCATACTAACAACGGGGCGTCACCTGAAAAAAGAACGAGACAAAACAATGGTTAGACACAGCCTTAAACTGCCCCTAAACGCACATACAGCCGAAAACGCTCCGACTCCCACCTCCCAATACGTTTAATCACTTCATCTCGCACCCTTAAGCGAGCAGCCTCCGTGGCAGCACCTATCCTGAAGGAATGACCCGTAAACTTGCCAGAGTCCATTCCCAGATTACGCAAACATTTCTTGAATACCGCTATAAATTGAAATCGCGATAAAAAGGAGCCATCCTCGTGTCTGAGAAGCGGGCCAGCCGCGACCCCCGACCTTCCTTTGAAATCCCGCAAACACCGTACTGGATTCAATAAACATCCCGGCACCTCAAACAATGACACTAAATGACCCCTCCTGATCCGTCTTTGAAAATCTCAGAGAAATCACCACCCTGTCGTCATATAAAGTTACATCCTCACTCCTCAGACCCCCTTCCCGCCGCACACTCGCACACACTAACTCCCCTAAATGAAAGGCCCCGAAAAACGCCAGTGCAATGGCTAATCTAAACAATCTAACCTCCCAAGCCGAATGACACACTCCAGATACCTGCTCCCCTAACTGTAACAACAATGAAAAAGACACCGGTAGGCGGGAATCTTTGACGCGCTGAAACCTTCTATAACCCTTTAAAACTTGTCGGACCAAAAAGGACTTAGTAATGTCCGGGGAACTCCGCAACTTGAATCAAAAAGCCAGGCCTGCCATGCAACCATTGATCTTGGCCACCGACCAACCTTGTTCCTTCACGTGGCCAATGAAAAGCAACAACGGAATTTCCCTGCCCACCACCTCGACCCTCAGGTCATTACACCACCGCTGCCACATACTCCAAGCCTTATCATACATCCTCCAAGTGCCTTCACTCAATGACGCCTGCAACAGAAAAGCTACGGTACCTCCAGGATCTCCCACAACGACTCTGGACACACCAATCCGACCTGACTCGCTTCTGGGGCCAACTGGCGAAACCGCTCCCACTGCAAACGAGAAAGTGCGTCAGCTATACAATTAGAGGAACCAGGCACATGCACAGCAAACACCCAAGCATTAAGGGACAAGCACCGAAGGACCAACTGCTGTAACAGGCAAATAACCGGGGGGGAAGAAGCCGTTACACTATTGATGGCTTGCACAACGCCCAGGTTGTCACAATGGAAACAAACCTTCTTGTGCCGAAACTTCTCCCCCCAGAGCGTGACTGCCAACACAATGGGGAAGAGTTCCAACAATGCCACGTTTTTTACCCACCCTTTTAGTACCCAGGACTCAGGCCACCTACCCGCACACCACTGCCCTTCACAGTACGCCCCAAAACCCACTCCACCTGCAGCATCCGTAAACAATTCGAAATCAAAAGCATCAACAACCCCTCCCATAACTAATGCTCTGCCGTTAAACTGCTGTAAAAAGGAATCCCAAACCTTCAAATCCCCTTTCAACTCACTGCCTAGCCTAATAAAATGGTGGGGAGACACCACCCCTCCAGTCGCCGAAGCCAACCTCCTACTAAAAATGCGGCCCATCGGGAGGATCCTGCATGCAAAATTTAATTTGCCCAACAATGACTGCAGGTCCCGCAGGCGAATCTTTTTTGCCCTCAATGCAGCCGCCACCCCTGTTCTTAAATCTGACACTTTGTCTGCTGGTAGCCTATACTCCATCCGCTGCGTATCAATGACAATACCCAAAAAGCTTAGTTCAGTAGCCGGCCCCACCGTCTTATCCACCGCCAAAGGGACTCCGAAACACTCAAAAACAGACTGCAATGTGGATAACAGCAACGAACAAACCCTAGATCCTCCCGGCCCCAAACACAGGAAATCATCCAAATAGTGAATGATAGAGTAACAACCTGATTCCTGAACAACCACCCACTCCAGAAAAGAACTGAAACGCTCAAAATATGCACACGATATTGAACAGCCCATTGGCAAACACCTATCCACAAAATAAGCGCCATTCCAAAAACAACCCAGTAAATACAAACTATCCGGGTGAACTGGCAACAATCGAAATGCCGCTTCAATGTCACATTTTGCCAACAGGGTACCCAGACCCAGCTTCCTTACCCATTCTACAGCCGCGTTAAAGGAAGCATAAACCACGGAACAAAGTTCCGGGTCAATGCCCTCATTGACCGACGCACCCTTAGGGAATGATAAATGGTGGATAAGCCTAAATTTGTTAGGCTCCTTCTTAGGGATCAAACCCAAAGGGGAGACCCGCAAATTACTGATGGGTGATGTAACAAACAGACCATCCATCCTCCCTAGGGAAACCTCTTTAGCTAACTTCTCTGCCACTATGTCCGGGTACTGCAATGCCGAGCGCAAATTCTTCCGGTCAGCCCCTTTTGCAAAACTATCCCCACCCCTTTGTCTGCCCCCTCTAAAACATCTGCAAGCCCCATGGGCCCCGCCACACACGGAATATTCATGCCTAAATTTGCATTTCTGGCTGAATTTGCAATTTCCCTCATTGAAAAGGAAGCAGTATCCTCTTCCAACTGGGGGCGTCCCTGTACCTTGCTGTACCCCAACCCCTGACTCACTCCGAAAGGACTGACCACTCCTACCTGGCGCTGTCACCCTTATCCATAATGCAATGTCTTTATGGTCCCATCTCATATTAGGACGGACCGCTTTCCTCTGACGAAACTGTTCATCATACCGTAACCACCCTGATCCCCCATACACCCTATAGGCTTTCCCAATAGCATCCAGATAGCAAAATAAAGGGGAACAGCATTCCGGACTCTTCTCCCCAATTACACTTGCCAAAATAGCAAAGGCCTGCAGCCAATTACTAAATGACCTAGGGATGAGGCGAAAACGACGCTTATCATCATCTTCCTTCCTTACTCCATCCTTCTTGGCCACATTAAGATTGAAGCGTTCCAATGGAAGCAGCGAGAAAATTTCTATATACTCTCCCTTCCAAATTTTTTCACGCACCTCCGGTTTCAAATGCGCTCCCAGGGGACCCTCAAAGCAAACATACACTTCCCCTTTTGCGGCGTCATCTAACCTGGGCCTATCCTCATCACCTCCCGCCTGCGTCTGCACTGACACTGATTCCGCTACACCTGTGCTAGCGGTCACTGTTATATTGCTATTGCTAGCGGTCGCCGGTATATTGCTATTTCCTGTCCCCAACCCCCACGCTGCTAAGGGGGTGGCCCCAATTCCCCCCCTATCCTGACTAACCCCAGCTAAACCACACAGCAAGCGCCCCAAACCACCGATAATAGCACTATTGGTCCCACCCGCATCAGGAGCCCCATTAAATAAAGATAACAATGCTCCCAGTGATGTCTCACCTAGCTGCCCGGGTGCTGTGAACCCGGCAGCCGAAGATCCTGATTCCTGACGGACGACTCCTGGATCCGCGACGGTCCTTTGATGGGTACAGGCACTGTTCGCCGGCAGCACCCCAGCCGGCTCACTGCTGGGCGCGTTAGGGATGGCTCTGGGAAGCCCTCTGTCCTCACCGGTGTCAGGACCAGTAGCAAACTGTCCGCCCTCAGGAAAAGGCCTGCGCAAATCCCTGTCCTCCACATACGCATCTGCGCGCCGGTCTTCACGCCCAAGAGGCCTGCTCTGGGAAGGGGAGCCATCCAGAGCAGCCTCGTCCTCCGCCTCTGAAAGAAGTAAATCCTGGCAAGGCCTGCGCCCGTCCCTGGCACCTCCAGGCGCAGCCTCGTGTGCCAATGAAAGGGGCTCATCCTGTAAGGGCCTACGCCGGGCCGCCCTGGCCGACCGCGCAGCCCCGCTGCCGCCTCTGCTGCCGCCTCTGCTGCCGCCACCGCTCCCACGCTGAGCAGGCCTCCGCCTCCTGAGGACAGGAGGGGATCCTGCAGAACCCGGTCCTGACTCCCCTGATGCTGCCGCGCTGGGCTGAGGGGGAGGCCCCACAGCCTCCACAGGGTCCCGCCGGACATATGGATTCCTCCCACGCCGGGAGGCCGCAGGAGCATTGGAAGGCCCCCGGCGTGGAGGGTCCCTTGTGGGGCTCCTGACACGGCGCCGGACCCGGGGGGGTAAATCGGGGCTAAGGCGCGCCGGCGGCCGTACCCGCCGCGGCCGTGCAGCTGCTGGATTAGGGCTAGACGTACCCACCTCTGCCCCCCCTAGCAATGCGGTCACCTGCTGCTCCAGCCAGACGGTGCCCCTGGTGTCCGCCGCTTCTCTCAATCGCCGCAGCATCGCCTCCACTGCTTCTGCCATTCCAGTATGCGATGCTGCAGATCAGATGCCGGCTCTCTGCTCCTAAAATGGCGGGCGCTAACCTGCCTCATCACTACTTAAGCCTGCCACTCCCCGCCCCTTCCTGGCTCCTCCCCCTTTCCCTGCACGCTTCCAGTTAACCCTTGCCCTACTCTAACCCTCGCTAACAAAACCCCTCATGCCGGCCTCCCCTGAAGCGTACCGCTTCGTCCGGCCTCACTTGAATACAGATTCTGCGCTGACATAAGGCCAGATTCTCTGTTACGGGACCTCTCTCCTCTGCCTGGGTGCCTGGGCCTAAATGTGTGACAGTGGCCTGTTCCAGTGGTGGGTGACGTGAAGCCTGATTCTCTGCTATGACATGAAGACAGATTCTGCGCTGACATAAGGCTAGATTCTCTCTTACAGGGACCTCTCTCCTCTGCCTGGGTGCCTGGGCCTAAATGTGTGACAGTGGCCTGTTCCAGTGGTGGGTGACGTGAAGCCTGATTCTCTGCTATGACATGAAGACAGATTCTGCGCTGACATAAGGCCAGATTCTCTGTTACGGGACCTCTCTCCTCTGCCTGGGTGCCTGGGCCTAAATGTTTGACAGTGGCCTGTTCCAGTGGTGGGTGACGTGAAGCCTGATTCTCTGCTATGACATGAAGACAGATTCTGCGCTGACATAAGGCCAGATTCTCTGTTACGGGACCGCTCTCCTCTGTCTGGGTGCCGGGGCCTAAATGTGTGACAGTGGCCTGTTCCAGTGGTGGGTGACGTGAAGCCTGATTCTCTGCTATGACATGAAGACAGATTCTGCGCTGACATAAGGCCAGATTCTCTGTTACGGGACCGCTCTCCTCTGTCTGGGTGCCGGGGCCTAAATGTGTGACAGTGGCCTGTTCCAGTGGTGGGTGACGTGAAGCCTGATTCTCTGCTATGACATGAATACAGATTCTGCGCTGACATAAGGCCAGATTCTCTGTTACGGGACCTCTCTCCTCTGCCTGGGTTCCTGGGCCTAAATGTGTGACAGTGGCCTGTTCCAGTGGTGGGTGACGTGAAGCCTGATTCTCTGCTATGACATGAAGACAGATTCTGCGCTGACATAAGGCCAGATTCTCTGTTACGGGACCTCTCTCCTCTGCCTGGGTGCCTGGGCCTAAATGTGTGACAGTGGCCTGTTCCAGTGGTGGGTGACGTGAAGCCTGATTCTCTGCTATGACATGAAGACAGATTCTGCGCTGACATAAGGCCGGATTCTCTGTTACGGGACCTCTCTCCTCTGTCTGGGTGCCTGGGCCTAAATGTTTGACAGTGGCCTGTTCCAGTGGTGGGTGACGTGAAGCCTGATTCTCTGCTATGACATGAATACAGATTCTGCGCTGACATAAGGCCAGATTCTCTGTTACGGGACCGCTCTCCTCTGTCTGGGTGCCGGGGCCTAAATGTGTGACAGTGGCCTGTTCCAGTGGTGGGTGACGTGAAGCCTGATTCTCTGCTATGACATGAAGACAGATTCTGCGCTGACATAAGGCCAGATTCTCTGTTACGGGACCTCTCTCCTCTGCCTGAGTGCCTGGGCCTAAATGTGTGACAGTGGCCTGTTCCAGTGGTGGGTGACGTGAAGCCTTATTCTCTGCTATGACATGAATACAGATTCTGCGCTGACATAAGGCCAGATTCTCTGTTACGGGACCGCTCTCCTCTGTCTGGGTGCCGGGGCCTAAATGTGTGACAGTGGCCTGTTCCAGTGGTGGGTGACGTGAAGCCTGATTCTCTGCTATGACATGAAGACTGATTCTGCGCTGACATGAAGCCAGATTCTCTGCTATGGCATGAAGAGACTGATTCTCTGCTAACATGAAGCCAGATTCTTTGCTATGGCATGAAGAGACTGATTCTCTGCTAATGTGAAGCCAGATTCTCTGCTATGGGACCTCTGTCCAATTGATATTGGTTCATTTTTATTTTTTTAATTTTTATTTTAATTCATTTCCCTATCCACATTTGTTTGCAGGGGATTTACTTACATGTTGCTGCCTTTTGCAACCCTCTAGCTCTTTCCTGGGCTGTTTTACAGCCTTTTTAGTGCCCAAAAGTTCGGGTCCCCATTGACTTCAATGGGGTTCGGGTTCGGGACGAAGTTCGGATCGGGTTCGGATCCCGAACCCGAACATTTCCAGGAAGTTTGGCCGAACTTCTCGAACCCGAACATCCAGGTGTTCGCTCAACTCTAATTGTGAGTGATGCTCATGTTGAGGATGTGTCATGTTTCGTCCTTAGCGGTTTGCCTACTCCTCTAGTGTTGGGACTACCCTGGCTCACTAAACAAAACCCCACCATTGATTGGCAAGCGAGGCAAATAAATGGTTGGAGTGACTTTTGCAGAGAGAATTGCCTCATAACATCTGTTTCTGAGGTTTCTACTAAGACTGTACCACCTTTCCTCTCTGAATTTTCGGATGTCTTTTCGGAGAGTGGAGTTCAGGTTTTGCCTCCGCACAGGGAGTATGATTGCCCTATTAATCTCATCCCAGGCGCCAAGCTGCCTAAATCTCGTTTATACAATCTCTCCCAACCTGAGAGGGTCGCTATGCGTGCTTATATCTCTGAGAGTTTGAGAAAGGGACACATACGACCCTCGAAGTCACCTGTTGCTGCTGGCTTTTTCTTTGTTAAGAAAAAAGATGGTTCTTTAAGACCTTGTCTGGATTTCAGGGAGCTGAACAGTATCACTATTCGTGATCCTTATCCGCTTCCTCTGATCCCGGACCTGTTTAACCAGGTTGTTGGGGCTAAAGTCTTTTCCAAATTAGACCTAAGAGGGGCATACAACCTGGTCAGGGTCAGAGAAGGAGACGAATGGAAGACGGCTTTCAATACCCCTGAGGGCCATTTTGAGAATTTGGTTATGCCTTTTGGTTTAAAGAATGCCCCAACCGTTTTTCAGCATTTCGTGAACAACATTTTTTATCATTTAATGGGAAAATTTGTATTAGTGTATTTGGATGACATTTTGATTTTTTCTCCTGATTTCAAGACTCATAAGGAACACTTACGTCAGGTCTTGCTCATCCTGCGGGAGAATAAATTGTATGCTAAACTGGAAAAATGTGTGTTTGTGGTTCCAGAATAACAATTTCTGGGGTTTCTTCTCTCCGCCTCTGGTTTTCGCATGGACCCCGAGAAGGTCTGCGCTGTGCTTGAGTGGGAGCTTCCTGAGAATCAGAAGGCGCTGATGCGTTTTTTGGGCTTTGCCAATTATTACAGGAAATTTATTTTGAATTATTCCTCTGTTGTTAAACCACTCACTGATATGACCAGAAAGGGGGTAGATTTTTCTTCCTGGTCGGTAGAGGCGCGTAAGGCCTTTTCTAATATCAAGGAGAGTTTTGCTTCCGCTCCCATCCTGGTACAACCTGATATTTCGTTACCCTTCATAGTTGAGGTTGATGCTTCTGAGGTAGGGGTGGGTGCGGTCTTGTCTCAGGGTTCCTCTCCTGCCAAATGGCAACCGTGTGCCTTTTTCTCAAAGAAACTCTCCTCCGCAGAGAGAAATTATGATGTGGGAGATAGGGAATTGTTGGCCATCAAGTTGGCTTTTGAAGAATGGCGCCATTGGCTAGAGGGAGCCAGACACCCTATTACTGTGTTTACTGACCATAAAAATCTGGCCTACTTGGAGTCAGCCAAGCGTCTGAACCCGAAACAGGCCAGATGGTCTTTGTTCTTTTCAAGGTTTAATTTTGTTGTCACGTTCCGCCCTGGGGTTAAGAATATGAAGGCAGATGCCCTGTCACGTTGTTTTCCGGGAGGTGGGAATTTTGAAGACCCGGGTCCCATTTTGGCTGAAGGTGTGGTGGTCTCTGCCTTTTTTCCTGAATTGGAGGCAGAGGTGCAGGCAGCCCAGTCAGAAGCTCACGCTTTGAGACACAAGATTTTTAAAGAACACCACGATACGGTCCTTGCTGGGCACCCGGGGGCAAGAGCCACACTGGATCTCATCGCTCGGAGATTCTGGTGGCCTGCGCTTCGTAAGTCGGTTGAGGGTTTTGTGGCAGCTTGCGAGACTTGCGCTCGTGCCAAAGTCCCTCATTCACGGCCATCAGGTCCTCTCCTCCCTTTGCCCATTCCTTCCCGTCCTTGGACACATCTGTCCATGGACTTCATAACGGACTTGCCTCGTTCCTCGGGGAAGACTGTGATTCTGGTGGTGGTGGACCGTTTTAGCAAAATGGTGCATTTTATCCCTTTTCCTGGTTTGCCCAATGCTAAGACGCTGGCGCAGGCATTTATTGACCACATTGTCAAATTGCATGGTATTCCTTCAGACATAGTCTCTGATAGGGGCACGCAGTTTGTTTCCAGATTCTGGAAGGCTTTCTGTTCTCGCTTGGGGGTTCGGTTGTCATTATCTTCTGCTTTCCACCCGCAGTCAAATGGCCAGACAGAGCGCGTCAATCAGAATCTGGAGACATATCTGCGCTGTTTTGTGGCGGAGAATCAGGAGGATTGGTGTTCTTTTTTGTCCCTTGCTGAGTTTGCTTTAAATAACCGTCGTCAGGAGTCCTCTGATAAGTCACCATTTTTTGGTGCATATGGGTTTCATCCTCAGTATGGGACTTTCTCGGGAGAGGGGTCTTCTGGTTTACCTGATGAGGACAGATTCTCTTCGTCTTTGTCATCTATTTGGCAAAAGATTCAGGATAATCTAAAGAGCATGAGTGAGAGATATAAGCGTGTGGCAGATAAGAGACGTGTGCCTGGTCCGGACCTGAATGTTGGTGATCTGGTGTGGTTGTCTACCAAGAATATCAGATTGAAGGTTCCCTCCTGGAAGTTGGGTCCTAGGTTTATTGGGCCTTACAAGATCCTGTCTGTCATCAATCCTGTTGCCTACCGTCTTGATCTTCCTCAGACTTGGAAGATCCATAATGTTTTTCATAAGTCCTTATTGAAACCTTATGTTCAACCTATTGTACCCTCGCCTTTGCCTCCTCCTCCAATTGTGATTGATGGAAATCTTGAATTTCAGGTCTCTAGGATTGTGGATTCTCGTCTTTTCCGCGGTTCCCTCCAGTACCTCGTTCATTGGGAGGGTTATGGTCCTGAGGAGAGGATGTGGGTCCCAGTGACGGACATTAAGGCCTCTCGTCTCATCAGGGCTTTCCATAGGTCCCATCCTGAGAAGGTGGGCTCTAAATGTCCGGAGTCCACTCGTAGAGGGAGGGGTACTGTCACAGCCAGACAGTTGAGAAGCTCTGACAGGAGCCTTTCAGATCCTCCTCCTTGAATTTCTTTGTTTTGGTTTGGTTTCTCATCTCGTTGGTCTATCTCAGCTGTCATGCAGTTGGACTGATTGCTGCCCTTTAAGTTCCTCCCCAGAATGCAGTAGTGTGCGGCTTATACAACTTCCTGGAGTGTGTGTGCATGCTGTTCCTAGTTCCCAGTCCACAGTCCACAGTCCCCAGTCGTCTGCAAGATAAGTTCTGTTTATGTATTTATGATTTTCTGTTTTCTGGATCCAGGTGACCCTGACTCCCTCCGTGTCTGTGTAGGGAGCCGGTGGTCGTGTCCCCTCACTATTGTAGGGTCTTCAGGTGTAAGATAGTCGAGGTACGTGGATATGCGACCATCACCCTTTGGGGTGGTCGCATAGGCTGAGCAATAAGGGAGAGCGGCAGGTCTCATGCAGGGGTCTCCCTTTTGTTCCCTAGTTGTGGATCCAGTGAGTCATTGTTTATATTGAATTGTCTTGTTTCCTGTATACCATCCGTGACAATGGCAGCGCCGACATGTGGAGCTGTAACTACATATCTTTTACGGCCTACTAGGTGAATGTGGTTCCTGCACAGCCACACAGGCAACTTGGCCAAGCGATGCCGCTTCCTCCTCCACATTGTCACACCGTAGGTCCTGCGACAATGTCCGCCTCTGCCTCCTCATCCTCCATCATGTCCTCAGCCTCCACTGCAGGGACAATTCACAGTGCCCCTCCAGCATACCTCATGTGCAGGGCACGACGCTGTCACGGAGGGGAGGAACTGCTCCGTGTGATGCATCAAGAAATCGAATCCTGGCTGTCTTCGTGACAACTCAAAATTGGAACCATGGTGACCGACAATAGGAAGAACATGGTGTCGGCACTTCGTCAAGGAAGGCTGAGCCATGCGCTCTGCATGGCACACGTGTTCAATCTGGTTGCCAAGTGGTTACTGAAGTCTTCCACCCATCTGCAAGACATGCTAAAAATGGCCAGGAAACTTTGCATGCACTTCAGCCACTCGTACACCGCAAAGCACACCCTCCTTGAGCTGCAGTGGCAAAATGGCATCCCCCAATATAGACTGATATGCGACGTTTGCACCCGTTGGAATTCCACCCTCCATATGTTGGACCAACTATACGAACAGGGAAAGGCCAAAAAATGATTTCTTGATGATCTAAGCGGACAGGAGTACTCCTCTGTGTAACTTCGATGTCATGCGTGACACCTGCTGTTTAGAGTTGAGCGAACACCTAGATGTTCGGGTTCTTGATGATCTAAGCGGACAGGAGTACTCCTCTGTGTAACTTCGATGTCATGCGTGACACCTGCTGTTTAGAGTTGAGCGAACACCTAGATGTTCGGGTTCTCGGAGTTCGGCCGAACTTTAAAAAAAAGTTTGGGTTCGGGACCTGAACTTGATCCGAACTTGGACCCGAAACCGAACCTCATTGAAGTCAATGGGGACCCGAACTTCACTTTATTATTTTCAGTTATAACATGGTTATAACGGAAAATAATAGTATTAGCTTTTTCAGATCTGAATTTTCACGATCGTGAAAACTCAGATCCGACAATATATTCTAACACATAGGCGTTCCCATGGTGATTGGGACGCTTCAAGTTAGAATATACTAAGAACTGTATACATAACTGCCCCCTGCTGCCTGGCAGCACCCGATCTCTTACAGGGGGCTGTGATCCACACAAATAACCCCTCCCCTCCCCTCTCCCCCCCCTAATTAAAATCATTGGTTAACAACCCCCCTCCCCCCATCATTGGTGGCAGCGGAGCGGCAGTTCCGATCGGAGTCCTAGTTTAATCGATGGGGCTCCGATCGGTTACCATAGCAGCCAGGACGCTACTGCAGTCCTGGCTGCCATGGTTACTTAGCACTTTTAGCAGCAATATACTTACATGCGCTGTCTGTGGCCAGCCGGCGCTCCTCCTACTGGTAAGTGAAAGGTCTGTGCGGCGCATTGCTTATAGCACAGACCTGCAGTAGCGTCCTGGCTGCCATGGTAACCGATCGGAGCCCCAGCGATTAAACTGGTACACCGATCGGAACTGCCGCTCCGCTGCCACCAATGATGGGGGGGGGGAGGGGGGTTGTTAACCAATGATTTTAATTAGGGGGGGAGGGGAGGCCGCACTGGACACCAATGATTTTAATAGGGGGTGTGTGCGGGTGGGGGGCTGCACTAGCCACCAATGATTTCAATAGGGGGTGGGTGGGGGTGGGGGGCCGCACTAGCCACCAATGATTTTAATACTGAAGAGGGAGGAGGGTCTGGCCCCCTGCTGCCTGGCAGCACCTGATCTCTTACAGGGGGCTTTGATCCGCACAATTAACCCCTCAGGTGCGGCACCTGAGGGGTTAATTGTGCGGATCACAGCCCCCTGTAAGAGATCAGGTGCTGCCACGCAGCAGGGGGCCGTTATGTCTACAGTTCTTAGTATATTCTAACTTGAAGCGTCCCCATCACTATGGGAACGCCTCTGTGTTAGAATATACTGTCGGATCTGAGTTTTCACGATCTAACACAACTCCGATGGTATATTCTAACATAGAGGCGTTCCCATGGTGATGGGGACGCTTCAAGTTAAAATATAACATTGGATTGGAGAAAACTCAGATCCAATGGTATATTAATATTACCCGAACACCGAACCCGAACTTTTATGAAATGTTTGGGTTCGGGTGCCGAACACCGTAAAGTTTGGTACGAACCCGAACGTTACAGTTCGGGTTCGCTCAACCCTACTTCTGTTTGCTCAGGCCCTTTGAGGAGGCCACGTTATTTGTCAGTCACCAGGACTACGGGATGAACAACGTCATTCCACTGCTTCATGTCCTGGAACATATGCTGGTAAATCTGGATGGTCAGGGGACTGGAGAAGTGGCGTCTAGATCTCAAGGCCACATGAGCCCTGTGGGGCTGAACTGGAGGAGGAGGACATTTGAGCACACGAAAGGGATGGTTTTTAAACCCAGGTGACAGGAGAGGAGGAGCAGGAGCAGCCAGAGGAGCTACAGGGCGATGAGAAAGATGAGGCAGAGGACCCAGACACACCGTGACAGTATGCAGTGCAGATGGAGGCAGGGAGTCTCTAATAGTCACTTGCACAAATGGCACGATGCATGATCACTTGCTTGCATAGTGACAGCCGAATTGTCACCATTTCGCAGAGGGATGACTTCTGGCTCTCCACCTTGTTGGACCCTCGCTACCGGTCTAAAATGGGGGCCTTTTTACACCCACTGAGAGGGAGGAGAAACTGAACTACTATAGAGACAGTCTATGTAGTGAGTTGGCCGCTGCCTATCTGCGCCATCGTCCATCCTCACGCACGTGTGACCGGGGAGGGGGCCCTGTGCGCTCACGTTTCTCTGCCATGGCTGCTTTGGCAGGGTAGGGCTAGACCTGGATCAGGACATGAACCAGCAGGTGTTGGCATACTTGGACAGTACCCTGCCACCCCCATTGAAGATCTGCTGGACTACTGGGCAGCCAAACTGGATTTGTGGCCGCAACTAGCAGAGTTTGCCTTGGAAAAGCTGTCCTACCCGGTCAGTAGTGTGGCATCAGAGCAGGTGTTTAGTGCGACAGGTGCCGTGGTTACCCCAAGAAGAACTTGTCTGTCCACCCAAAATGTGGAGAGACTGACCTTTGTCAAAATGAATCAGGCGTGGATCAGCCAGGATTTTCACCCACCAATGCCTGATGCATCAGACTAGATCATCCATGGTGCCACACCAACACTTTGACAAAAGAGACCGGTTTCTTTTGGCTACCTGCCTCAGCTACTATTCTGATGCCGCCACCCACCTGATGCCACACATCTGATGCCAAGTACTCCTTCTTTTACCCTCCATCTTCAGCTGGTACTGGTATTGCCACCCACCCCCCCACTCTGTCACCGGGTCACTCTGTGGTCTCCTCATGCTGCTACCAACTCCACACTATGTCACCTTGCCACTTTGTGGTCTCCAGATGCTGCTGTCACCTCTACGCTATGTCACCTTGACATTCTGTGGTCTCCTGATTCTGCTGCCATCTCCCTACTCTGTCACCGAGCCACTCTGTGGTCTCCTGATGCTGCTGCCACCTCCACGCTATGTCACCTTGCCACTCTGTGGTCTCCTGATGCTGCCACCACCTCCACACTACGTCACCTTGCCACTCTGTTGTCTTCTGATGCTGCTGCTGCCACCTCCACACTGTCATTGTGCCACTCTGTGGCCTCCTCCTGATGCTGCTGCCGCGGCCACCTCCGCACTCTGTCATTGTGCCACTCTGTGGCTTCCTGATGCTGCCGCCAACTCCACACAGTCATTGTGCCACTCTGTGGTCTCCTCATGCTGCTTCCACCTCACCACTATGTCATAGGGCCACTCTGTGGACTTGTCATGCTGTTCCCAACCTCCCCACTTCATGACTGGGCCACTATTTTGCCTTTTGGCAAGCTGACATCATCATTTATTTGACCCTTCTTCTGATCTGTCAGAAGGAAGGAAAAATGAGACACAGAAAACATGCAAATATTCCATTCACGTGTCATCTCTGTTTTGGATCCACTCCTGTTTTTTTTGGGCATTAGCAATACTGTATGTATTACTGATCAAATGCTGACTGAGTGAAGGCAGATGATCAGATGAAGGGCAAAATATTCAGTGACGTCAACACAAACTTACTGCTGACACCCCCTCCACTCTGTCGGGGGGGGCTCTACTTGTATCAGTGTTTAATAGAACAGGTTCTGTAGACATCTATGGGAATCCGCTGAGGACGGTGTAAAAGGAGTGCGCTTCTTCTTGGTGCTAGCATCGACCTGTAAGGCTGAGTTCATACTTCAGTTATTCGGTCAGTTTTGGCCCCGTGACTGCCCAAATAAGTGAAGTGTGCAGTGATTCTAAGAGCGACACCTGTCATCTTCATGTCATACTGACTTACAGTATTGTTTCACTACCACAGCAGACTTCCTATGTGTGTTACTGCAAGGCACCGTGTTCTAAACCACTATAATGTGCAGCCTGGAAATAGCGTTTTTTTAAAGCGATTCGCCGTGAATAAAATTTTTCAAAATTCGCTCATCTCTAATTGTATTGTTTAGTTGCTGAGGATCCTTTTCCTTCTTGTTTGTGCCTAGTATTATAGCTCAATTCTAGGGTATGTCCATTTGTGTTGCAAATATCTACAACAGATCTGCAGCAAAGTCTGCATGATTTAAATGTAAATTTGCAGCTGATTTTGCTGTCGACTTGCAGGGGATTTCATCCTATGCATTGCATTGCAAAGCGTGAAATCTGCAGTGTATCCTGTGCATAATTTGAGATGCTCAGATGTAAAATCCGCACCGCAGGTGAATTTGTTTTGCAGAATTTTTTTGCTATGTGTGAATGAGATTTTAGCACTGTAAAATACTGCACATTTTCCCAACACAAACCTGCAGTCATATAGTACAGTTCTATTATCTTTTCTGATGTTTTTCCCATTTTTATGTCTTGTTATTATGTACTGGACTATTGATGATATATTTAGAGACTTTTCTGGGCACGGTGTCTTTGTGCTCCTCTGTGGAGCATTTTTTGTAGGTTAAGAATAGGACATGCTTTATCTTTTTTTGCGGGGTCATGGAACTACGGATATGGGCAGCAAACAGCGTGCTGTCCGCATTTTTTTGCGGCCCCCATTGAAATGAATGGTTCCACACCCGTTCCGCAAAATTGCGGAATGGATGCGGATCCATTCATACGGTCGTGTCAATGAGCCCTAAGACTGAGCTGTAATACCAAACAACTTGAGGTCGGGAGTGGCACTGTTTTAGGAAGAAATCAGCTACATTTTTCTAATCCTGAATAATCGTTTTAATTGTAAAAGCAGGTTTAAAATGTTTCTTCTTGGGAATTGTGAACAACTGAAAACTGGTATGGAACCGTATTCATGACAAAGGAGGAAGGTATACAGATCCATATTGGCTGGCTCATCTATAGATTAATCATTCATTAGTATTGTATTATTTATTGTTTAATAAAATAAATCTATAGTATTTAACTTCCATAATAAAATGTAAACATGATGAAAGCTATGTAGCAATATATTGTCAATATTTCTGAAACCATGGCTTTCTGCAGCTTAATCTTCTAGCTTTCCTCTCCATGTACAGTATAACAGTTTTACTTCGCAGCCGGTACCTTTCAGGAATCCAGGAAGCTGCGGCCACATGTTTACGTATATTTTCTTGTACTAGCATATACCTCTCTTTGTGTTTCTGAAATCATGCATCTATGGTTTGCTTTTAGAAACATCAGTTACCAAGGTGACATATGGTGCAGCAGGCTCCAGACATTAAAGTGCATACATCGGTATCCTAACAGTTCAGACAGAGTTGACCATTGTAAGAAGTCCTCATAGAGAATCCCCTGTGATATTTACGTAACCCCTTAGTTACCAATGTAAACTGGGAAACATGCAATTCACTGTTACCATGACTAGATAGATAGATAGATAGATAGATAGATAGATGATAGATAATAGATAAATAGATAATAGATGATAGATAATAGAAAGAAAGATTATAGATACTGTAGATGAAAGATAGACATTTGTGAGACATATGTACAAATTATTCAATTTATTAATCAATTAATATAACATCCATAGTTACAAACTATGCATATACAAAGTATGCATACTATATATGATGCATAAATCACATAGGAGCATAATATGATCCATTGATTAGAGACCATCAATATTGTACATTGAATGTAGATAAAGTGCCAAGAACATATATGTATCCGTGGTGTATATCCTGCATCACCTGAGTACATCACGTGTTAATCATAGAATACCTGAGAGATTATCTAATTAATACTTAGATCGACTTACCATGTTCATCACGTTATGGGCTATGTGTCCGTGCCTGCAAAAAGCCAGACACCTGTCCACACTGCCCTGACACAGCCGGACAATTGTGTGCCGAAGCGCATGCGTGGATCGCCGTCTAGGCAAAATAGATAGATAATTAGATAAATAGGTAGATAGATAACAGCAGGCAAGCAGAGAGACAGACATGGCATAATGCTCGGGTCGGTGTACTGACTGCCTAATTTACATAGAAGCAAAAAGTTAGTTTTCTAAGGAAAGACACAACGGAGGGACATAGACAGCCATCCAATCTGACTGAGCTTGATATACATTGCAAAGAAGAATGAGCAAAAATTTCAGCCACTAGATGTGCAAAGCTGGTAGAGACATACCCCAAAAGACCCGCAGCTGTAACAGACCGATCGATAGACAGATCGATAGATAGATAGATAGACAGATAGATAGCATAATATGTCAGTGTTTGCCTTAGGCCTCATGCACACAACGTGTTTTTTCACTGTCAGTGATTTGGCTTCAGTGGTCCGTGTCCGATTTTGCTTCAGTTGTGTTTCCTTGTGTCTTCCTTTTTTTTTGTCTGACAGGGGAAAAAAAAGGAAGGTTAATGAAAAGTGTAATTTTATTGCACCAAGGTCTTGTAGAAAAAAACGGACACGGACACGGATGACATACCAGTTGTGCATCCGTTTTTTTTGACGGACCCATTGACTTGAATGGGTCCGTCCTCGGTTTTCCACTGACAAGAATAGGACAGGTTATATTTTTTTGCCGGACTGGAATCACGGATCACGCGGAAAAAAAAAACGGAGGACTATCAGTTTTTTTTTTAAGCTCAATAGAAATGAATGGGACCTCCGCTAAACTGTGAAAAATGATGGAACGGACGCGGATGCACACAACGGTCGTGTGCATGAGGCCTTAGACTGAGAAAAGCCTGGTATGCCACATGGACTTCTATACTCCCACCCTGGATATAGCACCATCCCTACCCAATTATTTCCCACTTGCTTTAGCAATGCTTATATGTATTTAGTCCTGCCAATAAAGATTATTTGAATTGGATGGATAGATAGATAGATAGATAGATAGATAGATAGATAGATAGATAGATAGATAGATAGATAGATAGATAGGAGATAGATACATCACTTATTTAATAAGTTAATAAGTTTAAAAAGAAATGTAAGAAATTAAAAAATTTGTACAATTTGCATTAGAATTTTCAGTTTCACTTGACATTTTGTACATTCTTGAAATCTCTTACATTGTGATTTTGTGAGCAGATTCTCCAAGCTCAGCTCGACCTGTTTGGTGCACCCCTAGAACAGATGTCTTGTCCTGCTATAGCAACAAGTAAGACACTATGAGCTTTTTCCTAGTTTGTTTTGACGGGTGTCAAGGCCTCGGTCTCCTCTTCACAAGCAGCTTCACTTCTCCAGTAAAGAAATATTTAGTCTGTTTGATCTTCAGATCTAAAGATGGTGCTCTCATGTTTTCTGGACCATCACCGTGGAGCATCCTGCCTCTTTGTTGTTAACCATGGATGAGAAATATTTGGCACACTGTTGTCAAGAATCTCCCTTCATTCTTGTCTTGGAGTCTGGGATATCCCGCCGTCTTGTGTGCTGGAGACACACGTAATATAAGTAACAGTTTTGTTTTACATGATAAAAATGTTTTAGAAGAAAAAAACAATCATAACATGTTTTAAATTTAAGGAAATCTCTTTTTCATGTTCCTTTCTTAGGGCTTATGGACATCATGTGGGGGACTGATTACTTAGTTTCTAGACTGCATGGTCCACTTCCCTCTGCCCTGGTCTAGCAGTCTCAACTTTTGATATGTCACAGTGACATCAAAGGTTTTGATTGTGGGGGTCTGGATGCTGAGACCACCATTGATCACCAACAAAATGAGAAAGAAATGTTCACATAAACAGAATCTGCTGTGCTGCGTCCAGGAATAGAAAAACATGGCCGCTTTCTTCCAAAAACTACTCCACGCCTGTGTGTGTGTGGTACTGCAGTTCAGCCTCATCCATTTCAATGAAGCTAAGTTGCAATAGACAAACCATGGACAGGTGTGGCGCTGTTTCTGGAGGAAAGCAGTTTCTCGCCACTCCTTGTCGTCCAGTATCGTGCCATCTTCTAGTTGTCATGGTGATGACTGGTTGGCATCTTACATTTGTAGAAGGCAAGTCAATAATGGCTGCTGATGTCATAGGCTATGGGGAGTGGCCAAATGACCATACAGAGCATGTGATGTCATAAAGTTGTGATGTCATAGGGTATATAAAGCAGGCCTGGGGCCCGGCAGCCATTTTCAATCTTCTCCTTGCTAGAGAAAGCTACCAACACGCCATCAGCATGCCAGCTAGAAGGAAGAGAGTCAGCAGCACCCCTCGGAGGAGGCGTAGGACGTACCGCAGGACGAGTGCCCATAAACACCAGGAAAGAACAGTTCACAGGCGCAGACGTCGTCGTCGTCACTAAAGACGATGGGTGTGAAGAAGGAGAAGAACGTCTCCCGCTAATATTCATCAGTCACTGGAAGACCCATCAACAGCAATCATCCTGAAGTACTGTAGCAGGAGACGTTCCCTAATAAACCTATGGAGCAGAAAAAAATAAATAAAAAAAATGTTCACATAAAGTGCGCTCTCTCCACATTTCTGAAGGTGGGCTCAATAGAAAGTGTTTGATCCAGTGTCTATTTCATCTCCTAGAGACATCGGCCTATATGAGAGCTTGTTTTAATGGTCGGTAGGTTTCTCATCACTTGGACCCACAGTGATCATAACCTTTGTTTTTGCCTAAAGTACAGGTATTCTATGATTTGTCATAAATTTTAATGGTTGTCATTCTATATGAGGAGGAAACGAGTGGTAACACAGAGATTCCCAGGGTGATAAAGGGCAGATTTAGTCTAAGACAGGACTTTCCAGATGGGATCAGTCTTGATCGGTGGGGTTGATTAAAAGGATGAAACTGAGCATGGGAGCCATCTCAGTGAGCAGGACAAAGAAATAAGAAAAAAAAATAGCAGGTGGCGCTATAGATTTTTTATTGAATAACTCAATGGCTATTTGGTGATGGATTATGTGACGGACCATGTGATGAGCGCAGTGGCGTCACGTCAGGTCCTTTTCCTCCTGGTCATCAAAGAAGAAGATAGAAGAGATGCTGGCTGCGCGAACAAGTGGATGAGGTGAGTTAAATAATTCTATTTTTTTTTAACCCCTCCAGCCCTATTTTACTTGTTATAAGGGAAAATAACAGAAAATAATAATGATCGGGTCCCCATCCTGATCATCTCCTAGCAACCATGTGTGAAAATCACACCGCATCCGCACTTGCTTGCGGATGCTTGCGATTTTCACGCAGCCCCATTCACTTCTATGGGGCCTGCATTGCGTGAAAAACGCACAATATAGAGCATGCTGCGATTTTCGCGCAACGCACAAGTGATGCGTTAAAATCACCGCTCGTGTGCACAGCCCCATAGAAATGAATGGGTCCGGATTTAGTGCGGGTGCAATGCGTTCACCTCATGCATTCCACCCGCGCGGAAATCTCGCCCGTGTGAAAGAGCCCTAATAGTGTTAACATCTGCTAATTTGCAGTACTTACAGACCTTACTTTATAGTATAATCTTCAAATGTATTGAGATATACAATGGTTTATAAGGCATTTGAATCTGTCCTATTCTGTGGGAATTATTTTATGCTTTTTGTATTATTTTTTTGATGGATTCATAAAGATGTGTTCACTTGTGGATTATATTTGGTTTGTGTGGTCTTTTTTATCTTTATCTGAGGTATAAAGTCTATAACATTGTACAATGTGAACTATTCTCATACATTCAGAGAATTTCACGCCTGTGTAGTCATATTCTGTCTACCTTTAGATTCTATGGCAGAGCTGCTTACCCATGTGGTCATTCACTACCATCTCATATTAGATATGTGCGTGAATCATATCCGTTATGAATTTCCCATACAGTACCATTCAGATTTTGATGAGTCCGAAACGTTTGGGATTCATCCCGCACAAATCACTCAAAACAAGAGCTTCCATTTTACAGATCAGAAGATCAGAAAAGATGACATCTGCCACAAAAAAGTGATTATTTTTGTAAACTTTTTTTATTTAAAAAAGCATAACAAATTGGAAAAGTCCAGTCCGGTATGCATTTACCCAAAGTTTCTGTCACTTTGACATTACTACTGCTGTCTTGTCCTTAAAGAAAGAAAGGGGTTACAAACAGTCCTAGAAGACCTAAATGTATTATACGTAACTTTTCAGGGCAATTGTTGCACTTTCAATTCGGATCAAATCTGACGACCAATTCGATCAAATTGGACCCAAAACTAATTCTTGGAAATTTGCTAATTTCTACTCCCTATATAGGAAAGATTATTCTTTTAAGGCTCTAGAAAAGTGGAGGTGCTACAACTTCCACGCTTTCGTCACCCAACAGATGGAAATAAGCATGAGTCAACAGAAATTTTTACAACTTTGATTATTATGGGTGATATTTGGGGGTGATTTATGGGATGATGTTTAGCCCACCTTTAAATGTTACCTTGTCAACCTGAGGATATTTTGAGACCAAATATCAGCTCCTAGTAAACCTCTACTATAGTGACCTGGCTGTCCCAGGATGTTTTATAGCCCATGTGTTCCCAGTAATTTGTTTGGGTAGAGACCAGTAGCTATGATCACCGAGCTCTGTATATTTGACTTTCCTATCCGTAACACTGGTCTGAAACATTCAGCCTGAAGCTGAAAGATTCATAGTGTCGATAAGATTAAACATGGAAGCACATCATGCATCATTAAACATATTAACCTTTCATCTACAAGCAGATGTAGCACGTGCCATGTTCTCACAGGACATGTGCCATCTCATTATACAACTCACCTTCAAGATTACTAATTATTACCAAGAGTTACAGATAGACTATACATCATGCATTTATGACAGTTCATGTTACAGAATTATGCTTTTGCCATGGGAGGAGGACGCTGCTGGGGAGACATAGTATTACATGATGGCTCTCTGCTCAGACCTGGGGCAACCTCCTCTGTGATAACCTGATAGGCCATAAGGACATGGGTCGTACAAACAATCCTAGTTAGGAAGAAGCAGTACATATGTGCAGTACATAGATAGGTAAATCAGTATCTGATTGAGAAGGCACTGCGTGTCTGTAAGCGCTGCCACCTTCTTCCAGGTTTCCTTAGGCCAGTGACCTCACGTTCATTGGTCCCATGGCCCAGGAGCAGCTTAGCACCATACAAATGAACAGGGCTGAGCTGCCATACCAGGCACAGATGCAATCAAATATATACGGCGCTGTGCTTGATAAGCTGTGAGGGTACCTTCTCAAACAGCTGATCAGTGGGGGTCCCATTGTCGGACCCCCAAGAATCAGATACTGATGACCTATCCAAATGCTAGGTTATCAGTTAGGTCTCGGAAACCCCTTTACGAGCTACTAATCTCACTATACGAATTCAATACGCTATCGCGACATACTAAGCCAATCTCTAACAGCCTGCACCTCCCATCACGATCATTGAGTGGCCACATAAATATACATATAGCAAAAATTACTTTTGACAGAGCCTACTGCAATCTTTTTTTTTATTTTTATCAAGCATATACTGCAATATTGAAATCCAAGATCCCACATGCATAAGGCCTAATTCTAATGGTGATTGCACATCATATCTGATTTAGTGTCCAGTAGAAAATCCTATACACATTTTTGGGAAAACTAGTTACTTTGGGTTATCTGTTCCTCTATCTTCATCTTCACTGCCTTGTTTCCCTTGTTATTAGGCTGTATTTTAAAAGTAAAATGACAGGCACCATTTTGTGTGATTCACCTAAAGCAAATCACCAAAACTTCGGATTTGTGTGGAAGAAGAATTTTTGTGAAATTCATGTCAAATCTGATTAATTGAGAAACTATTTGTTCATCTATATCTACAGTATTAGTAATTAGAAATGCAGTTATATATAATCTATAAGGCATAGGCTGATCAAACTGTTTTCCAGGGATCATGGCTTATGGGGGCCCAAAGTGTGATTGTGAGATCCAGTACCAGTACTAACAAAAGGCATTGTACAGTACAGTTTATTATGTTACAACCATCTTCTCTCCCAATACATAGATAATTGACTACCAAAATTCAATCAACCCACCCAAATATACATTGAACCACCGGGTAATCAAGAGATCCTACTAGGCCACCAGGGATCAAAATGTAGAGTACAACTTGTTGATTAACCTGCAGCAATGTTCAGTGTTGCACTCCTGGACACTGCATTGCTCCAGCATCCTACAACTCTGCTTGTCTGGGTTGCTTCCAGACACTTAAAGAGGAGCTTGTCACCACTCCTGACATGCCTGTTTTAATAGCTTCATGCATTCCCCATGTAATAACAATACTGTAATATATTTTCTAATGGCTATATGTTGTGCTGTTCCTTTATTATTTCTTCTAGAAGTTATGAATACATTGCTATTAGCCTTCAGTAAGGGTACAGAGGGGAGGTAACCAGTTGGGGGTGTGTACCTACACAGACTGACTCTATCCAATCAGTGCTGCCATTTTCAGACTATGCAGGTACACCCCCCCAACTGGTTACCACCCCTCCATACCCTTACTGCAGACTGCTAACAATTAATTCATAACTTCTAGTAGAAATAATGAAGGAATGGCACAACATAGAGACATAAGAATAGATGCTCCAGAATTGTTATTACATGGGGAATGCATGGAGCTATTAAAATACAGTAGGCTTGTCAGGAGAGGTGAAAGGTCCTCTTTAAAGGAACAGGAACTTGTATATTTAACTACATCTACTCATTTGCTGTCCATCCTGACCTCTACTTGTGTGCCACTTATGACCATAGAAACATAGAAACATAGAAACATAGAATGTGTCGGCAGATAAGAACCATTTGGCCCATCTAGTCTGCCCAATATACTGAATACTATGGATAGCCCCTGGCCCTATCTTATATGAAGGATGGCCTTATGCCTATCCCATGCATGCTTAAACTCCTCCACTGTATTTGCAGCTACCACTTCTGCAGGAAGGCTATTCCATGCATCCACTACTCTCTCAGTAAAGTAATGCTTCCTGATATTACTTTTAAACCTTTGCCCCTCTAATTTAAAACTATGTCCTCTTGTAGCAGTTTTTCTTCTTTTAAATATTCTCTCCTCTTTTACCTTGTTGATTCCCTTTATGTATTTAAAAGTTTCTATCACATCCCCTCTGTCTCTTCTTTCTTCCAAGCTATACATGTTAAGGTCCTTTAATCTTTCCTGGTAAGTTTTATCCTGCAATCCATGTACCAGTTTAGTAGCTCTTCTCTGAACTCTCTCCAAAGTATCAATATCCTTCTGGAGATATGGTCTCTAGTACTGAGCACAATACTCCAAATGAGGTCTCACTAGTGCTCTGTAGAGCGGCATGAGCACCTCCCTCTTTCTACTAGTAATGCCTCTCTCTATACACCCAAGCATTCTGCTAGCATTTCCTGCTGCTCTATGACATTGTCTGCCTACCTTTAAGTCTTCTGAAATAATGACCCCTAAATCCCTTTCCTCAGATACTGAGGTTAGGACTGTATCACTGATTTTATATTCTGCTCTTGGGTTTTTACATCCCAGGTGCATTATCTTGCACTTATCAACATTAAATTTTAGTTGCCAGACTCCGACTGCTTCGAATGGTGAACTTTTTGACTAGGATCTCTGCCAGCCACCTTGTTGCCATGTCCTGATGCCTACTCTATATCAGTGCATTAGTCATTGCTAACAGAGACTACTCCAGAGTTGTGATCTGGGCACTTCTATACTTTTCTGTGTTTAAAGGTGAAGAACACTAAATTATGGATAAGCAAACCGATTCTAATGAATGGATTTGTCTCCTCAGCAGGAGTTCTTCACCTGCCGAGCCCTGACAATGTGGGTCCTGCACCAGGTACCAAACCTCAAATTCAGCTTTGGGTGCAATGACTTGGCTTTTGCAGGTACACTTCTAAGTAACGGCACAGGGCTCAGATTGTCGGCGCTGGACTAGATGTCCAGCCCTGTCAATCAACAGGCAGGTGGGCACTTCTTCACCTGTGATAGACTCCTGCTAAGGACACTAATTGATATGTTAGATTTGATTCACTCATGCCTACAAGTAATCCCTTAGACTCTTCTCTCTAGTTTAGACCTTTCCAAATCTATTAGTCACCTTTTCATGTTGGTATACCACTTTTTTCCAGGAAGGAAAGAAAACTATGGAAGAAGGCTCGGGAGAAGAAGGTTGGGGACTTCCTAAAGTTTTTCACTTAAAAATTGACCTTAATAGATATGCCCCCATTGTCTTATAGGTGCGGGTCCCACTGCTGGGACCCGTACCTATATCGAGAACGGAGCCCCGAAAGTGAAGGAGGGAGCAATGCACATGCGCAGCCGCCCTCAATAAATTTTCTAGGGGGCGGCGAAAATAGCTGAGCACTGGTTTGGCTATTTCCGTCGGCCTCATAAAACTGAATGGGAGCAGGGGTCGCGTATGCGGGGTACGCTCCCATTCACTTCTATTAGGAGCCGGCATGGTGGTGGCCGGACTGGAGTCCTCCAGCCACCACCTTTCCGGGCTCCGCTCTCGATATAGGTGCAGGTCCCAGCGGTGGGACCCGCACCTATAAGACAATGGGGGCATATCCTACCGATATGCCCTGTGGGGATCCGCTCTGGTAGGCAGTGGTAGCGAGTGCAGTATAGAGGCAACACAGACCGGTCTTGGTGTAAAACACAATGCTTTGTTTATTCACACGGTGCATATTTGTGAAAGACGGTGCAGTTCATAGGGAGGGTGGTCACACACAGCAAAAATAATAGTTCAAACACAGCAAGTCCCTGCTGCAGGCTACTTGAGGCCTGTTTCAGTCACATAAAGCAAAGTCTATTTAAAGCCAGGAGTAATGCCACCTTTTCTCCTTGGTGAAGTAAGTCCATGGGTCCTGCTTCTAGCCACAGGACACGGATCCCTCCTGGATTCAGCTGCGGGTCCCTGCCCACTCCTTTACAGGCCTCAGCACACAGCCCAGCTCACCTCCACTCCTTACTCTCACAGCCAGAGAACCCACAAGCTCCACACTGTGCACCACACCCTTGTGCTGGTCGGGTTTTAACCCTTCCCTGCAAAACCTGGCCTGGACCGTGGGGAGACAGGCACCCGCCCGCATATCTGCCTGCTCCCAATAAGAGCCGGCCCGGATCCGCTGTTAACAGCGTAACCGCTGCAAAATGCATTTTCCGGCTCTTACTCCACCGGGGCCAGGACCCCCGGTGGCACGTACCTCCCGTTTACCACCTCCCCAGGTACTCTCCTACATATCCCCCCCCTTTGTTCAACCCTGAAGGGTTGCACACCCTGTTCAATCCTGAGAGGTTGGACACACGTACAACAGTGTACCCGGGACAGGGCATCGGCATTCCCCTGTAAGCGGCCTGCCCTGTGTTCGACACTGAACTTAAAATTCTGGAGGGATAAGAACCATATGGTGACCCGGGCACTCCCCTCCTTGGCCCGGCTCATCCACTGAAGAGGGGAATGGTCGGTCACCAGACGGAACCTTCTCCCTAACAGATAGTACCTAAGGGACTCGAGGGCCCACTTTATGGCCAGGCATTCTCTCTCTACCACGCTGTACCTGGTTTCCGCTGGGGTGAGTTTGCGACTCAGGAAGACAACAGGGTGTTCCTCCCCACTGATTTCCTGAGAGAGTACTGCCCCTAGGCCCACTCCAGAGGCGTCCGTCTGAACGACAAATTCCCGTGTGAAGTCTGGTGTCACCAAAACCGGGGACCCACACAGAGCCGACTTCAAACGGGAGAACGCCTCTTCCGCCTGCTCATCCCAGCGGACCATCACCGTCTTCCTCCCCTTCAAAAGTCTTGTCAATGGGGCCGCCACTATGGCAAAGTTGGGGATAAAGCGCCTGTAATATCCTATCATCCCTAGGAACGAACGTACTTGCTTGGTGGTAAGAGGTCTGGGCCAGCTCTTGATCGCCTCAACCTTGTCTACCTGGGGTTTGACAACTCCCCGCCCAATCACGTATCCCAGGTACCGGACCTCCTCGAACCCGATCGAACACTTTTTTGGGTTGGCCGTCAGTCCGGCTTTTCTAAGTGAATCGACTATGGCCTGTACCTTGGGCAGGTGACTCTCCCTGTCCTGGCTAAACACGATGATGTCGTCCAGATATGCCGAAGCATATGGACGATGGGGCCGTAGGATGACGTCCATCAATCGCTGGAAGGTTGATGGAGCGCCATGTAGGCCAAAGGGCAAAACTTCATACTGAAATAACCCCTCGGGGGTGACAAAGGCAGTCTTCTCCTTTGCCGCCTCCGTGAGAGGCACCTGCCAATATCCTTTTGTGAGGTCGAGGACCGAGAAATAGCGAGCTTTCCCTAGCCGTTCTATGAGCTCGTCTACCCGGGGCATGGGGTAGGCATCGAATTTCGACACTTCGTTGAGCTTTCTAAAGTCATTGCAGAAGCGCAGAGTACCGTCAGGTTTTGGGATGAGGACTATGGGGCTGGCCCACTCGCTCCTTGACTCCTCAATCACCCCTAACCTCAACATCGACCTTACTTCTTCTGAAATGGCCTGTCGCCGGGCCTCCGGTAAACGATACGGCTTTAACCGTACCCTGACGTGGGGTTGGTGACAATGTCATGTCGGACTACCGAAGTTCGTCCAGGAAGCTCAGAGAACACATCCCTATTTCGACTCACCAACTCTTTGGCTTCCTGAGCTTGTTTGGTCGACAGACCACCCGCTATCTTTACCGCGGAGGTGCCCTCCGGGACCTCGGGTGGAGCTGGGATCTTCCCTGCAGACAAGACAGTGCTTGGGCCGTCCCCAACGAGACACTCCCTATCTTTCCACGATTTCAGTAAATTTACATGATATACCTGTTCTGGCTTCCGCCTTCCTGGCTGGGATATCTTGTAATTCACTGGCCCTACCTTGTCTTTCACCTCGTAGGGACCTTGCCACCATGCCAAAAACTTACTGTCAATGGTGGGGACTAGCACCAGTACCCGGTCACCCGGGTTAAATGTCCGGACCTGGGCACTCCGGTTGTATACCCGGCTCTGTGCCAGTTGGGCGGCCTCCATGTGTTCCCGGACGATTGGTAGGACTGTCTCGATACGGTCCTGCATCTTTTCTATATGCTCTATAATACTCTTGTGTGGGGTGGGCTGTTGCTCCCACACCTCTTTAGCGATGTCCAGCAACCCTCTTGGCCGTCGACCGTACAATAGCTTGAAGGGCGAGAATCCCGTAGAGGCCTGGGGCACTTCTCGCACTGCGAACAATACGTACGGCAGCAACAAGTCCCAATCCTTTCCGTCTTTGGCTATGGTTCTTTTAAGCATAGTTTTTAGGGTTTTGTTAAAGCGCTCCACTAGTCCGTCGGTTTGAGGATGGTATACGGACGTGTGTAACCGTTTAATCCCTAAAAGCTTGCAGAGCTCCCTCGTCACCTTAGACATGAAGGGTGTCCCCTGGTCGGTCAGGATCTCTTTTGGAATCCCCACTCTTGCGAACATACCCATGAGTTCTTTAGCTATGAGCTTAGCTGAAGTATGACGTAGTGGGATCGCTTCAGGATATCTGGTGGCATAGTCTAAGACCACCAAGATATGCTGGTGCCCTCTGGCCGACTTGTTTATGGGGCCTACCAGATCCATCCCTATTCTTTCGAAGGGGACCTCAATGATGGGCATGGGTACTAGGGGACTGCGATAGTGATGTGGTGACCCCTACGATGTGGTGACAGGTGATGTGGTTGACCCCTACGGCTGGTATCCCCGCATCGGGATCCTCGGGCACTGGGCCAGATTGTCGTCTGTCCCTAAGGGAAGGCATATCGCTCTTCCATAGAGTCCAGAACAAAGGAAAATCCCTTCCCAGTATGGCGGCATAAGGGATTTGGCGTCCCACTCCGACGACATGCTGCACCTCTTTGCCCAACACGGACATGGTAACCCTGGCAGTGGGGTACTCCCGGCGATCCCCATGGATACAGACAATGGACAGGGTTTGCTTCTCTGGGAGTGTCTCAGACACTAAGGACTCATGCACTATGGTTACCAGGCTCCCAGAGTCCAGCAAAGCATTAATCGGATGCCCATCGACCAAGACTTGGCACAGAGGTGGCATATCGGCGTCCGGCCAGGTATCTGCGGTACATACAGGCCGGGCAAAGAAAGAGGACCGGCGAGCGAACCCGCAGTCCATGGGTTCAGGTGTTTGAGGACAGTTCGCTGCCCTATGTCCCAGGCCGTGGCAGTGCCAACATTGAATCCCCGTGGTCCCTCCCCGGTCTCTCTTCCCTGGAGTAGGACTAACCTTCCCCCCCCTTTGTGGTTGGGTCCCTTTTTCCGGATCCCTAGCCTGAGAGGGAGCCTGACGGGATTCCCGTGCCTGCGTTGAGTCCCGCACCAAGTCCTGGGTCACCACATACCTCTCGACTAGGCTTACTAACTGATCCAGGTTGCCGGGGTCTCCCTGACCAACCCAGCACTGTATGGCCCTTGGCAGTGTCCGCACCAAACGATCGACCACCACCCATTCCACCATCTGTGAGGGGCTCAATGTCTCAGGCTGCAGCCATTTTTTTTACTAGGTGTAACAGGTCATAGGCCTGGGACCGAGCAGGCCGGGACTCAGAGAAGGCCCACTGGTAGACTCGATGTGCACGCACATAGGTATTAACCCCAAGACGAGCCAACACCTCCCCCTTCAGCCTCTTATAGCTCTTGGCTTCCTCCTGACTGAGGTCGAAGTAGTACTTTTGTGCATCTCCCACTAAAAATGGCGCTATTACTTCGGCCCACTGTTCTGCAGGTAACCTTTCCTGTTCCGCAGTGCGTTCGAAGACCATCAGGAACGCGTCGATATCATCCTCGGGGCCCATCTTTCTTAACGCTGAGCGCACCTTATCCCGGGCAGCAGGTAGGACTGCGGTTCCCCCTGGGACGGTTTGTTGTTGTAACACACGCATGGACTCCTGCATAGTCGCCAGTTGCATCTTCATTTTCATCTGTATAAACTTTAAACCTTAAACAGCAGCTCAACATTCAAGACACTCAATGATAATATTATTTAATAAAAGATAAAAATCATATTTTTTTTACATTCTTATTTATTTTTCCACTGTTCAATAAATCTAGGTCAATATTCAGTTAAGTGACTGCTAACAATCGCTAATGACAGCCGTGGATCCAGCAATGGCACTTGAACAAACGTAATAGAAGCCGCAGCTTTGACCGCACAACTCCAGACCTAACATTTTTATTTTAAATTCTTTAAATTCAGCTGAATATGTGACATCTCACGTAACCTGAGCCTTACATTCAGCAACGAGCTGAAGCCTAGAACTATCTGTTGCTAATGGTAGTTCCACGGGAAGCTGACAAGCTGTATGCCACTCCATCTGTTATGTTTTATTGCGCTCTGTTCTCTCCAGCAAACACAATATGACCTACTTTCTGTGTGGAAATGAAAGTTCTTTTATAATTTAATGCATATCGCTTCAAAAGCCTATCTAGCCGGAGCTCTACAGCAAAGTACATTTATTGAATAATGAAGAATGAAATTTTGCAATGAAGATTGATGCGCACACAAACATAACATCGGTTGGGATATTCAGGGATATAACATTGATCTGTCTTCATCAATGTGTGATCAACGGGGCAATTGTCATGGAAGGTCCATCTCTTCCATCATGAAGTGGTGTAACTGTAAGAGGTGAATGCTCTCCTCAACGCAAGCTCACACTCATTTACTTTGATGTGACTTCTATGCAAGCTGCCTGAAGAAGGTTGATAATATTGCTTATGCATCTTTGTCTGTGGCAATGTATCTAATAAAGAACCAATAATTGCATTAACAGACCCGGTGCAGGAGGTTGTGGTGAAGTCATTGTGACCTCCTGCACCACTCTGCTGCCTCACAGGTTTCAGACCTAGTATCCTGAAGCCTGTTAGGCTGAATGGCGTGGACATGAGCCATAAGCTCAAAATTGAATCCTAATATACTCGGTCCTTGCTTGTTGAGCATGTCCTTTCAGAGCTATTGTAGGGTAAAAGAGAAATTGCAAATGTCCATAAGCTGCCCAGAATACAATACCCCTGGAGAAGGCAATGTGGGCAACTTTATTGGAGGCCTTCCTCCCATCAGTCCAACAGCAGAAAGGACTTCTGCTATATCAATGCTTAAGTAATTTTATACTATGCTAATATATTTTTACGGTAATATATTCATTGATATTTACCTTTACCAAATTCCATCTTGATATTTTAGACTTTGTTATCCTTGCCTTAGAGTTGGATACATTCCTGGAAGTGGGACTGCTCTAAGCTTCCTAATCCTGAGCATAATTGCTCTCTTGACCTTCACCTGACCTTCTTATCTTGAATGGTGTCTTCCCTGAACGTCTTCTTGGGTTACGCTTTCTTGGAGTTTTCCTGTCTTAAGGTTGTTTGCACGGCTGCTGCCAGCTCCCTCAACTCCTAAGCCACTTAAAATGTTGATCTAATTGAAAGTAGCCTTAAGGTTATTTGGAATGCAAATAACAGCTTTAAGGAGCTTAGTCAAGAAATGTGATGTACCCAAGATGTTGGCTTGGTGTGCATTACACAGGATGTTTTGGTGTTGGGTTATCTAGTCCTTTTATTTCCATCTGCTATTTGACTTATTTTCAAATGTTTATTTAGCTCTGGCGACACTCGATTCCTTCGATAAAAATCCTGTGTTGTTTTCCACGCCATTGTTGTGACTACAATAATCACAGATTTTCATTTTTATATATATTTTTTAAATTTCTTTATAAATGAAAATAGCAGGTCAACAGCAAAGTACATGCAACTGATTTCAAAACAGATTAATATAACAAAACTGGCAAAAACTACAAATGATTTTATTATAAAGTACCATATTTTCACTTTTTAGGTTTTAGAGGAGGAAAATAAGAAAAACATATATTTTTCATCAGACCTCAGGTCACCCCCCCAATCAAACTACGTGCACTACTGATGCTACACATCCTGATGCTATACATATTCAGGACATAGCACAATGAGCGTCCGGAAGAAGGCCTTGGAGCGGTGAGTATAGCCAGCGCTACGCTGACCACTTCCTGCACCTCCTGCATATTAATGAGCGCTTCCATAATTGAAGTGCTTATTAGTATTTTCTTTATAAGATGCACTGACATTTTCTGCCACTTTTTGATCTCGCTTATAAGGCAAAAAGATGCTGTATATTTAAAATAATAATGTAAATAGGTATAACATTTTAATTTAATAGTATACCATTATGAGGTTAGAGCTCCTTTTTTCTTATAAACAGCTCTAAATCTTTAGCTTCCACCCACATAGAGCACAGAGCTCTCTGCTCTAAACAGAATGCTATCACTTAAAGGGGTTGTCCAATCCTCTAAATTTGTTGAAAAACTAGCCACAATGGTGTAAAATATTAAAATAAGTAATACCTTGACAACCCACCACTAACCAATGCATCCTGGTCCCACCATTCTCTGTATTCGGGCCTCCAGTGACCATGCGTCGGCACAAAAATGTGACCACTGCAACGAATCGCTGCTTGTAGCAGTGACCTCAGTGGTGTTGACACATTATCCCAAAACAAGAATGAACCTGGATCACACCTCCTCATGCTATGCTTTGATCTAATAACTGCTTCTCAGCATAATTAACATGGCTTCTTAGTGCCATAAATAGTATACAGGCCCCTATGTTGCATGCTTGCATGAGGCATTAGTACATATTTTGATCAAAAAGCATAAACTCACTCACCACAACAAGGTTGCCTCCTCGAGTGGGAACCTGCTCTAAATCTGGCAGGGAACTGCGTGGCGACTGCTGGCGCCACAGCACCAGCAGACGGCGGGACTCAGCAGCCAAACAGCACCCCTGCTGTTTGGTAATGCCATCCTGGCACTGGGCCCCACCAACCCACCAGCACAGCATCACAGCAACAATGGCCGCCACGCAGCACGGCACCATGTGAACAGTTGTCTCAGTTGTCTAAGCTCACCTTATCATATGCTCTCATGAACTCCAACTGAGAACTGGTAGGAATTTGCGAACTCTTAGGCCTCTTTTACACGGGCAAGTTTTCCACACGCACTGAATCCGGACCCATTCATTTCTATGTGCTGTGCACATGAGCGGTGATTTTTACGCATCACTTGTGCGTTGCGTGAAAATAGCAGCATGCTCTATATTGTGCGTTTTTCACGCAATGCAGGCCCCATAGAAGGGAATGGGGCTGCGTGAAAATCGCAAGCATCCGAAAGCAAGTGCGGATGCGGTGCGATTTTCACGCATGGTTACTAGGTGACGATCGGGATGGGGATCCAATCTTTTTTTTTCCCTTATAACATGGTTATAATGGAAAATAATTGCATTCTTAATACAGAATGCAAAGTAAATTAGGGATGGAAGGGTTAAAAAAATAAAAAAATAAATTAACCACCTCAGCCCCCAGTGCTTAAACACCCTGAAAGACCAGGCCACTTTTTACACTTCTGACCTACACTACTTTCACCGTTTATTGCTCGGTCATGCAACTTACCACCCAAATGAATTTTACCTCCTTTTCTTCTCACTAATAGAGCTTTCATTTGGTGGTATTTCATTGCTGCTGACATTTTTACTTTTTTTGTTATTAATCGAAATTTAACGATTTTTTTGCCAAAAAATGACATTTTTCACTTTCAGTTGTAAAATTTTGCAAAAAAAACTAGATCCATATATAAATTTTGCTCTAAATTTATTGTTCTACATGTCTTTGATAAAAAAAAAATGTTTGGGTAAAAAAAAAATGGTTTGGGTAAAAGTTATAGCGTTTACAAACTATGGTACAAAAGTGTGAATTTCTGCTTTTTGAAGCAGCTCTGACTTTCTGAGCACCTGTCATGTTTCCTGAGGTTCTACAATGGCCAGACAGTACAAACACCCCACAAATGACCCCATTTCGGAAAGTACACACCCTAAGGTATTCGCTGATGGGCATAGTGAGTTCATAGAACTTTTTATTTTTTGTCACAAGTTAGCGGAAAATGATGATTTTTTTTTTTTTTTTTTCTTACAAAGTCTCATTTTCCACTAACTTGTGACAAAAAATAAAAAGTTCTATGAACTCACTATGCCCATCACGAAATACCTTGGGGTCTCTTCTTTCCAAAATGGGGTCACTTGTGGGGTAGTTATACTGCCCTGGCATTCTAGGGGCCCAAATGTGTGGTAAGGAGTTTGAAATCAAATTCTGTAAAAACTGACCAGTGAAATCCGAAAGGTGCTCTTTGTAATATGGGCCCCTTTGCCCACCTAGGCTGCAAAAAAGTGTCACACATCTGGTATCTCCGTACTCAGGAGAAGTTGGGGAATGTGTTTTGGGGTGTCATTTTACATATACCCATGCTGGGTGAGAGAAATATCTTGGCAAAAGACAACTTTTCCCATTTTTTTATACAAAGTTGGCATTTGACCAAGATATTTATCTCACCCAGCATGGGTATATGTAAAAAGACACCCCAAAACACATTCCTCAACTTCTCCTGAATACAGAGATACCAGATGTGTGAAACTTTTTTGCAGCCTAGGTGGGCAAAGGGGCCCATATTACAAAGAGCACCTTTCGGATTTCACTGGTCAGTTTTTACAGAATTTGATTTCAAACTCCTTACCACACATTAGGGCCCCTAGAATGCCAGGTCAGTATAACTACCCCACAAGTGACCCCATTTTGGAAAGAAGAGACCCCAAGGTATTCGCTGATGGGCATAGTGAGTTCATGGAAGTTTTTATTTTTTGTCACAAGTTAGTGGAATATGAGACTTTGTATGAAAAAAAAAAAATAAATCATCATTTTCCACTAAATTGTGACAAAAAATAAAAAATTCTAGGAACTCGCCATGCCCCTCACGGAATACCTTGGGGTGTCTTCTTCCCAAAATGGGGTCACTTTTGGGGTAGTTATACTGCCCTGGCATTCTAGGGGCCCAAATGTGTGGTAAGGAGTTTGAAATCAAATTCTGTAAAAACTGACCAGTGAAATCCGAAAGGTGCTCTTTGTAATATGGGCCCCTTTGCCCACCTAGGCTGCAAAAAAGTGTCACACATCTGGTATCTCCGTACTCAGGAGAAGTTGGGGAATGTGTTTTGGGGTGTCATTTTACATATACCCATGCTGGGTGAGAGAAATATCTTGGCAAAAGACAACTTTTCCCATTTTTTTATACAAAGTTGGCATTTGACCAAGATATTTATCTCACCCAGCATGGGTATATGTAAAAAGACACCCCAAAACACATTCCTCAACTTCTCCTGAATACAGAGATACCAGATGTGTGACACTTTTTTGCAGTCTAGGTGGGCAAAGGGGCCCATATTCCAAAGAGCACCTTTCGGATTTCACAGGCCATTTTTTACAGAATTTGATTTCAAACTCCTTACCACACATTTGGGCCCCTAGAATGCCAGGGCAGTATAACTACCCCACAAGTGACCCCATTTTGGAAAGAAGAGACCCCAAGGTATTCGCTGATGGGCATAGTGAGTTCATGGAAGTTTTTATTTTTTGTCACAAGTTAGTGGAATATGAGACTTTGTATGAAAAAAAAAAAAAAAAAAATCATCATTTTCCACTAACTTGTGACAAAAAATAAAAAATTCTAGGAACTCGCCATGCCCCTCACGGAATACCTTGGGGTGTCTTCTTTCCAAAATGGGGTCACTTGTGTGGTAGTTATACTGCCCTGGCATTCTAGGGGCCCAAATGTGTGGTAAGGAGTTTGAAATCAAATTCTGTAAAAACTGACCAGTGAAATCCGAAAGGTGCTCTTTGTAATATGGGCCCCTTTGCCCACCTAGGCTGCAAAAAAGTGTCACACATCTGGTATCTCCGTACTCAGGAGAAGTTGGGGAATGTGTTTTGGGGTGTCATTTTACATATACCCATGCTGGGTGAGAGAAATATCTTGGCAAAAGACAACTTTTCCCATTTTTTTATACAAAGTTGGCATTTGACCAAGATATTTATCTCACCCAGCATGGGTATATGTAAAAAGACACCCCAAAACACATTCCTCAACTTCTCCTGAATACAGAGATACCAGATGTGTGACACTTTTTTGCAGCCTAGGTGGGCAAAGGGGCCCATATTACAAAGAGCACCTTTCGGATTTCACAGGCCATTTTTTACAGAATTTGATTTCAAACTCCTTACCACACATTTGGGCCCCTAGAATGCCAGGGCAGTATAACTACCCCACAAGTGACCCCATTTTGGAAAGAAGAGACCCCAAGGTATTCGCTGATGGGCATAGTGAGTTCATGGAAGTTTTTATTTCTTGTCACAAGTTAGTGGAATATGAGACTTTGTATGAAAAAAAAACAAAAAAAAAAACATCATTTTCCACTAACTTGTGACAAAAAATAAAAAATTCTAGGAACTTGCCATGCCCCTCACGAAATACCTTGGGGTGTCTTCTTTCCAAAATGGGGTCACTTGTGGGGTAGTTATACTGCCCTGGCATTTTCCAGGGGCCCTAATGTGTGGTAAGTAGGTAAATGACCTGTGAAATCCGAAAGGTGCTCTTTGGAATGTGGGCCCCTTTGCCCACCTAGGCTGCAAAAAAGTGTCACACATGTGGTATCGCCGTATTCAGGAGAAGTTGGGGAATGTGTTTTGTGGTGTCATTTTACATATACCCATGCTGGGTGAGAGAAATATCTTGGCAAAAGACAACTTTTCCCATTTTTTTATACAAAGTTGGCATTTGACCAAGATATTTATCTCACCCAGCATGGGTATATGTAAAATGACACCCCAAAACACATTCCCCAACTTCTCCTGAATACGGAGATACCACATGTGTGACACTTTTTTGAAGCCGAGGTGGGCAAAGGTGCCCAAATTCCTTTTAGGAGGGCATTTTTAGACATTTGGATACCAGACTTCTTCTCACGCTTTGGGGCCCCTAAAATGCCAGGGCAGTATAAATACCCCACATGTGACCCCATTTTGGAAAGAAGACACCCCAAGGTATTCCGTGAGGGGCATGGCAAGTTCCTAGAATTTTTTATTTTTTGTCACAAGTTAGTGGAAAATGATGATTTTTTTTTTTTTTTTTTTTTCATACAAAGTCTCATATTCCACTAACTTGTGACAAAAAATAAAAGCTTCCATGAACTCACTATGCCCATAAGCGAATACCTTGGGGTGTCTTCTTTCCAAAATGGTGTTATTTGTGGGGTGTTTGTACTGCCCTGGCATTTGACGGTCTCCGCAATCATTACATGTATGCCCAGCATTAGGAGTTTCTGCTATTCTCCTTATATTGAGCATACAGGTAATGAGATTTTTTTTTTCCGTTCAGCCTCTGGGCTGAAAGAAAAAAATGAACGGCACAGATTTCTTCATTCGCATCGATCAATGTGGATGAAAAAATCTCTGCCAAAAAAAGAAAAAGGAGGGGAAAGGCGTCTGCCAGGACATAGGAGCTCCGCCCAACATCCATACCCACTTAGCTCGTATGCCCTGGCAAACCAGATTTCTCCATTCACATCAATCGATGTGGATGAATAAATCATTGCCGGGATTTTTTTTTATATATATACAAAGTGTTTGCCAAAGTATATGAACACCGCCACCTCCTCAGCTCATATGCCTCGGCAAACGTATCTTTTACTGCAGAGGAGAAATCTCGTCTTGCAGCGCCGCATACACCGACTTGCGTGTAATCTGACAGCAGCGCAATGCTTCTGTCCGAATGCACATCAGTGCTGCAGCTAGTCGATCGGTTGGTCCACCTGGAAGGTAAAAAAAACAAAACAAAAAAGAAAAAACCAGGCCACAAAGCAATAACTTTATTAACTTTAGAACAGAACATATTAACTTTTTTTAAACTTTTTTAACTTTTTTACTTACCGGTAATTTTTTTTTTTTTTAGTTTTTTTTACCTTTATAGAACAAACCTCTCCTTCCCCATGGGACAATGTGCAAAGCGCAAATCGCCTAAAGATGTGGCAAAGTGCGTTATGCACTTTATCCCAGGTGAAAGGAGAGGTTTGCAGCAGCTGTGAGTAAAAGGGCCCTAATAGCCCTGTGTGCCTGTCCTGTGAGATGCAATCCCTATGCTAAGTGTACCTGTGTGTGGTACTTCCGGAAACACTCTCCATAGCATAGGGCAGGGTGGTCAGCACAGTCAGGACAGAAATAGCGGGTGTCACGCCTTATTCCACTCCTGCTACAGACACGGCATCTTTTTCGGGGTGACGGTTGGGTTGAGGTACCAGGAACGACACTGGGGAAATGTCGCTCGTGTAGACGGCTAACTACACTGGTGGATGGGGCCACGGAACCTCCTGGGTAAAGGAGGTTCTCGATGATCTCTTCCTGGAATTTGAGGAAAGATCGTGTTCTCCCAGCCTTACTGTAGAGAACAAAACTATTATACAGAGCCAATTGAATTAAATATACAGACACCTTCTTATACCAGCGTCTGGTTCTGCGGGAAACTAAATACGGAGACAACATCTGGTCATTGAAGTCCACCCCTCCCATGAGCGCATTATAGTCGTGGACACAGAGGGGCTTTTCAATGACACGGGTTGCTCGCTCAATTTGGATTGTCGTGTCTGCGTGAATGGAGGAGAGCATGTAAACGTCACGCTTGTCTCTCCATTTCACCGCAAGCAGTTCTTCGTTACACAAGGCAGCCCTCTCCCCCCTTGCAAGATGGGTGGTTACAAGCCGTTGGGGGAAGCCCACGCGACTAGTTTGCGCAGTGCCACAGGCGCAAATCCGTTCTAGAAACAAATGCCTAAAGAGGGCCACACTTGTGTAGAAATTGTCCACATAAAGATGGTACCCCTTGCCGAATAAGGGTGACACCAAGTCCCAGACTGTCTTCCCACTGCTCCCCAGGTAGTCAGGACAACCGACCGGCTCCAGGGTCTGATCTTTTCCCTCATAGATCCGAAATTTGTGGGTATAGCCTGTGGCCCTTTCACAGAGCTTATACAATTTGACCCCATACCGGGCACGCTTGCTTGGGATGTATTGTTTGAAGCCAAGGCGCCCGGTAAAATGTATTAGGGACTCGTCTACACAGATGTTTTGCTCAGGGGTATACAAATCTGCAAATTTCTGGTTGAAATGGTCTATGAGGGGCCGAATTTTGTGGAGCCGGTCAAAAGCAGGGTGGCCTCTGGGACGGGAGGTGGTGTTGTCGCTAAAATGCAGAAAACGCAGGATGGTCTCAAATCGTGTCCTGGACATAGCAGCAGAGAACATGGGCATGTGATGAATCGGGTGCGTGGACCAATATGACCGCAATTCATGCTTTTTTGTCAGGCCCATGTTGAGGAGAAGGCCCAGAAAAATTTTAAGTTCGGAAACTTGGACTGGTTTCCACCGGAAAGGCTGGGCATAATAGCTTCCCGGGTTTGCGGTTATAAATTGTGTGGCATACCGGTTTGTCTCTGCCACGACTAAGTCCAAGAGCTCCGCAGTCAAGAACAGCTCAAAAAATCCCAGGGCCGAACCGATTTGAGCCGTCTCAACCCGAACTCCAGACTGGGCGGTGAAAGGGGGAACTACTGGTGCGGCTGAAGTTGGTGACTGCCAATCAGGGTTTGCCAGCAACTCAGGGATTCTAGGGGCTCTACGGGCCTGTCTGTGCGGTGGCTGCGACGGGGTAACTACTGCACGTGCCACCGTACCAGCTTCAACTGCCCTTCTGGTGCTCGCTACTTCACCATGTTGTACGGCAGTGCTGGTACTAGGTCCAGGAAGGGCTGCGCTGCTGGTGTATGCCTCAACACGTGATCCGGCAGCGACAGCCCCACTCTGCTGCTCTTGAAGCGGATCCTGCGCAACCTGTGGTCTAGCGACATGGGGCCGGGTACGCCTGGTGCTGACAGGGACCTCAACCTCCTCGTCCGAACTTTGGGTCAGAGAGCCACTGCTTTCTACAGGTTCATATTCTGACCCGCTAGATTCGTCAGATGAGGGTTCCCATTCCTCATCCGACTGGGTCAGAATCCTGTAGGCCTCTTCAGAAGAATACCCCCTGTTTGACATTTTGGACTACTAAATTTAGGGGTATTCCCTGAGACTACCCAAGAAAAAAAGCAAGCCTGTCTTACAAAGGGGAGGCTAGCGAAGTACCGGAGGCCGCTGCGGTTGATAAAAAATATCAAAACTGATTTTTTTATCGCCGCAGTGCGTGTAAAGTGAAAGTGCAGTGATCAAAAAAAAATATTTTTTTGTCACTGCGGTGGGGCGGGCGTGGGTGAACGCACGTGTGGGCGACCGATCAGGCCTGATTGGGCAAACACTGCGTTTTGAGTGGAGGGCGAACTAAAGTGACACTAATACTATTATAGATCTGACCGTGATCAGTTTTGATCACTTACAGATACTATAAAAGTACAAATGCTGATTAGCGATACGCTAATCAGCGAATAAAAGTAACTGCGGTGCGGTGGGGTGGGCGCTAACTGACGCTAATTACCTAACCAAGGGGCCTAAACTATCCCTAAAACCTAACAGTCAATACCAGTGGAAAAAAAAAGTGACAGTTTACACTGATCACTTTTTGTCTTTCACTAGTGATTGACAGGGGCGATCAAAGGGGTGATCAAAGGGTTAATTGGGGTGCAGGGGGGTGATCAGGGGCTACAGTGAAGTGTTTGGTGCTACTCACAGTTCGGTCTGCTTCTCTGCTGGATCCAACCAACGAAAAGGACCAGCAGAGAAGCCATATAACAGATCATATTTACTAATATGATCTGTTATATGGCTTGTGATTGGATTTTTTAAAAATCGCCAGCCTGCCAGCCAATGATCGTTGCTGGCAGGCTGGTGACGAACTTCTTCTTTAACTTTTGCCGGCCCGCGATGCGCATGCGCGGGCCGGCTTTGAGCGAAATCTCGCGTCTCGCGAGATGACGCGTATATGCGTGACTCTGCGCAGCGCTGCCACCTCCGGAACGCGATCCTGCGTTAGGCGGTCCGGAGGTGGTTAAACTCATCCACTTGTACGCGCAGCCCGGCTTCTCTTCATTCTTTTTCTTTGAGGACCTGGGAAAAAAGGACTTTTAGTGACGTCACTGCGCTCATCACATGGTCCATCACATGATCATCACCATGGTGATGGGCCATGTGATGGCTCCGCGCTCATTACATGGTCCATCACCATGGTGATGGACCATGTGATGAGCGCAGTGACATCACCAAAGGTCTTTTTTCTCCCAGCACATCAAAGAAGAAGAAAGAAGAGAAGTCGGGCTGCGCAAACAAGTGGATGAGGTGAGTTTAATTTTTATTTTATTTTTTTTAATCTCTCCATCCCTATTTTACTAAGCATTCTGTATAAAGAATGCTATTCTTTTCCCCTATAACCATGTTATAAGGGAAAATAATAAAATCTAAACAACACCGATCCCAAACCCAAACCCGAAGTGATATATTTATAGAGACGGTCGTAACGGACACGGTGATACCTAATATGTGTAGATTTTCATTTTTTATAGGAAAAGGCAATTAGTTTTTTTAATTAATATTTTTATTTATTTATTTATTCTTACTTTTATTATTTTCACTTTTTTTTATCAAGTCCCTCTTGGATCTTGAAGATCCAGTGGGCTGATGGCTGTACTATACTTTGCAATGCTCTTGCATTGAAAAGTATAATACTATCAGATTTCCTGTAGGTGGCAACACCGGACGCCTTTGCAAAGCGTCCGGTTGCCATGGCAACCATCGGGCGCTGCCATCGCAGCGTGGCAGCCCTGATGGTTGAGAGAGGGAGCCCCCTCCCTCTATTAACTCCATGTATGCCGCTGCCGCGGCATCTAAGGGGTTACAGCGGAGTGTCAGCATACAGCTGACACTCGCTGCTGATGGCAGCGGCTCAGGAATGGAGCCACCGCCATCAAACACAGCAGGGGGACCGCATTGGAGGCAGGGGGCAGAGCTGGAAAGGGGGGGGGGGTACGGCCAGCATTGAGGGGGCACAGATGGGGGCAGGGTGAATGTATGGGGCGGGAAGGGGGCAGACTGCATCAGGGGCAGGATACATGGATATGGATGGGGGCGGAGGGGAACTGCATCAGGGGCAGGCGGGACGGGGGGGAATTGGAGGCGCACAGGGGGGGCACAGATCGGGGGGCACCAGGACACATTACCTGCAGAGCGCAGATTAGAGCCTGAAACAGGCACTTTTTCACTGCCGCTATCCGATTGGTTAGTCTGCACAGACTAACCAATTGGGTTGATCTCCAGCAAGGGACCACTCTGATTGGTCCCTTGCCGGCATTACTGCACTGTATACTGTCCGTGACAGCAGCAGGGCAGGGGCAGAAGCTTTAATCCAAGCATTTTGCAGCTCTCGGATTAAAGAACTGCCTGACGTCTATACACATGCTAGCTGCACGGGGCATGTGTAATTAGCACGTATATAGACGGATTGCAGTCGGGAAGGGGTTAACATGGCTTCCCAGCTCTATAAATAGCATAGAGGACCCTATGTTGCATGCTTACATCAGGCATTAGTACGCATTTTGATCAAAAAGCATAAGCCCACTCACCACGACAAGGTTACCTCCTCAAGTGGGAACCTACTATAAATTTGGCGCAGCAGTGCGTTGACACATTATTGCTGGAGGTCACGAAACAGAGTCTAGATGTGGATCAGTATCATTGGAATCGGATAGATGGTTGGTCAGTAAAATGAGCATTACTCCTTTTATTATTTTATCTTAAATTGTTTAAAAATTTTTTTGAAGGGCTGGAATGGATGACCCCTTTAATTCTTTGGTTACATGAAGTTAAATACTTAATTGTCTTAGATTTTGATATTGATGGCCTATCCTCAGGAGGGGGGTCCACCTCCCAGTACGTTCCCGATCACTGTTTGAAGAGGCCAGTTAGGGCCGTTGGCCTCTTCCTAGGCCATGTGACATCATGTTCATCATTCATATGACCTAGGCACAGCTCACTCCCATTCAAATGAGTAGCCCATAGCTGCAATACCAAGCACAGCCACTATACAATGTACGGCACTGTGCTTGGTACACTGTGAGGAGGTTGCAAGGCTCTCCGGAGCATCATGGCCTCTTCAAACAGCTGAACGGCTGGGGTGCTGGGATTCGGACCACCACCAATCAGATACTGATAACCTCTCTTGAGGATAGGTCATCAGTATCAAATTCCCATACAACCTCTTTAACATATGCTTTTTTGGTTTGTAAAAACATTTATTTCACAAGCAGGAAATACTCTTCCAATTCATGTATATAAAAGTAATAAGCAATTTTCTTTTTCTATTTGAATGCCCTGATGATAATAGGGTCATATTATAGTGCAGGATGGTGATGGAGAAATACGGTAATATTTTTGGCCTTGCATGCTAACAGGACTATACACCTCACCATAGTTAATAACTGCATCGGAATAATCAAAAATCATTGTTTTTAGGCGTGTGGTGCATAAAACATTCATTTTGACAGATTGAACTCTACATTGTAAATTAAAAATGAGCCTCTGTGAAGCAGAGCAGAGACACATTAGCAAGAGGCAGCTCTGGCAAAACTAAGAAAAGTATATTTTTTATTGGATAATTAGAAGACATTTCACTTCTAGTGTCTACTGATGGTTAAACATATTTACCATGAAGCATCTTCTCTTGGCAAAAGATTAGCTTTTTACCAAGAGGTTTGGGCAGCCAGACCTGCAGCACTCAGGTGATCCGATGAAACATCCCTTTAAGGATCACACATGTGCATCTACTTTTAAATAGTTTACTTTCTGAGCTGAGACAAATACTGAGCCTTTGAGCTACAATTTATGTTGAAGGCAGGTCATATACCATCTAGAAGGGAAAAAAAATGACCTGCTGTTGCTGGGGGCAAAGAAATACCCCAATCCACGGGCATAACTAAAGGATCATGGGCCATGGGGTATCTTGGACCCTCCCACGCAAATTATTCTGATGCTCAACAGCAGGACCCATCTGTACCTTTTCAGCAGCATCACTGGGAATCTTAAGT
Organism: Bufo bufo; assembly: GCF_905171765.1. Classification (NCBI taxonomy): domain Eukaryota; kingdom Metazoa; phylum Chordata; class Amphibia; order Anura; family Bufonidae; genus Bufo; species Bufo bufo. The sequence goes on from NC_053391.1 coordinate 50,583,665, forward strand.
GACCCATACAACTTCTCTGATAGGAGTCATCCATTTCAGAATAACGACGACAACAACTTAAGTATTTGACTGAGGGAAGGGGATTTCACACCACATTTCACCACCATATATTATGCATGCATTTGCTCCCTAGTCTCAGCCAGTGTATGAACAGCCAACGTTAAAATACTTGGGATAGAGACCCTGATAGTGGACCACAATAGTTAGTGGATACTCCTAGATACCACCACCATTGCAAGTAGTGGTATGGGTGGTGTATAAACTACTGTACAGCTCAGCAGTAGGGATGAGCGAACTTGTGTTTTCAAGTTTGGTGTGCAAGGTTTGTGTTTTCTAAGAATTCCGTTATGGATTCAGCTACCACGGACCATAACTTATGGTCCGTGGTAGCGGAGTCCATAATTGTATTCTTAGATAGCACAACCCTGAACCTTGTATGCCAAACGTGAAAACACAAGTTTGCTTAACACTACTCAGCAGTCTCTTCCATACAGACATGTGGTATCAGAACACTGTAACCCATGCAGCCATCCTTCTGCATTTTTCTCCACAGCCTCCATTCCTTGACTATAGATATCTCGACTTACTGCTACTTTTAGCATTAAAAGGTTGATGATCTCCTTTGAGACAGTGGGGGTTGTCCATCATCATAAATCTTTTTCTCATATCTTCTCCACTCCAGAATCTCAGACTTATAATACACAGGCTGCCAGACCTCAAAGGATATCATAGCGGAGATAAAAGAATTGCATTTGAAGCGAGCGGGTGGTGTTGATGTTCTCTACTTGGGGTTTCTTAAAGGTAAAGTGGTTGTCGTGACGCCAGTTGCATTTCGCCAACTAGGGACAGAGTCCCCCTATTAGTAGATATGGTGGTACCCAGGATAGGAATGCCAGAGTGGTGTAAGGGTGGCCTAATGTCCCTCAGTGGTGTAGCACGTGTCACGTGCTCCTACCTGGATACGCTGGAACCCCACGCGTGGCCGTCTGTTGCAGAAAAGGGGTAGTTGAATGGTGGGATGAAGGAATAAATTGAGTCCAGACCTTGTATATAGTTGAACAACAGCTTTACTTGAGTAAACGCATCAGAAACAATTTTCAAGCTTTATCTTGGTCAACAGAGAGCTTTGGCATAAATTCTGGCAGGCAAACACACTTTCTCTAGCTCTGCTGTGCTGACAGGATTAAATAGAAACTTTTCCCTTCTGCTGTACTTTACTTTATGTAGTCTGACTTTGTCTTTATCTGTATCTTTATCTTGGTCTTTATCTTTCTCCAGGGAACCTTTCCTCCTGGCTTCTCTGAGGCTCTTTGCTCTTTTCTCTTGTTCCAGCAGAGCTGATGGTGCTCTGCTGGCCTAGGCAGGGCTCACCCAGAAGGGACAAGCTCCCTCCAGCACAACCTCCCTTGGAGAGGGGGTACTTTAGACATACAACCCGGAGGGGAAGGCTAAACTCATCATCACTAGCTAAACTCCTCCCTAGAGGGAGAGAAGAGAATTGAAAGAAGATTCCATCCTCAGTCCCTGTAGCTCTGCCATAACTGCCACCATCTGCTGGTGAACAAGGCACATTACATGAAACATAACAGTTGCATTGAAATGAATACACATTTTTGCAGGATCTGTACATAAATGCATAAGATGACATTGGGTCAACCATAGGAGATAGTAGGGGGCGCAAAGGGGTGGTAATACCAATCTGGGGTATTACACATTCAACTTTAGTGTTGTGGGGGGAAGGGACTGTGATTGCAACGTCTGTGACCCCTATAGTTATGCCAATAGCCCCAGCAACAGGCATCTATAGATCGCAAGTCTGACCAATCAATACCTGTCCTTACCAAAGCACAATTATGATCACATAAGGACAAGAAAGACAAGAATGGTTTCTACTGAAAGTGTCATAAGCAGGGGTGGAATGGCCATAGACCTTACAGGGAACCTGCCTGAGCCCTCCTCACGGCCAGCCAGTGGAAGTTTTTGGGGAGGTATTTTGTACTTCTGGCAGTATTTTATGATGGACTGTGGTATTTGGCTCTGTTGGAGTGGTATAATGTGCCACAATATGCTATTACTGGCCCTGCCTTCCATCAATTTGGACCTGACTACAACACAGGGCCACTTTTAGTATTTTTTCCAGGGCCACTTTAAGTTCCCAGTCCACCCCTGGGCATAGGGATAATGGATGTTCATAATCATATGTGGATCCCTTTCTAAATGTCCATGATGCAGCCGTGTAAAATCATGTTTTAGTACTGTAATTGACTTACCTTGAACAAGTTTAAGTTACATGAGGCATTCTTTAAATTTAAAATTGTGATGTCTACCTTTTACCAGAGAGCAATTGTTATAGCTTGAATGATGGATACATACAAATAGTATGAATGGGATCCAGATGCTATTAAACCCAGACAAGTGCTACGAGGTTCAGAAGATGTAGACATATGTTTCCCTCATGGACGAATGTCCTGCACTCCTCCTTTAAGCTGCTCACAATCTTAGGGGTTCTTCAGCTACTCACAGTTTCAGGAGTTCACTGGAGTGTCAGCTGACATTATTCAACACCCTCTCTCCAAAAGAGGCCAAGACTGAGTTTAGGCTCCACCTTTCTTCTAGACAGAATCTCAGAGGCTGGATTAACCAATGGCTAACTTACAGCCTATATTTAAAGTCATGATGGCATAAACCAGTGCAACAAATTATAATACAGAGCAAAAATATCAGAAATAGGCTTCTAATGACAGTACACATGGCGGGGGGTTGCAGGATCTATCAGGTTGTCCAGGTCACAATCTCTGGTCACCACTAACCCAGGTTTGGGCCTACCCAGAAGTGGTCCAGAGCCACTTGCAATACATCCACAGTGTTCTCTTCTTCCATAGCATATATAACACAACATGGCAAAACATAATGGAGGTCACTAGTTTCTTTACTGGAGGTTACAGTTCGAGGATGCCACTTACAGAAGGCGGGTGGGTGAATACTCCCAAAAACCTGACCAGGGCACCACCTTACTTTCCTATATCTAACAGCTGTGGATAAATTATCGACTATTTCCAAAGGCAACCATCAGAATTTTTAAAGGAAATGCGTCAACAAAAATGTTATTAGCCAGTTAAAACCAGATAGTAACACATCTTTTTTTTTCTAGCATGCTTTTATTTTCTGATTACAGATTTTTGTATTTCTTGAACATGATTATGGGGTCACAATTTTGTCCAAGGTGCTCTTAACAACATTTAGAAATCATTAAGAAAATTGCTTTACAACAGCCACATGAACCATAGACACAATGGACAGGAGGGGACCTCATTGACTTCTACGGGAGAGTTTTCTAGACATGCTCTGTGACCTATGCAGAGGTCATTGTACAAGGAAAGAATAGATAAGATTTGACAATCACCTATTGTGAATGGTGGATCCCGTCTTATCTATACACAGAGGTGATATCATTACAGGCAGGATTAGAATGACAGATAAGCAGATAACTGCAATAAAGTGATCTGTCCAAACCAAGAAGTGGAACCTATTATTAGACTTAGTGGCCAGTGAATAAACTGCTGGATTTTATGGTTTTTGTTTAAATATAGATATTGACATGGAAATTTAAAAATATCATCAAATATTTTATAGTGGTAGGTTGTGGTGGCTCACTAGCAAGTAGTTAAGGTATGGTGCTACAAGCTCATATAGAGAGAATCACCCCACCCTCTCTTAAAAGGCAAATGTAGTAATAGGAAAATGAGCGAGCACTCATACACTTGGCAACCAGATTGACATGTGCAGAAAATATTTATTAAATCCCCATAAAATACAAGTAATAAAATTTATAAGAACAATGTAGCAATAATATACAACATTACAGTCACATATATTGTGGTAGATATGATCGATACTATATTCAATAAAAATATATTCGATAGAAATATTCGATAAATTGAATGGTAGAAATTTCAATGTTGAAATATTCAATAGAATATTCAATACCACTCAATAGTGTCGATAAATTCAATAATATATATCACACCAAAAAACTTCAAGTATATGCTGTTATTTGGGAAAAAGGGGGTATTATCTTCTAGCGCTCTATCCCAATTTGGGAAACTGAATGTCACTGAAAATGTTGCAGGTGTATTCACTGGGAGCGCAATATGTTCATAAAGTGTCCACAGGAATCCTGATAATATGAAAAGTCTCTTATAGCTGATCCTTTTAAGGTCGATATGAGCTTTGAATTGAAGAAAAAAAATTGATATTTGGCTTACCGTCTAGCGTCTGCTGTCTTCCTATTGCTTCAATAGAGCTTTAAATATTTGCCGGCTTATTCAGTCGCTCCATACAGCAAGCTGGTTTAAATTTCGCGGGAGTTCCAAAGATCGCGGGATTTGCCACTCTGTTCCGCAATTTCCTTTGGTGCAGCTTTCGACGATAAGAAAAGTTAATCCTTTACTGTAGAAATTTTCTTCTGTATGGCCATACAGTATTATCGGAGGCTTTTCAATGCAGGTACATCACTTGTTTCACCATACGCGTTACGGGTAGATTCACTCTCCTTTCCTCAGTGGTCAAGTGTCTGCCTGCTCTGCCTCCATTTTTATCCATTCCTTTAATTGCTTCCCAAATCTCGGACACCTGTTGTCCCGCGAAATTTAAACCAGCTTGCTGTATGGAGCGACTGAATAAGCCGGCAAATATTTAAAGCTCCATTGAAGCAATAGGGAGACAGCAGACGCTAGACGGTAAGCCAAATATCGATTTAAAGTTTTCTTCAATTCAAAGCTCATATCGACCTTAAAAGGATATGTTATAAGAGACTTTTCACATTATCAGGATTCCTGTGGACACTTTATGAACATATTGCGCTCCCAGTGAATACACCTACAACATTTTCAGTGAAATTCAGTTTCCCCTCTTTCCTAAATAACAGCATATACTTGAAGTTTTTTGGTGTGATATATATTATTGAATTTATCGACACTATTGAGTGATATCGAATATTCTATTGAATATTTCAACATTGAAATTTCTACCATTCAATTTATCGAATATTTCTATCGAATATATTTTTATTGAATATAGTATCGATCTACCACAATATATGTGACTGTAATGTTGTATATTATTGCTACATTGTTCTTATAAATTTTATTGCTTGTATTTTATCGGGATTTAATAAATATTTTCTGCACATGTCAATCTGGTTGCCATGTGTATGAGTGCTCGCTCATTTTCCTATTACTATCAAATATTTTATGTCAAACATAATGACACATTCCCTTTAAAGTGTAGAAATCAGTAGAATAAAGTGGCAACTGCCTTTATCTAGAAGAAGAAGAATGAGTATCCTACTAGGAAGCCTGGAAACTAAAATAGAAGTCAGTACCAGGAGTCACAATCTATTAGATGGATCCTCTGTACTTATGGGTCACTTATCAAAGGTTCAGGTTACAGCTTGAGAAAGGTTTTGGTGGAATTATACCTACAGATCAGGAGCTACATACCTGATGTTCATTTATTGTGCATTGTGCCAACAGGACAAGTTATGAAAACTATCAAAATTCTTATTAATGATTGCTATGCAACAAAATCTAAATCTATCAAAGTAGAAGGTTATATGTTCAATGAAGATATGTACCGCAAGTTGGGAGTTCACTGTTCATATTCAACTAACTTAGGCATACAGGGGGCATGCATTGGCTATTGATTCCTAAAGTATGGAGACACCTGAATAAATGGAAAATGGTGGTTGGGAATACCATCTTGTGTGTGACATGTAGCTAAGAGGAAGAAGGCAAATCTGTTAAGGGTGTTATCCAACATGGTGGCCATTTTAAAAGCCACCATCTTGGACCAAGTTGATTATTTATGTGACATGTATCTGCCCCCCCCCAGCAACTTCTTCGCAACTCCCTTCTCCCGTGTAACCCTCACTCCTGCAGCTAGTCAAGATTACTCTTTCAGACCAGCAGCCACTTTGTTCATTTCTTGCACAGACTGTATATACTCTACGTCATGTCACTGTATATAATGTCATTGTATTATACTGTTGACTGGATCCTGACAATAAAATCTTTTAGTCCTCCTCTTGGATGGTCCCCTTCTGAGTTTGGGTCCCATTGCAGCCACTTCCCCTGCTTCCACCATAGCTATGCCCCTGGGTTAGATGTGGCATACCTTTAACAATTTTGTTTTTGTTGCATACACAGATATGGCTCCAAGATTAACATGCGAGAAGAGGACAGAGACTGTGCTTATTTCCAGGGTGTGCAGTACCTGAGTCATTGCAGTGGATTTCAATGCTTGGCACCGTAACAGACTACCCCTCCACCATGGCACAGTTGGCAAATAGCTTACCAAATTTTCCAAACAAATTCTGTGACATCCATTCAGCATGGAGATAAAGATCATCCTCATTGAGATGATGCAGTAACTAAATCTTGTACTGATGCCATTTGTGCATAGCTAGTATCTGCTCGATGATGTTTCAACTCTCCCCACTCTTCTGTGACAGATACAGGTTGCTACAATGTGGACTTTCGCTTGAAGTATGCCAGGATGGCCATTGTTGTTGCTTCATCTGTAGCAGTTTTATTACTTCCACTTTTTGGCAAGTCCAACAGAGAGCTTATTTTGTGAAATTTTGCAAACAATTTGCCAACTGTGCCATGGCGGATGGGTGGTCTGTTAGGGTGTCAAGTATTTAAATCTGCATCGATGACTGGGGTACTGCAATCCCCAGAGATTATCACAAATTCTCTACTCTCCTTGTGTGTTTGTCTTGCAGCCATTTCTGTGTCTGTAACAAAAAGAAAATTAATAACATTGGCAGCAATAGAGGTAAGTCAAATTTAAGATTGTGATTCCTCATATGCCACATGCAACCATCCCATTTAAAAATACCGACTTGGTTCCAAGGTGTTGGCTTTCAAAATGGCCACCATGTCGGCCAACACCCTTACAGATTTGCCCCCTTTCCCTCAACATGCAACATGCCACACATAGAATGGCTTTCTGAAACACCGTTTCCCAAATTATTCATATGTCTGCATACTTTTGAACCACACTGTATATGCAGCGTCCCACTACGTGTGTGTGTGTGTGGGCACTGCTTAAAAGCACTTTTTACTCTATTACAAGCACTAGGTTGTCATGTATAACTTTGCATTTGTGTATCTGCAAAATCCCTGTTAACAGGCCTATTAGGTGTAATTTATACATCCCACCACTAGATGGGGATAAAGTTCAGGTCTTATATATATACCTAGGTCAGGCCTAGTTAGTCAGTTGAGACCAAGAGGGAGGAGATCAGATTAGAACAGATTAGTTCAGGTCAGTGGTTAGTGGAGTTCAGTTGAGACCACAGGTCAGTGTGAATATCAGAGAGTGAAAAGGTGCAGATCCAGCACTTCAGCTCTAAAAAGAAGTTTTAGTCCAGAGAGGGACAAGAGAAAGTATAGAGTCAAATTTATCCAAAGGATAAAAGCCATGAACCTGGCATAATGGACCTTTGGGATATTTTAGGTGAAGGATACCACAGCCTCCGGCAATCTCACCAGAAGTTCCACTGATATTGAAGTAACCCACTGCTCCAAAACCACAAAAACCTGACAAGCCTAAAACAGTGGATTTGCAGAATTACCTCTGTATCATCGAAAGACTGCATAATTGTACTGCTGAAACTGAAAGACATCCAAAGTAAAAGTTGTGAGTTGCATCTTACCACTGTCTACCTCATTATTATTACCTATGGTTGTACCACCATTAACGGTACTGGCGTCACAACAAAAACCATCGAGGGACTCAGCCGCAACAAGCACCCTAAGCACCCTTAACATCAAGGGCACCTCAACCACCATCTTGGCTGATGCTTCCTACCACAGAGCGTGCCCCGGAGGATTTCGTGCTGTCCACCTAAACACTGTGCTGCCAGCCCAGGGAGGATTTCTGCTAACCGTGAGTAAACTGATGAACTGTGTGTTATACCATTTGAACCCTCATCGGCCCACCGTGAACCTCATGTGTTCCCCCTGCGACTGGCTGGCTGCATAGCTTTTTATTGGCGTCACGAACAGGATAATTAACCCTTGCACCATATTTAATAGACTGTCGCATGTGAATAAGGCCCTTTATTTTCTGGAGAGACTTTTGCTTATTGTGCGCTTTTTGGGGGCCCAGAACTTTTTAAGCTGATTGCAAAGTATATGGAGGTGCTATACTAGTCCCCAGCATCAAAACTGCAGTGTCAAAAGTGAGAAAGTCTATAACTGCTTGCTGTCAGTGAATAGACTGTTACTGTTCAACTAATATGGCTGCTTGTGGCCATATCAAAGGGAGACACCGCGCACGGGAGGACGGTGTGACGTGCGTGCATCCCCAAAGGTATCGCAAAATTTACACCGGCAAGCTGCCGGATCGCATCGCATTGCCTGCCTGCCCCCAAGTAACTACCGCAGACTGTAATTTACTCTCGGCACTTCAAAGTGAAGCATCGCTAGCCAGGAGCGCCATTAGGAATCCAAATAAGCGCTGCCTGAGTATTGTACTTAGCCGACATTGAACATTTAAAGGGCCATACACCGAAAAATAGTAGTCGCCCATAGCAACGTTAAATCAAAAGTATTGAAAGCCACAATTATCCTATCTTACTGTAATTAAACTATTGTCAGCATATCTGTGCAAGAGGATAACGTGCAGGCTGACCTCCGTGGACCCACTGCGGCAGCCGCAGCCGGTCCTAGCGCAATGCCAACTGCTGCAGCACCAAGTTTAATGCCTTTAACTAAGCCTTATTATTTTGGGGCCCCCTAGTTCCCACGTTATTCTGGTGAAACTCATACTTTAAGGGACTTTAAAGAAAAAATGCTTGCTGTGTTCAGGTTGTGCCCTGTATCCCCAGAACAGCAAATGGAGATTCTTCTTGCGCAATTAGAAGGAGCTGCTCTCAGAGAAGTGAAATCCTGGCCAAGTTCAGAGAGGAGGACACTGGAGCAGATATTTGAATGTCTCTTCACCACCTTTGAACCCAGCACCATGTCAGAGGTCAAGATGAGGTTCTTCAGTAAAAAACAGCAAACGGGTGAGTCACTCAGAGACTTTGCATTATTTTTACAAGAAGCCCTTAAAGCTGTTGTACAAGTAGACCCCCGTGAGGCAGAGAATCAGGACAAACCTCTGAAAGAACAGTTTATTGAAGGTGTTAATACAGACAATTTAAAGAGCCAACTAAGAATGTTAGCCGCCCAGCATCCAAGTGCTGTTTTCCTAGATTTTAAAGAACTAGCTATCAGTATACTGGGAAAAGTTCACCAACCGAACCAGTTGGATCCGCTGTAGTGCCAGTAACACAGCCGGTCACCCATGTTAAACCTTTACCTGTCTTCAGTCAGGCAACTCAAGCCCCAATTCCTGATACAGTTGCTGTCCTTACTGAGTCCAATTCCTAACTAAAAGTCTGGAGAAAGTTCATAAAAAATTGGAACAATGGGAAAAGCCACTATTGCTTGAGGATGAGAAACCAGTATCCAGAAGGCTCTTCTCCCCTGATTACAAAGGGACTTACTCCAGAAATTCAGGCGGCGCCCACCTGACCGTACTATTACCCCCAAGCAGCCTATCTGTGCATACTGTCACAAACCAGGTCATACTGAAGCCACCTGCTGGCAGTTAAACGGGTGACCCCGAGGTCAGGGACCACCCCTCGGGAGGTACAGTCATGTGAAAAAATTAGGACACCCTTTGAAAGCATGTGGTTTTTTGTAACATTTTTAATAAATGGTTATTTCATCTCCGTTTCAACAATACAGAGAGATTAAAGTAATCCGACTAAACAAAGAAAACTGAAGAAAAGTCTTTTCAAGATCTTCTGTAAATGTCATTCTACAAAAATGCCTATTCTAACTGAGGAAAAAGATAGGACACCCTTGCCCCTAATAGCGAGTGTTACCTCCTTTGGCTGAAATAACTGCAGTGAGACGGTTCTTGTAGCCATCTACCAGTCTTCGACATCGGTCTGAGGAAATTTTACCCCACTCCTCAATGCAGAACTTTTTCAGCTGTGAGATGTTTGAGGGGTTTCTTGCACGTACAGCCCTTTTCAAGTCACCCCACAGCATCTCAATGGGATTCAAATCTGGACTTTGACTTGGCCATTCCAGGACTCTCCATTTCTTCTTTTTCAGCCATTCTTTGGTTGATTTACTAGTATGTTTTGGGTCATTGTCATGTTGCATGGTCCAGTTCCGCTTCAGCTTTAATTTTCTAACTGATGGTCTCACATGTTCTTCAAGCACCTTCTGATACACAGTAGAATTCATCGTGGATTCTATGATGGTGAGCTGACCAGGTCCTGCTGCAGCAAAGCAGCCCCAAACCATGACACTTCCACCTCCATGCTTCACAGTTGGTATGAGGTTCTTTTCTTGGAATGCTGTGTTTGGTTTACGCCAAACATGTCCTCTGCTGTTGTGTCCAAATAATTCAATTTTGGACTCATCTGTCCAAAGAACATTATTCCAGAAGTCCTGGTCTTTGTCAACTTTATCTCTGGCAAATGTCAGTCTGGCCTCGATGTTTCTCTTGGAAAGCAAAGGTTTCCTCCTTGCACACCTCCCATGCAAGTTAAACTTGTACAGTCTCTTTCTGATTGTAGAGGCATGTACTTCTACATCAACAGTAGCCAGAGCCTGCTGTAGTTCTCGAGATGACACTTTAGGGTTTTTGGAGACCTCTTTTAGCATCTTGCGGTCTGCTCTTGGGGTGAACTTGCTGGGGCGACCAGTCCTGGGCATGTTGGCAGTTGTTTTGAAAGCCCTCCACTTGTAGACTATCTTCCGGACAGTGGAATGGCTGATTTCAAAATCTTTTGAGATCTTTTTAAATCCCTTCCCAGACTCATAGGCTGCTACAATCTTTTTTCTGAAGTCCTCTGACAGCTCTTTTGCTCTCACCATGGTGCTCACTCTCACTTCAACATTCAGGAGCACACCAAACTAAATGTCTGAGGTTTAAATAGGGCAAGCCTCATTCAACATGCAGAGTAACGATCTACTAATTATGTGCACCTGGTGTGATATACCTGTGTGAGATCTGAGCCAATTTAAGAGGGAATACATGTGAGGGTGTCCTATCTTTTTCCTCAGTTAGAATAGGCATTTTTGTAGAATGACATTTACAGAAGATCTTGAAAAGACTTTTCTTCAGTTTTCTTTGTTTAGTTGGATTACTTTAATCTCTCTGTATTGTTGAAACGGAGATGAAATAACCATTTATTAAAAATGTTACAAAAAACCACATGCTTTCAAAGGGTGTCCTAATTTTTTCACATGACTGTAGATCAATAGGTCCAGAAGATCCATATTGGATGCCAAGATATGTAGGATCCCGTCCAGAAGTGACACTTCAAATAAATGGAGTTCCTTTTGTTGCCCTAGTTGACACAGGATCCCAAGTCACTACCATACAACAAACAGCATTTGAGAAATACTGCGATCAAAATTAACTTACCCAGCCACCAGAATCCTGGCTGAGTCTCATAGGCAGCAACGGCAAACCTGTACCAATACTCGGTTACTGGGAACCTACCATTTAAATAGGAAGAACCATCCTATCCCAACAAGGCATCATTGAAGTGCAAGTAAAAGAAAACAATAACAACCCTCCTATAGTCTTAGGCATGAATGTCCTTAGGAATTGCTATGTTGAAATGTTGGAAGCTTTACACCAATCAGTGTCTACTGCTTCTTTTGCTTCTAAGAAGGTAATCCAGCAAACTATTCGTGTGTTGAGTGCGTAACAGAGATTCGCTAATGAAAGAGGAGAAATTTGCTGTGTCCGCATCCGAGATAATCAACCAGTGATTCTCAAGCCCAACACTGAAACTCTCCTATGGTGCCGAGCTGTAGTCGGAATTTAAGATCAAGACTACCAAAGCCTTGGTGGAACCAGTTGTTTTGGAAGACTATCCTATTCGTCTCCTCAACTTGGGTGATCACAATGTCACAGTGATCACAATGTCCTATTGCACAGCTGATCCAAATCACCTTTCAAGACGTCATCAGCGTGACCCCTATGGGCCTATTTGAGTTCAACTGCATGCCCTTTGGACTTTGCAATGCGCCTGGAACTTTTCAGAGACTCATGGAGCGTTGTCTGGGTCACAAAATTTTTGAAACCGTCCTGTTGTACTTAGATGACATCATCATCTACTCCAAGTCTAATGAAGACCATTTGAAACATCTGGCCGAAGTTTTCCAAGTTCTAATTTAGCACGGACTTAAAGTTAAACCATCCAAGTGTCATTTACTAAAGCCAGAAGTTAAATACTTAGGGCATATCGTCAGCTCTGAAGGTGTTAAACCGGATCCAGAGAAGATAGTCCGTAATTGGCCTACTCACACTACGGTGAAGGAGGTAAGAAGTTTCCTTAGCTTCGCAGGATATTACAGACGTTTCATTCCTCACTTTGCCCAAATTGCAGAGCCAATCTTGGAACTTTTGAGATGCCATCCTAAAAGATACCAGAAGACTCCCATACCAGTGAAATGGAACACTGAAAGAGAAATTGCCTTCCAGCTCCTGAAGAAGAAGTTAACAGAACCACCAATCTTAGGTTATCCGGATTATCAACAGCCATTTCATCTTTACACAGATGCAAGTAAGAAAGGCCTGGGAGCTGTTTTGTCACAAGTACAAGAAGGTAAAGAAAGAGTCATTTCCTACGCTAGTAGATCTCTAAGAGGTAGTAAAAAGAATGACCAAAACTACAGTTCCTTCAAGTTGGAATTCCTCGCATTCGTGTGGGCTGTCACAGAAAAATTTAAAGACTACCTTGCCGCAACACCCTTCGTGGCCTTCACTGATAACAATCCACTAGCACATCTTAACACCGCCAAGTTAGGAGCGTTGGAACAAAGATGGGCCTCACGCCTTGCTAACTATCACTTTACTGTAAAATACAGAACAGGAAAAGCAAACGAAAATGCAGATGCTTTATCCCGTCTGCCAACCAAGGAAGACCCTACTTCACAAGAAGACACTTGGGAAGAAGTAGAAATGCCATCCTTCTATAACAACTTTGCCCATCAAGACATCATCACTGTTAAAGGAAAAAAGGTCTTTAACTCTCAACTGCAAGTGGATCCAAAATCTCATGTAGACAATGAAAGATGGATCAAATTACAGAATGAAAGCAGAGTGTTAGGAGAACTGCAAGATTTCTTCACCAGTGGAAGAACCCCAGAAAGAATTCGTAGAAATAATGCAGACTTAGAGTTGGAGACATAGAAAACACCTCTTTCTACAAAAAGGCCTACTACTAAGAAGAACTTTGGACCCAGTTAAATGGGATCGTCTTTATGAAATCCTAATACCACACCGTGATGCAAGGATCATTCTTGAAATGTATCATGACCAATCAGGACACTTTGGCATGCAGAAAACAGAAGCCACCCTCCGTAGAAGATTCTATTGGATCGGAATGAGAGGTGATATTGAGAAATGGTGTCGAGAATGTTCCACCTGTGCTGTTGGAAGAGGTGAGAAACATGACCAAAGAGCTCCTTTGCATTCCATAGTAAGCAAAACACCATTAGAAATAGTCGCAATCGACCATGTGAAATTGGAACCAAGTAGCTCAGGTTATACCTATGCTATGACCGTCATTGACCACTACACAAAATTTGTTGTAGCTGTGCCTGTAAAAGACTTGACCGCAAAAGCAACTGCAGATGCTTTCTGGAAACATTTCCTGTTACCATATGGGTGTCCAGAGAGAATCCTCACAGATCAAGGATCTGCCTTTGAATCCCAACTCTTTAAAGAACTATGTACTTTTCATAATTGTCAAAAAATCAGGACTACAGCGTATCATCCCCAAGGGAATGGACTTTGTGAGAAGATGAACCAAACTCTTATTGAAATATTAAGAGCAGTCCCACCTGATAATAGAAATGATTGGCCTACTTTATTGCCTCAGCTGATGTATACCTGCAACAACACTATCCATTGTTCTACTGGGTATACACCCTACTACCTTATGTTTGGCCGACAAGGTACCTTACCTGCTGATCACACTTTGGGCGTACAAGTGCCTGATGCAATCAACCCCCTACCAAAGACTGATTGATTAACGAGCAAGAAATTGTTCAACAATGTATGGGACATGCCCAAGAAAAACAACAGAAAGACTACAACCAATCTGCCAAGGCAGAACCACTCAAAATTGGTGATCGTGTCTGGTTAAAAATGAATCATAGAACCAGCAAACTTGATAGCAAATGGGAAAGAGAACTTTACACCATTTCTGCTATTCTGAATCCAGAAACTGACATATATGAGATTACCCAAGAGGATAAATCCTGTGTAGTACACAGTAATGGCCTAAAGTTGTGCCTTAAAGAGGACACCCCAGCAGAGACTTCTCAAGAAGAAGCTGTTCCAGAGGAAGTTCAACCTATTGAGCCAAAACTGGAAAAACCAACTGAGCCAGAACAGGGAACATAGAAACATAGAAACATAGAATGTGTCGGCAGATAAGAACCATTTGGCCCATCTAGTCTGCCCAATATATCTGAATCCTATTAATAATCCCTGGCCCTATCTTATATGAAGGATAGCCTTATGCCTATACCATGCATGCTTAAACTCCTTCACTGTATTTGCAGCTACCACTTCTGCAGGAAGGCTATTCCATGCATCCACTACTCTCTCAGTAAAGTAATACTTCCTTATATTACTTTTAAACCTTTGCCCCTCTAATTTAAAACTGTGTCCTCTTGTGGTAGTTTTTCTTCTTTTAAATATGCTCTCCTCCTTTACCGAGTTTATTCCCTTTATGTATTTAAAAGTTTCTATCATATCCCCTCTGTCTCTTCTTTCTTCCAAGCTATACATATTAAGGTCCTTTAACCTTTCCTGGTAACAATACAGTACTTGGGAAAAACATTACTAGCTTCTGACCCTTTGCAATGGTTCTTAACCCCATGGCTCAACATTCTAGTGCCTGCTAAAACTAATACCCCAATACTTCAACCAGAAACTGAAGTTGTCACAATTCAGGAAATCCCAAGTTCCCCGGAAATAAGGTCTGAAGAATCACAGCCACTTCGGAGATCTGAAAGGAGTACAAGAGGACAGCCTCCAGTCCGTTATGGAGATTTCCTGCTCCAGCAGCCGAAAAGTTAAGATCCCAGCCATGTTAATTCAGAAAAAGGACTAATATACTGTTTATCGTGTTCCATTTGCCTTAAAGGACTTTTTAAGGGACTGTTTGTCTGTTTTGCAATGTTCAAGTCCGCACCCGGAGATAGACTTTCACATACCTGAGCCTCCGTGCTGTTCCACTTTGATATTTATTTGTGCCCAGGGAACGGACTCATACCCGGTGAGCCTCCTGAGTAGTTTATTGTGGTTTCCTCATCATTATGGACTATTTTAGTTGCCGGTATATTAGCAGTATGCAGATAAAATAATGTGTTACCCCATTTGATGCATTTCGTTGTTGAGTGAGATATGCTTGCCTAACCCATTTTATTCGTAGGTACAAGAAGTACAAGAATGTGAGTTATGTGTCACTACCAGAGCTTTGGGACGTTCTCACAGCTCTGTTTCTCCACCCCTGTGATGATGTCACTACTAGAGCTGGGAGGAGTTCTCACTGCTCTGTTTACTTTTGGTTTCCTTCCTCCCAGCTGTTCCTCATGCGTTTGATTTCCCTCTCTTTATATCACCCCTCCTCCTATTGTAGGGCGTGGATTATAGTTCTCATTTCAGTTGTAGCTCTTGCTTTAGTATCTTCACTTGTAGCTATCAGTTCACTGGACCTGTGTTCTGCTGCAGCAAGCACTCCGGATATTGCCAGCTGTCCTTGGATCCGTCTTCTCTGCGGCTGCAACACCTTCAGCTAAGTGTACAGACATTGTTGTGTACCTGATTATTTTCTGACTGGATCTGAGGTGGCCACGGTTCCCTCCATATACTGAGTAGGGCACCGGTGGCCGTGCCCCTTCCACTATTGTAGGGGTTACAGTGGTCATCAGTCTTAGGCACGTGGGCATGCCTCGTTCCGCCATTTGGATCCGGGCATGTGTTTTAGCAGCATAGGGAGAGCTTTGAGGGTCGGACAGGGGTCACCCTTTATCCTCCCTAGTTTGGGTCCGGTCAGTAGCTCTTTTACTGTGTATACTATTGTTGCTCACATACAGCCGTGACATTATGGCATTATTTCTCTATGCATGCATGCTTCTCCTTTTTTATATCTTTCAGGAAGATACAAAATCGAGTCAAGAATGTGTCGAGGTCGACTAACATTTTACCATGAGGGAATGCAGCGTCCCACTACGTGTGTGTGGGCACTGCTTAAAGAGGACCTTTCACCTGTATAAACGATGTTAACTGAGTATGCTGCCATATAGAGCGGCGCCCGGGGATCTCACTGCACTTACTATTATCCCCGGGCGCCGCTCCGTTCTCCCGTTATAGGCTCTGGTACCTTTGCTTCTTAAGTTATAGTAGGCGGGTCTTCTCTTGTCCTGTGGGCGTCTCCTTCTCCTAGGCTGCAGCGCTGGCCAATCGCAGCGCACAGCTCACAGCCTGGGAGAAAAAAAACTCCCAGGCTGTGAGCTGTGCGCTGCGATTGGCCAGCGCTGCAGCCTAGGAGAAGGAGACGCCCACAGGACAAGAGAAGACCCGCCTACTATAACTTAAGAAGCAAAGGTACCGAAGCCTATAACGGGAGAACGGAGCGGCGCCCGGGGATAATAGTAAGTGCAGTGAGATCCCCGGGCGCCGCTCTATATGGCAACATACTCAGTTAACATCGTTTATACAGGTGAAAGGTCCTCTTTAAAAGCACTTTTTACTCTATTGCAAGCACTAGGATGTCATGTACACTGTATAACTTTGCATTTGTGTATCTGCAAAATCCCTGTTAACAGGCCTATTAGGTGTAATTTATACATCCCACCACTAGATGGGGATAAAGTTCAGGTCTTATATACAAACCGGATTCCAAAAAAGTTGGGACACTATACAAATCGTGAATAAAAACTGAATGCAATGATGTGGAGGTGCCAACTTCTAATACTTTATTCAGAATAGAACATAAATCACGGAACAAAAGTTTAAACTGAGAAAATGTACAATTTTAAGGGAAAAATATGTTGAATCAGAATTTCATGGTGTCAACAAATCCCCAAAAAGTCTGGACAAGGCCATTTTCACCATTGTGTGGCATCTCCCCTTCATCTTACAACACTCAACAGACGTCTGGGGATGGAGGAGACCAGTTTATCAAGTTTAGAAATAGGAATGCTCTCCCATTCTTGTCTAATACAGGCCTCTAACTGTTTAATCGTCTTGGGCCTTCTTTGTTGCACCTTCCTCTTTATGATGCGCCAAATGTTCTCTATAGGTGAAAGATCTGGACTGCAGACTGGCCATTTCAGTACCCGGATTCTTCTCCTACGCAGCCATGATGTTGTGATTGATGCAGAATGTGGTCTGGCATTATCTTGTTGAAAAATGCAGTGTCTTCCCTGAAAGAGATGACGTCTGGATGGGAGCATATGTTGTTCTAGAACCTGAATATATTTTTCTGCATTGATGGTGCCTTTCCAGACATGCAAGCTGCCCATGCCACACGCACTCATGCAACCCCATACCATCAGAGATGCAGGCTTCTGAACCGAGCGTTGATAACAACTTGGGTTGTCCTTGTCCTCTTTGGTCCGGATGACATGGCGTCCCAGATTTCCAAAAAGAACTTCGAATCGTGACTCGTCTGACCACAGAACAGTCTTCCATTTTGCCACACTCCATTTTAAATGATCCCTGGCCCAGCGAAAACGCCTGAGCTTGTGGATCTTGCTTAGAAATGGCTTCAAGTCATGGTCTTACCTGCTTGCTGCTCTCCTTCGTTTGACATGTGCTGGCGGCCATCTTGGTTTCTGGGTTTCTTGTAGCCTTCCACCCTGCGGCTCCTCCTTCCCCTGGGAGGAGCTGGATGCCTAGCTCATATATATAGGAGGTCTGTGGCTTCAGTTCCTTGCTTGGTCCTCTTGTGTTCACATGCTTCTAAGACTGCTGCTGCTTCTGGTTCCTGATCCTGGCTTCGTCTGACTACACTTCTGGTTCCTGATCCTGGCTTCGTCTGACTACCCTGCTGGTTCCTGATCCTGGCTTCGTCTGACTACCCTGCTGGTTCCTGATCCTGGCTTCGTCTGACTACCCTGCTGGTTCCTGATCCTGGCTTCGTCTGACTACCCTTCTGGTTCCTGACCTCTGGCTTCGCAAAGACTCTGCTCGGTTTCACCATCCGTTTGGACCTTTGCTTTACAGCTTTATTTTCAATAAAGCCTTCTTATTTTCACTTATCTCTTGTTGTACGTCTGGTTCATGGTTCCGTGACATTAGGACCAAGCCATGAATTCTGACGGTACAGGGCCATCCTCGCTACCCACGCTGGTTGCCAGACTTGATCAGCAGGATCACCTGTTGGGTCGGTTCGCTGTGGCGTTGCAAACCCTGCTTGAACGCACGGCTCATTTCGCTCCCGTTGCCGATGGGTCGGTTGTCGCTCCTGGGCTCGCTCCTACTGCCGCTCCGGTTGTTGCGCCAGAGTCTACCCCGACACCTGTTGTTGCGCCTGCGGTGTTTTGGGGTATGATCGGTTCTGCCCCTCTTCCACAGCGCTTTGGGGGAGAGCCAACTCAGTGCCGAGGTTTCCTTAACCAGGTGGGCATTTATTTTGAGTTGCTGCCACATGCCTTTCCTACTGAGAGATCAAAGGTGGGCTTCTTGATCTCGCTGCTCTCGGACAAGGCCTTGGCCTGGGCCAGCCCTTTATGGGAGAACAACAATCCGGTGGTTGCCGAGTTTTCCGGTTTTGTTGCTTCTCTTCGGAAGGTATTCGATGTGCCGGCTCGTGCTGCCTCTGCTGCGAAGCTCCTTATGTCCATCAGACAGGGTTCACGATCCGTAGCTGAATACGCCATTGAGTTTCGTACCCTGGCAGCAGAGGTGGGCTGGAATAATGAGGCTCTGGTCGCTGCTTTCTCTCATGGTCTCTCGGATGCCTTGAAGGATGAGGTTGCAGCTAAGGACCTACCAGTTGAGCTCGAGTCTCTTATTTCTTTCCTGATTTTGATTGACACCAGACTCAGGGAGAGACCTTCCTTTAAGGAGAACCTGCGGAGGTCTTCTAACAGATTGGTGCCTACGTTTGCTGTCCCACCCGTGCCTCCCTCTCCTCCCACGCCTCCTGGGGATGACTTGTCTGGGGGTGAACCCATGCAGCTGGGGTTTGCTCGCCTGTCCGAGGGGGAGAGGGCACTCCGGAGACGTGAGGGCCGATGCATGTACTGTGGTCTCGGTGGGCATTTTCGGTTGGCATGTCCGAACCGTCCGGGAAACGCTCGTACCCTGAGATCCTGTCGGGGGCAGATCTTGGGTGGAGTCTCCTCGTCCCCGGTTTCCCGTGTTGACAAAACCACTGATCACTGTTGTCCTCTCCTGGGTCGGGGGCTCGGTGACGACCCAGGCGTTGGTGGACTCTGGTGCTGGTGGTTTGTTCATTGATAGTGTGTTCGCTGCCGCCAATTCCATTCCTCTGCAGGCTCGAGGTTCCCCACTGGCTCTTGAGGCGATAGACGGCAGACCCCTTCTGCCGCCACACGTGACTCATGAGACCCTTCCAGTGGGGATAGCCATTGGTGCCGTTCACAGAGAGTCGGTCTGCCTCCAGGTTATTTCGTCTCCACACTACTCGGTGGTCTTGGGGTACCCCTGGCTCCAGAAGCATAATCCGACTTTCGATTGGAGATCGGTCGAGATCCTCTCGTGGTCACCGCAGTGTGGGGCTAGTTGCATCCATGGGTCTGTCAAGTTGCTGTGTACTTCCTCGGACTCTCTGTTGCCTCCTGAATATGAGGAGTACCGGGATGTATTCGATAAGGTGCGCGCGGTTGCCCTACCTCCGCACCGCCCATATGATTGTGCCATAGAGTTACAATCTGGTGCCGTTCCTCCTCGTGGCAAAGTCTATCCACTGTCGGTAGCGGAGAATGAGGCCATGGAGGAGTACGTGAGGGAGGCGCTTTCACGCGGACACATTCGCAAATCTTCGTCCCCGGCAGGGGCTGGATTTTTCTTTGTGAAAAAGAAGGGCGGTGAGTTGAGGCCTTGCATCGATTACAGGGGTCTCAATCGCATCACGATCAAGAACGCTTACCCGATACCCTTGATTTCCGAGCTGTTCGATCGCCTTAAAGGGGCCACGGTCTTTACCAAACTCGACCTGAGGGCGGCATATAACCTGGTAAGGATCAAGGCGGGCGATGAGTGGAAGACCGCGTTTAACACCAGGACCGGTCATTACGAATCCTTGGTTATGCCCTTTGGGTTGTGCAATGCGCCCGCAGTCTTTCAGGAATTCATCAACGATGTTTTCCGTGACCTGTTGCAGCAGTGTGTGGTAGTCTATTTGGATGACATCTTGGTATATTCTGAATCCATGGAGGTCCACATTCTGGATGTCAGACGAGTGTTGCAACGGTTACGAGAGAACAAGCTGTTCGGTAAGCTTGAGAAATGCGAATTTCACCGATCCCAGGTAACCTTCTTAGGTTACATCATTTCCGCTGAGGGGTTCTCCATGGATCCTGAGAAGGTTTCGGCTGTCTTACAGTGGCCCCAGCCCAGTGGTCTTCGTTCCCTGCAGCGCTTTTTGGGCTTCGCCAATTATTATCGGAAGTTCATCAGGGACTTTTCCATGCTGGCCAAGCCTCTCACGGATCTGACCAGGAAGGGCAGTAATTCCCAGGTCTGGCCGCTCGAGGCCATCCGAGCTTTTGAGGCCCTAAAGTCCGCCTTTGTGTCGGCTCCGATTCTGTCGCATCCCAACCCTGGGTTGCCCTTTGTCCTCGAGGTGGACGCGTCTGAGACGGGAGTAGGCGCCCTTCTGTCTCAGCGTAGAACACCAGAGGGTCCTCTGCTTCCTTGTGGGTTTTACTCCCGGAAACTGTCTTCCGCGGAGTGCAACTATCAGATTGGTGACAGGGAGTTATTGGCCATCGTGCAGGCCCTTAAAGAATGGAGGCACTTGCTCGAGGGTTCGGTGGTTCCGGTTCTCATCCTGACGGACCACAAGAATCTGACCTACCTTTCTGAGGCCAAGAGATTGACACCACGTCAGGCCAGATGGGCTCTGTTCTTGTCACGTTTTAATTACGTGGTCTCCTACCTACCCGGTTCCAAGAACATTAGGGCGGATGCCTTATCACGGCAGTACTCCGAGCTGTCCAGGGAGGAGTCGATTCCGACTTCGGTCATACCTCCGAATCAGATCCTGGCCGCCATTCGCACCAGCCTGACCTCTCCCCTGGGTGAGCAGATTTTGGCGGCTCAATCTGGTGCTCCCTCTGGGAGACCCAACGGCAGATGTTTTGTGCCTGAGGAGTTGCGCACTCGGTTGTTGCGAACCTACCATAACTCCAAGACCGCGGGGCATCCTGGAAAGAATCAGCTGTCCTGGGCTGTTTCACGTCTGTTCTGGTGGCCTTCCCTACGTTCCGACATCGCCGCATATGTAGCGGCATGCTCCGTTTGTGCCCAGAGTAAGTCCCCTCGGCACCTTCCGTTGGGCCTTCTGCAACCCATAGCCACGGGGGAGCGTCCATGGTCACACCTGGGGATGGATTTCATTGTGGACCTCCCTGCATCCCGAGGCCATACGGTCATTCTCATGATTGTGGATCGGTTTTCCAAAATGTGCCACTGTGTTCCTCTCAAGAAGTTACCCTCTGCACAAGAGTTGGCCACGATTTTTGCCAGGGAGGTCTTCCGGTTGCACGGTTTGCCTAAGGAGATTGTGTCGGATCGGGGGAGTCAGTTTGTGTCCAGGTTCTGGCGCGCCTTTTGCTCCCAGTTGGGGATTCATCTCTCCTTCTCCTCGGCCTACCACCCTCAGTCCAATGGGGCCGCAGAACGATCCAATCAGGCCTTGGAGCAATTCCTTCGTTGCTATGTCTCCGATCACCAAGACAATTGGGTTGACCTCCTGCCTTGGGCTGAGTTTGCCAGGAACACGGCGGTGAACTCTTCCTCTGGGACGTCTCCCTTCATGGCCAATTATGGGTTCCAACCTGCCGTGTTACCGGAGGTATTCTCTCCCCAGGATATTCCGGCTGTGGAGGATCACCTTTCCGTCCTACGTGCTTCTTGGGTACAGATCCAGAAGTCCCTTGAGGTCTCTGCGCAGCGCCAGAGACTCCAGGCTGATCGCAGACGAGCGCCTGCTCCTTCCTACCAGGTCGGAGACCGTGTATGGTTGTCCACCCGCAACCTCAACCTTCGAGTGCCCACTCCCAAGCTGGCGCCTCGCTTTGTTGGTCCCTTCCGAGTGCTTCGCAGGGTAAACCCGGTAGCCTATGCCCTTGCGCTTCCTCCTGGCATGCGGATCTCCAACGTGTTTCATGTCTCCCTGTTGAAGCCACTGGTGTGTAATCGTTTCACTTCCTCGGTTCCTCGGCCTCGTCCGGTCCAAGTGGGCAATCGTGAGGAATATGAGGTGAGCAATATCCTGGACTCACGCCTGGTCCGCGGTCGGTTGCAGTTTTTGGTCCATTGGCGTGGTTATGGTCCAGAGGAGCGTTCCTGGGTTCCCTCCGCAGATGTCCATGCTCCTGCCTTGCTCCGAGCCTTCCACGCGCGCTTCCCTCAGAAACCGTTTTGTGCTCCGCGGAGGAGGGGCCCTTGAGGGGGAGGTACTGTCATGGTCTTACCTGCTTGCTGCTCTCCTTCGTTTGACATGTGCTGGCGGCCATCTTGGTTTCTGGGTTTCTTGTAGCCTTCCACCCTGCGGCTCCTCCTTCCCCTGGGAGGAGCTGGATGCCTAGCTCATATATATAGGAGGTCTGTGGCTTCAGTTCCTTGCTTGGTCCTCTTGTGTTCACATGCTTCTAAGACTGCTGCTGCTTCTGGTTCCTGATCCTGGCTTCGTCTGACTACACTTCTGGTTCCTGATCCTGGCTTCGTCTGACTACCCTGCTGGTTCCTGATCCTGGCTTCGTCTGACTACCCTGCTGGTTCCTGATCCTGGCTTCGTCTGACTACCCTGCTGGTTCCTGATCCTGGCTTCGTCTGACTACCCTTCTGGTTCCTGACCTCTGGCTTCGCAAAGACTCTGCTCGGTTTCACCATCCGTTTGGACCTTTGCTTTACAGCTTTATTTTCAATAAAGCCTTCATATTTTCACTTATCTCTTGTTGTACGTCTGGTTCATGGTTCCGTGACACTTCTTCTTTGCACTGTAGAGTTTCAGCTGGCAACGGCGGATGGCACGGTGGATTGTGTTCACTGACAATGGTTTCTGGAAGTATTCCTGAGCCTATTCTGTGATTTCCTTTACAGTAGCATTCTTGTTTGTGGTGCAGTGTCGTTTAAAGGCCCGGAGATCACGGGCATCCAGTATGGTTTTACGACCTTGACCCTTACGCACAGAGATTGTTCCAGATTCTCTGAATCTTCGGATGATGTTATGCACAGTTGATGATGATAGATGCAAAGTCTTTGCAATTTTTCGCAGGTCAACACCTTTCCAATATTGCTCCACTATCTTTCTGCGCAACATTGTGGGAATTGGTGATCCTCTACCCATCTTGGCTTCTGAGAGACACTGCCACTCTGAGAAGCTCTTTTTATACCCAATCATGTTGCCAATTGACCTAATTAGTGTTAATTGGTCTTCCAGCTCTTCGTTATGCTCAAATTTACTTTTTCCAGCCTCTTATTGCTACTTGTCCCAACTTTTTTGGGATTTGTTGACACCGTGAAATTTTGAATCAACGTATTTTTCCTTTAAAATGATACATTTACTCGGATTAAATGTTTGATCTGTCATCTACGTTCTATTACAAATAAAATATTGACATTTGCCATATCCACATCATTGCATTCAGTTTTTATTCACAATTTGTTTAGTGTCCCAACTTTTTTGGAATCTGGTTTGTATATACCTAGGTCAGGCCTAGTTAGTCAGTTGAGACCAAGAGGGAGGAGATCAGATTAGAACAGATTAGTTCAGGTCAGTGGTTAGTTGAGCTCAGTTGAGACCACAGATCAGTGTGAAGATCAGAAAGTGAAAAGGTGCAGATCCAGCACTTCAGCTCTAAAAATAAGTTTTAGTCCAGAGAGGGACAAGAGAAAGTATAGAGTCAAATTTATCCAAAGGATAAAAGCCGTGAACCTGGCATAATGGACCTTTGGGATATTTTAGGTGAAGGATACCACGGCCTCTGGCAACCTCACCAGAAGTTCCACTGATATTGAAGTAACCCACTGCTCCAAAACCACAAAAACCTGACAAGCCTAAAACAGTGGATTTGTAGAATTACCTCTCTATCATCTAAAGACTGCATAATTGTACTGCTGTAACTGAAAGACATCCAAAGTAAAAGTTGTGAGTTGCATCTTACCACTGTCTACCTCATTATTATTACCTATGGTTGTACCACCATTAACGGTACTGGCGTCACGACAAAAACCATCAAGGGACTCAGCCGCAACAAGCACCCTAAGCACCCTTAACATCAAGGGCACCTCAACCACCATCTTGGCTGATGCTTCCTACCACAGAGCGTGCCCCGGAGGATTTTGTGCTGTCCACCTCAACACTGTGCTGCCAGAGTCCAGGGAGGCTATCTGCTAACCGTGAGTAAACTGATGAACTGCGTGTTATATTATTTCACCCCTCATCGGCCCACCGTGAACCTCACGTGTTCCCCCTGCGACTGGCTGGCTGCATATACATATAATTTAATTTTTTTACTGTGTCCATCTGCAATATAAGTGTTGTAGACCATGCTTTCTTATATAGTTAAAAAAGGCTATGCATACCATTCCAGTGTATGCCAAGCAGGCACAAATTTGCCCTATACTGGTACATGGGAGCTGTTGAACATATCAGTGAATAGTCCTATGAGTGGGCTCCATTCCAGCTCTCTGGCTTCATTCATTGGTCTTATGATCCCTGTCCTTTAAATTTCCAAATATGATGGGGTCACAGGTCTCTCTGGAACCAATGTATGACCTCAGCAAAGGACGTGTCCCCAAACAGCACAACACTATTGGGTGATGTATGGAGACGTCACTGCTGAGGTCAGTCATTGGCTGCAGCAGCGCAAGTGACCCCATCCATCTGGAACCATACAGAATGGGGACCAGAAGACTAGTAAAGTGAGCAGGTGCATATGATTTTTTTCAACAGGTACAAAGTAATGCTGTCCACAATTAAAAATGTCCCAAAGAACAACTCCTGTAGTTTCCTGGCGAGATATATGGTGAAACCTCTCCAAAAGACTGTAAGAAGACCATCACTCATCTAGACTAGATTTTTTAGGGACACATTTTAAATCCCCTATATCCGAAGCATGAGAAGACCATTTCCGGTGCAATTGTGGATGGTCTTGTCAAAATAGTTTCTTTTCATAATATATATTTATGGATGGTAGCCCTTCGAAGGAGAACTAGACAAAACTATTTCATAGTCCACTTACATTTGACATGTTATAAAATATGTCAAGAGTCTGCTCCTCCTTGACTCCATTAGCACAGCTGACTGCAGGATAGATTAATCTTGGTTCTTTGCCATAGAAATTCATTAAAAAGAAAATATGGCTCTACCAAAGAGCAGGGGTCGGTGCAGACACAAACCATGCAATGTAGTCCAATTTGGAGCAATATATAATTTTTGAATTTAGTAAATAAGACCTTGCACTATTCGTCTAAGAGAGGCCTACTTGTTAGTCCTGACCAAGGTAACAAACAAATCGAGGGGCCATCTAAATAAAGATATAGACCGTCTTTGCTTGGCAACTTCAGTTTGCTAAAGGATTAAAAGTAAGAGACAACTTAAATGCTGGGAACCGTGCCAGTAACGGTGAATAAAGCGGCTATGTTCAGCGATGGAAAGTTGACTTGTTCTGTTTGGCACCAGTGAGATTTCCATCTGTAAAAGATGCAATGTTATATGTTGTTTTAACCTATATTTAAATATATATTTTTTTATTTCACAGGTTTTGCTATTCATATCAGGGATTGAGGAACCTTTGCAAATTCTTGTCAACTCATTGGCGCAAGATATAGTAATTGCTTTATACCAAGGACCTCTATGTTAATGTTCCTTAATTAAATTATTGCAGTAGATTCTATTCTAAAGCAGAACATATTGAATGACTGGCTATACTGGTATTCTCTGGATTAGGTAAAAATAAATTAATATGGGATTTTAACGGGAAAAAAAAAGAATAAAAAAAAACCTAATAAAGACATACAGTATACTATTAACTCATTAACGACACATGACGAGAATGCAGCCTACTAATGTATCATGGCAAGTGTATCCGTGTCCATAATACACAGTAAAAGCCTAGTTCTAAAGTCAAAACCTCTCATCTCCATTTAGCCTTTCAAGTGCTGCAATTGGCAAATTTCTCAAAATACTATTTGTGTTAGAATAAATGCTACCCAAAATTGCTTTAATTGTCTGAAAAAGTATCCCTCTCTGTCCTCTCCTCTCCCAAATTGAATGATACATAATTGGGTCAAATTTCTGAATTTTACAATTGATTGACTCATCTCTATTCACAGCATTCAAAAAGAGTGACTGACGGGAGTCCCCCATTGGTGGCATCGCAAAGAGTAACTGTGGCACAATTAGGATCCATACTTTTAGATAGGCAGGCAGCCAAGGGGCCATTTAACCCTTTCAAGACCAAGCCATTTTTTACCTTCGTGACCAGGCTTAATTTTGCAAATCTGACATGTGTCACGTTATGTGCTAATAACTTTGGAATGCTTTTATGTATCCAGGCTATTCTGAGATTGTTTTCTCATGACATCTCGTACTTGATGTTAGGGGTAAATTTAAGTCGATAACTTTTACCTTTATATAATAAAACATCTAACATTTACAAACATTTTTTTAAAAATAACAACATTTTCTAAATTTGAATTTCTACGCATTAAAGGCAGATAGTGATACCTCATTAAATAGTTTTTACTTAAGATTCACTATATGTCTACTTTATGTTGGCATCATTTTGAAAATTAGAATTTAGAAGCAATTTTTTATTTTTTCTATACAATTTTTAAAACAGACTTTTTCAAGGACCAATTCAGTTCTGAAGTCACTTTGAGGTCCTTACATAATAGAAACCACCCATATATGACCCCATTTAGAAAATACTGGTTTTGAAAACTATGTTAACCCTTTAGGTGTTCCACAAGAATTAAAGGAAAATGGACGTGAAATTTTAAGTTTTGTGCAGATTTTAATTTTAATACAATTTTTCCGATAGCTCATCAAGGGTTAACAGCAAAACGAACCTCAATATTTATTACCCTGATTCAGAAGTTTACAGAAACACCCCATATGTGTTTGTAAACAGCTGTATGGGCACATGGCAGTTCTCATAAAGAAAGGAGCAACATATGGTTTTTGGAGGGCAGATTTTGCTGGAATGGCTTATAGGTGTTGTTTCATATTTGGCACACTAAGGCACCCCTACAGAAGAAACCCCCAAAAAGTGACTCCATTTTGGAACTACACCCCTCAAAGAATTTATTGAGGGGTTTACTGACTACTTTTACTTCAGAGGTGTTTCATAATATTTAGAAACACTTGGCTCAGGCATTAGCCAGACATCAAGGTGGTCTGCTCTCCTGAACATAGATGCACAACTGCATAGGTAGGTATAGAGCAGGATCTGCCTGACCTGAGACCACCTTGGTGCTGGTAGGTGGGCACAGTTGTGTTTTGATCAAAATATATTTGCTAAGAGTCTCTGATTTTATCATTAGAGTGAGGGCTTACTCCATATGTTATGTTTGCATCTATTGTTCTAGTGAATTATTTTCCGTGACTTTATAAATGTAGCCATGCACATCCGCATATTTACTATTATATCGTGCAGGATGTTTTGTATCTTTTTTCCGTGACCCTCACTGTTTAAGGCTACTTTCACATTTGCGTTTTCAATTCCGCTATTGAGAGCCGTCATAGGATCTCAATAGCGGAAGAAAACGCTTCAGTTTTGTCCCCATTCATTGTCAATAGGGACAAAACTGAACTGAGCGAAACGGAGTGCACCGAAATGCATTCCGTTCTGTTTGGTTGCGTCCCAATTGCAGACAGAAAAACGCTGCAAGCAGCAATTTTCTGTCCGCGATGTAGTGCAGAGCAAGACGGATCTGTCCTGACACAATGTAAGTCAATGGGGACGGATCCGTTTTCTCAGACACAATAGAAAACGGATCCATCCCCTATTGATTTTCAATGGTGTTCATGACAGATCTGTCATGGCTATAAAAGACATAATACAACCTGATCCTTGCAAAAAAAAAACAACAACATTCTAGATTTGTTATGTAATGGATTTAAGTCTACAAAACCATTGAATATGGGGTCCATTGGGGTTTCATTTGTAATGAAACCAGCTGGACAGTAGATGTCAGAAGAAGGCTCCACCTGTAGTAGTGCATTGACCCATCACTACGAAAAGGTTAAAGCTAAATATTCAGGTTTACTACTTTCAAATGTTTACTGTGATGCTGATTGCAGATTATACTTTGCTACCTCCAAAAGGCTATGTATAGGAAGAAACAGCTAAACTGGTAGTCTTAGTTACAATTGCCTGGTTATAGACTAGTCCTATTTTCCCCTGGCTAGTATTAGAGAGTTCCTAGCAAGCTGAGCTAGAAAGAAGTCCTGCCTTGGTTTGATCTGCCAAGTAGGCCCTAAAAAGAACTATACTCCAGGAAACCACCATACCTGAGGCTAAAAGCTGCCCGAAAGACTAATGTTTCTGAGAATTACCTCTAATAGAAATAAGGATTACATTTATCCAGAAAGTTGAGGACTCTTAAGGCCATGCTGGACTAGACAGTAAAGGTAACACACGTTAATGGATTTGGACTTTACTGCACATAGTCAGGGTTTATTGCTTCTGGCGCCACCACATTACTGAGATGGACTGACCATTCAATTTAGTATCTACACCCTGTAATTGGGAACTGCAGAAAGATAATTGAGAGTGATTGCATGCCTATGGTGAATTTTGGAAGATTGCATGGGATATTTAGAGAGAGAAACATAGACTGTCGACCCCTAATACAAATACTTCTTGAGAACTACTCCATTGTAAGCTACTTGAAACAATACCTATTGGTTGCATTTGTAATCATTCAGTAAAGATAGACTTTATTCTAAAGCAACTATTTGCTGGCCCCATGACCCTGTCCTCCTGCCTTAAACTCTGCCAGCCACCTACAATTAAGGGCACCCCAGCCACAACTAGGCAGGAGCCCCCAAAAGTCCAGGGAGTTTTCCAAGGAGAAGAATGGATGTGCCCCTACATTTACTACCTATGCAGCCTGGGAAAGCACTGGAGCCAGGATTAGCCATCTTGAGGTCTACAACCACCCTTACAACCTAGGCTACCATTCCTATCCACCACATGTCAACACTTTTACTCCTATTGCCTCTTCCCTGCAGTACTCACTTTTCTTGTGTACAGACAGTGTCTCCCAGTACTCAGGTACCCCAGGACTTACAGTATGACCAAATTGTGTAACTGCCATGACAATAATATGAAACACCTACCACATCATTTGCAGGTAACCAGAAAGCAAGCAAAGAGTAACATACTGTACCAATTGATGGATGGAACAGGGTGGTGAAGGTAGTCAGATGATGGAACACATAGATGATGGGCAAAACGTGATGAAAAGATGATTGAACAAATAGACAATAACTAAATTTTTCCCTAGAACTGTCCTCAAATGCTGACCCTAACACCAGATACCACTGAACCTAAACAAATCCCTGGAACCCTTAATCTGCAATACCAACGCTAACATGAGCAGTAGGAGGACCCAGAGACAAGGAAACAAAACTGAGATGAACTAGAAGCAAGACAAAAATATTTAAGTAGGCAGAAGACTAAACAACAGACTAGAAAACAGTGAAGCTAATAGTGGACTAGAATAACCCCAAGAACTAAACTACTTTAAAAAGACGCAAACCGGGCAACGATCATGATTATGATACCTGTAAATGTACAAGAAATACTGGATTTAACTGCACAGAGCATACACTATAATCAGCAACATTCTGTAGAAGACAGAAAGATTTAGAGAGAGGCTAACCAATCAGGAAATCCTCTCCGAAGGAGACTGTGCTGCAGCAGAAAGGTCACCTAACCCAAACAAATGGATCAGCTGTGAAAGTTCGATAGCATCTGCCCAAACTAATATACAGATAAAGACAAAACAGCTGGAGTATTCCAGCTGATCATAACATTGTTACAGTGTTCGTCTTTCTGCTGGACAAAGTAACTGTGGTCTGTCATGCTGAAGTATTTTGTCCCACATTTCTGGAGGAATCTGTGTCAATAGACCTTATCATTTGCTCTAAACACAGTACACTACGATATTACTTATTTTTATCAATGCATATGTTTAAAGAGATGAAGACAACCCATTTTCTGAAGACGGGATCTCAGGCGATCAGCTTAAAAGGGTTGTCTTATCTCAGACAATAGGGACATATCGAGAATGGAGCCCCAAAAAGTGCTGGAGGATGCCGCCGAAAATAGCCAAGCGCTTGCTCGCCTATTTCCATCAGGCCCATAAAAGTGAATGGGAGTGGTGGCCGGTCATGCACGGTGCGCTTCCATTCACTTCTATAGGGAAATCGCTTGGTGAGGGCCAGAATTGGGCTCCGTTACTAGCGATATGCCCCCATTAGCTCAGATGAGACAACCCCTTTAAGGGCTCACGGACAGGACTGTAGCCTGTTTTGCGGTCAGCAAATTGCGGATCCTCAAAACATGGATACCGAATCAAATAGAACAGTCCTATTCCTGTCCGTAATGCAGACAAGAATAGGATATGTTCTATATTTTTGCAGATGGTAGGGAATGGATATATGGATACGGACAGCATGAGGTGCGCTGTCCGCATCTTTTGTAGCCCTGTTGAAGTGAGTAGCTCCGCATCCAACCCGCAAAAATTGTGGATCAGATGTGGACAAAATATCTGTTTGTGTACATGAGCCCTAATCCTGCGGTTCAAGTTTATGGAATGACTATCTCTTTAGTATACAGTATGCAGTAAATCGACCAGGTCCAACATGGGTTAAAACTGCTTTTAGTGGGTTTATGCTCTGGTTCATAGAGTGAGGTCCTGAACTAAAACTCCCCCTCATGGTCATGGGGCAAACGACCTTTCATCTTTTGTTTGCCCTTGTACTGTATAATATGTTATGAATTGAATTGCAGTGATGTAACCTGGACAGACACAAAACCATCACAGGTGCTTATTATAATTACAAAGATGGGCGGCATTTCTTCAGATTGTTTTTAAGCTCTGGGTATTTGGTACATGATGTTTATTTGACATGGTATTAATTGTAACAGCTATTTTACTCAATAATAAAATGTGACCCAACTAAAATCCTACCAGCCTTCTTCATTCTATTAACTTTTTATTTGTGTGGATGTGTTCCCTTTTGTGCATTGTGTAGCTCTAGCTTGGATCACCCGGGCTTCTATAAAGTAGTTTAGCACAATGTTTATTAACACTCCAATACTCGAAAGCCATTTTTACTAAAAGAGCATTGAGCAGGAATGAAGAATGACTTCACATTTGGAAGAAAGGCACGCTCCACTGAAACTGCAAGCCATTGGTAGGAAGCCAGAGCTAGCTCAACAGAACAAGACATGGTTTTCATATTTCTACCTTTGGTTCCCAAATCTTACATATCTACTAATAAAATTAATAGCCATCTGAAATACAGTAAGTGACAAAGGAGATTTATTTAAAAGTGCATCTTGTTGGAAGGGAGTATAAGAGAGAAATCTGCGAATGCCATAAAGGAAAAAAGAATTACAAAAACAAGGAGACAACTACTTTTCATGTCACCTACATGGTATGGATTGAAGCCATGAAATGGATTTTATGCCTAAATGTCTCCAATATTAGGGAAGGATAATCAGGGAAAAGGGATGAGGAAATTATAAGAAGACTGAAGCCAAGTCTGCTTAGGAGCATTGAGGAACCCATTAAAGTGGTGATTATGCCAATAGGCCTGTTTATGATGATGAAGTTGATGATGACGAGCTTTCACAGGGCATATTATGATATTAGAAGTTTAAATGATGTAGATAATGCACACAAAAGGTTTGCCCGGACTTAGATATTATCATAATCTATCATCAGGATAGTCATTGATATCAGATCCATGGGCTTCCAACATCTGCTGTTTCAGGCAGCGGCTTGTTTTGGATGGAAGGCTCTGTCCACTGTGTAGTTTCAGGTGCCAACATATTTCAGCTAGGCTCACTTTCACTTGAATGGAAGCTGAACTGCAGTACTCTGGCATGATTACTACTTAGTGGAAGTAATCTTGTCCTTCCGATTCTGACCACTGTATAGATTCCAGTGTCAGCGGCTTCGCGAAACAGCTGATCATTGGGAAGCTGTGTGTCGGAGCACTCACTGATCAGATATTGATGACCTATCTTGAGGATAGTAGATAAAACGTTAAGAGTAGCACTCAATACCGTGTAGACCAGGCATCCTCAAACTGCGGCCCTCCAGCTGTTGTAAAACTACAACTCCCACAATGCCCTGCTGTAGGCTGATACCTGTAGGCTGTTTGAGCATTCTGGGAGTTGTAGTTTTGCAACAGCTGGAGGGCCGCAGTTTGAGGATGCCTGGTGTAGATACTCGAATGCATCAGCCCATCCACAACCTTAGATCCACCTTGGTCATCAGCTCAGCAAACAAAAGCAAATGACGGCAGCATCTCCAGAAGTGAATTTTATTCACAGTGGTTCCATGAAAAAATGTGCAAATAACGCCAAAAAGAGCACTGTGAAAAAAATTTACTTCTGGAGATGCTGCCGTCATTTGCTTTTGTTTGCTATCCTGAGGATAGGTCATCAACATCTAAGTACAGTACTAGAAAATCTCATTAAGTACGGATCCTTTTTTTATTTTTTATTTTTTTATTTGTCAAACCGGGTTCATTATGAATTTCACAAAAAATGTGTCCACTACACGAACCGGAGGCTTTTCAGGCTCGCTTCAGATGAATCCAGTAAAACAGCTTATAGACCCATTTTACTGGACATGTTGGCAGGAAAAAGCTTGAGGAAGGAAGAAGATGGATGCTCACATGACCCTAAGAGGAAGTGCGGGGGGGATGCTTGCCCTGATTGGCTCAGAGGCTGAAAAAAAAACCTCATCAGCCAATCAGGGGTCACAGCAGGCAGAGAGGTGCCTGTGAAGAGCAAGCCAACGTCATTCTGTGTTGTGTTGTTAAAGGGTTTATCTCATGATTAATGTAAAAAATGGAAATCAGACATTATATAGTACATAGCTTTCTAACAAAGCTAGAACAGCCCCATATCACACATGGATCCAGTTATCTCTACATTCATTCCTCCAATTTCTCCTCAGATTCTCTTAAGCCTGGCAGCTCAGGGACATGTCCTTTCTGCCTCAGCAATTTTCTTGTAACTTTCATAGCTTCAAACAGAACATATGGCTGGTGACAGTTGAAGATTTACACTGAGCACGTGCAACTAGCTCAATGAGACAGACTAGTGTTACAGGGACAGTGTAGGGACAAATTGTCTCTCATACATACAGTTATGTTGGTGTTGCTAGAAACAAGGTGTGGATTCTAATAGATGTCTTGGTCCTCATTATGGTTTTGAACATTAAAAAGCAGGATGTAAGTTCATAATATTCCTAAAGACTACATCAAGGTAGTCATCATAGGATAAGCAAACAGTGTCAAGCACGGAAGAGTAAGGATCAAAGTAGGAGTAGGATTTGGTCAAAAGCCACACTAAGCACAAGATTCTCACCTATGGATTGGTGGAGAGGGATATGAGCTTACTGTATATACTGTTGAAATGCCATAGAAATGAGAGAGGAAGAGTCATTGAGCATGGGAAACAGCACAGCATCATCAATATGCCCAAAAAAAAGAATAAAAGGAATGAATCATGAGTGTGGAATGAAGGCTAGCAGCCAAGGCCACACCAAAAGTCAAGAATGTGACATTGTACATCACTTATGACTAGGGATGAGCGAACCCTAACTGTATAGTTCGGGTTCATACCGAATTTTGGGGTGTTCGTGACACGGACCCGAACCCGAACATTTACGTAAAAGTCCGGGTTCGGGTTCGGCGCTTTCTTGGCGCTTTTTGAAAGGCTGCAAAGCAGCCAATCAACAAGCGTCATACTACTTGCCCCAAGAGGCCATCACAGCCATGCCTACTATTGGCATGGCTGTGATTGGCCAGTGCAGCATGTGACCCAGCCTCTATTTAAGCTGGAGTCACGTAGCGCCGCACGTCACTCTGCTCTGATCAGTGTAGGGATAGGATCAGCTGCTGCTGTTAGGTCGAGATTAGGCAGGGATTTACTCATTAAAAACACTTACTAAAGTGATCGATCTACAGCTGTGTATCATTCAACTTCTGCTAGTTAATTGCTCATTGTTTTTAGGCTGCCCAGAGCGTTTTTCTGTCACTTTTTTCTGGGGTGATCGGCTGCCATTTTGTGTCTTGTGGTGCGCCAGCACAAGCTGCCACCAAGTCCATTTAACCATCAATAGTGTTTTTTTGTTTTTTTTGCTATATCCTACATCAGGGGCTTGGCTGTGCTTGCTATTTTATTGAGGGGTGAAATACAATTGCCAAAATAGCAGTACCCTAAATCTGGTGTTTCAGCTGTGGCTAGCCAATTTTAATACTGTCTGCTGTCTGGCAAAGATATATTTTTTTCTGGGTTGAAATACAATTCCCAAATTAGCAATTCTCTAAATCAGTGGTTTCTGCTGTAGCAGGCCAAGTTTAAATCTATCCATAAAAGGGTATATTACATTGAAGGTGCTGATTGGGTCATCCTCAATAACTTCACACACTACCGTGCATTTCCAAGTCTAATTCTGTCCGTAAAAGAGATACCTGTCACCCAGGGCCTAAATACTAGGCGATTCTGCCACAGCCACACGTCCTAGTGTACCAACTACCTCAGGTCCCAGTATACGCCAGAATTTACAGCGATATTTGGTGGGGCCCAATGCCGTTCTAAGGATGGTAAGGCCTGAGCAGGTACAGGCATTAGTCAATTGGGTGGCCGACAGTGGATCCAGCACGTTCACATTATCTTCCACCCAGTCTTCTGCTGAAAGTACACAGATGGTGCCTGAAAACCAAGCCCATCAGTCTGTCACATCATCCCCATGCATATCAGGGAAACGGTCTGAGCCTCAACTTATGCAGCAGTCTCTTATGCTGTTTAAAGACTCTGCTGGCAGGGTTTCCCAAGGGCATCCACCTAGCCCTTCCCCAGCGGTGGAAGACATAGAATGCACAACCACTTATGTTTCCTGATGATGAGGACATGGGAATACCACCACAGCACGTCTCTGATGATGAAACACAGGTGCCAACTGCTGCGTCTTTCTGCAGTGTGCAGACTGAACAGGAGGTCAGGGAGGAAGACTGGGTGGAAGACGATGCAGGGGGCGATGAGGTCCTAGACCCCACATGGAATGAAGGTCGTGCCACTGACTTTCACAGTTCGGAGGAAGAGGCAGTGGTGAGACCGAGCCAACAGCGTAGCAAAAGAGGGAGCAGTGGGCAAAAGCAGAACACCCGCCGCCAAGAGAGTTCTGGCCACCGCCACCTAGGACCGAGCACCCCAAAGGCAGCTTCAAGGAGTTCCCTGGCGTGGCAGTTCTTCAAACAATGTGCTGACGACAAGACCCGAGTGGTTTGCACGCTGTGCCATCAGAGCCTGAAGCGAGGCATTAACGTTCTGAACCTTAGCAGAACCTGCATGACCAGGCACCTGCATGCAAAGCATGAACTGCAGTGGAGTAAACACCTTAAAAACAAGGAACTCACTCAGGCTCCCCCTGCTACCTCTTCTGCTGCTGCCTCGGCCTCTTCCTCCGCCTCTGGAGGAACGTTGGCACCTGCCGCCCAGCAAACAGAGGATGTACCACCAACACCACCACCTCCGTCACCAAGCATCTCCACCATGTCACACGGCAGGGTTCAGCTCTCCATCTCACAAACATTTGAGAGAAAGCGTAAAT
The DNA here is from genome assembly GCF_905171765.1 of Bufo bufo. Lineage (NCBI taxonomy): Eukaryota > Metazoa > Chordata > Amphibia > Anura > Bufonidae > Bufo > Bufo bufo. Next base: position 50,619,842 of record NC_053391.1, read on the forward strand.
TCCCACCTAGCCACCCTCGATCCCTGGCCCTGAATGCCAGCATTTCTAAACTACTGGCCTATGAAATGCTGTCATTCAGGCTGGTAGACACAGACAGCTTCAAACAGCTCATGTCGCTTGCTGTCCCACAGTATGTTGTTCCCAGCCGCCACTACTTCTCCAAGAGAGCCGTGCCTTCCCTCCACAACCAAGTATCCGATAAAATCAAGTGTGCACTGCGCAACGCCATCTGTGGCAAGGTCCACCTAACCACAGATACGTGGACCAGTAAGCACGGCCAGGGACACTATATCTCCCTAACTGCACACTGGGTAAATGTAGTGGCGGCTGGGCCCCAGGCGGAGAGCTCTTTGGCGCACGTCCTTCCGCCGCCAAGGATCGCAGGGCAACATTCTTTGCCTCCTGTAGCCTCCTCCTCCTACTCGGCTTCCTCCTCCTCTTCTTCCACCTGCTCATCCAGTCAGCCACACACCTTCACCAGCAACTTCAGCACAGCCCGGGGTAAACGTCAGCAGGCCATTCTGAAACTCATAGGTTTGGGGGACAGGCCCCACACCGCGCAGGAGTTGTGGCGGGGTATTGAACAACAGACCGATGAGTGGTTGCTGCCGGTGAGCCTCAAGCCCGGCCTGGTGGTGTGCGATAATGGGCGAAATCTCGTCGCAGCTCTGGGACTAGCCAGTTTGACGCACATCCCTTGCCTGGCGCATGTGCTGAATTTGGTGGTGCAGAAGTTCATTCACAACTACCCTGACATGTCAGAGCTGCTGCATAAAGTGTGGGCCGTCTGTGCACGCTTCCGGCGTTCACATCCTGCCGCTGCTCGCCTGTCTGCGCTACAGTGTAACTTCGGCATTCCTGCTCACCGCCTCATATGCGACGTGCCCACCAGGTGGAACTCCACCTTGCACATGCTAGACAGAATTTGCAAGCAGCAGCAGGCCATAGTGGAGTTTCAGCTGCAGCACGCACGGGTCAGTCGCACTGCGGAACAGCACCACTTCACCACCAATGACTGGGCCTCCATGCGAGACCTGTGTGCCCTGTTGCGCTGTTTCGAGTACTCCACCAACATGGCCAGTGGCGATGACGCCTTTATCAGCGTTACAATACCACTTCTATGTCTCCTTGAGAAAACACTTAGGGCGATGATGGAAGAGAATGTGGCCCAGGAGGAGGAGGAGGAAGAGGGGTAATTTTTAGCACTTTCAAGCCAGTCTCTTAGAAGTGACTCAGAGGGAGTTTTTTTGCAACAGCAGAGGCCAGGTACAAATGTGGCCAGCCAGGGCCCACTACTGGAGGACGAGGAGGACGAGGATGAGGAGGAGGTGGAGGAGGATGAAGCATGTTCACAGCGGGGTGGCACCCAACGCAGCTCGGGCCCATCACTGGTGCGTGGCTCGGAGGAAACGCAGGACGATGACGATACGCCTCCCACAGAGGACAGCTTGTCCTTACCTCTGGGCAGCCTGGCACACATGAGCGACTACATGCTGTAGTGCCTGCGCAACGACAGCAGAGTTGCCCACATTTTAATGTGTGCGGACTACTGGGTTGCCATCCCTGCTGGATCCCCGGTAAAAGACAATGTGCCCACCTACTTCCTGCACTGGAGCGTGATAGGAAGATGTGCGAGTACAAGCGCACGTTGGTAGACGCGCTACTGAGAGCATTCCCAAATGTCACAGGGGAACAAGTGGAAGCCCAAGGCAAAGGCAGAGGAGGAGCAAGACGTTGCCAACGCAGCTGTGTCACGGCCAGCTCCTCTGAGGGCAGGGTTAGCATCGCAGAAATTTTGAAAAGTTTTGTAACCACGCCACAGCTAACTGCACTACCACCTGATACGGAACGTGTTAGTAGGAGGCAACATTTCACTAGCATGGTGGAACAGTACGTGTGCACACCCCTCCATGTACTGACTGATGGTTCGGCCCCATTCAATTTCTGGGTCTCCAAATTGTCCACGTGGCCGGAGCTAGCCTTTTATGCCTTGGAGGTGCTGGCCTGCCCGGCGGCCAGCGTTTTGTCTGAACGTGTTTTCAGCACGGCAGGGGGCGTCATTACAGACAAACGCAGCCGCCTGTCTACAGCCAATGTGGACAAGGTGACGTTCATAAAAATGAACCAGGCATGGATCCCACAGGACCTGTCCATCCCTTGTGCAGATTAGACATTTATAACTACCTCCCCTTAACCATATATTCTTGTACTCCAGGGCACTTCCTCTCCTCTGTCTGGGTGCCGGGGCCTAAAAATATCTGGCAGTGGCCTGTTCCAGTGGTGGGTAACATGAAGCCTGATTCTCTGCTATGACATGAAGCCTGATTCTCTGCTATGGGAGCTCTCTCCTCTGTCTGGGTGCCAGGACCTAAAAATATCTGACAGTGGCCTGTTTCAGTGGTGGGTGACATAAAGCCTGATTCTCTGCTATGACATGAAGCCTGATTCTCTGCTTTGGGACCTCTCTCCTCTGTCTAGGTGCCGGGGCCTAAAAATATCTGACAGTGGCCTGTTCCAGTGGTGGGTGACATAAAGCCTGATTCTCTGCTATGACATGAAGACTGAATCTCTGCTATGGGACCTCTCTCCTCTGTCTGGGTGCCGGGGACTAAAAATATCTGACAGTGGCCTGCTCCAGTGGTGGGTGACATGAAGCCTGATTCTCTGCTATGACATGAAGCCTGATTCTCTGCTATGGGACCTCTCTCCTCTGTCTGGGTGTCGGGGCCTAAAAATATCTGACAGTGGCCTGTTCCAGTGGTGGGTGACATGAAGCCTGATTCTCTGTTGTGACATGAAGCCTGATTCTCTGCTATGGGACCTCTCTCCTCTGTCTGGGTGACGGGGCCTAAAAATATCTGACAGTGGCCTTTTCCAGTGGTGGGTGACATGAAGCCTGATTCTCTGCTGTGACATGAAGCCTGATTCTCTGCTATGGGACCTCTCTCCTCTGTCTGGGTGCCGGGGCCTAAAAATATCTGACAGTGGCCTGTTCCAGTGGTGGGTGACATGAAGCCTGATTCTCTGCTATGGGGCCTCTCTCCTCTGTCTGGGTGCCGGGGCCTAAAAATATCTGACAATGGCCTGTTCCAGTGGTGGGTGACATGAAGCCTGATTCTCTGCTATGACATGAAGCCTGATTCTCTGCTATGGGACCTCTCTCCTCTGTCTGGGTGCCGGGGCCTAAAAATATCTTACAGTGGCCTGTTCCAGTGGTGGGTGACATGAAGCCTGATTCTCTGCTATGACATGAAGCCTGATTCTCGGCTATGGGACCTCTCTCCTCTGTCTGAGTGCCGGGGCCTAAAAATATCTGACAGTGGCCTGTTCCAGTGGTGGGTGACATGAAGCCTGATTCCCTGCTATGACATGAAGCCTGATTCTCTGCTATGGGACCTCTATCCAATTGATATTGGTTAATTTTTTTATTTATTTTTTAAATTAATTTCCCTATCCACATTTGTTTGCAGTGGATTCACCTACATTTTGCTGCCTTTTGCAGCCCTCTAGCCCTTTCCTGGGCTATTTTACAGCCTTTTTAGTGCCGAAAAGTTCGGTTCCCCATTGACTTCAATGGGGTTCGGGTTCGGGGCGAAGTTTGGGTCGAGTTCGGATCCCGAACCCGAACATTGTCGGGAAGTTCTGCCGAACTTCTCAAACTCGAACATCCAGGTGTTCGCTCAACTCTACTTATGACCTACCAGAAAATCCAATAAAAATGGTTTCTGAAATCCTTGTGGTAGAAGACTATATTAGAGAAGGGGACTAATCAATATGGTGGCAGATAAATGTGACTATTTTATATTAGTATTTAAGAAAACTTGAAAACAGTCTCAAGTTCCATTTGGGAGGGCTATCGGCACAGCATTTTGTAAAGTCCACAATTGCGTCCTAACATTCACTCTTGTGTGTTGCCTTACTAGCAATGGCATACCTCCAATGGAAGTAGATTACGAGACTGCTACATGGCCCATGGGAGAAGGTCCAGAGCTAAACTTCTTCTCTTTCCAGTATGAAAATGGTACATTTTCATGCAGCCGCCACTAAGAGAATCTCAGAGCAAACAGTTGATTACATATTCCATTTCAGTCAATTGTAATTGCATACATTCCTATGTGCTAAGCTCCCCCTAGTGGTGGATGCAGGCAGCCAGCTTTGTAATAAATGGGATGCAGATTTAGTAATATATTGGTATTCATGCCAATTCTCTGACATTAATATGTTGATAAATATGCTCTTCAGGATGAGCGCCATATTTATGAAGCACCTGTTCCATTTTACTGATGAAGAAGTCATAAAAAGTGGGTGAGGACAAGGACAACTTTTTAATTACTAGTGTTGGGCGAGCATGTTCGGCCGAATAATAGTTCGGCTCGAGCATTGCGATGCTCGGCATATCGCTGTGTTTGGCCGAATACCTTGTGTGCTCGAGCCTGATGGTAGAGTCTCCTCCCAGGTAAGAACTGCCCTTCACTGTAATGCCGTAACCATGTTGGCTGCTGGCTTTACAGTGATTGGCTGGCCGGAATGCATCATCGGGTGCTATATAGCACCCGATGACACGTGTTCGGCTCAGTATAAGTCAAGGAGAGCTGGAGAGCAGAAGGGAGAGATAGTGTAGGGATTGAAATAGCAATATTATCGTTTTCATACTTGTTATAGATCCAAAAGTCCTTTTAAGGACTATTGTGTGTGGCAGCAATATATATTTTTAGTGCAACCTGCATTAAATTGCTAAAACTTGTTGGAGACCAAAAAGACCTTTTAATGACTATAGTTGTATCTGGCAACAATATTTATTTTTTTAGAGCAACCTGCGCTAAATAGCTTGCAATTGTTTGGCTGCTGCAGACAGCAACATCATCTGCGCTACATCTAACGTGTGCGCAGCCTAAAAATATCCGTGACATCCAGTGTACTTTTTCCGTAGACGGTGTCCGCTGCAGACAGTTACATTACCTGCGCTACATCTCCAGAATAACGTTATAACGTCAGCACATCCAAAATATCAGTAACATTCAGTGTAATGTTTTTCGCCGCTGGTAACAGTGACATTATCTGCACTGCATTTCCTGTATAAAGTGTGTGCAGCCTAAAAATATCTGTGACATCCAGTGTACTTTTTCCGTAGATGGTGTCCGCTGCGGACAGTTACATTACCTGTGCTACATCTCCAGTATAACGTTAGCGCATCCGAAATATCAGTCACATTCAGTGTAATGTTTTTCACCGCTAGTGACAGCGACATTATCTGCGCTGCATCTCCCGTGTAACGTGTGCGCAGCCTAAAAATATCTGTGACATCCAATGTACTTTTTCCGTAGACGGTGTCCGCTGCGGACAGTTACATTACCTGCGCTACATCTCCAGTAAAACGTTATAACGTCAGCGCATCTGAAATATCAGTAACATTCAGTGAAATGTTTTTCGCCGCTGGCAACAGCGACATTATCTGCACTGCATCGCCTGTGTAACGTGTGCGCAGCCTAAAAAATATCTGTGACATCCAGTGTACTTTTTCCGTAGACAGTGTCCGCTGCAGACAGTTATATTACCTGCGCTACATCTCCAGTATAACGTTATAACATCAGCGAATCCAAAATATCAGTAACATTCAATGTAATGTTTTTCGCCGCTGGTGACAGCAACATTATCTGCACTGCATCTCCTGTGTAACGTGTGCGCAGCCTAAAAATATCTGTGACATCCAATGTACTTTTTCCATAGACTGTGTCCGCTGCGGACAGTTACATTACCTGCGCTACATCTCCTGTATAATGTTTGCATATCAGAAATATCAGTGACATTCAGTGTAATTTTTTTGCTACTGGTGGCAGCGACATTACCTGCGCTACATCTCCAGTATAACGTTAACCCATCCGAAATATCTGTGACATTCAGTGTAATTTTTTCGTCGCTGGTGGCAGCGACATTACCTGAGCTATATCTCCTGTATAACGTTTGCCCATCCGAAATATCAGTGACATTAATTCAGTGTAATTTTTTATTAGCCGCTAGTGACAGCGACATTACTTGCGCTATACCTCCTGATTAACATGTGCACATCCTAAATATCAGTGACATTCATTAAGTGTAATTTTTTATTAGGCGGTGGTGACAGCGACATTAATAGCGATATACCTCCTGTTTAACCTCTTCAGGACACATGACGTACCGGTACGTCATGTGTATTTCCTATCACCGCCGCCCGGCGGGCGGTGATCGGAACAAGGTGCCTGCTCAACTCATTGAGCAGGCACCTTGGCTAAATGCGCGGGGGGGTCCCGTGACCCCCCCGTGTCGGCAATCGCCTCAAACCGCAGGTCAATTCAGACCTGCGGTTTGTGGCTTTTACTTGCGGTTGCGGCGGCGGGCGGTGCCATCGGGTCCCCATGGGGCTGTAGCGGGGACCCGATGGCATGGAAGGTAGCGGGATGCCTAAGGAGGGCATCGCGCTACCTTCCGGTGACGAGCCTGTGAGATCCAGCCCCCTGGATCTTACAGGCAGGAAGCTGTATGAATTAGGCCTCATGCACACGACCGTATTTTTTCACGGTCCGCAAAACGGGGTTCCGTTGGTCCGTGATCCGTGACCGTTTTTTCGTCCGTGGGTCTTCCTTGATTTTTGGAGGATCCACGGACATGAAAAAAAAGTCGTTTTGGGTTTCATCTGGCCGTGCGGCGCCAAACGGATCCGTCCTGAATTACAATGCAAGTCAATGGGGACGGATCCGTTTGACGTTGACACAATATGGTGCAATTTCAAACGGATCCGTCCCCCATTGACTTTCAATGTAAAGTCAGGAGTTAATATACCATAGGATCGGAGTTTTCTCCAATCCGATGGTATATTTTAACTTTAAGCGTCCCCATCACCACCTCTATGTTAGAATATACCATCGGATTTGAGTTACATTGTGAAACTCAGATCCGACAGTATATTCTAACACAGAGGCGTTCCCATAGTAATGGGGACACTTCTAGTTAGAATATACTACGAACTGTGTACATGACTGCCCCCTGCTGCCTGGCAGCACCCGATCTTTTACAGGGGGCTGTGATCAGCACAATTAACCCTTCAGGTGCCGCACCTGAAAGGGTTAATTGTGCGTATCATAGCCCCCTGTAAGAGATCAGGGGCTGCCACCAATGATATTACAATAAAAGGAGGGAGGGCGGCCGGCGGAGGCCGCACACTGGCCACCAATGATATTACAATAGAGGGGGGGGCGGGGGGTGGGCGCACTGGCCACCAATGAAATTAAAACTGGGGAGGGAAGGGGGACTGCCCCCTGCTGCCTGGCAGCCCCTGATCTCTTATAGGGGGCTATGATATGCACAATTAACCCCTCAGGTGCAGCACCTGAGGGGTTAATTGTGCGGATCACAGCCCCCTGTAAGAGATCGGGTGCTGCCAGGCAGCAGGGGGCAGTCATGTACACAGTTCGTAGTATATTCTAACTAGAAGCGTCCCCATCACTATGGGAACGCCTCTGTGTTAGAATATACCAGGGCTGGCCAACCTGCGGCTCTCCAGCTGTTGTAAAACTACAACTCCCACCATGCCCTGCTGTAGGCCGATAGCTGTAGGCAGACTGGGCATGCTGGGAGTTGTAGTTTTGCAACAGCTGGAGAGCCGCAGGTTGGCTATCCCTGGAATATACTGTCGGATATGAGTTTTCACGAAGTGAAAACTCATCTCTGAAAAAGCTTTTATGCAGACGGATCTTCGGATCCATCTGTATGAAAGTAACCTACGGCCACTGATCACGGACGCGGATGCCAATCTTGTGTGCATCCGTGTTCTTTCACGGACCCATTGACTTGAATGGGTCCGTGAACCGTTGTCCGTCAAAAAAATAGGACAGGTCATATTTTTTTGACGGACTGGAAACACGGATCACGGATGCGGCTGCAAAACGGTGCATTTTCCGATCTTTCAACGGACCCATTGAAAGTCAATGGGTCCGCGAAAAAAACGGAAAACGGCACAACGGCCACGGATGCACACAGCGGTCGTGTGCATGAGGCTTTATACACAGTGTATTACTCATACAGCCAATGCATTCCAATACAGAAGTATTGGAATGCATTGTAAAGGGATTAGACCCACAAAAGTTCAAGTCCCAAAGTGGGACAAAAAATAAAGTGAAAAAAAAAGAAATAAATAAGTTCCCCCCCCCCCCCAAAATTAAAAATTTCAAGTAAAAATAAACAAAAACGTAATTTTCACCAAATAAAGTAAAAAAAAATTGGTAAAAAATAGGGGTGGGGGGAAGTATACATATTGGGTATCGCTGCGTACCTATCGACTGGCCTTATAAACATATCACATGACCTAACCCATCAGATGAACACCGTAAAAAATAAAAAATAAAAACTGTGCTAAATAAACCATTCTTTTGTCACCTTTCATCACAAAAAGTACAACAGCAAGCGATCAAAAAGCCATTTGCCCACCAAAATAGTACCAATCTGCCCAAAAATTTTAATTCTGAAAATTCATCTCCATTTGCCAATAACTCTTGTGGAACACCTAAAGGGTTAACGACATTTGTAAAATTAGTTTTGAATACCTTGAGGGGTGTAGTTTCTTAGATGGTGTCACTTTTATGGAGTTTCTACTCTAGGGTGCATCAGGGGGGCTTCAAATGGGACATGGTGTAAAAAAAACTAGTCCAGCAAAATCTGCTTTCCAAAATCCATATGACATTCCTTTCCTTCTGCGCCCTGCCGTGTGCCCGTACAGCAGTTTACGACCACATATGAGGTGTTTCTGTAAACTACAGAATCCGGGCAATAAATATTGAGTTTTGTTTGTCTGTTAACCCTTGCTTTGTTACTGGGAAAAATGGATTAAAATGGAAAATTTGCCAAAAAATTGAAATTCTGAAATTTCATCTCCATTTGCCAATAACTCTTGTGGAACACCTAAAGGGTTAACGACGTTTGTAAAATCAGTTTTGAATACCTTGAGGGGTGTAGTTTCTTAGATGGGGTCACTTTTATGGAGTTTCTACTCTAGGGTTGCATCAGGGGGGCTTCAAATGGGACATGGTGTCAAAAAATCCAGTCCAGCAAAACCTGCCTTCCAAAAACCGTATGGCATTCCTTTCCTTCTTCGACCTGCCATGTGCCCGTACAGCGGTTTACGACCACATATGGGGTGTTTCTGTAAACGACAGAATCAGGGCCATAAATATTGAGTTTGGTTTGGCTGTTAACCCTTGCTTTGTAACTGGAAAAAAATTATTAAAATGGAAAATCTGCCAAAAAAGTGACATTTTGAAATTGTATCTCTATTTTCCATTAATTCTTGTGTAACACCTAAAGGGTTAACGAAGTTTGTAAAATCAGTTTTGAATACCTTGAGGGGTGTAGTTTCTAGAATGGGTGGTTTATGGGTGGGTGGTTTTTGGGTGGTTTATATTATGTAAGCCTCGCAAAGGGACTTCAGACCTAAACTGGTCCCTAAAAATTTGGTTTTTGAAAATTTCTGAAAAATTTCAAGATTTGCTTCTAAATTTCTAAGCCTTGTAACATCCCCAAAAAATATCATTCCCAAAATTATCCAAACATGAAGTAGACATATGGGGAATGTAAATTAAGAACTTTTTTTGGAGGTATTACTATGTATTATAGAAGTAGAGAAATTGAAACTTGGAAATTTGCAATGGTATTTTTTTATAAATAAAAATTTATTTTTTTGACTTCATTTTACCAGTGTCATGAAGTACAAGATGTGACGAAAAAACAATCTCAGAATGGGCTGGATAAGTTAAAGCGTTTTAAAGTTATCACCACTTAAAGTGACACTGGTCAGATTTGCAAAAAATGGCCTGGTCCTTAAGGTGAAATAAGGCTGTGTCCTAAAGGGGTTAAGGTGTACGCATCCTAAAAATATCTGTGACATTCTGTGTACTTTATTTGGGCATACACTTACAAAACCTGCGCTACTGTACATGTGACATACTTGTAAGCATATATACTATTTAATATGCGCAGTAAGGAATGGGGAAGTGGCCGTGCTGCTGATGGTGCACGCAGAGGCCGTGGCCCTGGGCGTGGTGAAACTGTGCCTGCTGCCAGATCACAAGAAACACACTCATCCACGATACCTAGCTTCGTGTCACAGTTTGCAGGGCGGCGCAGGACAACATTCTCAAAGTCAGACCAGTCGGACCAGGTGGTCGGTTGGATTGCAGCAGATAATGCTTTCAGTCAGTCAAGCACCACCCTGTCTTCCAAAAAGTCCAATCTCAGTAGCCAAGAGTCTGGTCTACAGAATGCTCACCCTGATACTCCTTCCACCCACCACGCAGAGTCTTGGCAAACAAGTGATCCCACACTTGGATATTCCGAGGAGCTGTTTTCATCGCCATTCCTTAATTTTGAGGGACATGAGGAGATCTTGTGCCCTGATTCCCAAACTCTGGAGCATCCACAGTCAGAAGAAGATGACGGTGGGGAACAGCAATTAGTGTTTCACAAGGTGGATGATGATGATGAGACACAGTTGCCAATAAGTCAACAGCAATAAGTGTCTCAAGAGGTTCATGATGAGGGTGAGACACAGTTGTCAATAACTGAGGTTGTTGTTAGGTCAACAAGTCAGGAGGATGAACAGAGTGAGAAAGTGGAAGAGGAGGTGGTGGACGATGAAGTCACTGACCCAACCTGGGAAGGTGGCAAGCCAAGCTACGACAGCAGTACAAAGGGGAGGGATCCGCAGCACTGCGACAGGCTGGAAGAGGCAGTGGGGTGAAAAAAGGGAGAAGGCGGGCCACACCAAACACGCCCACAACTGTTCCCCGGAGCACTCCCTTGCGGCAATCTCCCTTGCCAAAGGGTTGGTGTTCCGCAGTCTGGCGCTTTTTTAAGGAAAGTGCGGACGATAAAAGAATTGTCATTTGCAACCTGTGCCGTACCAAAATGAACAGAGGCGTGAGTACTAGCAACCTAACCACCACCAGCATGATCCGCCACGTGGGCCGAACAACTGGGTCCACAACCAGTGTCTGCGAGTCACCCCACTGCCTCCTCTTCCCCTGTGTTACGTGCAGGCCAATCCACTGTCCAAGGCGCAGGCCCGGATGCCTTCCGCTGTGCACCTGGACCTTTTCAAGCAGCATCAGCTAGTACATCCACTTCTGTGTCCCAGCGCAGCGTACAGATGTCTATACTCCAGGCCTTTGAACGAAAGCGCAAATACCCAGCCACCCACCCACAGACCATAGCACTAAATGACCACCTTTCCAAATTGCTGGCCCTGGAAATGTTGCCATTTAGGTTTGTGAACACTGAGGCTTTCAGCAGCCTGATGGCAGCAGCTGTCCCGCGGTACTCTGTCCCCAGCCACCAATATTTTTCACGGTGTGCAGTCCCAGCCTTACACCAGCATGTGTCCTGTAATATCACCGGCGCCCTGACAAACGCAGTTATTGGGAAGGTCCACTTAACGACTGACAAGTGCTTTTAGCCAGGGACGCTACGCTACATTTCCCTGACGGCACACTGGATGCCGGGAGCGAGTCGTACCCTGGGATGGCACAGGTGCTACCGACGCCAAGGATTGTGGACCCTAGTTCCATCACGGTTTCCGCCACCACCTACGTTAGTGGCTGCAAACCCCCCTTCTCCTCCTCCGCTTCCACCCCTGAATTTTCATCTTGCAGCACCAGTCAGTAGCTGGAAGCAGTGTAGCACTGCAGTGGGGAAACGGCAACAGGCCGTGCTTAAACTGATCTTCTTAGGTGACAAACAGCACAACGCCGCAGAGCTGTGGCAGGGGATAAGAGACCAGACTGAGCTGTGGCTCTCGCCTCTCAACCTAGAACCAAGCATGGTTGTGTCTGATAATGTTCGTAACTTGGTGGCGGCTTTGGAGCTTCGCAAGCTCACACACATACCATGCCTAGCCCAAGTGTTCAACCTAGTGGTTCAGCGGTTTCTCAAAACCTACCCCAATTTGCCTGAGCTACTGGTAAAAGTGCACCACTTGTGTGCCCATTTCCGCAAGTCATCGACAGCTTCCGCTGGTCTGGAAACGCTGCAGCAGCGCTTGCAATTGCCAAATCACTGACTGTTGCGTGACGACTGACTGTTGTGCGACGGGAGCACACACTGGAACTCCACGTTCCACATGTTGGCCAGGCTTTGTGAGCAGCAGAGGGCAGTAGTGGAATACCAGCTGCAACATGGTCATCGCCTTTTCAGTCAGCTTCCACTCTTCACAAGCGAGGAGTGGGCATGGATGTCTGACCTCTGTGAGGTTTTAAGAAACTTTGAGGAATCAACACAGATGGTGAGCGGCGATAACGCTATTATCAGTGTAACCATCCCACTTCTGTGTCTACTCAAATGCTCACTGCTCACAATGAAGGTGGATGCTTTGCATGTGGAAGAGGTGGAAATGGGGGAAGAAAGTACACAGGGTGATAGCCAGACCACCCTCAGTACATCTTCTCTGCGCGAATTGGATGATGAGAAGGAGGAGGAGCAGGAGACGGTTGCCTCCGCTACAGAGGGTAGTACCCATTTAAGTTTTATTCCATCTGTTCAGCGTGGATGGGTAGAAGAGGAGGAAGAGGATGAGGAGATTGAGAGTCATCCTCCTGATGAGGACAGCAAAGTCTTGTCCAGGGCCGGCTCCAGGATCATGTGGGCCCTTGGGCGATAAAGTCTCAGTGGGCCCCCTTACACAGTGGTAACTCTCTGAGTACAGATAATACAGTAGATATCACCTGCAGTCCTATGTAACAGCATAGATAACACAGTCATGGCTATCTGAGTACAGAAAATGTAGTAGTGTTACCTGCAGTCCTATGTGAAACCACAGATAACACTAGTGCTGATAATGTGATAGTATTACCTGCAGTCCTATGTAAACCACAGATAACACTAGTGTAGATCATGTAGTAGTGTTACCTGCGTCCTTAGTGTGCCTCCCTGTGCCTCTACCACAGACTCCATGCTGGCGGTGCTGCCTCCGCTTCCATCTTCATCTTGCCCCGTACAGAATGTCCTGATGCAGCTGTGTCAAGACAAAGGGAACACTGTGGGCATGGTGATGGTGACACACATGTAGTGGCCCCACTAGATAAGCGTGGGCACTACACAAGGGTCAATTGGTGCGTGCGCTACTTCTCCTCACTAGGGACAGGGATGGTATCTTTAATTGTGCAGTTTAGGTAATTTGTAAAGTATTGTTTTTGTATTGTGCAATGTTTTTCCCTGTAATATGCATTATCAGGCCTAGTCTCTGTAGTTAGTCATCCCAGACGCTAGAGGGAGCTAGAGTACCCCTGGTATAAGTATTCAGGCCCCAGACAGGGAAGGGTTGTTGAAGGTCAGGAGTCTACAGAGACAAGCTAGAAGGCTCAAGCCAGAGCTTTCTCCTGACATGCAACTAGACAGTCCAGGCTTCTAGTTGCCACCAGGAGACTAGTAGAGGGATCCTAGTCTCCCTGCTGATCAAGAGAGCCATGGTTAGCTCAGAAGATCTACCCCAGGGGAAGAGGTTACCTCCTGGAAGCAACCCTGTAGTTCCTACCAAGTCAAGCAGAGTCGATATGTCCAGCTAATACAAGTAAGCTGAAGGGCAGAGAGAGTAGAAGTGTAAAGCAAGAAGGAGTACCTGAGGAGGATTATTTACCAAGGATAAAAGCCTACAATAAGGTATCCGGGCCTTGGGATTAAAGCCAGACAGGAGTTCTAGGGAACAGTGTACACTATCTCCGAGGAGTCTGTACAGCCTGATTCTGTGCATGTGGATGTTTACCCTCTGTGTATCTTGCCAAAGTACCGTATACCTGCCATAACTGTGAAACCCTGCTTGTGAAGTGTACTTGACATGTGGAACTGAGTTGCCGTCTAACTGTACAAAGTGGAATTTATTACAGTAAAGCAAAGTTTGGTTCACCCTGCCATCTGTGTTCCTTGCTTATTAAGACCTTCCACCGGTGTGCCACCGTTACCGGCACTGGCGTCACGTACCTTAAAGGGACCTTGCCCCAGGCACATAAAACACCAGCAACACCCAGGGCACCTCATCCAACACCAGGCCTGGTCCCTAAATACAGAGTGTGCCCCAGAGGACTCTTGTGCCAGCCTCTCCTTCACTGCCGTATGCCTGCCCAGGGGTTTCCTTATATAACTGTGAGTGACCCTCGCTTGCCATTGACCGTGACCTCACAATCGCATTACCCTGCAGGTCTGGCGTACCGCACACACACAGGGACAGACACACACACACACACAGGGACAGACTGACACACACACACAGGAACAGACACACACGGACACACACACACACACAGGGACAGACTGACACACACGCACACACACACACACACACAGGGACAGACTGACACACACATCATGGCCCTCAGAATACACCTGGATCTGTATGATAAACCCCCTTAATTGCACCAGATTCCACTCCACTTGAACCCCACTGCCCCTGAGTGCTCCACCTACCCCCCTCATATCTCAGCTCCACCTGCCCTTCTCATATCTCAGCTCCACCTGCCCCCTCATATCTCAGCTCCCCCTGCCCCCCTCATATCTCAGCTCCCCCTGCCCCCCTCATATCTCAGCTCCACCTGCCCCCTCATATCTCAGCTCCACCTGCCCCCCTCATATCTCAGCTCCACCTGCCCCCTCATATCTCAGCTCCCCCTGCCCCCCTCATATCTCAGCTCCCCCTGCCCCCCTCATATCTCAGCTCCACCTGCCCCCTCATATCTCAGCTCCACCTGCCCCCCTCATATCTCAGCTCCACCTGCCCCCTCATATCTCAGCTCCACCTGCCCCCCTCATATCTCAGCTCCACCTGCCCCCCTCATATCTCAGCTCCCCCTGCCCCCTCATATCTCAGCTCCACCTGCCCCCCTCCTATCTCAGCTCCACCTGCCCCCCTCCTATCTCAGCTCCACCTGCCCCCCTCCTATCTCAGCTCCACCTGCCCCCTCATATCTCAGCTCCACCTGCCCCCCTCATATCTCAGCTCCACCTGCCCCCCTCATATCTCAGCTCCACCTGCCCCCCTCATATCTCAGCTCCACCTGCCCTCCTCATATCTCAGCTCCACCTGCCCCCCTCATATCTCAGCTCCACCTGCCCCCCTCATATCTCAGCTCCACCTGCCCCCCTCATATCTCAGCTCCACCTGCCCCCCTCCTATCTCAGCTCCACCTGCCCCCTCATATCTCAGCTCCACCTGCCCCCCTCATATCTCAGCTCCACCTGCCCCCCTCATATCTCAGCTCCACCTGCCCCCTGATATCTCAGCTCCACCTGCCCCCCTCATATCTCAGCTCCACCTGCCCCCCTCATATCTCAGCTCCACCTGCCCCCCTCATATCTCAGCTCCACCTGCCCCCTCATATCTCAGCTCCACCTTCCCCCCCATATCTCAGCTCCACCTGGCCCCTCATATCTCAGCTCCACCTGCCCCCCTCATATCTCAGCTCCACCTGCCCCCCTCATATCTCAGCTCCACCTGCCCCCCTCATATCTCAGCTCCACCTGCCCCCCTCATATCTCAGCTCCCCCTGCCCCCTCATATCTCAGCTCCACCTGCCCCCCTCATATCTCAGCTCCACCTGCCCCCCTCATATCTCAGCTCCCCCTGCCCCCTCATATCTCAGCTCCCCCTGCCCCCTCATATCTCAGCTCCACCTGCCCCCCTCATATCTCAGCTCCACCTGCCCCCCTCATATCTCAGCTCCACCTGCCCCCCTCATATCTCAGCTCCACCTGCCCCCCTCATATCTCAGCTCCACCTGCCCCCCTCATATCTCAGCTCCACCTGCCCCCCTCATATCTCAGCTCCACCTGCCCCCCTCATATCTCAGCTCCACCTGCCCCCCTCATATCTCAGCTCCACCTGCCCCCCCTCATATCTCAGCTCCACCTGCCCCCTCATATCTCAGCTCCACCTGCCCCCCTCATATCTCAGCTCCACCTGCCCCCCTCATATCTCAGCTCCACCTGCACCCCTCATATCTCAGCTCCACCTGCCCCCCTCATATCTCAGCTCCACCTGCCCCCCTCATATCTCAGCTCCACCTGCCCCCCTCATATCTCAGCTCCCCCTGCCCCCCTCATATCTCAGCTCCACCTGCCCCCCTCATATCTCAGCTCCACCTGCCCCCTGTTATATGAGCTCCATATGCTGCCCCTCACAAGTTCTGGTTCTCCAGCAGCACATCCTACCTCACTCTGCATCTTGCAGGCACAGCCCCTTCTCCTTCAACAAGCTGCTGCTGCCGTCAGGGTTTGTCATGTGACCATGAAGGAGCATGTGACCAGTGATGTCACAGAACTCCTTCTAACAACTACATTCTAGCATAGGATCGATCATCTACCGAAACAACTCCATCTACCCTGTTCTGAGTCCTGGGGCCGCCCACCCCAGCAGTGCGCATGGCGAAAATTGTCTGCATTGCTGGGGTAAGCTGCCCCAGAACTCAGAACAGGCAGGACACAGCTGCAGAAGTGAGCGGGCACAGTGGGCCCCCCCAGGAGCAGGGGGCTCCGGCATTTGCCCGGGTTTGCCGGGTGGTGGCGCCGGCCCTGGTCTTGTTTGTTGGGACTCTGGCACACATGGCTGACTTTATGTTAGGCTGCCTTTCCCGTAACCCTAGCGTTGTACGCATTTTGGCCAACACCGATTACTGGTTGTTCACCCTTCTCGAGCCCAGCTAAAAAGAGAATTTCTCATCTCTCATTTCTGTGGTAGAGAGGACGAGCAAAATGGTGCATTACCAGAAGGTCCTTGTGGAAAAATTGCTCCAAAAATTTCCAGCTGACAACGCTGGCTTCAGAGTACGTGGTTCCTTGGCCAACCGAGGAGGGGAGACGAGGAGAACACACAGCAGTTCCAACAGAGGCAGGGCAACGCTTTCCAAGGCCTGGGACAGTTTTATGACAACCCGCCAACACCCCCAATTTGATGCGCGGCCTAGTGTCACAAGAAGATGGTGGCGTAGTACGTAGCAGACCGTGTCAGCGTCCTCAGTGCTCCCTGTGTGCCTTACAACTATTGGGTATCAAAGCAGGACACGTAGCACAAACTGGCGCTCTACGCCTTGGAGATGCTGGCCTGCCCTGCCGCCAGTGTTTTGTCAGAGCGGGTATTAAGTGCTGCTGGGGCCATAATAACCGATAAGTGCATCCTCCTGTCAACTGAAAATGCTGACCGGTTGACTCTTATGAAAATGAACAAGGCCTGGATTGCCCCTGACTTCTCTACTCCACCAGATGAAAGCGGCTGAACATAAAGGCACTCTAAATGTGGCTTTTATGGTGTATTGAATACACTGCATTCCCATGCACCCTTCCCACCACTAAAAAGGTTATATGGTTAAATCTCCCTTTTCTCATCCTGGTCCTCCATCTCCATCATATCAACATGCTTATTAGGCTGCCCTTGCTCCTAATGTTTTAGAGGGTCACCAGCAGGCCCTCACCCATAATGTTTTTGAGGTTCACCAGCAGGCCCTCAACCATAATGTTTTAGAGGGTCAGCCTCAGCAGCAGACCCTCACCCCTAAATTTTTAGGTGGTCAGCTCGGCAACAGGCCCTTGCCCACAAAATGTTTTAGATGGTCAGCTCAGCAGCAGCCCTCACCCACAAATTGTTTTAGATGGTTAGCTCGGCAGCAGGCCCTCACCCCTAATATTTTAGATGTTCAGCTCAGCAGCAGACGCTCACCCCTAATGTTTTAGATGGTCAGATCAGCAGCAGGCCCTCGCCTCTAATGTTTTAGAGTGTTACCAGCAGGCCCTTGCTCCTAATGTTTTTGAGGGTCACCAGCAGGCCATCAATCATAATTTTTCAAGGGTGTGTATGATGCCCTCCTTTATGTGTAATAAAAGGTGTATTGGAGTGCCGGATCCTTGTTATTTTTGGCAGCCCTTTCACTTAGTGCATAGGCTTTATGAGTGTAGGAGTCCCACTACCTGAACAATTGTACCACAATGTGAATGAGGCCCTCCTTTATGTGATATACAGGTTTTATCGGAGTGCCTCTTCCTTGTAATTTTTGGCAGCACTTGCATTTTATATACAAGTAAATATACAGGAAAGAATGTTTCCTAACAATTTTTTCTCCGTATAAAATCAAGTTTATCTTCGGTTTGGTGTGTATTAATGTCAGTCTGTAAAAGTGACATACTACTCGGACAACATCGTTCCAAGCAGCGACCTGGGAGTCTAAGATGCATCCAGACATCCTCCCCATGCTGTTCCCGAACCATTTCAGTGGTGTTTCCATCAATTTCTGTCCTTTTACTATGAACCAGACACCCTCCCCTCTTCAGAGCAGGGGGTGCCTAGTTTAATGCTTGGCTTCTCCTATTGACTTCTATTGTGCTCGGGTGCATTCTCTGGGACTGACTGTCACACACGTACTGGGGAATAACGTGGGGCAGTGGTGCTCATATTAAGTTTTGCTTTGGGGTTCTATGAGATCTATATATGCCCTGCTTACTACTGTAGGAAAAGATTCTCCTTCAGAAGCAAAACTTCATTATTTTGGGAGGGGTTCTATATTTAAAAAAAATAAAAATGTTAACATAGCTTGGAATTTTTTTTTTTTTATATAGGACCCCTCCCAAAAAAAATAAAATATAATAATAATAATAATAATAATAATAATAATATGAAATTGGAGGCACAGTAGAGCCCCATAGACTGCTATGAGTGCAGCTCTATCTTGATCTAGTACCATGATACTAGAGCAGGGGTCTCCAAACTTTTCAACAGGAGGGCCACATTGAAGATTTTACAAGTATTCGGGGGCCGGAAAAAAAAATCAGTTATGTATTAAATTAAATGTATATATTTTACATGGATCGTTTTTGTAATCAGCATGATATGACTGAGAACAAAAGAGAAAAAACTTTAGCAAAACAACGCAAAGACACCCGTGTCCCTATCAGCGGTGTCCCCATCAGCACAGCAATGTCCCCATCAGCACAGCAATGTCCCCATCAGCACAGCAATGTCCCCATCAGCACAGCAATGTCCCCATCAGCACAGCAATGTCCCCATCAGCACAGCAATGTCCCCATCAGCACAGCAATGTCCCCATCAGCACAGCAATGTCAGCATCAGCACAGCAATGTCAGCATCAGCACAGCAATGTCCCCATCAGCACAGCAATGTCCCCATCAGCACAGCAATGTCCCCATCAGCACAACAATGTCCCCATCAGCACAGCAATGTCCCCATCAGCACAGCAATGTCCCCATCAGCACAGCAATGTCAGCATCAGCACAACAATGTCCCCATCAGCACAGCAATGTCCCCATCAGCACAGCAATGTCCCCATCAGCACAGCAATGTCCCCATCAGCACAGCAATGTCCCCATCAGCACAGCAATGTCAGCATCAGCACAGCAATGTCAGCATCAGCACAGCAATGTCAGCATCAGCACAACAATGTCCCCATCAGCACAGCAATGTCCCCATCAGCACAGCAATGTCAGCATCAGCACAGCAATGTCAGCATCAGCACAGCAATGTCAGCATCAGCACAACAATGTCCCCATCAGCACAGCAATGTCCCCATCAGCACAGCAATGTCAGCATCAGCACAGCAATGTCCCCATCAGCACAGCAATGTCAGCATCAGCACAACAATGTCCCCATCAGCACAGCAATGTCCCCATCAGCACAGCAATGTCCCCATCAGCACAGCAATGTCAGCATCAGCACAGCAATGTCAGCATCAGCACAGCAATGTCAGCATCAGCACAGCAATGTCCCCATCAGCCGTGTCACCCTTAAGCACAGCAATGTCCCCATCAACGATGTCCCCATCAGAACAGCAATGTCCCCATCAGCGGAGTCCCCATTAGCAGCTGATAGGGGCCACCACTGATGGGGACACTGCTGTTGGGGACGCGGCTGATGGGGACACCATTGATGGGGACACCCGTGTCCCTATCAGCGGTGTCCCCATCAGAACAGCAATGGCCAAATCAGAACAGCAATGTCCCCATCAGAAAAGCAATATTCCCATAAAAAAAAAAATATTCCCATCAAAAAAACAATATTCCCATCAGAAAAACAATATTCCCATCATGGGGACACCCACTGATGGGGACGCTGCTGTTGGGGACATTGCTGTGCTGATGGGGACACCACTGATGGGGACGCTGCTGTTGGGGACATTGCTGTGCTGATGGGGACACCACTGATGGGGACACCATTGATGGGGACACCCGTGTCCCTATCAGCGTTGTCCCCATCAGCACAGCAATGTCCCCATCAGCGGTGTCCCCATCAGCACAGCAATGTCCCCATCAGCGGTGTCCCCATCAGCACAGCAATGTCCCCATCAGAACAGCAATGTCAGCATCAGCACAGCAATGTCCCCATTAATGATGTCCCCATCAGAACAGCAATGTCCCCATCAGCGGAGTCCCCATTAGCAGCTGATGGGGACACCACTGATGGGGACACTGCCTTTGGGGACGCGGTTGATGGGGACACCCGTGTCCCTATCAGTGGTGTCCCCATCAGAACAGCAATGTCCCCATCAGAATGGGGACGCTGATGGGGACATTGCTGTACTGATGGGGACACCATTGATGGGGACACCTTTGTCCCCATCAGCAGTGTGCCAATCAGCGGTGTCCTCAGCAATGTCCCCATCAGCACAGCAATGTTCACATCAGCAGTTTCCACATTAGCAGCGTCCCCATCATTGCTGATGGGGACGCCGCTGTGCTGATGTGGAAACCGATGATGGGTCACCGCTGATGGGGATACCCATGTCCCCATCAGCGGTGTCCCCAGCAATGTCCCATCAGAACAGCAATGTCCCCATCAGCAGTGTCCACCGCAACATCCCCATCAGCACAGCAATGTCCCTGTCAGCGGTGTCCCCAGCAGCATGTGTCCCCATCACCGCTGATGGGGACACCTCTGATGGGGACATTGCTGTGCTGATGGGGACATCGATTATGGGGTTACCGCTGATGGGGACATTGCTATCCTGATGGGGACACCATTGATGTGGACACCCATGTCCCCATCAGCAGTGTGCCAAACAGCGGTGTCCCCAGCAATGTCCCCATCAGAACAGAATTGTCCCCATCAGCAGTGTGCCCATCATTGCTGATGGGGACACCTCTGATGGGGACATTGCTGTGCTGATGGGGACACCATTGATGGGGACACCCGTGTCCTCATCAACGGTGTCCCCATCAGAACAGCAATGTCCCCATCAGCACAGCAAAGTCCCCATCAGCAGTGTCCCCAGCAGCACAGCAATATCCCCATCAGTATGTGTCCTCAGCAGCTTGTGTCCCCATCAGCGCAGCACAGCAATGTCAGCGTTCCCCATTGTGTCCCCATCAGCGTTGTGCAACACTTGCCTCCGCTGTAGCCGGCTTCTGCTCCTCTTCTTTTTTTTTTCTTCTTGGACTCCTGAGTCCCGACTCCCGCCCGCTGCTACACGCGTGGATTTGTTATTTCAAACAGCGGGCGGGAAGAGGGGAGGTGCCGCACCTGTGACGTCACTGGTTGCCGGGACATCGGCGGTCCCAGCAGCCAATCAAAAAGCACAGCGTGACAGCATGGGCGGTTGTGCGGCTTTCGTTCCTGCAACCTGTCAGCTGCGGGCGGGCGCGGAATCGAACACACAACACAAGCGTGACAGCATGGGCGGTTGTGCGGATTTGGTTCCTGCAACCTGCCAGCTGCGGGCGGGCCGGATCGAACGCACAAGCGGGCCGGTTGTGGCCCGCGGGCCGGGGTTTGGAGACCCCTGTACTAGAGCATGATTGTGAAATTTTGCAAAATTTACCTGTGCATGCAAGTTGGATATCACATACCATTCATCCGCCCCTTTCTCACATTGGAAACAACAAAATCTCTCATTGTTGCTCTGATCCATTCCCACCTCTATTACTATAACTCACTATTAATTGGCTTCCCCCTTACCAAACTCTCCCATCTATATTTAATGCAGCAGCCAGGGTCAGGGGCGTACATAGAAATCCTTGGGCCCCATAGCAAGAATCTTAATGGGGCCCCACTAACTCCGTCCACTGGCCCATCCCACCACCTGCCCTGGCTTCTCCCCTGCCATACCCCCAGCAGTCGCAGCCGTGTAGACATTAGGAGCTACTTTCACACTTGCGTTTCTATTTTCCGATATTGAGATCCATCATAGGGTCTCAATACCGGGAAAAAACCCGCTTTTGATTGTCCCCATTCATTGTCTGAGGGCACTGTCCACTATAAGCAGCACACAGGGGGTGCTATGGTGGTGCTGGCATAATAGTATACCAGTGCCACCATAGCCCCCCTTGCCTTATGAACTGTCAGAACCTCCTAATGCATACCTCAGCTGCTGCAGAACATATAAAGCTTCGTTCACATCTGTGTTGGGGCCTCATTCGTGGATCAGGTCATAAATGCTGGACACAATTTTATAGCCTGGAAGATGGAAACCTGACAGATCTCATCATAGTCAGCGGGATCCGTCAGGTGTTGTCGTCCATGAAGTGCCAGATCCGGAACTGCAGTGATTTTCGTTGTTGTGCTCCTATGACAGCAGAACAGCGACCGTCACCAGCACAGAAGTGAACAAGTAATATACACCTCAGCTGCTGCAGAACATTATAATAGTGACAAGGGAACTACAAGTCTCATCATCACCAGATTATTATTGGAAATTAGGGAGCAACACAGGGAGAGGTGAAAGTGGAGAGAACTACAATTTCCAGCATGTCCAGGCTGTTATGATCAGATACAAGTAGATATTACACAGAGTATAAGGCCGGGTTCATATCACCGTTTAGTTTTCAGTTCTTCTGATCCGTCAGATAAACAGAAAAAGAAAGAAAAAAAAATGATCCTGTATTTCAAGCATCAGTTCTGCACATTCCGCATCCGTTTATGCCATTTCTGTCGGAGATCCGTTATTTTAGACAGAAAAAAGTCCTGCATGCAAAACGGAAAACTAAACTGTGATGAGAATCCAGCCTAAGAAAAGAGAACTACAACTCTCAGCATGTCCAGATTATAGGACATCATCTAGTTGTACCAGGTAAGAGCTTTAAAAAGAAATAACTATAACCCCCAGTATGGCCAGACTTATTATGGGTCATCAGTATACATTCCAAAGAGAGGGTATAAGAGGAGAGAACTACAACTCCCAGCATTACCAGCCTGTACTAGGGCATACGTTTAAATTACATTGAGAAACATATAATACGACAAAACTACAACTCCCAGCTTTTCTAGGATGTTATGTTATCCCAGAACACCACTAACCTCTCCTCCAGGCGCCACACAGAAGCTCCGCCCCCTCACAGTGATATGCCACAGGTCTTTCACCAGTCCTCTGCACTGGTCACATGATGATGACATCACCAAAGGTCCTTTAGACTTCTGCTGCTCTGCTATTCATTGGCTTCCTGCACTGGTCACATGGTTGATGACATCACCAAAGGTCCTTCGCCACCTCTTACTTTCTCAGGTAGCCATACAAGTGTAATTAGTGGGCGGGGCCTATCCTCCACTGCGGGCCCCCTTCCCCCAGGGGCCCCATAGCAGCTGCGTGGTCTGCCTCTATTGGAGGTACGCCACTGGCCAGGGTCACCTATCTGTCCATCCGCTACTTCGATGCCTCCGTTCTGTACCAGTCATTGCACTAGTTGCCCATACAGTGCAGAATCCAATTTAAACTTCTGATTCTCACCCACTAAGCTCTCAACAGTGCTACATCCATCCTACATCTCCCCCCTCATCTCTTTCTACAACCCTACCCATGCTCTTCGCTCTGCAAACAATTTTGGACTGATATCCTCCATAATCCAAACCTCTCACTCCTGGATACAAGACTTCTCCTGAGCTGCACTAGCTCTATGGAATGCCCAACCCCAAGAAATTAAGTTAAATCACAATATACACAGTTTTAGGCTCTCCCTAAAAACACATCTTTTTAGGGTGGCCTATCACATCCCATGATTTAACTTCTCTCCATATATAGCCCATTTATCATCTTTTCCTGAACCTGATCCTTCACCAAACCCTCCACTGCATCCATGTAGCCCGAAGCACTTCTTACATCAGCTGGTGACTGGCTCATACAGCTTTATACCTGCTCCCCTATTTTCCCAACATGGCAGGACCAGTGTAGAAAACAAGCATTTACCTTTTGTGTCACCCCTATCTCCTCATAGATTGTAAGCTCTTGTGAGCAGGGCTCTCATTCCCATTGTTGTAATTATTGACTTGTCTGTTGCTATGTCATTTATGACTGTTTGTCCATGAACCTCCAGAACTGTAAAGTGTTGGGGAATAAGTTGGCACTATATAAATAAAGATTATTATTATTAATATGCCACAGCAATACGGAAAACTGAATCTGGACAGCAGGTAATATAATGATTTATAAGATTGCATTGTATGATGCTCCGTATTACTGCCACATTGCCGTACTGATGCTTTTCAGGTCATTCTAGGTTTCTTGTATTTTTTTTTTTTTACCATTCACTTTTATTGCAGAATGTTCTACTTTTGGATAAATGTTTGGAGCATGTGGGTAACTGACAATATCAGAAAGTCACAAATCAAAAATAATTGTATCAGGTAATCAAGATCCATGGCCAGGGATATTTGCCCCAACAACTGAGTAATTCATTTTTTGACCTAGTAATGTCTTAAACATCTGGGAATGGGTGTATTGTGTCAGCTTTCAGGAAAGGGTTGGCAATCTACCTTTTTGGCAATTTACTTAAAAATGAAAAGTCTGACAAGAAAATCTGTTACTTTTACATATACAGCGCCTATAAAAGTGTTATATCTGTGTTTTATTAGTTCTTAGAATGTACACAACCTCTGTACGTCTGGCAAAGCCTATCTATTTATTTCCCTGACATGCCAAAGGAATTGCATGCTCTGGAGAACTTTTTGGGGATTTTTGAGATTCCACCATAAAGGGAGTACATAAGAAGGGAGAGAGAACGCTCCAGCTGGTGCATGCCACTACACAGCTGTTCATACTGGCAAAGTGTCCAGAGACCCCCATTTACTTATAACGGGGTGTGTCTCATGTTCCTGTGTGTTTTCATTTTGAGGGTAGGAAAAGTTTATAAGTTTAGTGTAGGGACCCATCTGATTAGGTTGCCTTGTCTTGGCAGGTGGGCTCACGCGATTTCATCAAAATGTGCGCTAAGAATCTTAAATTTATAGTTAAGGTAAATATTGTAGTAATGCAGTTTAAAATACAAAAATATAAAATTTGCGCATACTGTATTTTAATGCCCTGCATTGCAGTCATGTACTAACATTCTAAACCAGTTTTTTATGTAGAAAAATAGCTAATTTTGTTGCATGTCATTTTACAGCACATTTTGCAACTTTTTAGCTATTTCCATCACCCTCCCCACTTTTCTAAAAAGTGGGTGGGATGTGGGTGGGAGCTGCAGCCTGACACATTTACCGACATGTATGGCAGAAAACTGGCGGTGCACATTACAACAGAAAACTACTTTTGGCTCCTGGCTCTGTGGAACAATGACAAATTTGTTCAGTGTCCACTTGTTAATAAATTGTAGTGATGAGCGGCATAGGCAATATTTGAATTCGCGATATTTCGTGAATTTTTGGCCGAATATTCGCCATAAATTAGCAAATTCAATATGGTTTCCAGTCATTATTTTCTTGATTGCGAAAATCGGCAATGTAACATATTCGCGATAAAAATTTGCTAAGGGGTAGGCAACTTTCCTATTGTTTGCTAGCGATGTTGCTAAGTGCCGATATTCGCAATAAATTTGCGATAAATTTGTGATTAGAATATTCACGATTAACACTATTCGCAAACGCGAATATATAGCACTATATTCTAAATGTTCGTGAAATGTCGAAGTGGCGATATTCATTTTTAAAATTCGCAATTAGAATATTCGTGCTCAACACTAATAAATTGGTCATATCTTCTGCTAGCAGTGCTTTTACCAAGCCTGGCATGTGAAAGATAAGGATTTGCTGGCGGCAGATCGTGCTGTATAACTATGATCTGCCAGCGTCAAACTACTGTACAGTATGGGCACAAATGATGGCATAGCAATTGCTCCTCCCCATGTGGAGGAGGAGATCGCTGCATGTACTAACAGCAGTCTCTTCTGCTAGCAAGAAGGCAATTGCCGGGAAGGAACGCTTCTCTCCTGAAAATCATCTGCCTGATCGGGGTGTCTAATACACCCTTTAGAGGGATAATTAAAGTAAGAGCTCTCACAGTGCCCTTCTTTGAATGAAATTTCATACGGCTATAATAATTATGCCTGAGAAGATACATTTAGCCTATGACTTGCTTTCTACTGTGGTACAACTTTTATTTTTGACTGGACATGTCCTGATATACTGTATGTGTCCAGCTTTTCAAAACAACAGTGATATTGTGTCACAAGGTGTCTATCCTATATACACTACCACTACCAGTGAATTGCAGTCTGTCAAGATTTTCACTAGCTGGTCTCAATATTATATAGAATTTGTTTAATGAGAAATTGTAGCCCTTAACCAAATTAAGGAACACCATCTATATGAGTGTTCTATTAGATGCAGCAGAGTAGGTTGAACATCTCAATTAACTATTCTGCATTTATACCTAAAATGATATAAATAATGACAGTAGATGATTGTTTTAGTATATGAGATATTAGACAAAGGCCCAATATGACTGTGTGATGCGGTGATCAGCAATGAATGTGGCATCTAAGGGGTTCAAAGACGGGGGGCAACCGTTCACACTGTTTACCATCATTACTAGTGATGAGCGGCAGGGGCAATATTCGAATTTGCAATATTTAGCGAATATTTGTTAGAATATTCGTCATATATTCGCAAATTCGAGATTATTTTCTTGATCACGAAAAAGCGGCAATGTAATATTCGCATAATGTGCGCAAAATACAGGCGTAGGTCACTATAGCTACATTTTTCAAGCTGCCAGAAGTTTCCTGATACTGAAGAAAATGGTTGGCACGGCAGAACATTACAATAGCTTTATATGCAGATAGAGTGCTCCAATATATGCTCCAATATATTCGCGATTGCACAAATCGGCAATTAATGATGCGCATATTTTGGTGCAATGCGTGAAACTTCACATTTTAACAGGTCTTAATACTTATTAGTGATTTGTGCACTGAGAATTGTTGTGAACTTGTGACATCACTATGTATGTATGGACAGCAGAACAGTATATCAGGATATAACCTACACTGACTATCTCCTACTAACTATCCGTATTATATATATATATAAGCTATCTAACTATCTATATAATGTAGTGTGGAAAGCACAGAGCACAGCAATGACACTGCTCTCTCTCTCAGAACTTTAAAAAACTGTAGAAAATGGCTGCTGGGGAGGTTCTTATATAGTAAGGGGTAGGCAACTTTCCTATTGGTTGCTAGGGATGTTGCTAAGCTCAGACAAAGACATTGCAGCCTTCTCATTGGCCCACGAGCAAGAAGGGAGGTTACTGATGAAAAAAAAGATCAAGAATATTCGAAATTACGAATATACAGGGTGGGCCATTTATATGGATACACCTTAATAAAATGGGAATGGTTGGTGATATTAACTTCCTGTTTGTGGCACATTAGTATATGTGAGGGGGGAAACTTTTCAAGATGGGTGGTGACCATGGTGGCCATTTTGAAGTCGGCCATTTTGAACTTTTGTTTTTTCAATAGGAAGAGGGTCATGTGACACATCAAACTTATTGGGAATTTCACAAGAAAAACAATGGTGTGTTTGGTTTTAACGTAACTTTATTCTTTCATGAGTTATTTACAAGTTTCTGACCACTTATAAAATGTGTTCAATGTGCTGCCCATTGTGTTGGATTATCAATGCAACCCTCTTCTCCCACTCTTCACACACTGATAGCAACACCGCAGGAGAAATGCTAGCACAGGCTTCTTGTATCCGTAGTTTCAGGTGCTGCACATCTCGTATCTTCACAGCATAGACAATTGCCTTCAGATGACCCCAAAGATAAAAGTCTTTGGGGTCATCACATATCACAAAATGGCCCAAAAAATGAAAAAAACTATGGGATTTTCTTTTTGTTTCAAAAATGATATTATTGTGTAAAACTTACATAAATAAAAAAAGTATACATATTAGGTATCGCTGCGTCCGTATCGACCAGCTCTATAATAATATCACATGACCTAACCCCTCAGATGAATACCGTAAAAAATAAAAAATAAAAACTGTGCTTTTTTGTCAACTTACATCACAAAAAGTGTAATAGCAAGCGATCAAACTGTCATATGCACCCCAAAATAGCGCCAATCAAACCGTCATCTCATCCCACAAAAATCATACCCTACCCAAGATAATCGCCCAAAAACTGAAAAAACTATGGCTCTTAGACTATGGAAACACTAAAACATGATTTTTTTGGTTTCAAAAATGAAATCATTGTGTAAAAATTACATAAATAATAAAAAAGTATAAATATTAGGTATCGCCGCGTCCGTATTGACCGGCTCTATAAAAATATCACATGACCTAACCCCTCAGGTGACCACCGTAAAAAAATAAGAATAAAAACGGTGTAAAAAAAGCCATTTTTTGTCATCTTACGTCACAAAAAGTGTAATAGCAAGCGATCAAAAAGTCATATACACCCCAAAATAGTGCCAATCAAACCGTCATCTCATCCCACAAAAAATTAGACCCTACCTAAGATAATCTCCCAAAAACTGAAAAAACTATGGCTCTCAGACTATGGAAACACTAAAACATGATTTTTTTTGTTTCAAAAATAAAATCATTGTGTAAAACTTACATAAATAAAAAATTGTATACATATTAGGTATCGCCGCATCCGTGACAACCTGGTCTATAAAAATACCACATGATCTAACCTGTCAGATGAATGTTGTAAATAACAAAAAAAAAACGGTGCCAAAAAAGCTATTTCTTAATACCTTGCCTCACAAAAAGTGTAATATAGAGCAACCAAAAATCATATGTACCCTAAACTAGTACCAACAAAACCTCCACCCTATCCCGTAGTTTCTAAAATGGGGTCACTATTTTGGAGTTTCTACTCTAGGGGTGCATCAGGGGGGCTTCAAATGGGACATGGTGTCCAAAAAAACAGCATGTCTAGCAAAATCTGCCTTCCAAAAACCGTATGGCATTCCTTTCCTTCTGCGCCCTGCCGTGTGCCCGTACAGCAGTTTACGAACACATATGGGGTGTTTCTGTAAACTACAGAATCAGGGCCAAAAATAATAAGTTTAGTTTGGCTGTTAACCCTTGCTTTGTAACTGGAAAAAAATATTAAAATGGAAAATCTGCCAAAAAAGTGACATTTTGAAATTGTATCTCTATTTTTCATTAATTCTTGTGGAACACCTAAAGGGTTAACAACGTTTTTAAAATCAGTTTTGAATACCTTGAGGGGTGTAGTTTCTTAGATGGGGTCACTTTTTGGAGTTTCTACTCTAGGGGTGCATCAGGGGGGCTTCAAATGGGACATGGTGTAAAAAAAAACAGTCTAGCAAAATCTGCCTTCCAAAAACCGTATGGCATTCCTTTCCTTCAGTGCCCTGCCGTGTGCCCGTACAGCGGTTTACGACCACATATGGGGTGTTTCTGTAAACTACAGAATCAGGGCCATAAATAATGAGTTTTGTTTGGCTGTTAACCCTTGCTTTGTAACTGGGAAAAAAAATATTAAAATGGAAAATCTGCCAAAAAAGTGACATTTTGAAATTGTATCTCTATTTACCATTAATTCTTGTGGAACACCTAAAGGGTTAACAACGTTTGTAAAATCAGTTTTGAATACCTCGAGGAGTGTAGTTTCTATAATGGGGTCATTTTTGGGTGGTTTCTATCATGTAAGCTTCACAAAGTGACTTCAGACCTGAACTGGTCCTTAAAAAGTTGGTTTTTGAAAATTTCTGAGAAATTTCAAGATTTACTTCTAAATTTCTAAGCCTTGTAACGTCCCCCAAAAATAAAATGTCATTCCCAAAATGATCCTAACATGAAGAAGACATATGGGAAATGTAAAGTAATAACTATTTTTGTAAGTATTAATATGTATTATAAAAGTAGAGAAATTGAAACTTGGAAATTTGCAAATTTTTCCAAAATTTTGGAAAATTTGGTATTTTTTTTATAAATAAAAATTAATTTTTTTGACTCCATTTTACCAGTGTCATGAAGAACAATATGTGACGAAAAAACTATCTCCGAATGGCCGGGATAAGTCAAAGCGTTTTAAAGTTATCACCACATAAAGTGACACTGGTCAGATTAGCAAAAAATGGCCTGGTCCTTAAGGTGAATATGAGCCCGGTCCTTAAGGGGTTAAAGCCACATTCTTATCAGTTTGATAACAATTTAGCTATAATGACTGTTTATGAGCTCTCTGGCACCCATACCATAGGTTTGCCACTACTGTCATAGGGTATGGTTCTTTCTCCTGGGACCCCTAGTCGGAGTGGAGAGTTGATTTTACCATGACAGATACAAGACATCAGCGTATTACATGGACAGCATTTCACTCGAACCACCACCTGCAGTGGCCACTGCAGAGGAAATAAGACAGAGGCTCAATCAGCTAGCTATATCTTGAAAGATTCTCCTGGGATCAATTCTTTTTAAAGGCTTTCTTAAACTTTTTATAATCTTTTTTATATTACTCTTCGGAAAATCATTTTTATACTGTTGGTAGACCTATTTAATATTAATATTATAGCTATAGTACTTCTTATGGTTTAATATGGCAGTAAAACAGTTTGCTGTGTATATGTGCACACATTGCTGCCTGTCATTCACGCAGATGTAGGGGAAGGTGAGCAGAGGTGGCAAATGCATTCCCCTCGGAGTGTATGTCTGATGTATTCTTTCATTAGCCAAACAGTGCAATGTTTTTGTGCCGTTTTGGCTACTAGTGGTACGAACCTGTAGCTACACGTATGCTACCTTTACATGTATATAGCAGAACAAAATAGAACTCTGACAGATCCACTTTAAACATCAGTAAAAGGTTGGGAGTTATATTCCCCTAAAATGAAATTGCAAACACAAAATTGTAAATTGCTCTTCGAGCCAAACCGTGGGAGCTTTCCTCTTCTCACGTTTACCATTGTGATGCCAGCTGAAAAAGTCAAAGGGTAAAGGAACTTGACGAGGACAATGTAAATGAGTATGAGAATAACAGATCCTTGTCGAGTTATTGGATAGCAGAGGTTTATGTGTTCAATACTGTCTCAGAGCCCGGGTCACCATATTGTGTTCTTGTAGTTTGGGGTCAAAAGGTGATTTAAAGGGACACCGATCCTGGAAAGGTTCCCCTAGTTCCGAAGTCCCAAAGTTTCTTTTTGGTTTTTTTTAAGCTTGGGAGCCATCTAACAGCACTCATATAAAAATGCTTTACTGAAATGTCCTGAATCTGACTTCAATCTAGAGTTTATAGTGGGGGTTGCCATTCAGGAACCTATTCTATAAGCTGGAGCAGAGAGGCTCTGGAGGACCAAGCATATCCCTGCATTAAATGGGCAGCCGTTTGTCTCAATGGAAATTATGTAATGCTTCACTTTCCCTGTGGTAGTGCAGGAAGGAAGTTGCCTGCAGGCTTCCACACATTATAGCTGATCACTCGAGGTCTCAGCAATGGGTTATCTTTGATTGGCTTATCATGGACCCTTTTGACAAACAGAAATTGTCCAAAGTGGACAACCCCTTTAAGGCATTGTGTAAATGCAGCCAAGCTTGTGCCACTATGGGGTTCCTCTGTAAAGCATTGTATTTTTTTGTGGAAGAAACTCTCATTAACTCCTTCCTGCCCTGGGAATGGTATCGGGGCAAGCAGACAGTTACCTCGGGATGCAGTGATACTCCGGGCTCAGGAGCTGTGTTGTGTGATATAGCTAGTGTAACACCCCAGAGTTGTGTTACTATGCCCCTCTACCCCGCTACTATCTTCTAAGAGCCTGTATATTGTCATCTAATGTAATTTGCATTATGTCTTCACAAATGTGCATGTAAAACCTATGTTAAATTCCCTTTCCTTGTAATTTACCCAAAAATGCAATAGAGCAGGATATGGGGTAACGTTGACGCCACTTATACAGTGGGCCAGGATATGGGTGGATAATAGTCTGTATTTGTTCATGATGCTAATAGCAGCGTGCGCAGGGTACTACTCCCAGGGCCCTTCCAAGGTGTTATAACACACGTCCCAGACTAGGAATGCCAGAGTGGTGTAATGGCCTATAATGTCTCTGTATGGTGCTGATAATTATGTCAACGGTGTCTCCTACCTGGGTACGGCTGGACTCCTTGCTCCTGGCTCACTTGCAATAAATTTGAGTGTAGTGATAGTAGGAGTAATAGAGGAATTTTGCAGCAGAAATGATGTCCAGACCTTTACATGAAGTTCAAACTTTTCTTTACTGAAGATAACTTGTATCGAAGCAGTATACAGCTTTGGTCTCTGGTCCCAACAGGTTTTAGCAATCATTGGCAGGAATAAATACTTCTGCACTTTAAATGTGAGCTTGCAGGATAATTTGTCTGCTTGGTAGCTCTGTACTTGTGGCAGGCACTAATCTTCTGCGCTTTTCTATATCTTCTGCTGTATGGAGACAGACTAGCTGAGGAGGAATGGCTTCTCCTAGGTCTCTGGACTTAACTCTTAGATGGTTCACAGGGGATGCTTTCTTCCTGGAACTCTGGAGGTTGTCTGCCCTCTTCATCCATCTGAAGCTGAAGGTTCTCAGACTGGGTATGTGATCAATGTCTCAGCCGAGACAAGATCCTTGCTGTCTTCCCTATGCAGGGGATTTCCTCACACACACACCCTACCCCTAGCAGGGGGTGGGCTACACACTGCCTCTAACTTCCTTCTCCACCCATGCTGCAGGATGTAGGCACAGCCCACTCTGCTCACAGAGGGGGAGCTAAGCTGGAATAAACCATTCCAGCCTAGATATACGGAACTAGGACTTGTACCAGGCCGATGCATTGCTGCCACCTGCTGGTCAACCTGGAAAATTACAGAAAACACTTACATTTAACATGGCTTTAGATGCACATTTGTGAAGACATAATGTAAATTACATCAGATGACAATATACAGGCTCTTAGAAGATAGTAGCGGGGTAAAGGCGTGTAGTAACACAACTCTGAGGTGTTACACTAGCACCCTGCCTTCACTGATGTTGTTGTCACTGTTGACCGTTGCATGCAACTGGTTAAAGAGAGGGAGATGGCTAATTCTCTCACCCCATCTGCCCCCCCCCCAACACTCCCGCTCCCTCCTGGGACCTGATTGCAAGGTACGAAGAAGTTGCCCTACAGAAAAAAGTTTTCATGTCACTTATATTACACAGTGAAAGCCATTAAAATAATAATTTAGCATTTGTGGTGTTTTTATTTTTTTTGTCTTTTTTAAAGGGGTTGTCTGGATTCAGAGCTGAACCCAGACATCTCCCCATTTTCACCCAGGCAGCCCCCCTGACTTGAGCATTTGAGCAGTTCATGCTCCGATGCTCTCCATTGCCCTGCGCTAAATCGCACAGGGCATAGACATTTTCAGGAGATCCGGTTACTTACCGGGCTCTTCTTAGGGCTGCCAGGCAGAGGCGTCTGCCCAGCAGTAAGCCCGGTGACATCAACGGCACTGATGGGCGGGCTTTACCGCTGCCCTAGCCTGTAAAACGGCTAGGGCAGCTCTAAAGCCGGCCCATCAGAGCTGGTGATGCCACTGAACAAACTGCTGGGTGAAAGCCTCCGCCTGGCAGTGTGTTATGGTTAATAAAAGAGCCCTTGCCCTGCGCGATCCTGCGCTGGGCAAAGGAGAGCATCGGAGCATGAACTGCTCCGATGCTAACATCATGGGGGCTGTCTGGGTGAAATTATGGGTATGTCCGGGTTCAACTCTGAACCTGGACAACCCCTTTAAGTTTGTCTCTGGTCTGGGTGGGTGCAGCTAATTTATGAAATGGTGCACAGAAATAATGAATTTGGAGCTACTACGATGTGGTCTAACCACTGTCAGTGAAAATATGCCTGGGTTTTTGCAACTTTTTTGCATGTGAATGTTGCAGAAGATTTTTTTTGCCATCTGTAGCACACCACACTTTTCCCTCCTGCAGAGTCCAGTAAAAAAACGTATATGTTAATGTATATGGTTTTTTTTTGTTTTTTTTTACAATGGAATTCTATGGTGAGCGGATGCCACTGTATGACATCTGTCTGAGGCATCCGTTTAAAACACACATTTTTTGTATAAGGTAAACTGATGGCAAAAACGTGAGGAGAACCCAGCCTTAAAAGTGATCTAATCTGCAGTCCACATTTGAAAGTTGACCTGGGTGGTATAGGAGGCCAAAATTCTTATAATTTAGCAAAAAAAGTTCCGTGCTTCACCACTTGCGACATCTTAACAATGGAAAATTGGACTAGCAGATTTCTTAAATGTTCCCAAAAGTGCAAAAAATTTATGGTGGACTTGCCATGTTTTTTATGCTGTCACCCCTAAAAAGTTGATAAAAGGTCAACAATACATTAAATGTGAAGATACAATTCATACCACAAAAAAAAAAAATAGCCATCATACGTCTGTCAATAGGACAATAAAAAAAAAAAGGCTTTTAAATTTTGCCCTGAAAGCCATAATTACTATTAATGACCTATCATCAGAATAGGTTATCAAAATCTGATCAGTGATTGTCAAACACCACACACCCCAGCCAATCAGCTGCTTCAGAAGAGCCCGATGCCAGAAGTAGGATCAGAACGATACAGCACCATCCATTATGTAGTGGACGGAACTGGTAACTGCAACGCGTAACTGCAATGGAAATGGTAGCCAGTTCTGTCCACTGCACACAATAGATGGAGATGTAGCTCTGGCACTGACTTGCGGAGTCAAAGCTACTGCAGAGCAGCTGATTGGCTACTTGACCTGATATTGATGGCCTATTCTCAGTATAGGCCATCAATATAAAAGGACTGGAAAAAATGGTTTTAAAGGGATTCTGTCAGCTAGTTTGAGCCTATAGAGCTGAGGACACGTGCTGCTAGATCACCACTAGCACGTCCACAATATACATTTTCCATAGCTGTGAGTGCTTTTATTCAATCAAAAAAGCGATTTTATATATATATGCAAATAAGGCTGGTAATAGGCTGTTACCAACGTTTCAGGAGCCCAGCCACGCCCACTGTGAAGGAGCCCAGCACCGCCCGTATCCTCTGAATCTCCACCTTGCTCCCCTGATGTCACATAGTTGAAGCGCCGTAATCTCGTGCATACCAGCTAGCGCATGCGCAGTTCATTCCCTGAGGCGGATGCCAGCACAGGGAAGGAACACCATGCCGGCACTCACATGCAGCATACTCGCACATGCGCAAGATTACAGCGCTTCAACTCTGTGACGTTGGGGGAGCAAGGAGGAGATTTGGAGGATGCGGGATGGTGCTGGGCTCCTTCACTGTGGGCGTGGCTGGGCTCCTGAAACGTCAATAACAGCCCCTTGGGCTCCTTACTAGCCTCATTTGCATATACACTCACCTAAAGAATTATTAGGAACACCTGTTCTATTTCTCATTAATGCAATTATCTAGTCAACCAATCACATGGCAGTTGCTTCAATGCATTTAGGGGGGTGGTCCTGGTCAAGACAATCTCCTGAACTCCAAACTGAATGTCAGAATGGGAAAGAAAGGTGATTTAAGCCATTTTGAGCGTGGCATAGTTGTTGGTGCCAGACGGGCCGGTCTGAGTATTTCACAATCTGCTCAGTTACTGGGATTTTCACGCACAACAATTTCTAGGGTTTACAAAGAATGGTGTGAAAAGGGAAAAACATCCAGTATGCGGCAGTCCTGTGGGCGAAAATGCCTTGTGGATGCTAGAGGTCAGAGGAGAATGGGCCGACTGATTCAAGCTGATAGAAGAGCAACGTTGACTAAAATAACCGCTCGTTACAACCGAGGTATGCAGCAAAGCATTTGTGAAGCCACAACACGCACAACCTTGAGGCGGATGGGCTACAACAGCAGAAGACCCCACCGGGTACCACTCATCTCCACTACAAATAGGAAAAAGAGGCTACAATTTGCACAAGCTCACCAAAATTGGACTGTTGAAGACTGGAAAAATGTTGCCTGGTCTGATGAGTCTCGATTTCTGTTGAGACATTCAAATGGTAGAGTCCGAATTTGGCGTAAACAGAATGAGAACATGTATCCATCCCCTGATGGCTACTTCCAGCAGGATAATGCACCATGTCACAAAGCTCCAATCATTTCACATTGGTTTCTTGAACATGACAATGAGTTCACTGCACTAAAATGGCCCCCACAGTCACCAGATCTCAACCCAATAGAGCATCTTTGGGATGTGGTGGAACGGGAGCTTCGTGCCCTGGATGTGCATCCCTCAAATCTCCATCAACTGCAAGATGCTATCCTAACAATATGGGGCAACATTTCTAAAGAATGCTATCAGCACCTCGTTGAATCAATGCCACGTAGAATTAAGGCAG
Organism: Bufo bufo; assembly: GCF_905171765.1. NCBI lineage: Eukaryota > Metazoa > Chordata > Amphibia > Anura > Bufonidae > Bufo > Bufo bufo. The sequence goes on from NC_053391.1 coordinate 50,656,412, forward strand.
TTCTGAAGGCAAAAGGGGGTCCAACACCGTATTAGTATGGTGTTCCTAATAATTCTTTAGGTGAGTGTATATAAAATAATTGTTTTTATTGAATAAAAACACTCAGAGCTATGGGAAATGTATATTATGGAGGTGCTAGTGGTGATCTAGCAGCACATGTCCTCAGCTCTATAGTCTCAAACTAGCTGACAGAATCCCTTTAAGTTTTGAATAATAATTTTTATTTATTTTTTAGAGATTTTTTTTCTATAAATTGTTCTCACCAAACATATTTTATTTTAGAATTTGTTTCAAATTTAGTTTGAATTTAGAATTTGCTTTAATTTTTGTTTGTTTTTTAACTTGTTTTTTTATTGTCTTTCAATTAATAAAAATGTTGTTGTCTATCATTTTATATTTGGAGGAATTTCAGCAAATGAAACAGTGATACAGAGGGTAAAGCTGAGATACTTCATTACTGTGCTCAGCCTGATGTCAGCTCTTCTCCCTCCACCGAAAGGAACATGTGGTAAAGTGTTTCCCTCAGATACACTGTCCTTTTCTTCTTGTGGAAAAAGAGCTAGTGTTTTATGGTGGCCTGGAGGCTGAGGAGAAGCCCACTGCCAGCACCGCTGTGTTAATGGCTTAAGCAATGAACTCTGCTCCAACAAAATGCACAGCACCTAGGCCTCTGCACACAGCTTGTTGATTCTTTCACAGACGACCTATTTGTACTTCTTTCGTTTCTGTAGATATTGTAATTCCTATAACATAAAGTTTAAGATTAGGAAAAATCAACTACAACTAGTAATAACATGCTTGCATGTTAGGGCCCCGTGTCTGCTGGACTTGCTAAAGCATTTTAAAGCAATTTTTTATAAATATAAATAATATTATATTTGCTCATCTACTACTACCAGCAGCACTACTACTACTACCACCAGCACTATTACTACTACTACCAGCAGCACCACTACTACTACTACCACCAGTACTATTACTACTACTACTGTCACCAGCACTACTACTACTACCAGAAGCACTATTACTACTACTACTGTCACCAGCACTACTACTACTACCACCACTACTATTACTACTACTACTGTCACCACCACTACTACTACTACCAGCAGCACTATTACTACTACTACTGTCACCAGCACTACTACTACTACTACCACCACTACTATTACTACTACTACTACTACTACCACCACCACCACTACTACTACCACAGTCACTACTATTATTACTACTACTAACACCACCACCATCACTATTACTACTACCACCACTACTATAACTACTATTACCACCAGCACCACTAATATTACTACTACCACCAGTACTATTACTACTACTACTGTCACCAGCACTACTACTACTACCACCACTACTATTACTACTACTACTACTACCACCACCACCACTACTACTACCACCGTCACTACTATTATTACTACTACTACTAACACCACCACCATCACTACTGCCACTATCACTACTACCACCGTCACTACTATTATTACTACTACTAACACCACCAGCATCACTACTACTACTACTAACACACCACCATCACTACTACTACTACTGTCACCAGCACTACTACTACTACCACCACTACTATTACTTCTACTACTACTACCACCACCACCACCACTACCACTACTACCACCGTCACTACTATTATTACTACTACTAACACCACCAGCATCACTACTAAAACTACTACTACTACTACTACTATTAACACACCACCATCACTACTACCAGCAGCACTACTACTACTACCACCAGCGCTACTACTACTACCACCACTACTATTACTACTACTACTACCACCAGCGCTACTACTACTACTGTCACCAGCACTACTACTACCACCACCACCACTACCACTAATATTACTGCTACCACACATACAGATGTAGTAGAGTTAACACACATGATTTATGAGACGCGTTATCTAAACTTAATGCATTAGGTCTCACTCACACGACCGTATGTATTTTGCGGTCCGCAAAAAATACGGATGACATCCATGTGCATTCCGTATTTTGCGGAACAGAACAGCTGGGCCCTAATAGAACAGTCCTATCCTTGTCTGTAATGCAGACAATAATAGGACATGTTTTATTTTTTTGTGGAACAGAAATACAGACATACAGAAACGGAATGCAGACGGAGTACCTTCCGTTTTTTTTGCAGACCCATTGAAAAGAATGGTTCCGTATACGGGCCGCAAAAAAAGGAATGGACACGGAATGAAAATATGTTAGTGTGCATGAGGCCTTAAGAAAACACCTTCAATTGCTTTTCAATGGCTTTTGTTTCAAGATAACGCGATGAGTTTAGAAATTTGAGTTCAGAGTTTGTGTGCTAACCCTGCTCCATCTGTAGTACAACTACCACCAACACTACTACTCTACCACTACCACCACTAGTATTATTACTACTTCTGCTACTACTACTACTAATACTGTATAATAATAATTAGTGTTGAGAGAAACGAAGCATTCAACGCAGAATTTGGTCGGAAGTTTAGGAAAACTTCGATTTGCAATGAAGCTGAATTTCCCTGCGCTTCGGGGTAACGATCAGGTTTTCCTAAAATGGCGGCTACATATGTTACAAAGTGAAAGTAAGAAGCCCCGGGAACGTAAGATCACCCATAATGCCGTGCAGACAGCCAATCCGCAGATAGCCATCCCCTATAATGTCACCGCCCTATCCCGCGTGGTCTCTGCCATTGTCCTGTGAGCTGAGCATAGGGAGAGACGTGGCAAGCAATCATGTGCTAGGGAGAGTGTTGCTGCTTCAATAATCGAGCGTCCATGTTTGATTCATCCTCCATGTTTGGCATCTGGTTTTAACCCTAATAATTTAAAAAGTGAAATACCACTAGGTCCATAGTAGGGAGGGATCCTAAACCTTATGGAGGTATCCACATGGGATTATGGTCATCCCTGTTGTGAATCCCTCAATGTTATTGCTTTGAGGAAGATTTTCCCGCCTCAATGATGAATACCATCTCGGGTACCATCACACAGGAGGACAGGGGATGCTGCATACACACTCCGGCTGCCCCAATCCCTGCCAGGGGGATCCAAAGAAACCCGGATTACTACAGCATCTGAAGGGATAAAAGTTCATGACCAGCATTACCGCTGGTTGCGGACATTAGTACTGGGTGTTTGTTCTTTAAAACTGTGGGCGGTCGAGAAAGGGTTAACTTCCAAGCCTTTACACTGAGATTGGGTCACCAAGTGGGAAGAATATGATTGGGAAGAGTGGCCTGGGTATACCTGATTTATAGTGATTAGTGAAAAATTAATTCAGAACAAATTAAATATCTTGGTGAACTTCGGCAAATCGTCCAAATCAAATTTTTCTAAACTTTGCCCATCTCTAATAATAATGATAATAAAAGATGGATTTCCATTCCTAGCAACAATAAATAACATGACTGTTACTAATATTACTACTACTAACTAGAAAAAAAAACAACAGGCCAGCCCTGTACATGTAGAGCACACTGATCAGGCAGGCACAGGGCTGTGCTTGCGCAATCAGTGACAGCTGTATCCACCGACACCTGTGAAAACTCCAATGCTAGCTGAGTACTTAGATACTGCAGTCAATGCTAACCGCCGCATATAAGGGTTTTAAAGAGGGAGGGAGTTCCCTCTCTGATCTATTGGCTTCCCTCAGAAACTCTGCAGTTGTCGGCCAGTGCTGTATAAATCACCAAACTAGGCCTTGAATGCACATGGTGCTCTTTCTCTTCTGAAACCTGGACTGCGCGAAACAGCGGTTTATAACCACAAAAGTGGTATTGTCGTACTCAACAAAAATGATGTAACAAAATTTAGGGTGATTTTTCTCCTATTAACGCTTATGAAAATAAAACATTTGAGGCTAAAATTACATATAATTGAAATATAATGTAATTTTTAATTTCATATCCCAATCTTAAAAAAGTCTGTTTAGAACCTGTGGTGTCAAGCTAATCAATCTACTCTTAGGTGAATTGCTTGAAAGGTTTAGTTTCCAAAATGTGGAAACTTTTTTGGGCTTCCACAGCATGACTACCTCAGGAGCTCTGCAAATTTGACATGGCAACTGAAAACTATTCCAGAGAAATCTGCCCTCCAAAAGACAAATGGTGCTCCTTCCTATCTGAGCCCTGCAGTGTGCCCATACAGGAGTTTATGACCACATATGGGATGTTGCTATATTTAGGAGGAATGGGTAACCAATTTTAAGGTCATTTTTCTCCTTTTACTCCTTGTGAAAATGAAAAATGTGGGGCTAAAAAAAAAATGGAAACAAATTACTGGGGTAATTTATCAAACTGGTGTAAATTAGAACTGGCTTAGATGCCCATAGCAACCAATCAGATTCAACATTTCATTTTTGACTACTCCTTTGGAAAATTAGTGGTGGAACCTGAATGATTGCTATGGGCAACTCAGCCAGTTCTAATTTATACCAGTTTGATAAATGACCCCAGTAGTTTTTAATTTTCACAGCTAAGTGATTCTAAATTCTATTGAATGCATGTGGGGTCAAAATGCTCACTACCCACCTTGATAAATTCCTTGAGGGGTGTAGTTTCCAAAATGGGGTAAATTCTTGGGGGTTTCCACTATAGAAGTACCTCAGGGTTTCTTCAAATGCAACATGGCACCCTAAAATCTGTTGCTCAAAAGCCAAATGTCGCTACCTCCCCTCTGAGCCCTGTTGTGTGACCATACAGCAGTTTACGACCACATACTGTATCAGGAGTTGCCATATTCAGGGCCTCAATACAAGTCAAAGGCAATGCCTCAGTCTGACAGAGCTAAACGAGACTGTCAAAAGGTCACTGTTTCTGGCTTTCCCCTTTAAAACTTAGCTCTGCATAGTCTCTCATGACAGCAGTGGAAAATTGCTAGCTTCTCAGTACACAGTCTGGAAATTCCCAAAGGCTCTTAGTGTTAACTGGCTGTACATTAACTCTGTCCACAAATCAGTGCAAATATGGTGCAATAACAGTGCAAATGAACAGGATATATCAAATACAATGCAATTCAACGGTATAAAACAGTATAATTGGCATACATCACAGATTAGGCTACCATCACACTAGTGGCAGGCTTCTCCGGCAGGCTGTTCCGGCGGGTGAACTAGTGCACGCATGCCGCCGGAGGTCTGCTCCGGCTCCATTGACTATAATAGGGACGGGGCGGAGTTCTGGCAAAATGTTGTAGTTTTATTCCGGCCGCATGTTTGCCTTGCTGCCATCAATGAAGCCGGAGCGGACCCGCCGGAATTCTATGCATGATTTAATAGATTTAAAGGGATTGACTGAGTTACGTAAAAACCTCTGTAAACAGCCTAAAATAACAAAAGAATAGATACTCACCTTTTCTCCTATGCTTCTTGCAGGGCTGAAAGTTTCAGTCTTCACTGCTGCTCTTTGTTTTTCTGGATGCAGTGGTGATGTTCTGTGCACACAGGTCACCACTGCAGCCAATTATTGGCACAAGTGAGATGGTCCTGTGCATGGCTGAGACCAGTGATTGTCTGTAGCCAAGAAGATTGATGTCAGCAGTGGAGGACCAGAGCGCAGAGCTTGAAGAGTGACCAACCAGGTTCTGGTCCTGGGTCCTGTGTCCTGCGCTCTATTTAAACCCCTTCCTGACCTTATACCAGTGCCAGTGATAGTCTGTGACGCCCTAGCTGTGCTCATAGTTCCAATTCTGTCTGAGCGTTTGGATTGCTCATATTATTGACCTCAGCTTGCTTTTGACCCCTCTTGCTCGTGTTTTTGGTACTGGTTATCCTGTCTGGTTCTGATCTTGGCTTGGCTATTTGACTACCCTCTGTCTCTGTATTTGATATTGTATCCTGTATCGTCCTCCTGGTTTTGAACTATTCCTGTATGACCCCTTTATTGTGTGGTTTTGTTTCTGTGTTTCATCTGTCTTACACCTTAGTAGGGTAGGGAACGTTTACCAGTTGCAGACTTGCCGCCTAGGGTTTGCACTGCAAGTAGGCAGGGAAAGCTGGCAGGGTTCCAGTTAGGGCTCACTCTCCATGTCTTCCTTACTGACTGCCGTAACACAACCCCTTTAATATTTTAAGATATTTTCAAGTAAAATAAACCTCAGAGACAATGACCAATAATCTACTTAGTAAAGTGTTTTGACGAAAAATAAAACCTTTTCCCTATCTACAGGATAGGTGATAAAAGTGACTGTACAGGGAGTGCAGAATTATTAGGCAAATGAGTATTTTGACCACATCATCCTCTTTATGCATGTTGTCTTACTCCAAGCTGTATAGGCTCGAAAGCCTACTACCAATTAAGCATATTAGGTGATGTGCATCTCTGTAATGAGAAGGGGTGTGGTCTAATGACATCAACACCCTATATCAGGTGTGCATAATTATTAGGCAACTTCCTTTCCTTAGGCAAAATGGGTCAAAAGAAGGACTTGACAGGCTCAGAAAAGTCAAAAATAGTGAGATATCTTGCAGAGGGATGCAGCACTCTTAAAATTGCAAAGCTTCTGAAGCGTGATCATCGAACAATCAAGCGTTTCATTCAAAATAGTCAACAGGGTCGCAAGAAGCGTGTGGAAAAACCAAGGCGCAAAATAACTGCCCATGAACTGAGAAAAGTCAAGCGTGCAGCTGCCAAGATGCCACTTGCCACCAGTTTGGCCATATTTCAGAGCTGCAACATCACTGGAGTGCCCAAAAGCACAAGGTGTGCAATACTCAGAGACATGGCCAAGGTAAGAAAGGCTGAAAGACGACCACCACTGAACAAGACACACAAGCTGAAACGTCAAGACTGGGCCAAGAAATATCTCAAGACTGATTTTTCTAAGGTTTTATGGACTGATGAAATGAGAGTGAGTCTTGATGGGCCAGATGGATGGGCCCGTGGCTGGATTGGTAAAGGGCAGAGAGCTCCAGTCCGACTCAGACGCCAGCAAGGTGGAGGTGGAGTACTGGTTTGGGCTGGTATTATCAAAGATGAGCTTGTGGGGCCTTTTCGGGTTGAGGATGGAGTCAAGCTCAACTCCCAGTCCTACTCCCAGTTTCTGGAAGACACCTTCTTCAAGCAGTGGTACAGGAAGAAGTCTGCATCCTTCAAGAAAAACATGATTTTCATGCAGGACAATGCTCCATCACACGCGTCCAAGTACTCCACAGCGTGCCTGGCAAGAAAGGGTATAAAAGAAGAAAATCTAATGACATGGCCTCCTTGTTCACCTGATCTGAACCCCATTGAGAACCTGTGGTCCATCATCAAATGTGAGATTTACAAGGAGGGAAAACAGTACACCTCTCTGAACAGTGTCTGGGAGGCTGTGGTTGCTGCTGCACGCAATGTTGATAATGAACAGATCAAAACACTGACAGAATCCATGGATGGCAGACTTTTGAGTGTCCTTGCAAAGAAAGGTGGCTATATTGGTCACTGATTTGTTTTTGTTTTGTTTTTGAATGTCAGAAATGTATATTTGTGAATGTTGAGATGTTATATTGGTTTCACTGGTAAAAATAAATAATTGAAATGGGTATATATTTGTTTTTTGTTAAGTTGCCTAATAATTATGCACAGTAATAGTCACCTGCACACACAGATATCCCCCTAAAATAGCTAAAACTAAAAACAAACTAAAAACTACTTCCAAAAATATTCAGCTTTGATATTAATGAGTTTTTTGGGTTCATTGAGAACATGGTTGTTGTTCAATAATAAAATTAATCCTCAAAAATACAACTTGCCTAATAATTCTGCACTCCCTGTAGTATAACTGCTGCAACCCTTATCGATCACAAGAATGGCATCCCTTTGAAAGGAGTGGTGGTCAAGCATTCACACTTTTGCGTAGTTCTAGGCTATTCTGTCAGTCCCATACAGCAGTGGGAGTGTGCGCAGCACTTCATTTAAATGATGGAAAAGGGAAACCCTGTTCTTGTGATAAATAGGGGTCCCAGATACTAATCAGGCACTGATCAGACACTAATCACCTATACTGTGGATAGGTGAAAAGTTGCACTTTTGGGCTAACCCCTTTACCCACTTCCCGACCGCCCATTGACTATAAATGTCCTTGGGCGGTTGGTTTATCTCTGAATGGACGTTCTGGAACGTCCTTTCAGAGATGGCAGCTGCACGCTAATCGTGCAGCTGCCGAGCATAGGGCCTGCTGTCAGTGACAGCAGGACACCCCAGAGAGAAGGCAGGGACTGTTTCTGTATGTTCCTGCCTTCTAGATCGCTGTATGCCGCTTCCTGTCCCGACCGGGACTGAACTGGTTCTTAAAAAAGTTGACTTTGGAAATTTTACTAAAAATTTCAAAAATTGCTTCTAAAATTCTAAACCTTCTAACATCCTAAAAGAATAAAATTACAATTCCAAAATAATACAAACATAAAGTAGACTTATGGGGAATGTTAATTAATGAATATTTTATGAGGCATCACTATCTGTCTTAAAAACAGAGAGATTCAAACTTAGAAAACAGTGAATTTTTTCTAATTTTCATTAACTTTTGGAGTTTTTAATAAATAGAAGTGGGCAAATGGCCCGGTCTGGAAGTGGTTAACTAATTCAGTGACCTTCCCTTAATCCCACATTCGATAATCCAGACAGCCTGATAATCCCTCAATGCCGTCAATTAAAAAAAGTAAACTTTCAACAGCATATTTTAATTTAGTTTCTTTCTGCCTTCACAGGTCATTATTATATACACTTTATGGGCATTAGCTTATCATATCGCACCAATCGGATCCCATTGATAATAGAATAAAAAAAAAATCACTTTTGAGTTGTACTCGAATGGGACACAAATTTGCCCAATCTTTTTGCTTATTATAACTGAGAGGAATAAGTGATTGAATGAGGAATGGTTAGACGCAGTCACAGGTTGTCATTAGAATACCATGCTATCTGTATACTACGTTTTATTTATGGGACTCAATGGAGTAATGTACAGTACAAGCAATAATCCAAATGGAAAGTGCTTCAATTGGGCTGCACTAGGAGTCTACTAGGACTCTGTAGGATATATATATATATATATTTTTTGTCTAGTCTCACTTTTTCTAAATATATTTTTAATTCATTTCTTCATTTCTCTCTCCCTTCAAAATTAAGATTTGCATGCAACTAAATTTTTTAGAAAATTCAGGTTGAATCTTATTCATATGGAATCAATTCTCTCAGCTCTAATTAGTATCATTATTATTATTATTTACTTATAAAAAAAAGATATACAACCCAAAATGAGATCAAAGTTGGTGTCACAGTTGGTGTTTGGTCTTCACAGTTAGTGATGAGCGGCATAGGCAATATTAGAATTTGCGATATTTCGCACATTTTTGGCCGAATATTCGCCATAAATTTGCAAATTCAAGAATTTGTGATCTCCAGTCCTTGTTTTATTGATTGGAAAAATCGGCACTGTAATAAATTTGCGATAAATTTGCACTTAGAATATTCAACATTATTCGCAAATTCTTAAAGTGGCGATATTCGCGTTTAAAATTCGAATATTCACGCTCAACACTATTTAGGATATGGTGATATATCAGCGAATGATCCATGCAGATCCCAGCAGTGTGGCTTTCTAAAGTTGATATATGGTAATGTTTTCAACATTTAGCTGTTTCAAGTGTCTCCTGAGGTCTTTGGGCATGACACCCAATATGCCGATCACCTCTGGTACCACAGCTGGTACCTTGTTTCTCATCTTTGCTGTCACGGGGGTATTGCGATGTTGAGCCACACTGTTTTCTTTTCTATAATGGTCACATCGAGTGTGTTATTGGCCACTACTTTATCAGTTTGAATACACAGATGCCAGAATATTTTGGCACATTTGTTTTTGACCACTTTCTCAGGCTTGCAGTCCCACCAGTTTTTTGCTGCTGGTAAATGGTAGTTTCTGCAAAGGTACCTTTGGACCATTTTTGCTTGTTCTGCCGTTGTTTATAGTCAGTTTGTGTGATCTTCTTGAAGCAGCTTAGTACATGGTCAATTGTTTCATCAGCTTTTTTGTAAAGTCTGCACTTGGCATCAGTTGTTGATAGTGTTGAGCAAATTGAAGCATCTAAAGTGGAATTTGATCCGAAGTTTAGGAAAAAATTCGATTTGCAACGAATCCAAATTTCCTCGCACTTCGTGGTTTTTCCCTGAAATGGCGGCTACACATGTTACAAAGTTAAAGTAAGAAGACTGGGAACGCGATATGACCCATAATGCCTTGCAGCCAGCCAGTCAGCAGATGGCCATCACCTGTGATATACTGTCCCTGCAGGTCGGGATATAGCTGATTTAACGTGTCGAAGTTGCTGAATTGAATTTTTCTAAACTTCGCTTATCTCTAATTATTATTATTATTATTATTATTATTACTGCTATTATGTTATTGTTTTTATTATTGCTGTTTTTATTACTGCTATTATTATTATTATTATTATTATTATTATTACAGTTTTCAATTATTAGATGCTTATTTTTAATATTTACACATTTATATCTATAGTTAACGATAACATTGATCCCTGATCCAGTGAGTACACTGTAAGTGAATTTCCTTACCGCATACAGAGCAGCACATATGTTAATTCCACTTGTTTCCCATTACAAGTATTACATTTTTCCACTTTGTCTACTTTCCCATTACAAGTATGTTTTTCTTGTATGGAGGAAACCTGAGTACAAGGAAGAAACTGCACAAACAAGCAGAAAACATGCAAACTCTGTGCAGAGTTGCCCTTGATTCAAACCAAGGACCCTGAACTGCAGGTCAAGAGAACTGATGTGTTACCCCACAGTAGATACAACATTGTTTATTCATGAGTATTGCAATGTACTCTAGCTTACTACTGTTGAGCGCGAATATTCGAAAAGGGAATTTTTATCGCGAATATCGGCACTTTGAGAATTCGCAAATATTTAGAATATATCAGGTGATCATCCCTCCCTTCTTCTAGCTTGTGGGCCAATGAGAAGGCTTTGTCACAGCTTAGCAACATCCTTAGCAACCAATAGAAAAGTTGCCTACCCCTTACTATATAAGAACCTCCCAAGCAGCCATTTTCTAAAGTCTATTGCAGTTATGAAAGAGACAGCAGTGTCATTGCTGTGCTCTGTGCTTTTTTGTATTACATTACAGTTAACTTATATATATATATAATTCAGATAGTTAGGGAGAGATAGTCAGTGTAGGTTAGATTGATCTATAGTTTAGCAGATATTGCAGAAAATTCGCAAGCGTGAACATATTGGAGCACTCTATCTGCATATAAAGCTATTCTATGTTCTGCCATGCCAACAATTTTCTCCAGTCTCAGAAAACTTATACCAGCTTGAAAAATTTTGCATAAGTGACCCACCCTTGCATTTCGTGCGCATTGAGCGAATATTACATTGACGATTTTCGCAATCAAGAATATAATCTCGAATTCGCGAATACAGTCAGGTCCATAAATATTGGGACATCAACACAATTCGAACATTTTTGGCTCTATACACCACCACAATGGATTTAAAGGGAGGGTCTAGTGGTGGGCATTGCAGTCCTGGAGTACATGCTGTATGACGACCCGCTCCATTGCTGTAGCTTTCTGTAAGGGAGGGGAACTCATTCCTGTGAGCAGGGCCGGTTTTAGACAAAATGTGGCCCTGGGCAAAATCAAAACTAGGGCCCCAAATCTTGTAATAATGTACTAACAACACAGTTACATTCTGTTAATTCCGGCCCTCCCTCACAGATTTACACCCCATAAAGCTCCTTACCAGTGTTGAACGATCACCAAAGTGCTCGGATGTTAGGGTGCTTGGGTCGAACACCTCGGGATGCTCGGGTGCTCTGCTGAGAACCCGAGCACAATGGAAGTCAATGGGAGAACCCGAGCATTAAACCAGGCACCCCCTGCTCTGAAGAGGGGAGGGTGTCTGGTTCATAGGAAAATATCAGAAATTGATGAAAACACCACCAAAATGGTTCGGGAACAGCATGGGGAGGATGTCTGGATACATCTTGGACTCCCAGGTCGCTGCTGGGAACGATGTTGTCCGAGTAGTACGCCACTTTTACAGACTGACACTAATACGCACAAAACCGAAGATAAAATAGATTTTAGAGGAAAAATTATTAGGAAACATTCTTTCCTGTATATTTACTTGTATATAAAGTGCAAGTGCTGCCAAAAATTACAAAGAAGAGGCACTCCGATACAACCTGTATATATCACATAAAGGAGGGCCTCATTCACATTGTGGTACAATTGTTCAGGTAGTGGGACTCCTACACTCATAAAGCCTACGCACTAAGTGAAAGGGCTGCCAAAAATGACAAGGAACCGGCACTACACTACACTCTTTGTTACACATAAAGGAGGGCATCATACACACCCTTGAAAAATTATGATTGATGGCCTGCTGGTGACCCTCAAAAACATTAAGAGCAAGGGCCTGTTGGTGACCCTCTAAAACGTTACGGGCGAGGGCCTGCTGATGAGCTGACCATCTAAAACATTAGGGGTGAGGATCTGCTGCAGAGCTGATCCTCTAAATGATTAGGGGCGAGTGCCTGCTGCAGATCTGAGCATCGAAAAAATTATGGGCGAGGGCCTGCTGGTGAGCTGACCCTCAAAAACATGCTTACCATCTGAGATGTACCCCAGGTAATGTCACTGTCCGCAGCAGACACCGTCTACAGAAAAAGTACACTAGATGTCACAGATATTTTTGGGATGCGCACACGTTGCACAGGCGATGTAGCGCAGATAATGTCGCCTTCTGCAGCAGCCTAACTATTGTGCGCTATTTAGTGCAGGATGCGCTAAAAATAGATATTGCTGACACACACAATAGTCCTTAAAAGGACTTTTGGGTCTGTAAAGTTTTAGCAATTTAGCGCAGGTTGCGCTAAAAATATACAGTATATTGCTGCTGCCACACACAGCAATAGTCCTTGAAAGGACTTTTGGGTCTCTGACATGTCTTTCAACTTCCAAAAAAAAATCACTCCCTACACTATCTTTCCCTTCTTCAGCACAGCTCTCCCTGACTATATAGCACCCGATGACACGTTCCGGCCAGCCAATCACTTTAATGCCAGAAACCAACATGGCTACGACATTACAGTGAAGGGCAGTACTTAACTGCACGTTTATTGGCTGCGTAGCAGTCAACAAACGTGCGGAGAGGAGACTCGAGCATTGCGCTTGAGCACATGAGGTATTCGGCCGAATACCGCCATGTACCGAACATCGAGATGCTCAAACCGAACTGGTGTTCGGCCAAGCATGCTCGATTAACACTACTCCTTACACAGAACTGCACCCTCATGGCCCCAGAATACGCCACATGCCCCCTCCCCTCAGAACAATGAGTTCCCCTCACTCACGGCATATGAGAGTGTTAAAAACCGGAAGCACGGACGTCCTCTTCAGGTGCGCTTTCCCCCAGCGGAAAAGCACCCTGTTCTATAAATAATCTGCAGCCTGTACTAGGCTTCCAGGCTTATTGTTAGTATATCCCAGTTCAGGCCACTAGATATACAAGAAAAAGGAGACAAGTGGAGCGCCAGAGTGCAAAGAATAAGTCAAGAGGTGGCAGGGCATAGCATCAACAAGGCCGACACTACTTTAAATCTTATTGTACCACCCCATAAATCATAGAGAAAGTCTGTATATATGGAAAACAGTCGATTGACAATGATTAAAAGGTATGTATGGTACAGAGCCACATGGGTAGAGAATATATATTAAAAGGATTATCATACACTTTATGATAATAAAATCAATATGAGACGACTACTGTGGTCTTCAATAAGGGAAAATACACACAATCTTGTGTGTTATTCACGTCACCAGAGAGGGTGGTGCAAGATAAGCTCAAGACACTTGACACCAGACCCTCACTCGCCGAGGTTTTGCTCCTGAGGAAGGGGTTTTATAATTGCCCTGAAACGCGTCAAGCTATTTTTATTAAAATTCACCTTGTATCATCTGATACCTTGGGTCATCAATAGGATGACGAAGGGACCACCATCCTGTAGGCGATCTCAGTGAGGGAGGGTCTGGTGTCAAGTGTCTTGAGCTTATCTTGCACCACCCTCTCTGGTGACGTGAATAACACACAAGATTGTGTGTATTTTCCCTTTTTGAAGACCACAGTAGTCGTCTCATATTGATTTTATTATCGTAAAGTGTATGATAATCCTTTTAATATATATTCTCTACCCATGTGGCTCTGTACCATACATACTTTTTAGTCGTTGTTAATCGACTGTTTTCCATATATACAGTCTTTCTCTATGATTTATGGGGTTGTACAATAAGCCTTAAAGTAGTGTCAGCCTTGTTGATTCTATCCCCTGTCACCTCTTGACTTATTCTTGGTGCTCCACTTGTCTCCTTTTTTTCTTATACAGTATATCCACTGCTATTGCGACCTACTGTTCAGGTCGACTTGGACTATCAGTTCCACTCAGTGTGAGCAGCCTTGCCCTTTACCATCTTCCACTTGGTCTTTTTCTTGTAAGTATAAAGAAATATAGAAAAAATGTAAAAATTGAAATCACCCGCATTCCCCAAAATAAAAAAAATAAAAAAAAATAGCATTATGGGCATCACTGCATGTGAAAACGCCCATACTATTAAAATATATAAAATAAAAAAGTTAGCCCATATGGTGAATGGTGTAACAGAAAAAAAAAAAAAAGGCTGAATCACAGTTTTTTCATCACTTTATCTCCCAAGAAAATTGAATAAAAAGTGATCAAGTTACATACCCCAAAATGGTATTGTCAAAAATGATGCAACAAATGAGCCCCCACACATCTCCGTCGACATAACTATAAAAAAGTTATGAGGGTAAGAATATTGCGATGAAAAGAAAAAAAAAAACATTTTTACGAAGTGAGTCCTGATGAGGCTTACTGAGGCTGGACTTGCTGCAGTGAGCAGGCCTATAGATGTCCCGAGCGGGGGTGCTGTTAGGGTTGCCACCTTTCCCAACAAAAAATACTGGTTAAACAAGTTAAGGTGTGGGTTATTACGGGTGTTATTTTATCATATTTTATGTTTTGCTCCATTTTTCTTCTCAATAAAATCCAACTTTAAGGCCTCTTTCACACGAGGAGTTTTCCGCGCGGGTGCAATGCGTGAGGTGAACGCATTGCACCCGCACTGAATCCGGACCTAATAATTTCTATGGGGCTGTGCACATGAGCGGTGATTTTCACGCATCACTTATGCGTTGCGTGAAAATTGCAGCATGCTCTATATTGTGAGTTTATCACACAACGCAGGCCCCATAGAAGTGAATGGGGCTGCGTGAAAATCGCAAGCATCCGCAAGCAAGTGCGGATGCGGTGCGATTTTCACGCACGGTTGCTAGGAGACGATCGGGATGGAGACCCGATCATTATTATTTTCCCTTATAACATGGTTATAAGGGAAAATAATAGCATTCTTAATACAGAATGTATAGTACAATAGCGCTGGAGGGGTTAAAAATAAATAAAAAATAATTTAAATCACCTTAATCCACTTGCTCGCGTAGCCCGGCTTCTCTTCTGTCTTCTTGTTTGCTGTGTACAGGAAAAGGACCTGTGGTGACGTCACTCTGGTCATCACATGGTCCATCACATGATCCATCACCATGGTAAAAGATCATGTGATGGACCATGTGATGACCGGAGTGACGTCACCACAGGTCCTTTTCCTGTACACAGCAAAGATGAAGACAGAAGAGAAGCCGGGCTGCGAGAGCAAGTGGATTAAGGTGAGTTAAATTATTATTTTTTAACCCCTCCAGGGCTATTGTACTATGCATTCTGTATTAAGAATGCTATTATTTTCCCTTATAACCAATTATACAATCTACACAACCCCGATCCCAAACCCGAACTTCTGTGCAGAAGTTCGGGTTTGGGTTCCAAACATGCCGATTTTTCTCACGCGCGTGCAAAACGCATTCCAATGTTTTGCACTCGAGCGGAAAAATCGCTCATGTTCCCACAACGCACCCACACCTTTTCCCGCAACGCCCGTGTGAAACCTAACTGATGGGGACATCCTGTGTATTTAAAGGGCTTCTGTCACCCCCAAAACTCATTTTTCATTTTTGGGCATATTAAAATCCTTATTGGACGACTATTCCTCTATATAGGGCTCTTACCTTGTTCTGTGGCTTGTTTCCTTAAAAATCTAGCTTTTAAAATATGCAAATGACTTCACTACCAGCAAGTAGGGCGGTTACTTGCTGGTAGCCGCCGCATCCTCCTTTTAAAAAAACGCTCCCTCCTCCTGTTGATTGACAGGGCCAGCGAGCGCTCTCCTCCTCCGGCTGGCCCTGTCAGCATTTCAAATCTCGCGCCTGTCTTCATTCGGTGCAGGCGCTCTGAGAGAAGGAGGCTCGCCTCCTCAGCACTCCCTCAGTGTGCCTGCGCCGATGACATCTTCTCTTTCGGTGACGTCATCAGCGCAGGCGCACAGAGGGAGTGCTGAGGAGGCAAGCGTCCTTCTCTCAGAGCGCCTGCGCCAAATGAAGACAGGCGCGGGATTTGAAATGCTGACAGGGCTAGCCGGAGGAGGAGAGCGCTCGCTGGCCCTGTCAATCAACAGGAGGAGGGGGCGTTTTTTTAAAAGGAGGATGCGGCGGCTACCAGCAAGTAGACGCCCTACTTGCTGGTAGTGAAGTCATTTGCATATTTTAAAAGCTCGATTTTTAAGGAAACAAAGCCACAGAACAAGGTAAGAGCCCTGTATAGGGAATAGTCGTCCAATAAGGATTTTAATATGCCCAAAAATGAAAAATGAGTTTTGGGGGTGACAGAAGCCCTTTAAGTCATATATGGAGTCAGAGCAGGGACTCCTATGCTGGGAAATTTCCCACTCATCAATAACACTGGAGTCCTGACTGTTCAACGATCTGCCTGGACTGAAGCCCTAAGCAATTGCCAAGTTCCCCCTCCTCTAATGCCGGCCCTGCCTGTGAGGGGAGGGGGCATGTGTCATATTCAGGGGCCATGAGGACGCAGAGCTGTGTGAGGAGCTCTATGGGGTGTAAATCTGTGAGGGAGGACTGGAATTGACAGAATGTAACTGTGTTGTTAGTTAATTTTTGCAAGATTCGGAGCCCCACTTTTGATTTTGCCCAGGGCCAAATTTGGTCTAAAATCGGCCCTGGTTCACCATTCTGATGGATGCACATGGTTAAAAATGTAATCTATTCTTTTTGAAGACGCTGAAGAACTGCAGTTGGTACTGCTTGACAGCACTGTAGGATGTAAGTAATATGACTTACCTGAAAGGGGGGGAATACTACAATGCTGTGAAGAAGTATCACCTACGCTTCTTCAGCATGTTCACGAAGATTAAACGTTTAACCATGTGCATCCATGAACGGAGAAAACATTGAAAAGCACCTAAACAGATACACATAGGTCAAAACTGACACTTCCAGGGTGTTTCTAAGGAAATTCTAGCCAAGACTGATATATTGCATGACCTCTTTCCCATTGGAAAAACCTGAGCAGAATTCAATATTGCAGATTTCAAAATGGTGAGAGAAAACATTTCATCCACAAAATATTGTGGCTTTCCTCCCAATGAATACTTTCATACATGGAAATCTATTTTCTGCAAATTACACCAGTTGTCCAGACTTTTGCCTCACCCTGTACAATATTTTGTGCCCCTCTCCATCATAGGGAAACTTTGCAGGGGATGTTACTGTAGGAGTTGATTGAGAACTTTGGGGATGGAAGGAAGCCAGTGTTGCAGGTTGGCATCTAAAAACTAAAGGCAAGCAGACATCATGTATGCCATTGTTATAGAAATCTTGTACTTCAACATTGTTGAGGGTATGTTATTAATAATTAGTGATGAGCGGCATAGGCAATATTCGTTTTCATGATATTTCGCAAATTTTTCGCATAGTATTCGCAATAAATTTTAGAATTCTAGAATTCGTGATCTCCAGTCATTATTTTCGAGATTGCGCAAATCGCCACTAATGATGCGCATATTGTTTGCGCAATACATGCAACTTCACATTTTATCAGGTCTGAGTAGATATTACTGATTGTTGTGACATCACAGCACTATGTCTGCAGCATGTATGTATGGACAGCAGAGAAACAATAATTCCTATCACACTACCTAACACCCTGCACTGGAAACTATCAGCTACACTGTATCACTATCTAACCTACACTGACTATCTCCCACTATCTGTATTATATGTATGAGCTAACTATCTAATGTAATTGGATAAGTAATAGGATCCAGCACAGAGCACCGCAATGTCACTGCTCTCTCTCTCAGAACTGAAAAAAAAAAACTGCAGAAAATGGCTGCTGGGAAGTTTCTTATATAGTAAGGGGTAGGGAACTTTCCTATTGGTTGCTAGGGATGTTGCTAATCTCTGACCAAGATATTGCAGCCTTCTCATTGGCCCACAAGCAAGAAGGGAGGTTACTGATGAAAAAAAAAAAATCTAGAATATTCGCGATTAAGAATATATAGCACTATATTCTACATCTTCACAAATTCTCGAAGTGCCGATATAATTGGAATATTTGTGATCAACACTATTAATGATATGCTCCTAATTTAAAAGGTTTAATTTTTTCCATCATAGCAACATTTTATTGCCCCAATCAATATAAAATGAAAATCAAAGCAACGTTGCAATAGGTCTTCATTAAAAATTATATGTTGTGCATCATCAACCTCTATTCAGACTAATGTGTTTCCATGGCAACAGACTACAAACAAACCAAGTGCAGTTTAACCTTTTTCTGACCAGTGCTATACATGTAATTGCTGCCCAGTGCCGTACATGTACGGTGCCCTGATTAGGTGGGTGCTGGAGCTGCAACCGCATGGCCGAACCTCTGCTGCATATGTCGGCATCGGTTGACCGCGGCATGTACAGGGTTTGTGGAGGGAGAGGGCTCCCTCTCCGTCCCCATCGGGTCCCCGAGCTGCGTTGATGGGGACCCAATGGATGCTATGGCAGTCCAATGCCTTTCACAGGCATTGGAGCCTGACAGCTACGGAAGCCTGTGAGACCAAGCCCCCAGGCTGGGTCTCGTAGGCACGATATTCAGTGTAATAGGCTACTTTCCCACTTGCAGTAGCCTTTTCCAGCAGGCTCTTCCGGTAGGGGAACAGCCTGCTGGATCCGTGCTACCGCAAGTATCCGCATTTGTCTTAAAAGTAGAGAAAACCAAATGTAGAAAATTGCGAATTTTTCCAAATTTTCTGTAACTTTAGAATATTTTTATAAATAATGGAAAAAAATATTAACCCAAATTTACCTCTAACATTAGGTACAATGTGTCAGGAGAAGACAGTCTCAGAATTGGTTAGATAAGTAAAACCATTCCTACGTTATTACCACATAAAGTGACATATCAGATTTGCAAAAATAGGCCTGGCAGGAGGGTGAAAACTGGCCTGGGGTAGAAGGGGTTAATTCTGAAATCATATTTTTTACCCATTTTACCTCTCCTACTTCATGTAGCATACATTCGATAGGATATTAAGAAATAGGAGACAGATGGATAAGAGTATAACTGGATCAGACTACACTGGGTTTGTCTGTTGTCTGTTACTATAGAAACAATTTTACAAAACAGTAGTAAAAACAAGACAATAGTAGACTTTTACTTAAGACCTACTGTAAAGTTGCTATCTATTATTTATTTATTTATTTATTTATTTTTAAACATTGAGACTATTAAAAACCATGATTGTGGAGGTGGGCATAGATTTAGAACAGCCTTTCTATTTTTTGTGTGAATCATCACTCTACCTGCATATAACTGAAAAAGAACCCAAACATTGTGGCCAAACACATTGGGAATATCATCTTTAAGCAAAAATAATTATAGTTTGATGATAACTTTCATCATCCTAGTAACTAGACACGACTTCTCAGCACTCATAAATGGACATATGCAGGTGAGATGTACCGTACATTGAAAATCACAGCTCATGACGGTCATTCTTGTTCCTGTTATTCCTAGAATCTGTCATCAATACATAATGGGTTTTTATAAAATTTATTAAACCAGTAAGATGCGTCATTTTCAGAAAAAGGTTTGGAAACCGCTACACTTTATAACTGGCGTATAGTCTATTTCTGAGAGCGATTACCCAATGACTTTTGCAGATGGTATACATGTATAACACCAGCACAAGTACACTGCCTTATTCATTCGCCCTTTAAACATGTCTTCAGTTGTCTCCCTAGATCATTTAAAGAGGACCTTTTATTGTTTTGTACTAATGGAGATAAATACCTGTACTTGCAGGGTACCCCCGCTGATGCTGCCACCCTGCCTGATTTTTTAAAATAGCGCTCATATGCCCCACTGTGCCCCACTGTACTTTTCGCGCTCGGTATGCTAATACTGAGCATCGGTACAGGGAGGAGGAGATGCCAGGGTTTCTCAATGGGTGTCTCCTTCTCCCTGGCTGTGCTGCGATCCAATAACAGTAGAGAGCATCACAGCCAGGGAGAATGTGAGCTTTTTTTTCTCCCTGAGGCTCTCTGCTGTGATTGGATCACGGCATAGGATAGGCAACAATAATTGGATTGGTTGGTGGATGACTCCTTGCACCCTCTCTGATCAGTTGTTTTAAAGTCCACAAAACTATGGTCCCTTGGAACAGCTGGAGTTGGACCCCCACCTTGGAAATACTGATGGTCTGGTGCCCATAAAAGTCTCAAAGGGTAATTTAACCAATAATTATTTACTGTTCTGGAAACATGGAAGACATTCTCTAATGTAGGACCACCTTAAGGTTATATAGATGGGGGTTTTCCAAAGAAGTTAATTATTTTCCCACCTTTCAGAACTTCTCTTATTCAAAGGGGTTTGATGATCCCAGTTCAATAAGGCAAGTAGAATCTGAATGGAAACAGGGTGGTTGCTTATCACCTCAACAGGTGGACGAGGATTTTGGGGATTCCCCTTTACTCAATATGACCAGATCCCAGAGGTGGGAACCTACCCATCAGACATGTATGGTATATATTGTGGATATGTAATAAAATGAATTCAATTCTTAAATACCTTGGTATGAAGATGATTATTTGTGCTGAGAAAAACAGTGCTAAAGTTGGACATCTTCAGGGCAATGTATATGAAGGTTGTGGGTTGTCGTTTTTTATCATATATAGAAAAAAATTATCAATTGTCTTTTCCAAAATGGTGACAAGGAATCATTTAAAATTTCTAAGCAGCAATGGCGTGGCCTTTTTGTTAAAGAAATTAGGGTACTCTTCATATAATGAGGTTTCAGTCACATTTGACCAATTCTAGATGCCCAACTTGTTGCCATTGGAACCTCTTACCAGACTGTCCCAGCTGTTCTACTGCTATCATCTAAAGTAGAAATTATATCATGGCCTTTGACTGATATAGTCTATAAGGGATTTTAAGATGTCTAGACTGACAACCCAAGTAAAGATTTCCTGGCAATTGGGAAAACATATTCAGGAAGGATGTCGTTTCTGGAAATGTTTGTTTAATGGCAACACAGACATTTGCAAACTGCATTAAGAATCCTTACAGTTTTTTTTATTACCGATCATTCAAATACAAGGGCAGAAAGGATGAGGTAAGCCTCTTCAACATGGACCTGGCTCAGTAACACCTGCACTTAAATTACAATGGGCACTAAGCAATGTAGCAGGACAAAGCGATCAGATAATTTGTAGAGTCCATTACTTTACAGAGATGTATTGCATGAAGAAGTGTCAACTGAGATTTTACACTGCTGAGTATACTTGGGATGGGAAAATTCATGTCACTATTACATATTAAATAGGAAAACAATGAGGAAAACCGACATGGAAAAGGATTAGGGGATATTAGTGAACAGCAAACTGAGCCGTAGCAACCAATGCCAGGCAGCTCCTGCCAAGGCAAATAAGGTCATAAGATATATCAAAATGGGCAAACATTCACATAATCAAAAGTTGTGGTTGCTATATTACTGGAGATGGGTCATGGATTTGGAGTCACAAATTAAGTTTTCCCCTAACATGAAGCAAATTGGCTTAGAATTTTTTTGATCTTTTCAAGATGACAGGATAAACTATTTAGATTTGTTTCTTTTTATTGACTAAATATGTTAGAATTAAAAAGGGTTTTCTGACTGTTTTATAATGATGATCTATCCTCAGGATAAATCATCAGTATCCGATTTTGAATGCCCAATAGCTGTAACCCCCACCAATAAGATGTTTGAGGAGGCCATGGCACTCTGGAGATTATCACGGCCTTCTCTATGCTTACCAAGCACAGCACCCTACATTGTACAGTAGCTGTGCTCGGTATCACAGCTTGGTTCCATTCATGCGAGCTGTGCCTAGTCCATGTGACCAATTAACTTGATGTCACTAGCCAAATTAAGCTGCGAGAAGGCCCGTGTCACTCACCGGAGTGCAATGGCCTCCTCAAACAGCTGATCTGCAGGGGTCCCAGATGTTGGAGTACCCACCGATCAGATACCAATAAACTATCCTGAGGATAGGTCATCAGTAGAGATGAGCGAAGTTCTTAAAATTTGATTTGGCTGCTTTATCAAATTCTACAAAAAAAATTGCTTTGTGATGAATTATTTTGTCACAAAGCGCATTTCTTTGGAAGCAGAGTGCTCAATGACAGGGAACAGCGATTGCACCTCCCCCATTCTTGAACCCCTCAGATGTCGTGTTCATTTCTGATCGCAGTATCTGAGATTAATATAAAACCCTTTCAGGGGTTAATCATTTAAAAAAATGTATTTACCTTATCCATCTGAGCGCAAAGAGGCTGCCGCGGTCATCTTGATTGAAGATCAAGTGCGAAATCTTGGGCGCTGCCTGATGGCGTCATCTCCCTGGCCGGTGTAACCATGCATGAGATTTCGCATGAGATCTTCAAGCAAGATGGCCACGGCGGCCTCTTCATGCTAAAATAGATGAGGTGAGCATGATTTTTTATTTTATTTTTAACTCCATTTCAGGGAAAATTGATTAGTTACCACAAAGCACGAGTAAATTAAGCTTTCCGGCGGATTGAATTTTGCCTGAAAGTCCACTACGGATACTTTGATTCACTCAACACTAGTCATCAGTATAAAACAATCAGAAAACCTCTTTATGGGTGAATGTTAAAGGTGGCCATACCTCTTACATTTTGTAGCTGTTGGCCAATGGAAAGCTTTTTCGTCCAACTTTGGATACACTTGGATGCTTGGCCAAGCATGCATGTGTTCCAAATGAGGAAAAGGGAATATGCAGCTCATAGACACATCTGTTGGAAGCTTAGCATATTCAGATCCAACAACTGGATCCCTCTTTCCCCTGACAGCTACCGTTGGGGAAAAGTACAGAGAACCCATAGAGATTAGATGGTTGACTGGACCCAATAAAGGTAGAATGAACCTGCTGCTAACGCTAACTTTCACCAGGCAAGGTAGCATTAATCTATCTTCTATGTTATACTACCAGGGAAGCAGGCATAAATCCATCCACTAACCTACATCACTTAGGAACATTCAACTTGCCCAATCCTTCTTTCCTTTGTCATGAAGAAGGACCCCCACTAAAATGGTCCCAAACGCGTAACAATTTATCTTGTGTGTTGAATAATTTTTTAACAAAGCCGCTGAAATAAAGATACAATTACTTACTTTGCTAATTGGAGCTGGACTTTTTCAAGTTTGTTGAATCCTTCTTTCCTGTATTATGGGAAAGTTTGGGCATGTCCACACACATTACATAGTCAGCCAGCCCTATTGCAATAGATTCAGATGACGTTCATCTCTGTATTGGTTCATTAAGGGTCTGCTTTTGAACACCAGAAACAATGCCATGATTGGGCTTTTTGTCTGGTATTTTATCTTGAATCCTTTTCAAGACCTATAGTGATGCTGTTTCAGTAAAAAAAATAGCCTTATTTCTAATCTTACATAAGAAAGTTATTATTGGATCTTGGCAGGATCTTCTTAGCATTGAAGTCTTAGCCTTGATTTATTTGGTGCAACAATCACTAAGGACTAGATGAGTGAATAAATTCTAAAGAGGCAGAGTATAAATATCTCAAAGACTTTGTAAATCAGAAGCTTTTGAAATTAATTTTGGACCAACCGCTCAAAATGTTGTCCGCCATTTTATAGTTTAGAAGACAGAGAAGAAGGTATCTGCCTCCAAAAAGGGATAATTTTTAGACCTCTTTTAATGGGGTCTTCTGAGACTTTTATACTGATGATTAAAATACATTTTATTGTACACACATTAAATAAAAAAAATACACATAATAGGTATTCACAGTTCCACACGTCCATAATAAGCAAAAATATTATAAATATATAAATGACATAATTTATATCAATTTTATTCTATAAATTACATCATTTATATGTACTCCAGATGCAGAGAGGAAAAGTTTTGCTCGTCATTAAAGGGGTTTTCCAAGATTTTTATAGGTTATCAGTATCTGATCAGTAGGGGTCCGATCAGTTGATTGAGAAGGCAACGGCACTTGCGGTAAAGCCACGGTCTTCCCTCAGCTTACAAAGCACAGCGCCATACATTGTAGAGTGGCTGTGCTTGGTATCGCAGCTTAGCCCTTCGACTTCAATGCCCTAGGCTTTGTGACCTATCAATTGGACATCACTAGCCTAGGCAAAACTGTGAGCAGTCTGCAGCATTACTGCGAGCTCTGGTGTCTTCTCAATCAGCTGATTGGTGGGGATCCTGGGCGTTAGAAACCCACTGTGGTCAAATACTGATGACCTATCCAGAGGAAATCCCATTTAAGGCCTTTTAAGGTCTGGTCATTAAGGGGTTAAACAAGCGTTTTTTTTTTCCCCACCTTATACCATCCATTTACCTATAGCTATATATGTCACTCTGACATTACAAATGTTTTCTTGAGGTTAAAGGACTTGAAATGGGTTGAATAAAGTCCTTGGAGACTTCAGAATGTCACACAGCACTTTGCAGGGCAATTGGGGAACTTGCCGCAAGCTTCGGAAGAGCAGAGCGGAAGATGGGAGTGGCAGTGGCTCTGGCTGCAATAATCATTCACAGTGGCAATTCTCACAGCGAAGCTCCCTAGGTAGGGTGGCCAGACGTCCGGTTTTAGGTCGGACAGTCCAGTTTTTCGACTCCTGGTCCTCCGTCCAGTGCAATGCCAGGATGGACGACCAGAAGTCCTCCTTTTTTGTGGTTATGGGTGATGGGTCAGGCAATCCAGGCATTGTCCTTTTAAGTATACCCATGGCAGGGGGCAGGGCCTGGCAGCACATCTGAACGGCACAGTGCGCTGTATGACGTGATGTCATGCCGGCTCAATTTCTGAACCGTTGCAGCAGGAACGGAGCGTGGGTGCCACTGCCCACTCTACTCACTCACTGGCCCAACCACGATCCCACCATCACGACGTTCCAGACAGCACTTGAAACCACCTCACCCTCGCTTTCTATCTCTGACTGTCAGGCATAGTCACTGTCATCAACCAGCGTTCAGCACTAGTCAGCCTGAGCCATTCCACTACGCATTAGGCACAGGTACTTACTATTTACCATCTGGATTCTTCTGGTATATACGGTACATACAGTCATCTTTCTGTATATGCTGGTATAACCTGGGTATCTCATGTATATAATTGTATATGTATAATATACCAGAAGATGTATAACTTATACCATCTGTACATATAGAATTATATACAGGAGATACCAGGTTATACCAGTATGCTCCATATCATTATATACAAGAAGATGGTCTATATTACAGGCACTCAATCACCTAGGGCTGCATTGAAGATGAATTCTTTAATACATCAAATATATCATATATAAATAAACAATTAAGTGAAATATACACTACAAAAAACAATAAAAAGTATTAAATATATATATATAAAAATATAAAAAGTAAAAAAGGTAAAAAATGCTATAGATGGGTTCTCATCAGAAATCTATTGCATTTTTTTTAACATTTTTTACTTTTTCTATTTTTCTATTTTTTTTTTAATACTTTTTATTGTTTTTTGTAGAGTATATTTCATTGAATTGTTTATTTATATATGATCTATTTGATGTATTAAAGAATTAATCTTTAATGCAGCCCTAGGTGATTGAGTGCCTGTTAATACTCTGTAATATAGACTATTGATACTAAAAGGCCGAGGAGTGGGCCTATAACAATGCACCTAGTACCAGAAATTAAGACGGGTGAGCCACTATACCTTTTCTCTAATAATATACAGTCATCTTCCTGTATATGCTGGTATTACCTGGGCATCTCATGTATATAATTGTATCTGTATATTATACCAGAAGATGTATAACTTATACCAGCTGTACATATAGAATTATATACAGGAGATACCCAGGTTATACCAGCATGGTCCATATCACATAGAAACATAGAATGTGTCGGCAGATAAGAACCATTCGGCCCATCCAGTCTGCCCAGTATACTGAATACTATGGATAGCCCCTGGCCCTATCTTATATTAAGGATGGCCTTATGCCTATCCCATGCATGCTTAAACCCCTTCACTGTATTTGCAGCTACCACTTCTGCAGGAAGGCTATTCCATGCATCCACTACTCTCTCAGTAAAGTAATACTTCCTGATATTACTTTTAAACCTTTGCCCCTCTAATTTAAAACTATGTCCTCTTGTAGCAGTTTTTCTTCTTTTAAATATTCTCTCCTCTTTTACCTTGTTGATTCCCTTTATGTATTTAAAAGTTTCTCTCATATCCCCTCTGTCTTTCTTCCAAGCTATACATGTTAAGGTCCTTTAATCTTTCCTGGTAAGTTTTATCCTGCAATCCATGTACCAGTTTAGTAGCTCTTCTCAGAACTCTCTCCAAAGTATCAATATCCTTCTGGAGATATGGTCTCCAGTACTGCGCACAATACTCCAAATGAGGTCTCACTAGTGCTCTGTAGAGCGGCATGAGCACCTCCCTCTTTCTACTAGTAATGCCTCTCCCTATACACCCAAGCAATCTGCTAGCATTTCCTGCTGCCCTATGACATTGTCTGCCTACCTTTAAGTCTTCTGAAATAATGACTCCTAAATCCCTTTCCTCAGATACTGAGGTTATGACTGTATTACTGATTTTATATTCTACTCTTGGGTTTTTTACGCCCCAGGTGCATTATCTTGCACTTATCAACATTAAATTTTAGTTGCCAGATTTTTGACCATTCCTCTAGTTTTCCTAAATCCTTTTCCATTTGGTGTATCCCTCCAGGAACATCAACCCTGTTACAAATCTTTGTGTCATCAGCAAAAAGACCTTACCATCGAGGCCTTCTGCAATTTCGCTGATAAAGATATTAAACAATATGGGTCCCAGAACAGATCCCTGAGGTACCCCACAGGTAACAAGACCATGGTCTGAATATACTCCATTGACTACAACCCTCTGTTGTATGTCCCTCAGCCAGTGCCTAATCCATTCAACAATATGGGAGTCCAAGCCTAAAGACTGCAATTTATTGATAAGCCTTCTATGTGGGACAGTATCAAAAGCCTTACTAAAGTGTAGATAAGCGATGTCTACTGCACCTCCGCCATCTATGATTTTAGTCACGCAATAAAAAAAAATCTATAAGATTAGTTTGACATGATCTTCCTGAAGTAAACCCATGCTGGTTTTCATCTTTCAATCCACGGGATTTTAGATGTTCCACAATCCTATATACTATACTATATACAAGAAGATGTATAACTTATACCAGCTATGCATATATAATTACTGTATATAGAGGAGATACCCAGGTTATATCAGTAATACTCACACAGAGCATGTGTTTTCTATGATGCAGAGCTTGAGATCTGCGTGAACTTTGTAGAAGAATGTACAGAAATGTACAGTACAAGAAATTCCTGGCCAATGGCAAACTTTTGGAGGCTACAAGGAAAGGAGTAAAATATTGAAAGTAGAAGCTAAGTTTGGTGAGTACAACATATCTTACAGATGTTTTGTTTTATTTAGCTGATGCTTTAATATAGATTAATGTTTCCATTCTGTGCATGATAGCATCTGTATATGTATTCTGTATAATGTAGTATCTTGCAGACTGTACTATTGAACTATTGTGCACCACTGTTCCCGGTACGATGTCCTGCTTTTCGGGGTGTGATGTCCTCCTTTTTTGGGTTCTGCAAGTGGCCACCCTATCCCTAGGGCCAGAGCAGTGATAGGAAGGCACATTCTTTCTTCCCTAGGGCACACCATGATGTTTGGGGCTCCTGTCTAAAGGCAGTTGGGGTACCTTTGGTGTTATGGGTGCTGTAGAGTTGCAAGGCAAGAGATGTAAATTCTATGGCCAACATATTGTGTTAGTGTCAATAACTAGGCCAGTTGTAGAAAATGGGAATGGGAGTTGCAGTACACCCAACGGTATCAAAATACAGTTCTAAACCATTCAAAGTCAAATTTCCCAAATAGATGTATAGATGTGATTAAGGATGGGATCTTTCCAAAGTCTCTCTCTCTGTAGAATCTAAGGCTGGCAATATTATTCTTGCAATGATGGCTGTATTTCCCATCTGACTTGTACCAGATTACGATACAGTGGGCCAGACCATGTCCAAGTGTGAAAGGTGCTTTAACAATGCCTCCCTATCAGCTTTAAACAGCCAATACTGACGAACTCCAGTGCTCGCATGCAGATTCTGGACCTTCTTTGTTCTTTTCTTTTGTCTCTGTTTCTTAAGCACTGTAGAGTAGAGGAAATATTCTCTCTGTGGATCTCTCAGGGGTAGTAGTTCTCTGAAGTTCTGGCCTAGTACTCTGAGGAGTGAGCACATTTAGCTTCTCCTCACTTTCTCCACTAGCATGCTACTATCGGAGCTAGTGCCCCGAGCCCCTGAAGAGCTGGAACAGAGAATGTCACGATGTTCTCCCTCAGTCTGTTGTTCCCTGGGGTTGGTGCAGTGGAGGAGAGACACCTTGCGTTCCTTCAGAGGCACTCCCTGTAGCTATGAGCTCCATGCCTGTTTATAGTTTAGGGGTACCCTTGATGTTGGTCGTTGTATGAAGGCATGAAATGGTGCAGGCCAGTGTGTGGTGTTATTGGAATCAGTAACCAGACCAGGTTTAACAAACATACATTTCTGAGTGCAGAATAAGAATTGTAGTACATCTAACAGTAATCTGTACACATTGCAGGATCTTTCCAGGATGACAATATATAGGTTAGCCAATGCTGAAAACTCTAGCCCTCTTTACACACTGTATTGCTGTAAAGTCTCTCTCTATATAGAATTTCAGGCTGGCGACTCAGTAATAGCAAAGTGTCTGTAATTCGGACCATGGCGTAGAGATCAAAATTATATGATTGGCCAAGTCGCTCCTAAAGTGTGTAGGGTGTTTTAGCATGTTTCCCCTCCACTGCAGCAGGGTCTGGAAAGCTTTATGAAGGTTACTATGCTGACTGACTCCTCAATTGGCCATGCCGATTCTCTATCCTGTCTTTCTCCTTTTTGTTCCAAGGAGCTGGCAGACATACAGTACAAGTGGCTCAAGAGATTAGGCATGTAAACCCTCAGAAGAGGAGCACATTGAGTCTGCTTCCTACCAACTGACTGTCTAACTTCATGGGCGCATCACTAAATAGGCAATGTGAGGTGGTGGCCTCAGGTGGCCGCTGTGCTAGGACAGCAGGGGGCAGCAATTCCAGCCCTGTATTCCTGCACAGTCCTACAGACATCTTTGTGACTATTTATTTTGGGATTATTGTACATCATTGTTTTACTGTGGTTTTTGCCGCACTGCAATGTACAATCACCCATTGACATAGATCAACATACGAGAGTATGAAGGGCCTTTCATGATGTCATCATGTCAAATAATCGGAGGTCCTTTAGCCTCCAAAAGATGACAGAGGAGAAGAAGGAGAGAGGGGAACCTGAAGCCTGTAAGTGTTTAACGGGACATGACTCCATGTGCATTCCGTTTCCGTATGTCCGCATGGCTGTTTCGCAAAAAAAAATAGAACATGCCCTATTCTTTTCCATTTTGCAGACAAGGACAGGCATTGTTACGATGGATCTGCCCAAAAAAATAATGCAATATGGATTTTATCTGTGTTTTTTGTGGATCCGTGTTTTTCGGACTTCAAAATACATACCTTCGTGTACATGAGCCAGTGGCGTACCTCCAATAGTACCATCATCTACATAGAATAAATCTGTCTCCTGTTTGACAAACTAAGGCTGGTTCTTTGCGTCGTGGGATCACCCTCTTTATCCTTTGGTACCTCCAATAGAGGCAGACCACACAGCTGCTATGGGGCCCCTGGGGGAAGGGGCCCCGCAGTGTAGGATAGGCCACACCATTAATTACACTTGTATAGCTAGCTACCTGTGAGAATTGAACATGTGACCAGTGCAGGAAGCCAAGCATAGCAGAGCAGCCAAGTCTGAAGGACCTTTGGTGATGTCATCATCATCATGTGATGTCGTAGGAACACAACAACGTAATTCACCGTAGTTCTGAGACTAGCGCTTCATGGACGACAACACCTGATGGATCCCACTGACTATGATGAGATCTGACGGGTTTCCATCTGCCAGGCTACAAAATTGTGTCCAGCATTTATGACCTGAACTGCGAATGAGGCCCCTACCACAGATGTGATCAAAGCCTTTATTGTTCTCTAGCATCAGATTATGATGTTCTGTAGCAGCTGAGGTGTGTATTAGGAGGTTCTATAGCAGTTGAGGTGTGTATTAAGAGGTTCTATAGCACCTGAGGTATTAGGAGGTTCTGCAGCAGCTGAGGTGTGTATTAGGAGGTGCAGCATCAGAGTTGTGTGTTAGTAGGTTCTGCAGCAGCTGATGTGTGTATTAGGAGGTTCTGCAGCAGCTGAGGTGTAATAGGATGTTCTGCAGCAGCAGAGTTGTGTATTAGGAGGTTCTGCTTCAGCTGATGTGTGTATTATAAAGTTCTGCAGCAGCTGATGTGTGTATTAGGAGGTTCTGCAGCAGCAGAGGTGTGTGTTAGTAGGTTCTGCAGCAGCTGATGTGTGTATTAGGAGAATCTGCAGCAGCAGAGGTGTGTATTAGGAGGTTCTGCAGCAGCAGATTTGTGTATTATGAAGCTCTGCAGCAGCTGATGTGTGTATTAGGAGGTTCTGCAGCAGCTGATGTGTGTATTAGCAGGTTCTGCAGCAGTCAGAGAAACATCAGTTGTGACTGGATTAAATCCTTTAGTTTTCAGTGCCTGCACTGTGTAAAATGCCCCTGTCCTGTTCCTCTGCCAGCACGCGTCGCACTGTGACCTGACTGAAAAGTCCGGACCTGACCTGATCCAGGAAGCGTCACCAGCCCAGACTCCAGACCAGCTCCGTGAAGATCTGCCCCAAGCCCTGACTGCGCTCTGCCAGCAGAACGAACAGTAAAGCCTCATTCACACATCCGTGTCCGTGCTCAAATCCGTGAGTGGGTGGCCAGTGATGCATCCGTGAAGCTGTCCGTGAAGGATCCGTGTAGGGTCCGTGTGTCTGTTTTTTGCTGTCCGTGTTGCATCCGTGTTTCACTGACACTGAACAGATGAAAAATAATTTTCAAAGCCTCTCTTCTTAATGATCCGTGAAACACCGATGGCATCCGTGTTTTTCACAGACCCATACACTATAATAGACGTGATGGATCTATGAACATGAACAAAATAGAGCATGCATCCGTGCTGAAAGCACGGACCCATGGACCGTGCTAAAACACTAATGTCTGAATACACACATGAAAAAAAATGGGGACGTGTGCTGTCTGTGGAGAATACGTACAGCACACGTCCGTGAAACACTAACCTGTGAATGAGGCCTCTTTCACACAAACGTTTGATGGGCGTGCCCGTGCTGGGGGCCGCAAATTGCGTTCCGCAATGCACGGGCACCGACCATGGGACAGCCGCATGCAGATCGCGGACCCATTCTCTTGAATGGGGTCCGCGATCCGTCCGTTCCACAAAAAGATAGAACAAGTTCTATCTTTTTGCGGACTGGAAGCACAGAATGGAACCCCAAGAAAGCACTCCATAGTGCTTCGTTCCGTGGTTCTGTTCCGCACCGCATCTCCGGATTTGCGGACCCATTCAAGTGAATGAGTCCGCATCCGTGATGAGGAATGCACATGGCCGGTGCCCCGTGTATTGCGGACCTGCCATATGTGGGCCGCAATACGGCCACGGGCAGCACACGGTTGTGTGCAAGAGTCCTTAGGCTTAAGTCAGCATCGGGGAGGAGGTGAAGCAGAAGCAGGCACAGTCCATGGGGGAAGGATGACACACTGTATAAAAAGTAGCAGCAGCGGGCACAGTTCATTGGGTGAGGCTAGATAATCACTTGCGATCAGATTTTTGTATTTTGTTGCAGCATACCAGCAGAATTCCAGAATCGCCAGATCCAGCATATGCCAAACACTGCTGACACCTGCCAGATCCCGTTCACAATAATGGGGTCAGTCGAGATCTGGCATGCAGCATTATTTTGCCCTTTGTTTTTGCCAGAATCTGCAATGGAGGTTTCTGCTGGAACCTCTGCAGTAGAGATGGCCTTGCGGTTCGCCCGGCGGTTGTTTCGTGGCAAACTTTGCGCGTTCGCGATTCGCCAAACATGCCAACATATGGTAATGTCCACCGGCGCCATATTCTTTTGCATTGTGCCGAACTTTGACCCATGACACATCCATCAGGTGGGACAGGACAGCCAATTAAGACATTTCAGCACATGGACACACCCCCACCGTATAACAGAACCCGATCTAGCAGCGATTTTACATTCTGTGTTTTGCCAGTGTAGGGAGAGGTTGCTTTGTGCAGCAGGGACAGGCTGTTAGGGACACCAAACGCTAGCTAATAGGGCCACAGAAGTCCTTTTAAGGACTAGCATAGGTGTGCTATCGATAGGTTTGATATACTGAGGGGTGTGATATATTTATAATATACTTATTAACATAGAAAGTATATTATAGTGCATTTGTATTGTGCAGCAGTTGGGTGCGGTTCTGCTGCGATACCGCAGCTATATAGAGGGACAAGTGCTATTGGAACAACTATTTGTAATGGGTGTGATATACCTGCTTCCACAAAATACTGATTGAGGGCTGCGATATACCTGTTGCCCCAAATAAACAGGGTGGTTTGATATAACTGTTGTGGCAAAAAAAGAAATTGAGTGGTGTGATATAACTGCTTCCACAAAATAGTGATTAAGGGGTTCAATATACCTGTTTCAAACAAATATTGATTGAGGCCTACGATATACCTGCTTCCACAAAATACTGATTAAGGGGTTTGATATACCAGCTTCCACAAAATACTGATATAGGGCTGCGATATACCTGCTTCCACAAAATACTGAATAAGGGGTTTGATATACCTGCTTCTACCAAATATTGATTGAGGCCTACGAAATTCCTGCTTCCACAAAATACTGATTAAGGGGTTGTCATGCCCTGCTCGGACGGTGTGCGGAGGTCTGTCAGATTGGCAGAACGTGTCTAACCATTTGTTTTGTTTTGTTTTGGAATCATGCTGGATCAGCCTTCCTTCAGGTGCTCTGGGTGGGGTCATTGGCTTAAATTGCCTTCACTCCCAGAGGGCCGCGCGGGTTATAGAATTCTGTCTGGCCTTGGATTCAAGGAAGGAAGGATTGTCTGTTCCAACTCAGATAAGTTTGGTTTCTGTTTTTGTCATTTGCGGTCTAGGCTGTTTGTGTGTCTTCTGCCCCTTCTCCCCTTTCACCATCTCAGGGACTCCAGGGTGTTTGCAGTCCAGGCACGAGGACACATTATTCCTACCATCTAGGTCTGAATGTGGGCTTAGCAGCGTAGGGACAGAAGTCAGGGATATGCTAGGAGGTGACCATTCCCCAGCATCTCGCCTAGACACTTGTTTATTTGGTTGTCTGTATATATGAGATCCTGTCCGCCGTGACAGTGGTTTGATATACATGTTTCCACCAAATATTGACTGAGGCCTGCAATATACTTGCTTCCTCAAAATACTGATTAAAGGGATTGATATACCTGCTTCCACTAAATATTGATTGAGGCCTGCGAGATACCTGCTTCCACAAAATACTGATTAAGGGGTTTGATATACCTACTTCCACATAATACTGATTGAGGACTGCAATATACCTGCTTCCACAAAATACTGATTAAGGGGATTGATATACCTGCTTCCACAAAATACTAATTGAGGGCTGCGATATACCTGCTTCCACAAAATACTGATTAAGGGGTTTGATATACCTGCTTCCACCAAATATTGACTGAGGCCTGCGATATACCTGCTTCCACAAAATACTGATTAGGGGTTTGATATACCTGCTTCCACAAAATACTGGCTGCGTGTAAATCAAGCAATGCGCCGCACAGACCTTTCACTTACCAGTAGGAGGAGCGCCCGGCCGGTCACAGACATAGCAGGTAAGTATAATGCTTCTAAAAATTGCTAAGTAACCATGGCAACAAGGACTGCAGTAGCGTCCTGGTTGCCATGGTTACCGATCGGAGCCCCAGCGATTAAACTGGGATTCCGATCGGAACTCTCCGCTGCCACCAATGATGGGGGAAGGTGATTTTAATTAGGGAGGGGGAGGGGAGGCCGCACTAGCCACGAATGAATATAATACTGGGGAGGGAGGGAGGGGGGCTGCACTGGCCACCAATGAGTTAAATACAGGGGAGAGAGGGAGGGAGGGGGGCCACACTGGCCACCAATGAGTTGAATACAGGGGAGGGGGGTCTGCCCTCTCCTGCCTGGCAGCACCTGATCTCTTAGAGGGGGCTATGATACGCACAATTAACCCTTCAGGTGCGGCACCTGAGGGGTTAATTGTGCGGATCACAGCCCCCTGTAAGAGATCGGGTGCTACCAGGCAGCAGGGGGCAGTCATGTACAAAGTTCTTAGTATATTCTAACTTGAAGCATCCCCATCACTATGGGAACGCCTCTACTGGGAGTGCAGAATTATTAGGCAAGTTGTATTTTTGAGGATAAATTTTATTATTGAACAACAACCATGTTCTCAATGAACCCAAAAAACTCATTAATATCAAAGCTGAATATTTTTGGAAGTAGTTTTTAGTTTGTTTTTAGTTTTAGCTATTTTAGGGGGATATCTGTGTGTGCAGGTGACTATTACTGTGCATAATTATTAGGCAACTTAACAAAAAACAAATATATACCCATTTCAATTATTTATTTTTACCAGTGAAACCAATATAACATCTCAACATTCACAAATATACATTTCTGACATTCAAAAACAAAACAAAAACAAATCAGTGACCAATATAGCCACCTTTCTTTGCAAGGACACTCAAAAGCCTGCCATCCATGGATTCTGTCAGTGTTTTGATCTGTTCACCATCAACATTGCGTGCAGCAGCAACCACAGCCTCCCAGACACTGTTCAGAGAGGTGTACTGTTTTCCCTCCTTGTAAATCTCACATTTGATGATGGACCACAGGTTCTCAATGGGGTTCAGATCAGGTGAACAAGGAGGCCATGTCATTAGATTTTCTTCTTTTATACCCTTTCTTGCCAGCCACGCTGTGGAGTACTTGGACGCGTGTGATGGAGCATTGTCCTGCATGAAAATCATGTTTTTCTTGAAGGATGCAGACTTCTTCCTGTACCACTGCTTGAAGAAGGTGTCTTCCAGAAACTGGCAGTAGGACTGGGAGTTGAGCTTGACTCCATCCTCAACCCGAAAAGGCCCCACAAGCTCATCTTTGATGATACCAGCCCAAACCAGTACTCCACCTCCACCTTACTGGCGTCTGAGTCGGACTGGAGCTCTCTGCCCTTTACCAATCCAGCCACGGGCCCATCCATCTGGCCCATCAAGACTCACTCTCATTTCATCAGTCCATAAAACCTTAGAAAAATCAGTCTTGAGATATTTCTTGGCCCAGTCTTGACGTTTCAGCTTGTGTGTCTTGTTCAGTGGTGGTCGTCTTTCAGCCTTTCTTACCTTGGCCATGTCTCTGAGTATTGCACACCTTGTGCTTTTGGGCACTCCAGTGATGTTGCAGCTCTGAAATATGGCCAAACTGGTGGCAAGTGGCATCTTGGCAGCTGCACGCTTGACTTTTCTCAGTTCATGGGCAGTTATTTTGCGCCTTGGTTTTTCCACACGCTTCTTGCGACCCTGTTGACTATTTTGAATGAAACGCTTGATTGTTCGATGATCACGCTTCAGAAGCTTTGCAATTTTAAGAGTGCTGCATCCCTCTGCAAGATATCTCACTATTTTTGACTTTTCTGAGCCTGTCAAGTCCTTCTTTTGACCCATTTTGCCTAAGGAAAGGAAGTTGCCTAATAATTATGCACACCTGATATAGGGTGTTGATGTCATTAGACCACACCCCTTCTCATTACAGAGATGCACATCACCTAATATGCTTAATTGGTAGTAGGCTTTCGAGCCTATACAGCTTGGAGTAAGACAACATGCATAAAGAGGATGATGTGGTCAAAATACTCATTTGCCTAATAATTCTGCACGCAGTGTATGTTAGAATATACTGTCGGATATGAGTTTTGACGATCTAACTCAAATCCGATGGTATATTTTAACATAGAGGCGTTCCCATGGGGACGCTTCAAGTTAAAATATACCATCGGATTGGAGAAAACTCTGATCCTATGGTATATTAACTCCTGACTTTACATTGAAAGTCAATGGGGGACGGATCCGTTTGCAATTGCACCATATTGTGTCAACGTCAAACGGATCCGTCCCCTTTGACTTGCATTGTAAGTCAGGACGGATCCGTTTGGCTCCGCACGGAAAATGACTTTTTTTTTTCATGTCCGTGGATCTTCCAAAAATCAAGGAAGACCCACGGACGAAAAAACGGTCACGGATCACGGAACAACGGAAATCCGTTTTGCAGACCGCAAAAAAAAACGTCCGTGTGCATGAGGCCTTACACTGTGCCACGTGTCCTACCTCCACTAAGGGCATTGTCTAGGTGAACCCCTCGTTCTTCACAGTACCCCTGATGGTGGGGATAGACTATCCTGAGGGTAACACCAGGTTTCTACCTCTTAATGAGGATAGGCACACGAGGCAGCTGGTCCAGACGGATCAGGAGTTACCAGAGGTACAGACATAGTCAGCAGGCCGTGTCGTAAACCAGGCGCAACAGTGCAGGACCGAAGGATGAGGCAGAGGCGAAGTCAAACAAACAATAGGTCTGAGCAGGCGGCACAGGTACAGGTCAGGCAATCTGGGGTCGGCAACAGGAGAGTAAAGGCAAGCAGGCAGGGATCAAACAGGTAGGAGACTAGGACCTTGACTCTCAGGCGTATGGGAAGGGGGCTGACCCACTTATAAATGTACAGGAGGGCTAGGATTGGTCAGCGAGGTCACATGATCTAACCCATAAAGCACAGGAAGTGATGTGCGCAGGCCCTTAAGGAAGTGATGCAGAGAGCAAGCATGCTGTGCTCAGGGCTGGAAGGAAACTGTGGAGCAGATTCCAGAACAAACAATACCTACAAGGACAGAGCTCATGACTGCAGCCCCTGTTACACATTGTGCCTACTGACATCATTGCGCTAAGTAATGTGAGAAACACATTTTGTAGGCATTTTCTGGGTAATCTTTAAAGATCTTAAATGTAAAATCCCCCCTCCCCCCATTAACCTCACATTCCTAATAGAATAGTTAAAAAAGGTTTTTCCAAATCAGACAGTTCCTCTAAAATTCAAGAATTAATTTGCTTTAATTAGAAAAAAATAACTTTGAAGCTTCTATTCATGCTCATTGTTTTGTAGAATACACACATAGAGGGGGTGTATCATGATGGAACTTTCTGAAGTCAGTTTTGTTTTGTCTCAGGGATGACAAAAGATGCAGAAAAATTATCAGTAGTTGCACAATCTTTAATAAATCTGGTGCAAAGGGGTCCAACACCCGGGATACACACCAATCAGCTGATTAAGAAGGCAGTGGAGCTCGCATTAGAACTGTGGCCTTCCCACTTTCTCCCACAGGCCAACTACGTCATATGGCCTGGGCGCAGCTCAGCCCCATTGAAGTGAATGATGGCGATCAGATGCTGATGGATAGAACATCAGTAAGAAAAAGGCGGACAACCCCTCTGAGGGTAAGTTTATATGACAACATGGGTCACACGTCATGTGTCACAGCCAGTATAGCAGAGTAGTGGTGATCCCACTCATTTCCAAGGGATCACCGCAACTCCGAGACATATTTCACATGACCAGTGTCACCGTGTAGCCGTACCCTAAACCATAAACTTCTCTCGAAATGCTTAGGTGAATATGATATATCTTTATGAATGGCACCTAAATGGTGTGTGGAGTCTTATAGGCCAGACAACACTTCTCTGGAATTCTGGGAAGATGGTATGAAAATTAGCTCTTAGCAAACTCTGCCTCTAATGCCATCAGATGTAAGCCAGCTATACTAAAAGTCAATGTTCAATCGTTTAAACAGGCCTTGAGACATGACTTGGATAATAATTATGTCAGCATCTCATCTGCAGAAGGCTGTTTCAGGGTGATTTTGGGAATATGATATCAGGCAACGCTCCTTTGGAATTCTGGGAAGAGGGTATGTGTCACGAGGGTGTCAAGAGCCACGCCTGACTCCGTTATACCCGGGGTCAGGAAGTCGCAGCGGGTGGCTGCGCGCTCTATGTATAAAGATAGTGCTGTTCCTTAATGGTAGCTTTCTGGGTTTGCCTTGCAACCCTTTTTGGCTCACTCAGGGATCCGTAGCTCCTTCTCTTTAGCTGTTTCTTGTCCAGCACTCCCAACCTCCTTATATTCCCCTCTTCCACTTCTCTGGTTGCCAGATATAGAGCTTCCTGCCTGGACTTCTATACTGACCCACTGGAGCTGTGTAGCTGTGTTCCCTGGTTGTTGTTCCAGAACGTCACCCTACGGATCCCTGTTGGGCCTTGGTGGTCTGCTGTTGTCGCCCACCTGGGATTATATGTTTGTCTGTATTGTCTGTCCTCTCCTTGGTGTTTTCCTTTTAGTGTCAGTGGTGCGGACTAGTGATCCCACCGCCCCGTTCACTACATAGGGCTCATCTTAGGGAAAGCCAGGGTTTAGGCACGTGATCGGCGTACGGGTGAGGAACCCGTCTAGGGACGTCAGGGCAGTCAGGTGCCAGCCTCAAGGTGAGTCAGGGGTCACCACCTTTCCCTCTCCCTTTCCCATTTCCCTCCCTTTGCGTGACGCCGGTCATTACAGTATGCAAATGAGGAGCAATTACTCCCAAACAGCTATCTGCAGATAAGATGCCGGCTTAATTATTATCTAAGTTGTGTCTCAAGACCTGTTTAAAAAGTCAAACATTGACTTATAGAATGGCTAACTTATAATATCTGGTGTAATTAGAGGCTAAGCTTGCTAAGAGCTCATTTGCATACTCTTTTCCTAGAAATGCTGCTCCACTTTCCTACGTCCTCCCCCACTGGAGTGATTTATTTATTTTTTTACTTTATTGCAAATAAAAATAAAAGTTGTAATGATCTGAAATGAATCTAATTACCATACCTAACCACACACACACACTTTTAAACCACTTTCATACATGGTGAAAGTGGTGTGAAACAGCAAAAAGTTGCACATTTTGGCTCAAGTGCTTCATACATATGAGCACCATCTTCTTGTGGAGTGAGTGAGCTAAAGGAAATGCCTCTGTTTCTGCATTTGACCTAAATTTATTCATTTGGCCTGCAACTCACAACATGAACTTTGAAGAAATTCTCTAATGTAAACACAACAAGACACAGATAGCAAACACTGACTGTTTCCAAGTGCCCTAGATACTCATATTGAAAATATTAGCAGCAGCAGGCAACACTAGAATAGAAAATACATTTTACTTACCCAGTAGAAACAATGATTAACTGAAAGGGCAGATATTTCATAGATGTACTTAAGACAAACAGTATGTGTTTGAGAAGCTTGTGTCCTGTACAATAGCTTTACAAGTTCCAGCAACACATGTCATATGCAGTAAAAATCCTTAAAATTCTAATTTAGTTTCCAGGGGCGTAGTTAAAGGCTCATGGGCCCTGGTGCAAGAATTTAGCTTGGTCCCCCCTTCCCTCAGTGGCAAGGGGCACATAGCCTTCCTGCTACCTGAGGCAAAAATCGAAACAGCAGCCCCTCATGCCAAATTCGTGACCTAACCCCTTCCCTCCAGCCAAAAGTGTAACTTGAAGATTCTGGGTCCTGGTGCAAAATCTATGACAGAGCCCTCCCAGAATGCACTTTCTATAATACTGATGTCTTCTTCTATGGCATAAGGTCTTTGGGACCCCTCAGGCTCCTGGGACCAATAGTGACTGCTTCTTCTGCACCCCCTATAGCTACGCCCCTGCTTTCAATATGTCATGGCTTGTAGCGGGATTCAAATTTTTAGCAGGATCCCTATTTGGAATGTAGAATATCTGTGTTGCGTGCCGTGGCAAATTATTCCTACACTAAATATGAAATAAACCAAAGTGAGGTTAACCTCTGCTATACAGGTTTGCACTGCAAGATATTACAGCTTATAGTATGACCTAAAAACCGGTAAGTGAATGCTAGAAATGGTGTCAAAAACAAGAATGTTACCACCCATCATCTTACTGCAGACTAGTGAGTCCCATACTGATCAGAACCAGTCAGAGCAGAATGAGTAATGTACAGTTGTTGTTTTCTCTGATTTAAGTTGGACTTTTTTTTCTTGTCCATACAGCCCACACCACCATGACAACTTCTTTGCCATAACCTGCCCATAGAGTTTGAGACCCAGATGTGGATCCTCGTGTTTGTAGCAGATCATCCAATCTATCCCAAGACGCCCAACACACTGTGTCCATGAATATAAAGAAGGGGAGAGAAAGATAAGCTCATCCCACATGCAGAAACTTTAGATGTCATGAAAATAATGGCATATAAAAATTTGCTGCAAACTTTACTGTACATATATACATGATTGCTTTCTGAAGACTGCACATTAGACTTTAGTCATTGCATCTTTATATTCAAATTTCATACATTTCAGAGTTTTACTAATTTCCCATCCACAGTTTAGAGGAAAAATGTCCGATGGTTGGAGTCTGACCGCTAGGACAGGGGTCCATTTTCTTCATTTGGGGTCAGACAAATGTCTATCAGACACTTATACCCCCTGGATAGGGCATAATTTGTTGTCATAGTACAACCCCTTTAAGTACACAAAGGTATTTTTTACAAATAAAAAACTTTTAAATGATGTCCGCATCCGATTTATATTTATCTCCTCCTTGCCATTCCGCTCCTACACGCTGGCTCATGTCTATCCATCTTCCGGTCCCCGACTTGATTACTTCTGGCCGGGCATGGTGACTTGACTTCAGCTGACTGAATGACTTTACCTGTGACGTGTCCATAAGTAACATTTCATTGTTAAAACCGGTCATTGACTGCAGCGGAGCAGGTGATCATGCCCACACCCGGCTGAAAGTAAGCAAGTCCAGAACCAGAAAATGGATACCCAGGAGCCAGCACATAGAACTAAAGCGAAGGGGAACAGGTAAGTACACCGTATATCTTTCAATAGTGGGGGCAGGGTGCAGGCATCACATAAAAGTTACAGTAGGTATTCCTGAAAATCCACAATGCAACATACAATAAATATACACTGCTCAAAAAAATAAAGGGAACACAAAAATAACACATCCTAGATCTGAATTAATTAAATATTCTTCTGAAATACTTTGTTCTTTACATAGTTGAATGTGCTGACAACAAAATCACACAAAAATGTAAAAATGGAAATCAAATTTTTTAACCCATGGAGATCTGGATTTGGAGTCACACTCAAAATTAAAGTGGAAAAACACACTACAGGCTGATCCAACTTTGATGTAATGTCCTTAAAACAAGTCAAAATGAGGCTCAGTAGTGTGTGTGGCCTCCACGTGCCTGTATGACCTCCCTACAACGCCTGTGCATGCTCCTGATGAGGTGGCGGACGGTCTCCTGAGGGATCTCCTCCCAGACCAGGACTACAGCATCTGCCAACTCCTGGACAGTCTGTGGTGCAACGTGACGTTGGTGGATAGAGCGAGAAATGATGTCCCAGATGTGCTCAATTGGATTCAGGTCTGGGGAACGGGCGGGCCAGTCCATAGCATCAATGCCTTCGTCTTGCAGGAACTGCTGACACACTCCAGCCACATGAGGTCTAGCATTGTCTAGCATTAGGAGGAACCCAGGGCCAACCGCACCAGCATATGGTCTCACAAGGGGTCTGAAGATCTCATCTCGGTACCTAATGGCAGTCAGGCTACCTCTGGCGAGCACATGGAGGGCTGTGCGGCCCTCCAAAGAAATGCCACCCCACACCATTACTGACCCAATGCCAAACCGGTCATGCTGGAGGATGTTGCAGGCAGCAGAACGTTCTCCACTGCGTCTCCAGACTCTGTCACGTCTGTCACATGTGCTCAGTGTGAACCTGCTTTCATCTGTGAAGAGCACAAGGCGCCAGTGGCAAATTTGCCAATCTTGGTGTTCTCTGACAAATGCCAAACGTCCTGCACGGTGTGGGGCTGTAAGCACAACCCCCACCTGTGGACGTCGGGCCCTCATATCACCCTCATGGAGTCTGTTTCTGACCGTTTGAGCAGACACATGCACATTTGTGGCCTGCTCAAGGTCATTTTGCAGGGCTCTGGCAGTGCTCCTCCTGTTCCTCCTTGGACAAAGGCGGAGGTAGCGGTCCTGCTGCTGGGTTGTTGCCCTCCTACGGCCTCCTCCACGTCTTCTGATGTACTGGCCTGTCTCCTGGTAGCGCCCCCATGCTCTCGAAACTACGCTGACAGACACAGCAAACCTTCTTGCCACAGCTCGCATTGATGTGCCATCCTGGATAAGCTGCACTACCTGAGCCACTTGTGTGGGTTGTAGACTCCGTCTCATGCTACCACTAGAGTGAAAGCACTGCCAGCATTCAAAAGTGACCAAAACATCAGCCAGGAAGCATAGGAACTGAGAAGTGGTCAGGTCACCACCTGCAGAACCACTCCTTTATTGGGGGTGTCTTGCTAATTGCCTATAATTTCCACCTGTTGTCTATCCCATTTGCACAACAGCATGTGAAATTGATTGTCACTCAGTGTTGCTTCCTAAGTGGACAGTTTGATTTCACAGAAGTGTTATTGACTTGGAGTTACATTGTGTTGTTTAAGTGTTCCCTTTATTTTTTTGAGCAGTGTATATACAACAAATCGCCTATCAGTCCCCAATAGGATTTCCCTGATTTAAGGATAATGCTACAGGCATTCCAGGCCTTAATTTCCATAGTTCAGTGTTTCTTGCAGCTGGTCAAACTTTATCTTGGTGCATCCGAAAAACAACAAAACACATATGCATGAATAATAAATTTTATTGAATAGTCACATAAAGGACAACAACATAGACAATAATGGGTAAAAATGATGAACAAGTAGCAGTACACTGCGTGCAGAATTATTAGGCAAATGAGTATTTTGACCACATCATCCTCTTTATGCATGTTGTCTTACTCCAAGCTGTATAGGCTCGAAAGCCTACTACCAATTAAGCATATTAGGTGATGTGCATCTCTGTAATGAGAAGGGGTGTGGTCTAATGACATCAACACCCTATATTAGGTGTGCATAATTATTAGGCAACTTCCTTTCCTTTGGCAAAATGGGTCAAAAGAAGGACTTGACCAGCTCAGAAAAGTCAAAAATAGTGAGATATCTTGCAGAGGGATGCAGCACTCTTAAAATTGCAAAGCTTCTGAAGCGTGATCATCGAACAATCAAGCGTTTCATTCAAAATGGTCAACAGGGTCGCAAGAAGCGTGTGGAAAAACCAAGGCGCAAAATAACTGCCCATGAACTGAGAAAAGTCAAGCGTGCAGCTGCCAAGATGCCACTTGCCACCAGTTTGGCCATATTTCAGAGCTGCAACATCACTGGAGTGCCCAAAAGCACAAGGTGTGCAATACTCAGAGACATGGCCAAGGTAAGAAAGGCTGAAAGACGACCACCACTGAACAAGACACACAAGCTGAAACGTCAAGACTGGGTCAAGAAATATCTCAAGACTGATTTTTCTAAGGTTTTATGGACTGATGAAATGAGAGTGAGTCTTGATGGGCCAGATGGATGGGCCCGTGGCTGGATTGGTAAAGGGCAGAGAGCTCCAGTCCGACTCAGACGCCAGCAAGGTGGAGGTGGAGTACTGGTTTGGGCTGGTATCATCAAAGATGAGCTTGTGGGGCCTTTTCGGGTTGAAGATGGAGTCAAGCTCAACTCCCAGTCCTACTGCCAGTTTCTGGAAGACACCTTCTTCAAGCAGTGGTACAGGAAGAAGTCTGCATCCTTCAAGAAAAACATGATTTTCATGCAGGACAATGCTCCGTCACACGCGTCCAAATACTCCACAGCGTGGCTGGCAAGAAAGGGTATAAAAGAAGAAAATCTAATGACATTGCCTCCTTGTTCACCTGATCTGAACCCCATTGAGATCCTGTGGTCCATCATCAAATGTGAGATTTACAAGGAGGGAAAACAGTACACCTCTCTGAACAGTGTCTGGGAGGCTGTGGTTGCTGCTGCACGCAATGTTGATGGTGAACAGATCAAAACACTGCCAGAATCCATGGATGGCAGGCTTTTGAGTGTCCTTGCAAAGAAAGGTGGCTATATTGGTCACTGATTTGTTTTTGTTTTGTTTTTGAATTTCAGAAATGTATATTTGTGAATGTTGAGATGTTATATTGG
This sequence comes from Bufo bufo, assembly GCF_905171765.1. Taxonomy (NCBI): domain Eukaryota; kingdom Metazoa; phylum Chordata; class Amphibia; order Anura; family Bufonidae; genus Bufo; species Bufo bufo. Next base: position 50,701,255 of record NC_053391.1, read on the forward strand.
TTTCACTGGTAAAAATAAATAATTGAAATGGGTATATATTTGTTTTTTGTTAAGTTGCCTAATAATTATGCACAGTAATAGTCACCTGCACACACAGATATCCCCCTAAAATAGCTAAAACTAAAAACAAACTAAAAACTACTTCCAAAAATATTCAGCTTTGATATTAATGAGTTTTTTGGGTTCATTGAGAACATGGTTGTTGTTCAATAATAAAATTAATCCTCAAAAATACAACTTGCCTAATAATTCTGCACTCCCTGTAATGTAGTGGCACTGTGGACCAGCGCGTCACCAAGGTCCCAGATAATGAGTCTATCCCAAAAGCGTACGTCAACTGTTGGTCCGAGTAAGCCTAATGGCGAATGTCTGAGAAAATAATCTCATAACGCCCCTTTTGAGGAAGCTGTGCGAAACGCGCGTCAGGGGTGCGCTCACCCAGGTCTCCAGGTTGGTTCCCCTTACATTTTTCTATAATTGTTACTATTATGCATGTTGCCATGCTGGCTGTACGTTTGGGTGTTGGGTGCATGTTGCAATTACATTAGCTACTGTGTGTGAATAACTCTATCCACACACTGCACCCATCCACACCCACAACTGGGCCAGCACTGTGTCATTTATATTATTAGTGAGCTTACGCCATTCTGTGGTCCGGTTATGAGATTATTTTCTCAGACATTCGCCATTAGGCTTACTCGGACCAACAGTTGACGTACGCTTTTGGGATAGACTCATTATCTGGGACCTTGGTGACGCGCTGGTCCACAGTGCCACTACATTACTGCTACTTGTTCATCATTTTTACCCATTATTGTCTATGTTGTTGTCCTTTATGTGACTATTCAATAAAATTTATTATTCATGCATATGTGTTTTGTTGTTTTTCGGATGCATTGAGTTAATTCTCACATATGATTTTCTCATTGTTTGAGAAATTAGTTTCGGGTCTACTAAACTTTATCTTGGGTAACAATCCCCTTGATCCTCAGTGTTTGCAGGGGCTAATGCAGGGGACAGAAAGTAGGCTCCACGTTTGCCCTTCAGCACTAACTCCGCTCTTTCCAGCTTCCACTTCTCCCAGAACAGACCCAGCTTTTCTTGCCTGACCCTTCATCAGCCTTGTCAGCCATCTCATCTGCAGGAGACAGGCTCCTTCTCCCTCTCCAGCAGCCACCCGGAGCCACAGGCTACCCATCAGCTTCAGGCAACTTCCATCACAATTTTCAGGGGAAGGAAACTCCATCTACTGCACCACTCCTGGAATGCATATGTGTGTGGGAGATTTCCTCACTATTCGCCTTTGCTGTTATGTACTTACTTTACTTGTAACAGCAGCTACAGCAAGTGTTGAGGTAGGACAAGGTCATGCAGCTTGTGCTGCACGTCTAACCAATATGGCACCCATCTGGTGTTTACATGGGGCACATTCCCACCTGCTAGCAAGGCTTCTTCTCACATCAAAGAGGGTGCACAATGGATGATGTTCTTTTTCTACTTTGTCCCAACTTAGACCTCCCTGAATATAACACTTCCACACACTGTGCACCCTGAAAAAAAAGTTCAACATATTATGCTCTCCTGCCTATAACAATGGCTTAAGATGTGTTCTCTGAATAGTAGTGCCACACATACATGATAATATAAAAAAATCTATGTGCTGTACCCCATGAAAATAATAGCATCATACACTGCACCCCCACTCCTCCCCCAAATTTATCAATTCAAAAAGCTGTGAAAATAATAGCACCATACACTGTCACCCGCAAATACCTCTAAACATTATTCCCCCTAAAAACAGTCACACTGTGCCCCCTGAGATAAATAATTTTATACACATAAATAAAGAGGTGTGTGGCAGTGACTTTCTCCCCTCTCCCCAACAAAATTGTACACGCATGCACACTTTGCCAGCTGCTTGGGGAGCTTGGACACGGTTACTGTGTATGGGCACTAGAGGTGAATAAAGCGATTTGTGAGAATCAAAATTCGACCCAAATATTTAAAAAAGAATTTTATTAGGTAGAATCAAAATTCTTTGAGATTTGATTGGGTAGAATCAAGAGTGAGATAGGGGTGGTTATTACTCTTTATGGAGACCACTTAGTAAGCATGAGGAATCTCTTTCTAGGTTTCTAGGAATAGGTATGCAAGTCAGTCATTTTCTAAAAGGAAAACTAATGATTGACCCTTTAAACAGGCCTTGAAGAATAACTTGGATCTAATCTACAGAGAGCTGTTTTGGGGCAATTGACCCTTCGTTAGTGCATAGCAAAGAGAACTAGCTTAGCTAGGTGAGAACTGGTTTAGCCTCTGTCTGGATCCGGGGGGTACTATTGCTTCTTATGGAGAGCACCTAGTAGGTATGAGGAGTATTATTGGCCAGACAATGATCTTTTGGGTTTCTGAAAAAGAAAAAAAATGCAAATTAGCTTTCTTTCCTTCCTTAGCTTATAAGACTTCTCTCACTCACTAGTGTCTCTCTCTCTCTCTCTCTCTCTCTCTCTCTCTCTCAATTTCTTTGCTCACTCATGCTTAATGGGCACCTTTAGTCTTTGTTGGTATCTTATTAGCAATATGAGCAGCACATGTGCTTCCCAACATCATGTTCTTTGGTTTCATCCTGTCTAACAGGTTTATTTATTATGGTGATGGAACAAGGTGTCTAGATCAGGAACAATTCATAAGCATACAAAAATTTTTATTGTAGAATTTAATAATAAAAATATTCACTGCCCAGGTACCAGAATAACATATTATCCTGAATTCAGCAGAAAACCTCAAAGCTTCTGAATCCAATAGTGAATCAGAATTCAATACTGAATCCGAGTATGTGGGCAGTGTAGCTGGCATTCTGAGGCATTTTGGCTATGAGAGACTTGTACCTGGCACAGTGGGCTCTTTCATTTTTTCATTTTTCAAGAAGGAGGTTATTGTGTGTGTGATGGGGACATTTTGACTGGAAAGAGTGAATCTTCCAGAAGGTCAACCAAAGGTCAACCTAAGAGGAGAAACTTACAGAAGGTCAACCATCACTGTAGCATTTCACTTATCTGGGCTTTATGACAGAGTGGCCAGAAAGAAGCCTCTCCTCAGTAAAAGACACTTGAAAATCCACCTGGAGTTTGCAAAAAGCAAGCACCTAAAAGACTGTAAGAAACAAGATTTTCTGGTTTAATTAAACCAAAACTCTACTTTTTGGCCTCAATTCTAAGCATCATGTTTGGAGGAAACCAAAAACTGCTTATTACCTGCCCAATACCATCCCTATAGTGAAGCATGGTGGCAGCATCATGCTGTGGTGGTGGTGGTGGTGGGGGTTCATCGACTGGGACATCGAAACTGTGGGTTGAGGGAAATGTGAATGGAGCAAAATACTGAGCTGAATGTTCACCCTCCAACAATTACTCTAAGCACAAAGCCAAGATAACAAAGGAGTGGCTTAGGGGCAACTCTGCAAATGTCCTTGAGTGGCCCAGGCAGAGCCCAGACTTGATCCCAATTGAACATCTCTGTAGAGACCTGGAAATGGCTGTCCACAGACGGTCCCCATCCAACTTGGCAGAGCTTGAGAAGATCGCCAGAGAAGAAGGGCAGAAGTTCCCCAAATCCAAGTGTGCAAACCTTGTGGCATCATGCCCAAGAACACTGGAAGCTGTAATCGCTGCCAAAGGTGATTCAACTAAGTTCTGAGTAAAGGGGCTGAATACATGTCAACGCAAGATTTTAGTTTTTCCTTTTCAATAAATTAGCAAAGATTTCAACATTCTGTTATAACTTTTGCGCTCTGAAGTAGAGAGTGCAGAATGATGGGGAAAAACTTTTTATTTTTGCACTAGGTCGCAACATAAAATCTTAAAACAAGTTAAAAAGGTTTGAAGACTATCCAAATGCAATATATCTATTATATCTATCTATCTGTCTATCTATCTAATATCTATCTAGGAGCAGACTGGGAACTTAACGTGGCCCTGCGAAAAACTAAAAGTGGTCCCAATTTGACCGAAGGTGGGCCAACTCAAGTAGGCAGGGTCAGCAATACCTTAGTGCTGCACAAAGTATCAACCCAGCAGAACCAAATGCCACTGTGTAGCACAACATACTGTCACAACAGAACCAAATACTGTACCACAGTGTAACACAATACACTGTACCAACAGAACCAAATACCACAGTATAGCACAATATACAGCCCCAGGAGAACCAAATACCAAAGCGTGGCATAATAAACTACCCCAGTGGAACTAATATACCATATGGACTAACTAATATAACTGAGATATGGAAGAAGGGGCTGAGGAGATTATATGCAGGCAATAGCATTGAGACAAATCTACCTTCAGCATGCCTTCAGGTCTTTCAACACTACCAAGCATGCAGGAGAATGCAGCATGACATACTTGTTACATCCAATAACTTCTCCTCTACTGTAGACATTTTCTTTCCTCATCTTCTCCATTTGGACCAGACTGCCATAATGACTTCTTTCTGGTTATGTTTCGTCTCTGCAGACTTTGCCATGCAAATATTTTAGATTCCTGACTTTTCCATCAACCTACCCATCTTGGTGCCTGGACACTATCATTCTTCTGTCACCCCCCCCCCCCCCCATACTGTGCCTGCTGTGCTTCCCAATATCCCAAAGGTGAATGGCAGTGCTAGAAGTCAGTATTCTTCGATCTTGCCATCTTGAGGATGCCAATACAATTGAATCTAGGAGGTCAAATGCAACCACAGGCAAGGTATGTAGGTACATATCTTATGATCCCAGTGTTAATTAATGCTGGGGGTGCCAGATAGGGTTGAGCACCCCCAGTTTGTACCGAACTTTAGGATTTTTGTACCCCGGACCCGAACCCGAACATTTCAGTAAAAGTTTGGGTTAGAGTTTGGTGTTCGGCGCTTTCTTGGCACTTTTTGAAAGGCTGCAGAGCAGCCAATCAACAAGCGGTTAACTGTCTGACCTTAGAAGCCATCATAGCCATGCCTACTAATGGCATGGCTGTGATTGGCCAGTGTAGCATGTGACCCAGCCTTTATATAATCTGGAGTCACGTAGCGCTGCACGTCACTCTGCTGTGCTTAGTGTAGGGAGAGGATGCTGCTGGTGATTTCAGGGAGAGAATAGGACTGAATCTTTGCTCAAAATCTTCATGAATCTAACTCAGCGATCTACATACATTGGCCCAGATTCAAGAAGCACTTGCGCGGGAACAAGTGTGATTTGCGCCGCGCAAGTACTGATTTGCTCCTATGCAAATTTGCGGCTGATTCTGTAAACCAGTTAAGCCTGAAATGCGGCCATTTTCCCGCGCACACAGCCTAGCTGTTCCTGCGCAATTTTCGTGCAATTTTGCGCGGGGTGTAAGTTGCGCCTTCATGGAATTCCCTCAGTGAATATGCAAATTAGGTACTGCCGATGATTCAGAAACATGCGCGTGTGATGCGCATCTTGCGCTGGAAGCGTGCAAGCTTTTTTCCCTGGGCAAACTTGCTCCTGTTAAAAGCAGGGGCAAGTTAGCAAAAGATGGCCAAATGTCATCTGAAGGAGCGCGCAACTTCAGCAGCACCTAGACAGACGATCTGAACAAGCAGAGCACCCACATTTTCGGGACCTCACATCTGTGCACCAACATGCCAGGGGCAGCTATGGTTCTTGATATTCTATTGACTGAGCCGACTCGTAGGAGGGCACGGGAGAGGATTTACAGAGGGCGCTACAACCTTTTTCAGATGACTGATACTGAGGTGTATCGCATGTTTCGCTTTAGCCCTGAAGTCATCCTTGAGTTGGTAACAATCCTGCAGGATGACATCAGCAGCCCGACCCATCGGGGACAGGCAGTGCAGCCACTGGTGAAGGTAGTGGCAACCCTTCATTTTTTGGCAACTGGCTCATTTCAGCGCACAGGTGGAGTGGTGGCGGGGATGTCCCAATCCAGCATGAGCAGGTGTGTGCACCAAGTGATCCCTGCAATACTCAGACGAATGGGCACACAATTTATCAAACCAACCACAGCTGACGTGCGGCAGAAGGCAATCAGTGATTTTTATTTATTAGCCAGATTTCCACGCACTGTGGGTGCAATAGATGGTACCCATGTGGCACTACGCCCCCCCCGGCACCTCGAGCATATCTACTGCAACAGGAAACATTGGCATTCGATAAATGTGCAGATGATTGTGGATGCACATGGCCTCATATGGCATGTCTGTGCCAAACACCCAGGGTCAAGCCATGACAGTTTTATTTACCGACACAGCCCCATCCCAACCGAGTTTGACCAGAACATGTATGGAGACAGCTGGCTGATTGGTGAGTGACATGGGTGTCAGGTATGACTGCCCCCCCCCCATGATGCACACATCACAAGGGGCACATGCACGACTAACATCCTCCTGTCTTTTCCCTTCCAGGTGACTCTGCCTATGCCCTGGGACCTCACATGATGACCCCATTTCGTAACCCTCAAACACCAGGAGAGGAAAGATATAACGAAGCCCATGCACGTACCCGTGCGGTGGTGGAGCGCACATTTGGCATCCTTAAATCTCGATTCAGATGTCTGGATAAATCAGGGGGGACCCTATTGTATTCACCCAACTTTGTATGCCAAATCGTAGGGGCATGTAGTATTCTCCACAATTTAGCTCAAAGAAGGGGCATGCACATTGAGCTACGCAATGACCTTACCCCCGAACCACGCAACCCCCCCCCCCAAGAAACACTACCGGATCTTCTGAGGGAAGAGCAATCCGGAATGGTCTTGTGGAACGTCTCTTTGCACATTAAACACACCCTGATCTTGTCACAAGTATAATGCATGTATGTACACCACTGTAGTCCTTAGCACACACCCGACACATGCACCCCCAATTGGATTAGACCCAACAATACCCCATGGTATTAGGGAGCAGCAACGCCGCGTCAAGGCTCCAATTATGTTGCTGTCCATTCATACACCTTTCACATGGCAGAGGGTGACACCCCTTTTCCAGCAGGAGTGCCACCCCCCCCCCCCCATTCACACACCAGTCACACTGTAGTATACACTCCTCACCGTGTGTAGGGACTACAAATAAATATAAAAACTTATATCCTGAGCATATAAAAAAAATAGAAACTCATATCCTGAGCATATAAAAAAAAAATAATCTCATACCCTGAGCATATAGAAAAATAATAAAAAAAAATCATATTGTGTTGAGCAAAAAAATGTAGACATAAAATTATTTTTTTGTTTTTTTCTTTGGGCCAAGGGTGCCCCGGCTCTGGCTCCTCAATCTCCGTGGTGCGGAGGAGGCATGGGGTGGGGATGGAGGGGTGGGGGGAGGAGGGGGGGGAGGAGCATCAACCCCTACTTCCACACTCCTTGCAGGTGGTGGCTGCATGCCCTCCATGGCGTTGGCCAGGCGGGCAAGGATGGTGTTGGTCTGGGCCAACATCCGCATTTGGCGGGTGGTGGTATCCCGCTGATGCCGGCGGGTAACTCTCGCCTCCTCCTGCACTGCAGCGGTGTTGGCCTGCACAGCAGTGGTATTGGCCTCCACCGCAGCTGTCATCCTGCTTAACAAAGCTGGTGTGGTCTCCAGAGCCACCAAGCAGGTGACTATGGCCTTAGAGTTGCCACTAATTTCCCCCAGGCTCTGTGCCACATGTTTGTCCCGGTCCTCATGCAGGGTGAGGGCATGCTGCATAGAGGTGGAGGTGGATGCCATGCTGTCCGCCAGACGACGCACCTCTCCCACCATGGCCCCTATATGGCGGGTCTGCAGGGCCTGCTCCTCCAGCAGACCGTCACGGAGGCTGGAGGATATATGCCTCGTTTTGGACAGAGCCTTCCTGGGAGGGGAGGCTCGGCCACGGACAGAGGGAGAAGGGGAGGGGTCCACAAGGGAGGGGCTTGCCCTGGAGGGGGATGACGTGCTGGGCGGGGGGGTGGTGGGTTGCACAGGGATGGTGGTATCCTCCTGGAGGGAGGCAGAGTCCTCCTGGATGAGGAAAAAGGAATCCTCCTCCAATACCACTTGCTCCTCCATACTTGGCCCCGGTATAATCTTCTCCTAGACCAGCATAGCCAGAATGTCCATGGGGCCTGACTGGATCCCTGGCTCTGGTCTGGATGGGCTGGGTCGAGCCGCAGCCGAAGACGGCCCAGCTTCTTCTTCCTCATCACCACCTGTGGATGACACCAAAACGACATATTTTGCTGGTGCAACACACTTCTCATATGTTCACTTGTACCCCCTCCCATGATGCACAGCAGATATGAAAGAAAAATAACTTACCAGTCCCCAAGTTCCCAACAGTGGAGTCGTACCCTTCAAGTCCCTCCACCTGCTCCTGCACGAACGTTTGTGCAATAAGCTGCTCCTCCTGATTGAGCCGGATCATACATCGCGGACCACCTCCCGTGCCACCGGTATGCTTCCTGATAAGAGCCAGTTTTTCACGGACCCTGCGCCTCATATCATTTAATTTCTTCTGGATGTCATCCCAGGTACGCACTTCATTACCCAGGGCATTGATGTCCAGGGCAATGGCTTCATATATAGCCCTCCTTTGGGCAATGGTGGTGTTTGCCCGCTGGGCACCATATAGGACTTCCTTATGCTGCTGGAGTGCAGCAATCAGGATGTCCATCTCTGCAGCCACAAAGTTGGCCTTCCTTATTTTGGTCCCTTTGGGAGGTGCCATGTCTTGCAAAAGGGCTGAATTTCCTTGCTCAGGGGGGGTAGGAAAAAGCAGGATGAAATTCAGCAAAGAACCTGCGCAAGTCTGCTCCTATTTATTTGCTCAGTGCAAGCAGCTGAGCAGGATTTGCCCTGAAATTATGCTAGCAAACCTCTGCTGAGCCGAAAATTCCTCATTTACATAGGGGCACACCCACTTTGACTTGCACGGCCTTGCGCCCTCAGCTTTGCCTTAAACAGGAGCAAATTAAATGAACAAACGATTCCTGAATCAGGTGGCAATTTGGCAAAATTGCTCCAGCGCAGAGAAATTCAGCTGAGCGGCTCAGGTGTAAGTAATGGGCAAATCTACCTGAATCTGGGCCATTGTGTTTTGTGGGTGCAGGGCACAATTATTTTTATCAGTTAGGTGGGCGGCGGTGGCGGCCATTTTATGCAAGCTCAGTGCACTTGCACTGCATCTGAGCTTTTGGGACATTGAAAAACCCAATTTTGTTGGCAATTTACAACATCTGGTGCATTTGCAGGCTTAGTCAGTGTGCAATTTAAGCTAGAAATACAGCCATCATTTTCTGGGTTTTTAAAAACACACTTTTGCCAAAAAACACGATTTTCCTGATCTGCAAGTGTTAAATTCAAGTTTAATATATACAGCATTCATATTCTGTTACAAAAAAAAAAAAAAAACTTTTTTGGCAATATACATCTGGATTAGTCAGTGTGCAATTTAAGCTAGAAATACAGCCATGATTTTCTTGATTTTTAAAAACACATTTTTTCGCCATATTCCACTATTTTTCAGGCCTTGCAGCATCAGCACGTGTGAAATTCCAGGGTTATATACTGCTGTCAAAATCAGTTATTAAACAAACACCCATTTGGGCAAAATAAAAATAGTTTGCAGCCTTTGCTGCAGATGTCATTGTGAGATACCGCCTTTACATACTGTATTTCTATTCAGTTATTTGAAATAAAGCCATTTTAGGCACAATTCTTTGATAGCGTCCTAGTGTGGATCAGGGCGTGTGAGATGCACCCTGTATATACAGGGGTTATATTCAGATATTTGAAATACCGCCATTTGGTGCACAAATCTTCAATTAAGGCCTACTGTGGGTCAGGCCGTGTGAGATACACCCTGTATATACAGGGCTTATATTCTTTCATTAATAAAACACCCTTTTTGGGGCAAAATACACAATATTTCAGGCCTTGCAGCATCTTGACATTTGAAATTCCAGGGTTATATACTGCTGCCATATTCAGTTATTAAACAAACACCCGTTTGGGCGAAAAAGGTTTTTTGGGCAGCCTTTGCTGCATATGTCATTGTGAGATACACTCTTTATACATTTGGGTTATATTTAGATATTTGAAATACCGCCATTTGGTGCCTACTGTGGGTCAGGCGGTGTGAGATACACCCTCTAAATACAGGGGTTTGATTCAGGTATTTGAAATACAGCCATTTTGGGCAAACAAATCTTTAATTGAGGCCTAATCTGGTTCAGGCCGTGTGAGATACACCCTTTACATACTGTCATTCTATTCTACTATAAATTAAACACCCATTTAGGGCAAGATCCTAAATTCGAGAAATATGAGGAGAGCGTCAAATAAGGGACGTGGCCCAGGTCGTGGTGCTGCTGGTGGAGCTCCTGTTGCAGGGAGAGGACGTGGTCGAAGTAAAGCGATGGATCCAGCATCGAAGTTAGAAAACATTGTAGGTTCCTTTATTCAGTGTAGTACAGATCAATACAGTGACAGCATCACCTCAGTGTTCCAAATGAGCGTCTACGCGTTTCGAACAAACATGTTCTTAGTCGTGACCGATCAGAAATCCAACTGGCCATGTTTAAATAGGTTAGCTGCAACCTCTCCTTCCACCACAGATGATGACTAGAAGGAGCTGCTGCAATCAGCTCCTTCTAGTCATCATCTGTGGTGGGAGGAGAGGTTGCAGCTAACCTATTTAAACATGGCCAGTTGGATTTCTGATCGGTCACGACTAAGAACATGTTTGTTCGAAACGCGTAGACGTTCATTTGGAACACTGAGGTGATGCTGTCACTGTATTGATCTGTACTACACTGAATAAAGGAACCTACAATATTTTCTAACTTCGATGCTGGATCCATCGCTTTACTTCTATCATTTCACGGTCTTACCAAGGTTCCCGTGCATCAAGGAGGTCGATACAAGGGATAGAGACAGCAGGTGAGCTGGACATTGTTTGCAACAAGAGGACGTGGTCGATCTGTACCAGCTACACGCACAAGTGAAAACCATTCCTCAGGTGCGAGTAGACGACAGAACCTGCAGCGGTATTTGGTCGGGCCTAATGCGGCTCTACGTATGGTGAGGCCTGAACAAGTACAGGTGATAGTAGATTTGGTTGCTGACAGTGGATCCAGTTCCTTCACATTGTCTCCCACCCAGTCTCCTGCTGAAAGACCACAGTTGGCACCTGCAGCCGATGTCCATCAGTATTTCACCTCACCCCCTTGCAAATCAGCCAAGCAGTCTGAGCCCCAAGTCATGCAGCAGTCTCTTCTGCTTTTTGATGACTCTGTTAGCAGGGTATCCCAGGGCCATCCAACTAGCCCTGCCCCAGAAGTGGCACCGATGCCCAACCACTTATCTTTCAAGCTGAGTACATGGGAGGACCATCGCAGGACATCTCGGATGATGACGAAACACAGGTGCCAACTGCTGGGGCTTTCGAAAGTGTGCAGACCGACAAGGAAGGCAGGGGTGAAGACTGGGTGGAAGATCATGTGGAGGACGATAAGGTCCTCGACCCCACATGGAATCAAGGTCATGCGAGTGACCTATGTAGTTCGGAGGAAGAGGCGGTGTTCGCACAGAGCCACCAGCACAGCAGAAGAGGGAGCAGTTTGCAAAAGCGGAGCGGCCGTCCTCTAGACAGTACGCCTGCTACTGCCCACGCAGCAAGGGACCGAGCACACCAAAGCCAGCTCCAAGGAGTTCCCTGGAGTGGCAATTCTTCAGACAATGTGCTGACGACAAGACACGAGTGGTTTGCACGTTGTGCAATCAGAGCGTGAAGCGAGGCATAAACGTTCTCAACCTGATCACAACCTGCATGACCAGGCATTTAAGTGCAAAGCACAAGCTGCAGTGGAGTAGACACCTCAAAAACCAAGAAAGGTCTCTGGCTCCTCCTGCTTCCTCATCTGCTGCAGTCTCTGCCTCTTCATCCACCTCTGGAGTGACAGTGCCACCTGCCACCCCGCAAACAGAGGATCTGCCAGCAACACCAACACCTGGGTCACCAAGCATCTCCACAATGTCCCACGGAAGCGGTCAGCTCTCCATCTCCCAAACGCTGGAGAGTAAAAGGAAGTACCCTCTTACCCACCCACGATCCCTAGCCCTGAATGCCAGCATTTCTAAATTACTGGCCTTTGAAATGCTGTCATTCCGTCTGGTGGAGACGGATATTTTTAAAGGCCTTATGGCGGTGGCTGTCCCACAGTACATCGTGCCCAGCCGCCACTACTTTTCCAGGAGAGCCATTCCTTCCCTGCACAACCAAGTAGTGGACAAAATCAGGTGTGCACTGCGCAACGCCATCTGTGGCAAGGTGCACCTCACTACGGATACGTGGACCAGTAAGCACGGTCAGGGACGTTATATCTCCATAACAGCACACTGGGTAAATGTAGTGGCGGCTGGGCCTGAGGCGGATAGCAGTTTGGCGCATGTCCTTTCGAGGATTGCAGGGCGCTTCAGTTTGCCTCCTGTTGCTTCCTCCTCCTACTCTGCTTTCTCATCCTCTACCAGCTCTCTGTCAGCGTAACACCTTCACCACAAACTTCAGCACAGCCAGGGGTAAACGACAGCAAGCAGTTTTAAAACTTATTTGTTTGAGGTCAAACCCCACACCGCGCAGGAGCTGTGGACGGGCCTTGAACAACAGACTGATGAGTGGTTTGTGCCAGTCAGCCTCAAGCCCGGCCTATTGGTGTGCGATAATGGGCGAATCTTGTATCAGCTCTGGGACTAGCCGGTTTGACGCACATCCCTTACCTGGAGCATGTGCTGAATTTGGTGGTGCAGAGCTTCCTTAAAAATTACCCTGATATGTCAGAGCTGCTGCATAAAGTGCGGGCCGTCTGTGCGCGCTTTCGGCGTTCTCACCCTGCTGCTGCTTGCCTGTCAGCGCTGCAGCATAACTTCGGCCTTCCCGCTCACCGCCTCATATGCAACGTGCCCACAAGGTGGAACTCCACCTTGCACATGCTGGCCAGACTGTGTGAGCAGCAGCAGGCAATAGTGGAGTTTTAGCTGCAGCACGCACGGGTGAGTCGCTCGGCGGAACAGCACCACTTTACCACCAATGACTTGGCCTCCATGCGAGACCTGTGTTCCTGTTGCGCTGTTTTGAGTACTCCACCAACATGGCCAGTGCCGATAACGCCATTCTCAACGTTACTATCCCACTTCTATGCCTCCTTGAAAAAACGCTCCTGGCGATGATGGAAGAGGATGTGGCACAGGCGGAGGAGGAGGAAGAGGGATCATTTCGTAGGGTTTCCGGCCAGTCATTCACAAGTGGCTCCGAGGGTGGGTTCCTGCACCCACAAACGCCAGGTAGGCGTGGCACCCAGATTAGCTCATGGTCATCACTGGTGCATGGCTGGGGGGATACAGAGGACACAGACGATACACCTCCCTCAGAGGACAGCTTTTTGTTGCCTCTGGGCAGCCTGGCACACATGAGCGATTACATGCTGCAGTGTCTTCGCAATGACCGCCGAGTTGCCCACATTCTAACTTGTGCTGATTACTGGGTGGCCACACTGCTGGATCCCCGTTACAAGAACAACGTACCCTCCTTAACTTAATTCCCTCACTGGAGCGTGATCGTAAGATGCGCGAGTACAAGCGCACGCTGGTAGACGCGCTGCTGGTGGCATTCCCACCTGACAGCGGGGGCACAGTGGAAGCACAAGGCGAAGGCAAAGGACGAGGAAGAGGTTGCGAACGAAGCTGGGGCACCGCCAGCACCTCAGAAGGCAGTGTTAGCATGGCCGAAATGTGGAAAAGCTTTGTCAGCACGCCACAACAACCAGCATCACCAGCTGATATGGAACGTCTTAGCAGGAAGCAGAATTTCACCAACATGGTGGAGCAGTATGTGTGCACACGCCTACACGTACTGAATGACGGGTCTGCCCCTTTCAACTACTGGGTCTCCAAATTGAGCACATGGCCTGAGCTTGCCCTGTACGCCTTGGAGGTGCTGGCCTGCCCTGCAGCCAGTGTATTATCTGAACGTGTGTTTAGCACGGCAGGGGGCGTCATCACAGACAAGCGCAGCCGCCTGTCCACAGCCAATGTGGACAAGCTCACGTTCGTTAAAATGAACCAGGCATGGATCCCTCAGGACTTGTCCGTACCTTGTGCAGAATAGACATGTATACCGGCACTAACCAGTTATTGTTACACTGCAGCGCGATTGCTTATTCTTGCATTTTGGATATTTCACACTCTTTTGGAGTGTACACTAATTTTAAAAAATAAAATTAAAACCAAAAACCTGTGTTGGCTACCTCGTCCTCCTCCACCGCCACTTCCACTTACACCGCTACGTCCACCGCCTCCTCAAACTCCTACTCCATATGGAACTCCACCTCATAAATCTAATTTTTTTATTTTTTTTGTACGTATTTTATTTGATATCATTTCACTACTGTGTCATTTACATTTTCGGGTAAAATTCACCAATTTTTGTGTGTATAGTACCACTGCTATACCTAGTAAGACAGGTTAAAAAATAAAAATAAAATTGTCATTTACATTTTCGGGTGAAATTCACCAATTTTTGGGTGTGATGTACCACTGCTATACCTAGTAGACCAGTAAAAAAAAATAAAAAAATTGTCATTTACATTTTCGGGTGAAATTCACCAATTTTTGGGTGTGAAGTACGACTGCTATATCTAGTAGACAGGTTAAACAATAAAAAAAATGTGTCTGTTACATTTTCTGGTGTAATATACCACTGCTATACCTAGTAGACAGGTAAAAAAAAATCTATAATTTGTCTGTTACATTTTCGGGTGAAATTCACCAATTTTTGGGTGTGATGTACCACTGCTATACCTAGTAGGCCGGTTAAAAAAAATTAAAATAATTGTCAGTTACATTTTCAGTTGAAATTCAACAATTTTTGGGTGTGAAGTACCACTGCTATACCTAGTAGACCGGTAAAAAAAATATACCATTTGTCAGTTACATTTTAGAATCAAATTCACCAATTTTTGGGTGTAATATACCCCTCCTCTACCTAGTTGACAGCTTAATACATTTCAATAATTTTTATTTTACATTTTTGGGTGACAATAATCGTTAATTTCTAACGATAATTTGTTTTCCCTTAGTCCTAACAGCAGCACAGATGGGGTTAACTGCCCCTGTGGACTGGTAGGACCGGCGGAATTTTAATGAGCCCAAGAACCAATAAACGATCTTCAGCTCCCTGAAAGGGAGATCACCCCCCAGCCCACCGTGTTTTTAACAAGCATAACGTATCTAGGGTGGGATATTTGTGTGCTGCTGTTAGGACTAAGGGAAAACAAATTATCGTTAGAAATTAACGATTCCCTTACGTCCTACCAGCAGCACAGATGGGGAGATAGCAAGAAGAATCCCCTAGGGAGGGTCCTCATGCCTGGCAGAACTAAGAACAGTCTGCCCAAAAGCCGAAAACTCTGCCATCCTAGCATCTATCCTATAATGGGAGATGAAGGTTGACTCAGAGCTCCAGGAGGCCGCCTTACAGATCAACTCTAAGGGGAGAAGTCTTCTCTCCGCAACCGAGGTGGAGACCGCCCTGGTAGAATGGGCTCTCACAAAGTCAGGAGGATCTAAGGATTGGGAGACGAAAGCTTCCCTAATGGCCTCCTTGATCCAGCGACTAATGGTAGCTTTAGACGCTTTACGGCCTTTAGACTTACCGGCAAACAGGATAAGGAGATTCTCATCTATCCTGAACTCTCTAGATCTATCCACATAGATCTGGAGGCATCTTGAAATATCCAGCGGGTCTCTAGCTGGAGTATCAAAGGAGGAGGCTGTAAACAAAACTGGTAAAGAGATTACCTGATTGATATTTTGGAAGGTAGGCACCTTAGGCCTGAAGTATGGTAAAAACTTCAGGAGTACTCTATCCTGTAAGAAAATAATGTACGGGTGAATTGCAGAGAAAGCCTGCAATTCAGAGATTCTTTTGGCTGAAGCTATAGCCAGAAGAAAGACCATCTTTAAAGTCAAAAATTTGAAATCTACCTCTTCCAAGGGCTCGAAGGGGGGAGATGCTAGCCCCCTGAGCACTACTGAAAGATCCCACTGGGGGATAGGTTTCAGTATAGTAGGCTTTAGTCTTTCAGCTCCCTTCAAGAAGCGTTTAATGAGTGGGTCCCGAGAATGTGGCGTGTTGAGACAGGCCGAGATGGCACAAACCTGTACCTTCAAGGTAGCTGGAGATAGGCCTCTATCTAATCCATCTTGAAGAAATTGTAGTATCGCAGGAAGGGGCGGATCTGCAGACGCCACCTGTCTGGAATCACACCATGCCACGAAGATTCTCATGATCCTGGAGTAGGCCTTCTTTGTAGACTCTGCTCGGGAATGCGACAAAGTTCTCAGGACCGACTCGGAAAGCCCTTCTATGTTGGGAAGGGACTTATCAACCTCCAGGCTGTCAGGTTGAACCTGTGCAGATCTGGGCAGAGGTGAGTGTCCCACGACACCAGGGTCTGCTCCGGGGGGAGTCTCCAGTATTGTCCCCGACTCATCTGAATGAGCTGGGTAAACCAGGATCTCCTGTGCCAAAACGGTATGATGGCTATTACCGAGGCCTGATCCTGACGGATTTTCATCAATACCCTCGGTATCATGGAAAACGGAGGGAAGATGTAAGCCAGCCTGAACCTCCACGGTATCGACAGAGCATCTATCGCCAGGGGGTTGTCTTCCCTGTACAGGGAACAGAACCTCAGCACCTTGGCGTTGAACCTGGTCGCCATGAGATCCACCTCTGGCATACCCCATCTGTGAACTAGCTGCCTGAAGATCTCCAGATGCAGAGACCACTCCATGGTCGGTAATCCTCGACTTAAGCGGTCCGCTATCATATTGAGGGAGCCTCGAATATGAACGGCAGATAGATGGGAAAGGTTCGTCTCTGCCCACCGGAGAATCACCCCGATCTCTGACAGAAGGGGCAATGATCTTGTGCCTCCCTGCTTGTTTATATAGAGAACCGCAGTCATATTGTCTGACTGGACTTTCACTGCTTTGCCCCGAATCTGAGGGGCAAAGTGAAGGAGGGCTAGCCGGATAGCTCGCATCTCGCGAAGATTGAAAGAAAGACGCCGCTCCAGGGGGGACCAAGATCCCTGTACTGGGGATCCGTCCAGGTGAGCGCCCCAGCCTACAACGGACGCGTCTGTAGTCATTATGACCCAAGCTGGTTGGGTCATAGACTTCCCTGCTGGTAGCTGAAACCACCATCTGAGGGAATTCCGGGTTTGACCGGACAGGGAGCACAGGGAATCTAGCCCCGCAGGGCTGCCGTTCCATAAGTGTAAGACCTCCGACTGAAGAGGACGGAGGTGCCATAGCGCCCAAGGGACTGCGTCCGCAGCCGCTGACATGAGCCCCAGCATCTTCATGAGAGTCCGGATAGAGACTCGACGAGGGACATAAAGGACCTTTGCCGCGCTCTCCTTTCTAGAGTCAACCGGAGGGACATCTCCACAGAGTCGACCACGAATCCTAAATAATGGATTGAAGTCGATGGGCTCTCATTCGACTTCTGCCAGTTGATAATCCAGCCCAGGCGGAGGAGAAAGGAGATTGCGATCTGAAGATGGTGGGTAAGGATCGGAACTGAAGAGGCTATGAAAAGCCAATCGTCCAGATAAGGAATAATAGTCAGTCCTTGAAGTCTCAAAGCTGCCACCACCGACACCACCACCTTGGTGAAGATAAGGGGGGCAGAAGAGATTCCGAAGGGAAGCGCGGCGAACTGAAAGTGCCTGCGAACCCCTGAAATCTGGACCGCGATCCTGAGGAGTTTCCAGGAAGCGGAATGGATCGGAATGTGAAGATACGCATCTTTGAGGTCCAGAGTAGCCATGACATCCCCAAAGTTGAGGATATGGCTGACTGACCTTATGGTTTCCATGCGAAACCTTGTTTTCCTTATAAATCGATTGAGAAATCTCAAGTCGATGATCATCCGGAGATCTCCCGTCTTTTTGGGAACCAGGAACACTGGTGAATAAATCCCTAGGCCTCTCTCCCCTGCCGGCACCTCCTCTAGGGCTCCCTTGGAGATATAGTCCTGAATGTAAGATTCTAGGGCCACTTGTTTGGCAGACCCGAAGTTTCGTGTGGCGATGAATCTCTCTGAGGGGAGAGAGATAAGATCTACCCGGTACCCGACGGAAACTATGTCCTGAACCCAGGGGTCTGCAATCAACCGGCTCCAAGAGTCTTTGAAATGGGAAAGACGGCCCCCCACGGGAATCTGGGGGAGGGGTACGGGAAAATCTAGAGGAGACACTGCAGGGGCAGCAGGGCTTATCCAAGAGCCTCGAGGAGGCCCATAGTCAGGAGGGTTTTGCCTCCCTGGTGGGTTTGCGGGAGCGTCTCGAATATTTACGAGATGGCCCCCCCAATCTCTGCGCCTAGACTGCTGCCCTGGACGACCTCCGCCTTTCTTCTCTTGTCTGGGGCGTCCCCGAAAGGGGTGCTGGGGGAGGCTCTTCCCCTTTTTATCGGAGAGCCCCTCCATTATCTTGTCCAATTCGGACCCGAATAGCCTATCCGGTTCGAAGGGGAGCCCACAAAGATTGAACTTGGACGCGTTGTCCGCGATCCAAGGTTTCAGCCAAAGTGGTCTGCGGGCAGCCGAAACTAGGGCCATAGTTTTGGCGGCCAGCTTCAGCTGCATCTGGGTGGAATCGACCAGAAAGTCCATAGCCAGTTTGGCTGATTTGAAGGCTGCCAGGATATCATCTCTTGAAACGCTCTGGTCCACGTCCGTCTGGATCTGGTTGAGCTTAGAGCGTAAATAGGTGGCTACCTCAGTGGCCGCAATTGAAGTTGATGCGGAGGCAGCACCCGCCGCGTAACTCCTTCTAAGGGTGCACTCTGCCCTCCGGTCTAGAGGGTCCTGCAGACTAGACCCATCGTCTGCAGGGACTAGAGTGCGCCGGGACAACTTGGCTATAGCCATGTCCACCTTGGGAACGGAACCCCACGATTCCACCAAGGGTTTAGCCATCGGGTACATGAGTTTGAATTTTCTGATGAGAACTGGACCTTTCTCAGGCTTTTTCCACTCTGTGCGCATCACAGAGAGAAGGGTCTCATCCGCTCTAAAGACACGCTGTGTCCGTCCGGCGGGATCGGAGGACTCCCCTATGTCAACATCCTGGTCCCCCGACCTGATGGACTTGAGTAACTTCTGCGTCTTTTCTGGAGGGAAAAAGCAAGAAGTAAATTCTTCTTCTTCAGAAGAAGACACCACAGAACAGGGGGTAGGTCTTTCGACCGGTGCGACCACATCCATGGGAGTCTGAGAGGGTCCTGGTAGCCTCTCATTAAGCAGCCGCACCACTGCCTTAATGGAATCATCCACGTATGTCTTCGTCCACTGAAACATTTCTTGCATCGTGGGTTCCGTGGATGCCGTGCGACAACTCTCACATCTAGAGTAAGGACAGCTGTCGTCTAAGGGTGTGTTACACTCGTAACACGCCAAATGCTTCCTCTTGGCCCCAGCCTTTCGCTGATCCGGATCCTTAGGGGAAGCCATAGTCTGTAATTAGAAAGAAAACAGGTCATAACACCTACAAATACCTGGAGGTGGTGAAACCAGACCTTATGGGGGCCCACCAGCACTAGAAGAAATTAGAGCTGTGAAAGAGGAAACCACAAACCCAAGCCAAGCAATACTACAAGAATATCTCAAGGCACAGGGAACTCTGGAGCTAGCTTGTGAAAGCGATGCAACCAGAGCACTGAATGACAGGCTCTGGGCGCTTGAGAGGAGGAAGCCCCGCCCGCCCTGGGCAGGCCCTCGATCGTAACTAGCCCAGAGAGATAACAGAGCCTATACTGGCTCAGCTTGCCCTATGTGTCTCCCCCGATTAATTTTCCCACATTTCTGCTCGATCCCAAAAAATATTTATAAATTTATCTCCCTTAAATTTGGTCTCTTTTTCTCACGCTCCCTCTCCGGCGTGGAACCCTGATTCGCCGATAACCGTGATCAACATGGTAGGCTCAGAAAAGAACATCGAAAGTTGATAGAGAAGATATCCAAATGGATGGTGGATGTCACTGGGGCACCTCTACATAGGTGACAGGAACATAAATTTAAAAAAATCGTCAATTAGATTGTCAGGTGACAATTTTAAAATTTTGCCGGATAGAAACCCCTGCTCTGCATAGTTGACAGGGAATAAAATGTAAGAAATTCTTCATTAATTGATGCGCGACACATCCTTTCATTCAATGCTTAAACTTAAAAAAGTTGTCCCACTTTTACGCTTTAATACTTTGTCCCATATTTTCACTGTATAATTTGAAATTTGAAAAAAATGTATCCTCCCTTGGATGTGGTCTCTCTTTCTCAGGCTTCCTTTCCGGCCTGGAACCCTGATTCCCCCCCACCCGTGATCACCATGCTAGGCACATAAAATAATATCGAAAGTTGATAGAGCAGATATCAAATTGGATCGTGAACATCATGGGGACGTGCGACATGGTGGGCAGTAAGTGTGCACACGCCTACACGAACTGACTGACAGGGGTCAGCCACTGCAACTTCTGGGTCTCCAAATTGGGCACATTGCCTGAGCTTGCCCTTTACCCCTTGGAGGCGCTAGCCTCCCCTGCAGCCAGTGTATTGTCTAAAGGTGTGTTTAGCACAACTGGAGGGTTATATTTCCCAATGTTTTGGGGTGTACCCTAATTTAAAAAAAATTAAATAAATTTTAAACCAAAAAGCAGTGTAGGCTACCTCCTCCTCATCCACCGCCACCTACACCGCCACATCCACCGCCTCCTTAACCTCCTACTCCATATGGACCTCGTCCTCCTAGATCAAGATTATTATTTTTTATTTTTACGTGTTTTATGTTATTTAAAGTTATTTCCCTATCCACATTTGTTTGCAGAGCACTTGCCATGCTCTTAACCACATTTTGATGCCATTTGCAGCCCTCTAGCCCTTTCCATGACATTTTTACAGCCATTTTAGTGCTCAAAAGTTTGGGTCTCCATTGA
Source organism: Bufo bufo (assembly GCF_905171765.1). Taxonomy (NCBI): domain Eukaryota; kingdom Metazoa; phylum Chordata; class Amphibia; order Anura; family Bufonidae; genus Bufo; species Bufo bufo. Next base: position 50,722,282 of record NC_053391.1, read on the forward strand.
CTTCAATGGGGTTTGGGTTCGGGGTCAAGTTCGGGTCCCGAACTCTAACTTTTTTCTAAAGTTCGGTCGAACCCGAACATCCAGGTGTCCAGGAAAGGTTAAAGGACCTTAATATGTATAGCTTGGAAGAAAGAAGAGACAGAGGGGATATGATAGAAACTTCTAAATACATAAAGGGAATCAACTCGGTAAAGGAGGAGAGCATATTTAAAAGAAGAAAAACTACCACAAGAGGACACAGTTTTAAATTAGAGGGGCAAAGGTTTAAAAGTAATATAAGGAAGTATTACTTTACTGAGAGAGTAGTGGATGCATGGAATAGCCTTCCTGCAGAAGTGGTAGCTGCAACTACAGTGAAGGAGTTTAAGCATGCATGGGATAGGCATAAGGCTATCCTTCATATAAGATAGGGCCAGGGACCATTCATAGGATTCAGATATATTGGGCAGACTAGATGGGCCAAATGGTTCTTATCTGCCGACACATTCTATGTTTCTATGTTTCTATGTGTCCGCTCAACTCTAGCGCCAGATCATTATGTATCCTGGCTAGCAGCTTGGAGAGCTTGAGTGGCCACCTGGCCATCATACCACTGGGAATCTTCCCAGTAAGGTCTATGTCCAGTCAGCCCCTGTATCTACCTATCTTTGAAAAGCTCCGATGCTCTACTCATTTATGGTGAATGAGTGCAGATCGGATTGTGTCCGGGTTCAGGTGTGAACCCAGAAAACCCTTTTAACTGGTGGCATGAACCAATAAGTAAACTATCTGTCTGTTTATGTGACTATTACATTTACATGTAATTTTATTTATATGTTTTATTTCTAATATTATTTTCTTTGTCTTCGTTCCTCTTTCCTATATCCTTGTAACTCCTTTTGGCCCTACATATGGTATAACATTAATGAAACATCTTGGATTTTATGCATCATAAGAAGTGGAATTGCAATCCCTGGAATTGTCCTTTGTGGATAACATAAAGCAACTGTGAGAAGAAGATTGCAATATACATCTATAACTTGTGTTCACAGGCATTTTACAATTTTCCATAAGAAGGTATTACAGTAAGCTATATCTTTGAGTTAATGGCTCAGAAAAATCCAGTAACATACAGTCAGATAAATTGTATTGTATTACTATACTTTATTAGATTTGTCTGTGTAATAAATTGATTGGTAGAACATTTATATAAATCAAATGCATTATATTTTAGTAATTCTGAAATGCTGAATTTGTTAGGATACAGAGAATGAAAGCATTTGGCCCCAGTGGAAGTTTCCTACAAACAGCAGCCTTGACTTTCATGCTGCTACAGATCACCGCTGGAATCTGGCCCGGAGCCATGTTTGGTAAAAGGCAATTAAACACCAGCAGGTCTGGCCTATAATTAGGATGCAGAACTAAGAAAATCTCAGTTGTTAAAAGATTTTTCCACTTTCTGCTGATGACATGGCGGCTTACACATGAGAGAGCTGGAATTTCTAGGCTTTGGATATTGAATAACTAAGTAACAGAACAAGTTACATGATTTAACATAATGTGTAAGCAGATATGTAGTCTCTTACCTACTTCTTACCATCATATCATAGTCAACATTTATTTATTTTATGAACTTATATAGCGCTGCTATATTCTGCAGCACTTTACAGACATTAGCATCAAGCTGTCCCCAATGGGGCTCACAATCTAAGTTCCCTATCAAATCTTATTATCTATATGTATGTTTTTTTTAAGAATGTTTTCAATTACAACCATGTAAAAAAGTATAGAAAAACAACTTAACACACAGATGTGTCCACCTTTGTGTTATGCAGTAGGTATGGAACCACAGTGTCACCTGGACAGATTTGACTTGGGCTTACTCCTAAGGACATTAACCTGGCAGTCCCCTGGTTTTCATCCTTTAACCCCTATAAAGGGATAGGGATCTGCACTTCGCTGCCGGGGAACAACCAAGCTGCTACCTCCTGGAGTAGTCTCTGCTTGGCTGATAGCTGACTTACGAAGGTAAAGATACACTAGTGCAGAACACCGAGGGATCACGCAAAACCCTAGACAGAGTATGTACAATCCAATAAACAATCCAAGCTCAGGGAAGGCAGCTCAGACTCAATAAAGAGGTCAGAAAGAGGTCCGGCAGTGAAGGGTCATATCCGGGAAACAGACAGAATTTGGCAGACAAATGAATAACAGCACACCTTATAAAGACACTAGAGGACTAAAACCTATTGTTCAGGCACCCTCCCATAAGGAAAGGTGCCTTAAATACTCCAAGGTGGCCATCCTTTGGCTGATGTGGATTAGGTAGCATGTGCTGGCCCTTTAAGAGCTGGCGAGAGTGTGTGTGCATGTCCTATGGGCAGAGAAGAGGCCTTACCAGACAGAACCAGGTTGCATCCTGCATGGAGGGGCAGAGCTACCCCAGCGGCCTGGCCCACTGGGAAGGAGAAAAGAGCAGGAGGAGGGTCCACTGCACTGCGGACCGGAGTGTCAGATTGGGTGAGCAAGGCAACAGCAGCCCGGGGTCACCTCTAAAACACCTTCAATCTGGTTCAAGATTACAATTCCTTATGAAAGACATTCAGTACAATATTGAGACATGCTAGCGAAACCCATGGCAGTGTGCAACTCACATCTCAACAACTGGGTGACTGTATATATAGTATTTATATCTCATAACACAGTATTGCAAAATTATGATTATTTTTTAAAAAGATGGCCATCTCTTATGCCACACATCTTCAGATATGTTGAGCCAAGATTAAAAAAAGGAAGATCACACCTATAATTGAGCACTGTTCCAGTGGACAAAGTAAATGCACCCTGGCATTGATATTTTGTGTTGCTGAACTTGACAGACACAACCTTTGTCACAGATGTACCGAGACATACGGACGTCCCGGCGACAGTGAGTGGCAGGAGATCTGTGAGACTGGCAACACGTGGTTTGATCTGACAGGTTTTCCTTGTGGATCAATAGGTGTCTGTGTTGTTTCTGGTAATGGCCACACCCCTTGCCTCCAGGTGTTGCTTATGTGGTCATTTAACCTTCCTTATTTATAGTTGATTCTCCCACTATGCTGTGCGTTCCTGGTGCTTCCATAGCCTCTTTGAATCTTCTTTCCTTTCCCTTTTGTATTTTGTTCGGGTTCTGTGTGTTGCATTTACCTATTGTTTGTATTAGGCCTGAAGTAGACTGTTCGTCCTTCCTTTTGGAGGAACAGGTAGTCTCATCCCTCCCATTAGTACCAGGGTCCTATAGGGCTAGATGGAACTCTAGTTAGTCCTGTGTATGAACCCACCTACCTTTTGGGTCTGTTCATACTGGTAGTCAGTCAGGATTTTGGTTAGGGTTTTCACTAGGAGTGTCCATCTTCCTTCCCTAGTTCTCAGGCCTGATTCCCTGTTTCCCCCTTCCCTCCTATGCTCGGTGTGGTGTTTCCCTCCCACACCGAAGCGTGACATTATAAACCGCCTTTACCCTCATTTTTTTGTTTGTGTGCAGCCATGGATCCTATTTCTGCATTGGCAGGTCAGCTGCAAGGGCTGTCTTTGGAGGTAGATGACCTCCGCAAGACCGTCTCGCAGATGCATAGATCACAGGCTGTTGGTCCTGGTGGTAGTGGTGGAGACCAGGCCTATCTGGAGGCTAAAGTATCTCTCCCAGACAGATTCTCTGGGGGACGTGATAATTTTATTTTGTTTAGGGAGGCATGCAAACTGTATTTTAGGCTACATCCACACTCATCTGGGGATGAGAAACAGCGAGTCGGTGTGATTATTTACTTGCTTAAGGGGATGCGCAGTCGTGGGCTTTTTCTCTGCCGACTGGATCGCAGTCTCTTCTGGTCGGTAGATTAATTTTTCGAAGCTTTGGGTATTATCTACAGATCGGGCCTATCTAGCCGAAACCAAGCTGCGCGGCCTTCGTCAGGGTGATCGTTTCACTGAGATTTATTGCACTGAGTTTAGGAAGTGGGCTATGGATACAGAGTGGAACAATTCTGCCCTCCGCAGCCAGTTTTGTCAAAGGGTTATCAGCGAGGCTGAAGGACGCTTTGGCCTTTCATGAAACCCCAGTGTCTCTGGAGGCTGCTATGTCTCTGGCTATACTCAGGACGTACTATAACATGCTGTATCGTCCATCTCTGACACTTTGGGTGAAGCTACTAATGGGTTTATGTCTGGGGACGAACCCATGCAATTAGGGGGAGCTACTCCTGGATTCGCTTTTAAGCATACTGGTAATAGAAAGGAAGTGTGTTTTTTCTGCGGACAAAAGGGACATTTTATCAGAGTATATCCATACATTCAACGGCCAAAAGAAAAAAAGAGGGACATTTAATTCCCATCTGACTCTTGGAGGGGTGAGAGGAGAGTCAGAAAATGTGCATTTGTCTTTGACTGGTAGTACCAGATTTCTCCTGACTGCTGAGGTGGCGCTAGAGTCAAAAACTGTGGGGATTGAGGTGTTTATTCACAGAGTTCATTAGAAAAAAACATTTCCATTTTTGTTATTGATTCTGCACCTCTAACTCATAAGTGTTTATCTCAAGTGATATCAGATTAAGTGTGTGTGACTTTCATCAAGAATTTATCTCGTGTTTTGTGTTGGAGGGTCTCTCTGCTCCGGTGGTTCTCACCCTGGTTAAGTAAGCACAATCCAACCATCGATTGGCAAGCTAGACACATTCTGATAAGCCTTCTATGTGGGACAGTATCAAAAGCCTTAGTAAAGTCTAGATAAGCGATGTCTACTGCACCTCCACCATCTATTATTTTAGTCACCCAATCAAAAAAATCTATGAGAATAATTTGACATGATCTCCCTGAAGTAAACCCATGCTGTTTTTCATCTTTCAATCCATGGGATTTTAGATGTTCCACAATCCTCTCCTTAAGTATGGTTTCCATTAATTTCCCCACTATTGATGTCAGGCTTACTGGCCTATAGTTTCCCGATTCCTCCCTACTGACATGACTAAGAAAGGGACAGATATTTCAGTGTGGTCTGATTCGGCATTGAGAGCCTTTTCTGCAATTAAGGAATGCTTCTCTATTGCCCCTATATTGGTGCAGCCGGATGTATCACAACCTTTCATTGTGGAAGTGGACACGTCCGAGGTGGGGGTAGGAGCAGTTTTATCGCAGGGCCCGTCACCTGGTAAATGACATCTATGTGCCTTTTTCTCTAAAAAACTCTCTTCCACAGAGAGAAATTATGATGTAGGTAACATAGAGTTACTGGCCATTGAGTTGGCTTTTGAGGAATGGCGTCATTGGTTGGAAGGGACAATTCATCCAATCACAGTGTTCACTGATCGCAAAAACCTGGCTTACTTGGAGTCGGCTAAACTACTGAACCCGAGGCAGGCCAGATGGTCTTTGTTTTTCACCAGATACAATTTCACTGTCACCTATCATCCTGGGGTTAAGAACGTCAAGGCAGATGCCTTGTCACGTAGATTTCCTGGAGGTGGTGATTTTAAAAATCCAAGTCCTATACTGTCGGAAGGGGTGGTAATATCCACTCTTTACCCTGACCTAGAGGTGAAGGTGATAGAGGCCCAGGGAGACACACTGGATTCTTGTCCCTCTGGGAAACTGTTTGTGCCATCGGAAATGCGTCACAAGGTGTTTGAGGAACATCACTGTACGGTTCTTAGGGGACACGCTAGGGAGCAGATCAACTGCCGACCTCATCTCCCGTAGATTCTGGTGGTCGGGGTGCTCGAGTCTCCTCTGAATTCTCATCTTGCAGCACAAGTCAGCCATCAGTCAGTAGCTGGAAGCAGTGTAGCACTGCAGTGGGGAAACGGCAACAGGCCATGCTGAAACAAATTTGCTTACGTGACAAACAGCACACCGCCGCAGAGCTGTGGCTGGGTATAAGGGACCAGACTGAGCTGTGGCTCTCGCCACTTAACCTACAACCAGGCATGGTTGTGTCTGATAATGGACATAACTTGGTGGCGGCTTTGGAGCTCGGCAAGCTCACACACATACCATGCCTAGCCCACGTATTCAAATTAGTGGTTCAGCGGTTTCACAAAACCTACCCCAATTTGCCTGAGCTACTGGTGAAGGTTCGCCACGTGTGTGCCCATTTCCGAAAGTCATCTACAGCTGCCATTGGTCTGACAACGCTGCAGCAGCGTTTGCAATTGCCAGCTCGTCAACTGTTCTGCAACGTGAGCACGTGCTGGAACTCCACTTCAACATGTTGGCCAGGCTTTGTGAGCAGCAGAGAGCAGGAGTGGAATACCAGCTGCAACATGGTTGTTGCCCTTCCAGTCAGCTTCCGCTCTTTACAAGCAACGAGTGGGCTTGGATGTCTGACCTCTGTGAGGTTTTACGCAACTTTGAGGAATCAACACAGATGGTGAGCGGCGATGCCGCTATTATCAGTGTCACCATCCCACTTCTGTGTCTACTGAAACGCTCGCTGCTCACAATGAAGGCGGACGCTTTGCATGTGGAAGAGGTGGAAATGGAGAAAGACAGTACACAGGGTGATAGCCAGACCACCCTCAGTTCGTCTTCTCAGCGCAAATCGGATGATGATGAGTAGGAGGAGCAGGAAACGGTTGCCTCCGCTACAGAGGGTAGTACCCATAGCAGGTTTATTCCATCTGTTCAGCATGGATGGGCCGAAGAGGAGGAAGAGGAAGAGGAGTATGAGGGTAATCCTCCTGATGAGGACAGTGAAATATTGTCTGTTGGGACTCTGGCACACATGGCTGACTTTATGTTATGCTGCCTTTCCCGTGACCCTTACATTATACGCATTTTGGCCAACATCGATTACTGGTTGCTCACCCTTCTCAACCCCCACTACAAAGAGAACTTCTCATCTCTCATTCTTGTGGTGGAGATAACTAGCAAAATGGCGCAATACCAGAAGGTCCTGGTGGAAAAATTGCTCCAAAAATTTCCAGCTGACAATGCTGGCGGCAGAGTACATAGTTCCTTGGGCAACCGAGGAGGGGAGACAAGGGGAACATACACCAGTTCCAACAGAGGCAAGGCATCACTCTCCAAGGCCTGGGATGGATTCATGAGACCCCGCCAGCACCCTCACTCTGATGCGCTTCCTTGTGTCACAAGGAGAGAAAAGTTTTGGAAGATGGTGAAGGAGTACGTAGCAGACCATGTCAGCGTCCTCAATGATCCCTCTGTGCCTTACAGCTATTGGGAGTCCAAGCTGGACACGTGGCTGGGCTGTCCTGCCATCAGAGTTTTGTCAGAGCGGGTATTTAGTGCTGCTGGGGGCATAATAACTGATAAGCGCATCCGCCTGTCAACTGAAAATTCTGACAGGTTGACTCTTATCAAAATGAACAAGGCCTGGCTTGCCCCTGACTTCTCTACTCCACCAAAGGAAATCAGCTGAACATAAAGGCACTTTAAATGTGGCTTTTATGGTGTATTGAATACACTGTATTCCCATGAACCCCTTCCACCACTAAAAAGGGTATATGGTTCAATCTTCCTTTTCTCGTCCTCCTCCTCCATCATATCAACATGATTATTAGGCTGCCCTCGCCACAGCCCCCCCTACATCACGCTGTGCCTCCCCAGCTACAATGCCCCCCCAAGTGAGCCGCCGCAGTCGGGCACAGGGAGATAAGCGCTTCCATTGCGCTCATCTCCATAGTCATCTGCCTGTGCTGCGGTGGGGCATAGGGAGGGAGAGGCGTGTCCCCTCCCCTTTCTCTGATAGGCTGCAGGCCTAGTGCCTGCAGCCTATCAGAGGCCGGCGCAGGCGGCGCAATGGCGTCATCGCGTGAAAATTGTAGCATGCTCTATATTTAGCGTTTTTCACTCAACGCAGGCCCCATAGAAGTGAATGGGGCTGAGTGAAAATTTAAAGCATCCGCAATCAAGTGGGGATGCGGTGCGATTTTCATGCACGGTTGCTAGGTGACAGTCTATTCACTGTATTATTTTCCCTTATAACATGGTTATAAGGGAAAATAATAGCATTCTTTAATACAGAATGCTTAGTAGGTGGTCAATTGAGAGTTAAAAAATAATTAACTCACCTTCTCCTCTTGATCGCGTAGCTGCCGGTCTCTTCTTACTTCTTTAATAGCCGGCAGCTACGCGATCAAGAGGAGAAGGTGAGTAATTATTTTTTATTTTTTAACCCTGATTGACCACCTACTAAGCATTCTGTATTAAAGAATACTATTATTTTACCTTATAACCATGTTATAAGGGAAAATAATAACATCTACACAACACCGAACCCAAACCTGAACTTCTGTGAAGAAGTTCGGGTCTGGGTACCACAGTCAGTTTTTTATCACACGCGTGAAAAACGCATTGCACCCGCGCGATAAAAACTGAACAACGGAACGCAATCACAGTCGAAACTGACTGCAATTGGGTACCTACTCGCACAGGTTTGCCGCAACGCATCCGGACCTTATCCGGACACGCTCGTGTGAACTCAGCCTAATACAGGTTATATTAATCGCATTGCGAATTCAACTTAGATCTGAGTTCCTAATGGTTGTATTGCTAGAATTGACGAATATAATGAATATAGCACTATATTCTCAATCTTCGTTATATTCTAGCAATACAACTATTAGGAACCCAGCTCTAACGAAGATTGAGAATATATTGCTATATTCATTATATTCGTCAATTCTAGCAATACAACCATTAGGAACTTAGCTCTAAGTTGAATTCGCAATGCGATTAATGCAGATTATATTATTCACATTGCGAATTCAACTTACCACACTCTGCGTCAACTACGTAATTTTCCATGGGAGTTTTGCCATGGATCCCCCTCCGGCATGCCACAGTCCAGGTGTTAGTCCCCTTGAAACAACTTTTCCATCACTATTGTGGCCAGAAAGAATCCCTGTGGGTTTTAAAATTCGCCTGCCTATTGAAGTCTATGGCGGTTCGCCCGTTCGCGAACATTTGCGGAAATTCGCGTTCGCGAACGGAAAATTTTATGTTTGCAACATCTCTATGTGTAGTCTGTTCTATAAGCACCCTTGTTCTGTAGCGGCGGACAGAAAATAATCTGGAAGTGCCCCTCCCGACACCAGTCTCTGGATCCGACACTGGTCTGGACCGCTCCCAGGAGTGTACATTTCTTCTAAACTGTAATCCGTATGCTCTGACCTGCAGAAATCAGCACTTGCTCGGCAACAACTAACAGGCAGTACCTGTAGGCTGTAACCTGGCCCTGTTACCGAAGCTAGACGAGTGGTGTAAGGTTAAGGTACTAGTAGAGATGAGCGGCCGCTTAATGCTGATTTAAAGTTAAAGTTACTGCAGGATATGGATTACAGTTTAGAAAGGTCAAATTTACACTCCTGTGAGCGGCGGGGAGGGAGATCTGTGGATGACACTGTTATAGGGAGGGGGATCTGTGGATGACACTGTTATAGGGAGGGGGATCTGTGGATGACACTGTTATAGGGAGGGGGATCTGTGGATGACATTGTTATAGGGAGGGGGATCTGTGGATGACACTGTTATAGGGAGGGGGATCTGTGGATGACACTGTTATAGGGAGGGGGATCTGTGGATGACACTGTTATAGGGAGGGGGATCTGTGGATGACACTGTTATAGGGAGGGGGATCTGTGGATGACACTGTTATAGGGAGGGGGATCTGTGGATGACACTGATATAGGGAGGGGGATCTGTGGATGACACTGTTATGGAGGGGGAAATGGGGATGACACTGTCATGGGGTGGATCTGTGGATGACACATATAGCATAAGATGCTATATACGGTATGTGTCATCCACAGATCCCCCCCATAGCAGTGTCATCCACAGATCCCCCTCCCTATAAAAGTGTCATCCACAGGCAACTAGGACATGTTGAAATCTGAGTTACTATTATTATTTTTTTAAACCACAGACAGCAGGATTTTTCTTCCCTGTTGCGGTTTTAGGTATTGGGTAAAGTATCGCAGCATTTCTAAGCGTACTTGTGTAAATGTATCATTGCTATAGCTGCCCCCCTCCCCTACTTTTGTCCTGGCCCCCAGTGTGCCCCCCAAAATTTGAAAGCTAGAGACGCCACTGCTCGCTACTAATGTTTTAGAGGGTCATCTCAGCAGCAGACTCTCACCCCTCCTGTTTTAGAGGGTCGCCAGCAGGCCCTCGTCCATAATGTGTTAGATGGTCAGCTCAGCAGCAGGCCCTCGCCACTAATGTTTTAGAATGTCAGCTGAGCAGCAGACCCTCACCCCTAATGTTTTTGAGGGTCAGCTCAGCAGCAGACCCTCCCCCTTAATGTTTTAGAGAGTCAGCTAAGCAGCAGGCCCTCACCCCTAATGTTTTAGATGGTCAGTTCAGCAGCAGACCCTCACCCAAAATGTTTTAGAGGGTCATATCAGCAGCAGGCCCTCGCCCCTAATGTTTTAGAAGGTAATTTCAGCATCAGACCCTCACCCCTAATATTTTGGATGGTCAGATCAGCAGCACACCCTCACCCCTAATTTTTTAGATGGTCAGATCAGCAGCACACCCTCACCCCTAATTTTTTAGATGGTCAGCTCAGCAGCAGACCCTCACCCCTAATTTTTTAGATAGTCAGATCAGCAGCAGGCTCTTGGCCCTAATGTTTTAGATGGTCAGCTCAGCAGCAGACCCTCACCCCTAATGTTTTAGAAGATCAGATTAGCAGCAGAACCTCACCCCTAATTTTTTTAGATGTCAGATCAGCAGCAGACCCTCAAGCCTAATTTTTTAGATGGTCAGATCAGCAGCAGGCACTCACCCCTAATGTTTTAGATGGTCAGCTCAGCAGCAGGCCCTCTCCCCTAATGTTTTAGATGGTCAGCTCAGCAGCAGGCCCTCGCCCATAATGTTTTAGATGGTCAGCTCGGCAGCAGGCCCTCACTCCTAATGTTTTAGACGGTCAGATCAGCAGCAGGCCCTCGGCAATAATGTTTTAGATGGTCAGTTCAGCAGCAGACCCTCACCCCTAATGTTTTAGATGGTCAAATCAGCATCAGACCTTCACTCCTAATGTTTTAGAAGGTCAGATCAGCAGCAGGCCCTTGCCCATAATTTTTTCCATGGTCAGATCAGCAGCAGGCACTTGCCCCTAATGTTTTAGAGAGTCAGCTCAGCAGCAGACCCTCAACCATAATTTTTTCGATTGTCAGCTCAGCATCAGGCCCTCGCCTATAATGTTTTAAATGGTCAGCTCGGCAGCAGGCCCTCGCCCATAATGTTTTAGATAGTCAGCTCAGCAGCAGGCCCTCGCCCCTAATGTTTTAGAGAGTCAGCTCAGCAGCAGGCCCTCACCCCTAATGTTTCAGATGGTCAGCTCAGCAGCAGGCCCTCGCCTATAATGTTTTAAATGGTCAGCTCGGCAGCAGGCCCTCGCCCATAATGTTTTAGATGGTCAGCTCGGCAGCAGGCCCTCGCCCATAATGTTTTAGATAGTCAGCTCAGCAGCAGGCCCTCACCCCTAATGTTTTAGAAAGTTAGCTCAGCAGCAGGCCCTCGCCCTCGCCATAATGTTTTAGATGGTCAGCTCAGCAGCAGGCCCTCGCCCCTTATATTTTAGATGGTCAGCTCAGCAGCAGGAACTTGCGCCTAATGTTTTAGAGAGTCAGCTCAGCAGCAGACCCTGACCCATAATGTTTTAGATGGTTAGCTCAGCAGCAGGCCCTCGCCCCTAATGTGTAATTGGGTCACCAGCAGGCCCTTGCTCCTAATGTTTTTGAGGGTCACCAGCAGGCCATCAATCATCATTTTTCAAGGGTATGTATGATGCCCTCCTTTATGTGTAATAAAGGGTGTATTGGAGTGCCGATTCCTTATTTTTGGCGGCCCTTTCACTTAGTGCATAGGCTTTATGAGGGTAGGATTCCCACTACCTGAACAATTGTACCACAATGTGAATGAGGCCCTCCTTTATGTGATATACAGGTTGTATCGGAGTGCCTCTTCCTTGTAATTTTTGGCAGCACTTGCACTTTATATACAAGTAAATATACAGGAAGGAATGTTTCCTAACAATTTCCCCTCTAAAATCAATTTTATATTTGGTTTGGTGCGTATTATTGTCAGTCTGTAAAAGTGGCGCACTACTCGGACAACATCGTTCCCAGATACCCTCCTCTCTTCAGAGCAGGGAGTGCCTGGTTTAATGCTCGGGTTCTCCCATTGATTTCCATTGTGCTCGGGTGCTTTGTAGAGCACCCGAGGATCCCAAGTGTTCTACTCGAGCACCCGAGCACTTTGGTGCTCGATTAACACTAGCGCTAAGGTGCGAAATACTCGGCCTTCGGGATCTCTACTTCCGTTGCCTATCCCGTCCAGTCCATGGACTCACTTATCCATGGATTTTTTCACTGATCTACCTAATTCTTCAGGAAAGACAGTTATTCTGGTGGTAGTTGATCGCTTTAGTAAAATGGTTCACTTTAGAGCATTATGGGGCCTACCTAATGCTAAAACACTTGCACAAGTGTTTGTTGACAACATTGTGAAACTCTATGGCATTCCCTCTAACGTGGTCTCGGATCGTGGGACTCAGTTTGTTTCCAGATTCTGGAAGGCGTTCTGTACTCGACTGGGGGTACAACTGTCTTTTTCTTCGGCTTTTCATCCTCAGTCCAACGGACAGACAAAGCGCTCTAATCAGAGTCTGGAGACTTATTTGAAATGTTTTGTCTCTGAGAACCAGTAGGAGTGGTCTACGTTTTTGTCTTTGGCAGAGGTTGCCATAAATAATCGTAGACAGGAGTCCACTCGGAAGTCGACGTTTTTTGGGGCATATGGGTTTCACCCGCAGTTTCAGATACTTCTGGTATCCCTGAGGAGGAACGTTTTTCGTCATCATTGTCATCTTTATAGCGGAAAATTCAAGATAATTTGATGAATATGGGCAACAAGTATAAACATGTAGCTGACAGGAAACTTATGAATGGTCCGGACCTAAGAGTGAGTGATTCTGTGTTGCTGTCCACAAGAAACATTAAGATGAAGGTACCTTCTTGGAAGTTGGGTCCCAGGTTTATTGATCCATATAAGATTACTGCTATTATTAATCCTGTAGCTTTTCATCTTGAACTTCCTCAGGCCCTGAAAATTCTGAATGTGTTTCATAAATCTTTGTTGAAGAGATATGTTTGACCTTTGGAGCCGTCTTTCTTGCCACCCGCTACTGTCATGGTGGACGGTAGTTTTGAATTTCAGATAGCCAAGATAATTGACTCTCGATTTCCCTGTAGATCTCTTCAGAATATTGTTCATTGGAAGGGTCATGGACCAGAGGAGAGGATGTGGGTACCGTCATCTGACGTGAATGCCAGTCGTTTGGTGAAAGCTTTTCACAGGTCTCCCCTGGACAAGGTTGGTCCTGGGTGCCTGGAGGTCACCCATTCAATTCTTTTATTTTCAGGGAAATAAGATGCTGCAACAAGGATTTGGTGGCCACTTTAGCCCCTCTACCCATACGGAACAATGTACGCTAAGCCGAACATGCATGTCTATGAGGGGATCGGGAGAAATAGCTGCCGTCAGAGCAAGCATTTGACCAACATCTGAAGTACACAGCCAGCCTAATAACAACCATAATTATAAATAGTCGCTTATACCATATGTAATACCCCAGAGTGGTATTACCATTCCTTAATCCTGCTACTGTCTTTAATTACTGTCTAACATTAATGCCGTCTGTGTATTTATTTCCAGGTCCTTTACATGTCCTTCACTTGTACATTTCTATTATTGTTATGAAACTGTGTTTATACATGTAATATGCCTGGTTCACCAACAGGTAGCAGCAGATATATGGCAGAGAGATTTCTAGATATAATGGAACTTACCATTCCATTCTCCCCCTTTTGGGAAGAAGTGGGCCAGTCCTGCTTCCTACCAGAAGGAGGCGTGGCAGTTCTAGTTTATTCCAGTTTAGACTCGATAGTGGAGCTGAGAAGACATTAAAGATGTAGCAGCGAGGGGAAAGTTCCACCTCATGCAGTAGAAGTCTCAAAAGGGTAGTAGCTCATAGAGCACCATGGATCCTTACAGATCTACAGACAGAGTGTAACTAGGGGGTCAGCAACCAAAAGCACCCCACTCCAGAGATATCAGGATTCCTAAAGTCCAGCTACCAGAATAGAGCTGAGTTTAGCACAGTAGAGAGATAAAGCAGAATATTCAAGTTTATACCAAAGCCTGCTGGAACCAAAAGAAAGCATGAATATTGTCTGGATGCAAGTTGATGCAAGTAAAGCTGTTAGACTTTATCAAGGTCCGGTCTTGATTTTTTTCTCCATCTCTTGCCTCAACTATCCTCTTTATTGCTACAGAGCCTAAAACCTGGGGAGTGACAGCATCCAGGTAGGAGGACCGTGACACACACAGACTATTAGGGCCGCACCACACTACTCGGCAATCCTAAAGACCTGAGACACGATCGTCCCTGGGGGACGGCACGTTGAACATATATATCCAAAGCTTTTTCTAAAAAAAATTATAATATTCTATTACTATAATATTCTACGGTTGTATTTTCCCTTATAAATCTACATTTTTACTAAAAGAAGTACCAGCACACTAAAAAACTATCTATATGATGACATGGAAAATAACTGGTGCTATTTTCACATGTCTAGAAATCTACCATAATTGCAAAATAAAATCCTTGATAATTCAGCATCTGCTCATTTATCTGTCACTCACACCCGTATCTGTCAGCTGGCAGGGCTATTGGCTGCAAGAAGTAAAGCATTTAATAAATGAAAGCACAAAAGAGCACAGCCAGTCCTGCCAGAAGCTGAGCCTCTGCCAGGACTGCTAACGACTGACTGACTCGAACGTGCCAACTTTATTTTGAAATCATTTCAATGTACAAGCAAATGGTAAAGACAGCTATGGAAGCTAATATTCATTTTTTTTTTTTTTTTAAAGGGGGGCCTTATTTTAATGCAAACCTCTAGGAGGCAGAAAGCCATTAAGAACTATTGGCATTGGGCAATAATGACAATATGTTCTCTTGGAATCTATTGAATGTGTACATATATTTACAGCTCTGCTTATTTCAACTCTATTTTTGTAACTGACTTGTAACTGAGTCACTTGATTTTGCTTCAGTGCTGAACATTACCCCTCGGGGTTGGTTTACCAATTACCTTACAATAATATAGATTCCACTTTTTGATGTAGATGTAAAAAATTTGTGATAAAAGAGATTGATGGGGAAAAATTATTAAAGAGGGATTCCCATCTAGTTGATGCCATCATTATTTGATCATTGGTGGGAAACCTAAAATGCTTTACAGGTCCAACTGTTCAGTTTCAGTACTTTTTGCACAACTCATTGTTCTCTAACAAGAACCTTAAAGTCGCAAAATACAAATGCAATAGCACTCTGCAACCAGCACTCTGCTCTGCCTCTATGCTGGATGTTGAATGAGGCATTGGTGTACATTTTGGCCAAAGCGTAATAAGCCACTCACCACGTCAAGGTCGCCTCTGAGTGGTCCCTAACACTAGTACCTACCTGTTATGGGCCATGATAGCCACACAAAGTCCAGGGAGCGCAGGAACAGCATGCATGCCAGGCACACTCTGCTTTTAACCCCGTCCGGTGCCGTGACAGCTTTCATCGGATCCAGGGATGCAAGTACCTACATGCATGCTGAGCCCACTATATACTTCTCCTGGAGCCAAATGGCTACTGGTAGGCTCAGTTTTATACTGACTTTAAAACCAGCCTCCAGGGCAGACTAACTGGTCAGGTGTGCATGACTTAATGGAGATCGCCACGCCTCCAATATATACTACAAAGAAAAAATGTGGGGGGATTCAGTCAGCACAACCCTGTATGCAGGTGCACATTGCTATGGCGAAATACATATACAAACGCAAAATACAAATGCAATAGCACTCTGCAACCAGCACTCTGCTCTGCCTCTATGCTGGATGTTGAATGAGGCATTGGTGTACATTTTGGCCAAAGCGTAATAAGCCACTCACCACGTCAAGGTCGCCTCTATGAGTGGTCCCTAACACTAGTATCTACCTGTTATGGGCCATGACAGCCACACAAAGTCCAGGGAGTGCAGGAACAGCATGCATGCCAGGCACACTCTGAGGCAGGGCAGAGTGCTGACACAAGAGGCAGGGCAGAGTGCTGGTTGCAGAGTGCTATTGCATTTGTATTTTGCGTTTGTATATGTATTTCGCCATAGCGATGTGCACCTGCATACAGGGTTGTGCTGACTGAATCCCCCAAATTTTTCTTTGTAGTATATATTGGAGGCGTGGCGATCTCCATGAAGTCATGCACACCTGACCAGTTAGTCTGCCCTGGAGGCTGGTTTTAAAGGGATTCTGTCATGAGATTTGAGCCCTATAAGCTAAACATATGGCCAGGTCCGTACTAATAACATGAATCCTAAACTGCCCTTATTAAACCTGCTTGTGGCTCTATTAGCCCAAAAAACTGTTTTTGTAAGCTGTCACTCACCTACCTAAGGTTCCCAAGGGGTTTTACGTTAACCCAGGGTGCCCGCCCGCACCCCTCGCTGTCTGGTGCCCAGCGCCGCCTTCCTCACCTCAACCCCGCCTCCGCAATCCTCCCGTCCCTCTGCTAGATCCTGCGCACTAGGCTCAGCCTGATGCGCCGCGGACTCCTGGCAGCGGCTTCGTTGAGTGAAGTGCGCATGCGCCGCCTTATAGGGCTCAAATCTCATGACAGAATCCTTTTAAA
Organism: Bufo bufo; assembly: GCF_905171765.1. NCBI lineage: Eukaryota > Metazoa > Chordata > Amphibia > Anura > Bufonidae > Bufo > Bufo bufo. The sequence continues at coordinate 50,739,002 of NC_053391.1, forward strand.
GTTAGTATAAAACTGAGCCTACCAGTAGCCATTTGGCTCCACGAGAAGTATATAGTGAGCTCAGCATGCATGTAGGTACTTGCATCACTGGATGCGATGAAAGCTGTCACGGCACCGGACGGGGTTAAAAGCAGAGTGTGCCTGGCATGCATGCTGTTCCTGCGCTCCCTGGACTTTTTGTGGCTATCATGGCCCATAACAGGTAGGTACTAGTGTTAGGGACCACTCATAGAGGCGACCTTGACGTGGTGAGTGGCTTATTAGGCTTTGGCCAAAATGTACACCAATGCCTCATTCAACATCCAGCATAGAGGCAGGGCAGAGTGCTGGTTGCAGAGTGCTATTCCATTTGTATTTTGCGTTTGTATATGTATTTCGCCATAGCGATGTGCACCTGCATACAGGGTTGTGCTGACTGAATCCCCCACAAGAACCTTAAAGTGGTTGTCTTATCATGGACAATGGTGGCATATCACTAGGATATGCCCCTATTGTCTTATAGGTGCGGGTCTCACCGCTGGGACCCACACCTATATTGAGAACGGAGCCGCGCAAGGTGGTGGCTGGAGGACTCGGGTCCGGCCACCACCAAGCCGACTCCCCATAGAAGTGATTGGGAGCGTACCGCATGGCCCCGCACCCATTCATTTCGCCGGCCCCATAGAGTGAATGGAGGGCAGCTGCACATGCGCAGAGCGTGCTCCTTTACTTGCGGGGCTCCGTTATCGATATAGGTGCAGGTCCCAGCGGTGGGACCTGCACCTATAAGACAATGGGGGCATATCCTAGCAAAATACCCCCATTGTCTATGATGAGACAACCCCTTTAATGTCAAAATTCACAACAGGCAGGTGTTTGATCCATGAATAGTCCAATACATTTTCTAGTTCAATTAGAAATGTTTTTTAAACAGTCCTCCTTATCATGCTGTTCACGTTTTGACATCATGAGATCAAGATGACACCTCACAATTGATCAACAGTACCTCGCCATTGCGAGGCTTCAAGAAGGATGTTCTCAGACGGAAATGGCCACTGAGCTTAGAGTATCACAGAGTGTCATCAGCAGGTTGTAACAGAGATACAGAGAGACTGGAAGAGTCACAGAGGCATAGAAGTGGACGTTCTTTGGCCACATCCGACACTGATGATCGCTTCATTGAATGAATGCCACACAACTCCAGGCACATTTAAGGGAGATGAGAGTGTCAGGTCAGACCATTCGAAACCATTTACATCAATGTTGTCTGCCTGCTAGATCACCTGCAAGGGTACCTGATTACAGGCATCATTGTCTTGCATGGGCCAGAGAGCATCTACGCTAGATTAGAGACCAGTGGACCTCAGTGCTGTTAACTGATGAAAGTCGATTCACACTGAACAGAAATGATGCCCATCAACGATGTTGGAGATGCCAAGGAGAGCGCGATGCATCAGCCACTGTTGTCACCAGACAAGCCTTTGGTGGTGGTGGTGGTGTTACAGTGTGGGCAGGTGTGTCTAGTCAATACAGAACTGCCCTACACTTTGTGAATTATACAGTGACAAGTCCATACTACTTGAATAACATTAATCCAGTTGTGTGTCTGCATGAACAACACAGGCCTAATTTCATCTTGATGGACAACAAAACACCAGCTCATCGAGGTCGCATCATTAGGGAATGGCTGCTGCAGACCGGGGTACCTCAAATGGAGTGGCCTGCACTTTCTCCAGACCTGAATCCTATTGAAAAGCTATGGGATCAGCTGAATCACTGTGTAAAGTATCTCTGTACCCCAGAACCTCAATGACTTGAGGGCCACCCTTCAAGAAGAGTGGGATGCCATGCTTCAGCAGACAATAAGTCGAATTGTGAGATGTCATTGTCAAGTTGTAATTGATGCTCAAGGCCACATGACAAGTTATTGAGACATTGACCTTTTTTGTGGGGGTATACCCAGCACTGGGGTTGGCTTTTGTTTAATCAATTGTTTGAGATGAGGAAATCACCATTGCATACTTCTACTTAAATGCCCTACTTTCATGATATAATATCACTATAGTGTGAACTTTTGATGTTTACCATAATTTTCACCCAAAAGCCAAATATCCCTAACTTTTTGTGAGTAGTGTACAGTGCAGCGCAAACTATTGCCCCAGTAGAAGTCAATTTACAATGCAGCACATAATACTACATTGAAGAACAAAATACGAGCAGAAGCAAATACCGCAGTGAATTACAAAATACTGCTCTAGCAGCACCAAATGCCACAGTGCAGCACACAATGCTGTCCTAGCAGCACACAATACCTTCCCAGTTGCTTTCCCTCTCTGATGGCCAAGGCCGACTGACACATTTTGTCTCCTCCCTCAGTTGTCTGTAGTTAAGATAAGATATGTCAGCATGCTACCTTGCCATAAAAAAGAGAACACAAAACTACATGCCTATTACATCCAGTGACGTCTGATGCAGACATTCTCATTCTCCATCTTCTGCCATTACAACTTCTTTCTGTCACTTCTCTGAAGAGTTTGTTACACAGACATCTTAGATTCCTCACTTGCCTTTGCGAACTGAGTACATAGGTACCTGGTGCATTAATTAACACTGGGAGCGCCAGAATGTCATGTTGCCAGACAGAAGCCGTCAGGAGAGCTTGGGCAGCCCACTGGCCATTGGCCCACCAGGAATCATCCCAGTAGGGTCTATGGCTAGTCCACCCTAGAGGCATAGATATAGATGGCAAAAAGGTAACAGCTGCATCCAGGCCTTGCTGCTCAGAGGACTTGAGACCCTCTTAGTTCCTATTGAATTCACTGAAACATGCATATGGAGTAAATATCATCTAGTGATGGCTTCTGGCAGATAGAATCTTATTATTTTAAGGGACTTTACAGGACTTAGATATTGCTGATATATCCTTAGGATACAGTAGATCATCAATATTAGATTCGTGAGTATCCAACGATGGCTGTTCAATCAGATGTTTTGAGCAGCCGCAAACACAGTAAACTATGCAGTGGACGGAAGGCTCCGTCCAATGTGTTGTTTCTGGTGCCAGCCTTCTGCAGCTCAGTTCCCATTCACTTGAATGGAAACTGAGCTGCATGACCCTGGCACGGCCACTACACTTTGGATGGAACCTTGTGCTCTTGGCTCTGTCCACTGTTTAGTTTTCAGTGCCAGTGGCTGCTCGTAATAACTAATTGTGGGAGTGCAAGGGTCAGACCCCCAACGATCTGATATTGATGACTAATCTTGAGGATAGGCTATCAATATCTATTTACAGGAAAACCCCTTTAATTCCATGGTTGTGTGAAGAGGGAACTTATGTTCTGTCCCAGAAAAGTGGTCTCCAAGCCTTATAAAGATACTATAAAATAAATCTGCACAGTATTAAATAAATTATATAATGTAGTACTAATAATAATACTTCTTTCTCAACCGTTTTTATGCTTTTTTATATAAGGCAGTAAAACACTTTTTGCTTATGTTGCACTATGCTTCTGAAGACATTCAGTTTGCCACTTTACACATCACTAGTCAGACCACACATGGAGTACTGTGTATAGTTCTGGGCTCCTGTGAACAAGGCAGACATAGCAGAGCTGGAGAGGGTTCAGAGGAGGGCAACTAAAGTAATAATTGGAATGGGTGGACTACAGTACCCAGAAAGATTATCAAAATTAGGGTTATTTAGTTTAGAAAAAAGATGACTGAGGGGAGATCTAATTACTAAGTATAAATAGATCAGGGGTCAGTACAGAGATCTCTCCCATCATCTATTTATCCCTAGGACTGTGACGAGGAGACATCCTCTGCGTCTGGAGGAAAGAAGGTTTGTACACAAACATAGAAGAGGATTCTTTACGGTAAGAGCAGTGAGACTATGGAACTCTCTGTCTGAAGAGGTGGTGATGGTGAGTTCACAAAAAGAGTTCAAGAGGGGCCTGGATGTATTTCTGGAGTGTAATTATATTACAGGTTATAGTTACCAGAGATAAAGTGAGGGAAATTGGCTTCTACCTCGCAGGATTTTATTTTTTTTGCCCTCCTCTGGATCAACTTGCAGGATAACAGGCTGAACTGGATGGACGGAGGGCATTTTTTAGCCCTATAAACTAGGGATCGACCGATTATCGGTTTTACTGATATTATCGGCCGATATTCAGGATTTGGAAAGTTATCGGTATCGCCATCTATTTTGCCTATATGCCGATAACGAATCGGAAACATGTATCGCGCTGCTCTCAGCACGATCCGTTGTCCCTCAGCAGCACAGGGGAGAAGGAAGCAGTGTCTCCCTCCCCCCTGTGCTGCTACTGCCGCTGCCACCAATGAAAGGAGAGGGGAGAAGAGGAGGGGAGGGGCTGTGGCCACTGTGCCAACAATTATGTTAACTCACTCATTCATTCAAATTTAACAGGAGGCGGGAGCTGGCTACAGAATCATATAGCTGCACCCGACCTCTATGACAAGTAGCTACCATCCGCGGCAGTTAACCCCTGCCGCACCTGAGGGATTAACTGCCGCGGATCGCAGCTACCGCTCATAGAGGTCGGGTGCGGCTATATGATTCTGCAGCCAGCTCCCGCCTCCTGTATATGAATTAATGGGTGAGTTATCTTCATTGATGGTGCAGTGCGCCACCCCCCAACACCAACATTGGTGGCAGTGGCCACAGGGTTCCCTCTACCCTCCTTATTGGTGGTGCAGTGACAGCTTCTGATCGGAGCCCCAGCAGTGTAATCCTGGAGCTCTGATCGGTTACCATGGCAGCCAGGACGCTACTGAAGCCCTGACTGCCATAGTCAGCTCCCTGATGCCGTGTGCACAAAGCACAGAGCAGCAGGGAGAGTGTGAAGTCCTATTCACCCTGATAGAGCTCTATCAGGGTGAATAGAACAATGGCTCTAGCCCCTAAGGGGGCTAAAAGTTAGTAAAAAAAATAAATATGTAAATACAAAAAACACAAACACCAAAATATTAACTATAAATGAAAAATAAAGATTTACAAAAAAAAGCTACACGTTAACAATAAACATGTTGAATTTCAGCAGATTTCTGTAGGAATTTTTAGTTTTTTTAAAAATCTAAATGCACAGGTTATAGTTATAAATTATCGGCTATCGGCCTGAAGGTTCACAGATTATCGGTATCGGCTCTAAAAAAATCAATATCGGTCGATCCTTACTATAAACTACATGTATGCTACTATGAGTTACACTTTGGGTTTACTATGCAAGCATGGCAATCAAATGCAAATTCCACATAAACAATTTCGTAAATCTGTGACAAAGAATCATTACTAATCAGCTGGAAACTTCTCATTCTTCTACATCCATTATGATGACCTTTTCTCATAATGAAACTGAAATGAATAGTTTCGCCATGTTTGCTCAATCCAGTGATGCCATGATCCAAAATCAATATTAGTCATCTGGCTGCTGATCAGATTGGTGACAGGAACCTGTGACATCCAGATTTCCAGGAGAAAATAAAATATATGCCTGTAAATGGTTTAGTACTGTGATGGCTAATCTCCGGCACCCCAGCTGTGGTAAAACTATGACTCCCAAGATATACACTTGCTTGGCTGTTCTCAGAACTCCATAGAAATGAATGGAGCATGCTGGGAGTCATAGTCTCACCACAGCTGGAGTGCCGGAGGTTAGCCATCACTGGTTTAGTATATTTGTATGTAAAGTCAATATTCAAAAACCCAAAAGAAGAGTTAAAAGTTACCAAAATGAAATTGAAATTTACGTTAAAGGGCAGCCCACTAAACCGTTTTTTTTTTTTGTTTATTAATAGTCCCTACACTGCGAGCTCTGCATACATAAGTTAAATAATCATTTTTGTTCAGTAGAATTTGATAAAAAGCAATTTTTAAAATATGCAAATTACCTTGCTACCAGCAAGAAGGGCGGCTACTTGCTGGTAGCAGCCGCATCCTCCGATCCTAATGACGCCCCCTCCGCATTGTGATTGACAGGGCCAGGGAACGGAATCATTCTCTGCTGGCCCTGCCTGTTAGCATTTAAAATCTGGCGCCTGCGCCGCGGCCGTACCTAGCTTCAATCTGCGCAGGCGCACTGAGAGACGGCCACTCACTCGGCCGCTCTATCCTCAATGCGCCTGCGCCAACGACGTCACATCTACACCCGGCGCAGGCGCATTGAGGAGGGAGCGGCCACCTCTCAGTGCGCTTGCGCAGATTGAAGATACGTACGGCCGCAGCGCAGGCGCCAGATTTTGAATGCTAACAGGCAGGGCCAGCAGAGAATGATTCCGTTCCCTGGCCCTGTAAATCACAATGCGGAGAGGGCGTCATTAGGGTCGGAGGATGCGGCTGCTACCAGCAAGTAGCCGTCCTACTTGCTGGTAGCAAGGTAATTTGCATATTTTAAAAATCGCTTTTTATCAAATTCTACTAAACAAAAATGATTATTTAACTTATGTATGCAGAGCTCGCAGTATAGGGATTATTAGTAAACAAAAACAAAAAACGGTTTTGTGGGCTGACAGAAGCCCTTTAAGCAGCTGGAGATGTGTATTAGATCTAGTGCTTCCAGAAACCTTGTTTATATCCTGTTTATTCTACTGTTCCACTAGAGATGAGTGAATTTATTGAAATTCGTTTCAGGTCCGATTTGCCAAGTTTATGAAAAAATTCCACTTGAACCCGAATTGATTTTACACAAATCAAATATGCTCCTATTGCCCGGAAAACACTCTCTTCTTAACTAGGACTCCGATTTTTTTTGTTATTCGAAAAGACTCTGTGACAAGAGAGAGAGAGAGAGAGAGAGAGAGAGAGGGAACAAAAGACATTTCCCAAAGAGCCTAGTTTCCTATGTTCTAGGTATCATTAGGGGTCCCAAAGAGCTTCTGAGATCCCAACTTTAGCTGACCTCTCCCATCCTGACATGGCTCATAGTTAAGAACAGTAGATTGCAAATAGAGGAGGGAATGAGAAGAGAGAAAGAAAATAGAGAAACTAGTATGCTACTTTGGATCTCTGGTCAATAAATATGTGTTGTCTGGGTTTCTGGGAAATATATAAGAAAATTAGCACATGTTACAACTGCTGGCATCAGATAGGCTTAGGCTTTTTTTTTTTAGGAATGCTAATTTGAATATCTTTCCCAGAAACCAAGAGGGGCGTTGCATAGCTTACAATACTTCTCACACATAATACGCATACTAGCCACTCTCCGTAAGTAGAAAGAATATCCCCCAGACAATGCCTACAAACCCAGAGTGGCATATTAGTCTCTCTCTCCTTCTCCTATTTGCAATCTACTGTTCTTAACTATCAGCCATGTCTGGATGGGAGAAGACAACTAAAGTTGGGATTGCAGATGATCTCTAGGGCACCTAATGAAGCCTAAAACATAGGAGACTAGTGTGAAACATGTTATAAATAAATATTTTTTTTTAAATGTGTTGTAAATTAAAGAAAATAGAAAAATAAAAAAGAATCATTACTCACCTCACTCATCCCCACATCCTGTTCCAAGGCTCAACACGCAGGAAATGGCTTAGATTGCCCACTTAGTTAAGCACTGGCCACAGTCATGACCTGCCTATACCAGTGCCATTTCTTTTGTGTCGAGCCTGGGACCAGAAAGTAGAGAGCAGCTGAGCCTGAAGCAGCATTGTGATGGAGATCTGTGGGGCATGTAACAATATTTTTTAAAATTTTAACCCATTTCAACCATTTTGAAATATTAGTAATAATAATAATATAAATCAAATAAACAAAATAGCAAATTATTGTATTTATTATGATCTCTACATAAATAAGCATATGAAAATCTATTTAAGAAAACAGAATAAAACAAGAATTCATCAAGCCCTGCACAATAAGTGCATTGTATTTATTTATTTTTTCTTTAAATTATTATTCCATTTTCAGCTTAACAAGCGCCTACTCTTTCCTTTTCAGGTTCAAGTCATGAATTACCTTAAAAGCCTCCTCCACAGTCCATGGAACATTGGTAATACAATATATTCCTGAATCATACTAAATAAATGAAGGGGACCCGGGCTCATAAACATGCAAGATTTTGGATAGAAAAAAAAGGAATAAAGTTCTACTGTAAAATAGATGAATTGGTACAAATCACATACTGAACTTTTAGTTATTTTTCTAATACCAGAAAATATTTTAAATAATGCTATATTTGCAAGCTAAAAATACAAAACTATTATGTTATATCTAACATTGAGAAATTTAGCAGAAAATGTTTTTATAGAGGAAGTTACACCCTTTAAATTATAATATATGGATGAGTCTTTATATACAGGGAGTGCAGAATTATTAGGCAAGTTGTATTTTTGAGGATTAATTTTATTATTGAACAACAACCATGTTCTCAATGAACCCAAAAAAACTCATTAATATCAAAGCTGAATATTTTTGGAAGTAGTTTTTAGTTTGTTTTTAGTTTTAGCTATTTTAGGGGGATATCTGTGTGTGCAGGTGACTATTACTGTGCATAATTATTAGGCAACTTAACAAAAAACAAATATATACCCATTTCAATTATTTATTTTTACCAGTGAAACCAATATAACATCTCAACATTCACAAATATACATTTCTGACATTCAAAAACAAAACAAAAACAAATCAGTGACCAATATAGCCACCTTTCTTTGCAAGGACACTCAAAAGCCTGCCATCCATGGATTCTGTCAGTGTTTTGATCTGTTTACCATCAACATTGCGTGCAGCAGCAACCACAGCCTCCCAGACACTGTTCAGAGAGGTGTACTGTTTTCCCTCCTTGTAAATCTCACATTTGATGATGGACCACAGATTCTCAATGGGGTTCAGATCAGATGAACAAGGAGGCCATGTCATTGGATTTTCTTCTTTTATACCCTTTCTTGCCAGCCACGCTGTGGAGTACTTGGACGCGTGTGATGGAGCATTGTCCTGCATGAAAATCATGTTTTTCTTGAAGGATGCAGACTTCTTCCTGTACCACTGCTTGAAGGTGTCTTCCAGAAACTGGCAGTAGGACTGGGAGTTGAGCTTGACTCCATCCTCAACCCGAAAAGGCCCCACAAGCTCATCTTTGATGATACCAGCCCAAACCAGTACTCCACCTCCACCTTGCTGGCGTCTGAGTCGGACTGGAGCTCTCTGCCCTTTACCAATCCAGCCACGGGCCCATCCATCTGGCCCATCAAGACTCACTCTCATTTCATCAGTCCATAAAACCTTAGAAAAATCAGTCTTGAAATATTTCTTGGCCCAGTCTTGACGTTTCAGCTTGTGTGTCTTGTTCAGTGGTGGTCGTCTTTCAGCCTTTCTTACCTTGGCCATGTCTCTGAGTATTGCACACCTTGTGCTTTTGGGCACTCCAGTGATGTTGCAGTTCTGAAATATGGCCAAACTGGTGGCAAGTGGCATCTTGGCAGCTGCACGCTTGACTTTTCTCAGTTCATGGGCAGTTATTTTGCGCCTTGGTTTTTCCACACGCTTCTTGCGACCCTGTTGACTATTTTGAATAATACGCTTGATTGTTCGATGATCACGCTTCAGAAGCTTTGCAATTTTAAGAGTGCTGCATTCCTCTGCAAGATATCTCACTATTTTTGACTTTTCTGAGCCTGTCAAGTCCTTCTTTTGACCCATTTTGCCAAAGGAAAGGAAGTTGCCTAATAATTATGCACACCTAATATAGGGTGTTGATGTCATTAGACCACACCCCTTCTCATTATAGAGATGCACATCACCTAATATGCTTAATTGGTAGTAGGCTTTCGAGCCTAAACAGCTTGGAGTAAGACAACATGCATAAAGAGGATGATGTGGTCAAAATACTCATTTGCCTAATAATTCTGCACGCAGTGTATAGTATATAGTGATTTTTATTTCTTCCCAAAATGCAAGTTTAGGCCCCAAAACTTAAGCCTTTCATCCTGGCTGGTAGAATTCTGCAATCAGAGTGAAAAGGGAATTGATTGCCTTATCCTTATCCCCTATCTACAGTTCCATTAATGCAGAACAGCATAGAAGCACACAAGCTCCACCACGGTTCCATTCATTTGGGGAACTCGGGATAACTGTTTTCAAGGTTGCTGGAAAACTCATCTTTCAGACCACCCCTGATCAGATAGCTATCCCCAATCCTCCGGGTAAAGGCTCGTGCACACAACCGTATGCATTTTGCGGTCCATTGCGTATTTTGCGGAACAGAACAGCTGGCCCCTAATAGAATAGTACTATCCTTGCCCGTGATGCGGACAATATTAGGACATGTTCTTTTTTTTTGCGGAACAGAAATATGGACATACAGAAAAACGGAATGCACATGGGGTAGCTTCCGCTTTCTTTGCGGACCCATTTAAGTGAACTATTCCGCATACGGTCCGCAAATAAACCAGAACGGACGTGGAAAGAAAATACATTTGTGTGCATGAGCCCTAAGAGATACGTTTATATCTTAGGACAACCTCTTCAAAGATAATTTACAGGGTATTTTTTAAGGTGTGGAATGGGCTTTCTGGACTGTTTTCATGCCACCATGTTTTGGTTGTGGTTTGACAGAAATGAATGATGTCCTGTCTAGTGCTGGGATGGAAGAGCAGACATAGGGATTCTCTATGTTGTGTTTCTAGAATCCCTTTGTTATGCTTTAACTCTAAAGCTTTTCCATTAGTTATCTTCCAGTGTAAAAACTGACTCAGCCTTTAGAAGGGTCTTTTGAGACTGTACTATTGACCAACCCTTAGTATAGGTCACCAAAACAAGATTGGTGGAGGTCTGAATCCTGGCACCCCCCACAGATCAGTTGATTGACTGGGGTGCTGTAATCCAAATATGCAGTAGTACAGCACAACCTAGGCAGTGGCCAAGAGAGGTGCTGCAGCAGTTCTCCTAGTGAATGTGAAGCAGGTTTTGGATCCCAACTGGTCTGATGCTGTTCACTTCTCCTAAGGATAGGTCATCCACATTGCAGTTCAACTTTTTTAGTTTATGAGGTCAGGAAATCAGAGAAAAGAGCTACACTTGAGCCATCAGTTGATAGGATCCAAAGAAAACAGACTGTTGCAGCTTGCAAACAGACTGATTTTTAACCCTTGTTACTCAGAAATGGCTAAAGATTTTTTTAAAAAGACCAACTGAAAAAAATGATTCTTGTACCCAAAATGAATGAAATGTTATATAAGAAAAATTGCCCCAAAGGGGACCATAGCCTTTAAAGGGCATCTGTCAGAAGATTTATACCTATGACACTGACTGACCTGTTACATGTGCGCTTGGCAGCTGAAGGCCTCTGTGTTGGTCCTATGTTCATATGTGCCCGCATTGCTGAGAAAAATGAAGTTTTAATATATGCAAATGAGCCTCTAGGAGCAAAGGGGGTGTTGCCATTACTCCTAGAAGCTCAGCTCTCTCTGCAACTGCCGTGCTCTCTGCATTTTGATCGACAGGGCCAGGCGTTGTAAATGTGATGATCATGCCTGGCCCTGACTAAACTTTGACTAAAGTCAATCAAAGTTGCAGAGAAAGCTGAGCCTCTAGGTGTAATTGCTCCTAGAGGCTTGATTGCATATACCGTATTTTTAGCCCTATAAGACGCACCGGCCCATAAGACGCACCTAGGTTTTTGAGGAGGAAAATAAGAAAAAAAAAATTGAACCAAAATGTGTGCTTTTGGTGGGTTTTGAACTAATGGTGGTCTGTGGATGACACTATTATGGGGGATCTGTGGATGGCACTGTTATGGGGGCATATGTGGATGGCACTGTTATGCAGGGCCGTCTTTTCGAATGGGCACGCTGGGCAGTTGCCCGGGGGCCCCACTTGCCTGGGGGCCCGCCTGCCCAGTGAACCCACCAGCCAACTTCCCAACCGTCATTTAGCAGCGTTGCCGCAGGCCAGCGGCAGCCTCCCGCGAGCCCGCGGGAACGGCCGCCTAACACACACAGGCATGGGCATGGATCACACTCGCGGCTCTCTCTCAGCCTCTGACCTGTACCCGCCAGCCTGAGCCAATAGACATCACCGCCGTCGCTGCCACCGTACCGCCCACGACTTCCCTCCCCCTGAGGTGTGACGTCACTCACGAGAGCTGCCTGTCTGCTGCAACGAAGAGGAGCCGCGCTAGAGCCGCCGAGGAGGAACAATTGAGACAGGAGTACAGTCAGTGTCAGACTGTATCTCAATTTTGCAAGTAAGAAAGCAGCGCTGCAGTAAATGTGTTCTTGTTTTTTTTTATATATACACAGCATGGCGGCGGCGGCGGCGGCGGCGGCGGCGGCGGCGGGGGGGGGGGTACAGAGGGGGCCAAATGTCCTGCTTCTGTCTGCACTGGTCATAGAAACTGATGTAGGGTAGGGGTACAAAGTGTATCACTCAAAATGTGTATTAGGTGGATAGATTCAATCAAAATCTGAAATACGTGTGAATACCTGGCTAATGTTTATCACAAAGATCTTGATTATGGTGACCTACTAAATGAATGTGAGCATCTCAAGCACTACATGATTCTTGATCAAAATTGTGAGACTCTTCCTGCATTGTACAGAAAAATAATTTCAGACAACTTGAAATCTGTTTTTCCGAATGTGGAAATTGCACTCAGAGTGTTCATGTGCATGATGGTGACCAACTGTGCAGGAGAGCGTTCGTTCTCAAGATTGAAACTGATAAAAAATGAGCTTCGCAGCACAATGGGGCAGCATCGTTTGAACTGGCTTTCACTAATGTGCATTGAAAATGACATCCTAAAAACCATTGACTTCAAGCCAGTTATAAAGGAATTCTGTACAAAAAAGTGTCGCAAATTTAATAAATGATTAGTGTTTTTGTACTGTCCAATTTTAATCAGTAATGTCTTGTTTTTCAATTTCTTGCTTTTCAAGCTCATGTTATATTGTTCAAACGTTGTGTTTAATGTTTAAACACTGATTTTGTTGAAAGTACCAATAAATATCGCCTTATTGATAATTTGCATTTTTATTCTAGTGCGTGATTGTGTAGACAGGGCCCCAGTGCACTGTATTGCCCGGGGGCCTATAATGCTCTTAAGATGGCACTGCTGTTATGAGGGCATATGTGGATGGCACTGTTATGAGGGCATATGTGGATGGCACTGTTATGGGGGCATCTGTGGATGGCACTGTTATGGGGGCATCTGTGGATGACATGACACTGCTATGGGGGGATCTATGGATGACACATAAATAGCATCTTATCTAATGTGTCATCCACAGATCCCCATAACAGTGTCCCTGTGTAGTGAATGGGGGCCGGCATCTGGTTTTGTAATGTCAGCGGGGCCCGGTGCAGTCACTTTATTCTACTACACCGGGCCCCGCTCATAGTTGTATAATCATATTTAACTTGTAGGTATTGTTAAACTATTCAAATATCATCTGAAATCCAGCGCTTTACTTACTACTAACTTCGTAGCAGCCAGGAGGCCGGATGGGCGCTCGCAGCATGACTCACTACGTCACGCACCTGAGCTGCCTGCTTCATTTATAAAGTGGGCGGAGCAGGCGCGTGACGTAGTGAGTTACCTTGCCGCCCGCCCAGCCTCCTGACTGCTACGAAGTTAGTAGTAAGTAAAGCGCTGGATTTCAGATGATATTTGAATAGTTTAACCACCTCCCGTCCACCCATAGACTAAAAACGTCCGGGAGGTGGTTCTCTATTTCTGAATGGACGTTCCAGTACGTCCATTCAGAAACTGCAGCTGCATGCTAATCGTGCAGCTGCTGATCGGATTGCCCGCTGTCAGTGACAGCAGGGCAACCCAGAGAGAAGGCAGGGACAGTGCCCAGGTGTCCCTATGCGCTTCCTGTTCTGGCCCGGCAGTCATGTGATCGCTGGGACCGGAGAGTGCAGGAGCTGTGTGAGGTCTTTCAGATACCTCGATCAGCCCTGCACTGAGGCTGTACAGCGCTTAAAAGAAAGGTTTCACAAGTAAAAAAAAAAAAGTAAAAATAGAAAAAATAAAATAGACATATTTGATATTGCCGCGTCCGTGACTGTCGGCTCTATAAATATATCACATGATCGACCCAGTCCGATAAACAGCATAAAAAAAATTAAAAAAATCACACCAAGTGATCAAAAAGGCATATGTCCCACAAAATGGTACCAATAAAACTGTCACCTCATCCCGCAAAAAATGAGCCCCTACATAAGAAAATCTCTCAAAAAATAAAATAACTATAGCTCTCAGAACATGGAGACACTAAAACATAATTTCTTTTGTTTAAAAAATGCAATTGTGTTAAAGTGAAATTAATAAAAAAAAAGTATACATATTAGGTATTGCCGCGTCCATAACAACCAGCTCTATAAAAATATCACATGACCTAACCCCTTTGGTTGAACACCGTAAAAAAAAAAAAAGTCAAAACAAGCAATTTTTGTCACCTTACATCACAAAAAGTGCAACACCAAGTGATCAAAAAGGCGTATGTCCCACAAAAAGGTACCAATAAAACTGTTACCTCATCCCGCAAAAAATACATAAGAAAAACTCTCATAAAATTAAAAAACTATAGCTCTCAGAACATGGACACATTAATACATAATTTTTTTGTTTCAAAAATGCTATTATTGTGTAAATAAATAAGAAAATATATAAAATATACATATTAGGTATCGCCACATCTGTAACGATCTGCTCTATAAAAATGTCACTTGACCGAACCCCTCAGGTGAACGCTGTAAAAATAAATAAATAAAAACTGTGCTAAAACAACCAATTTTTTGGTCACCTTGCCCCATAAAGTGTTATAATGAATAATCAAAAAATCATATGTACCAAAAAATTGTACCAATAAAACTGGCACCTTATCCCCTAGTTTGAAAAATGGGGTCACTTCTTGGGAGTTTCTACTGTAAGGGTGCATCAGGGGGGCTTCAAATGGGACATGGCATCTAAAAACCATGTGGAGTTCCTTTTCTTCTGCGCCCTGCCGTGTGCCCATACAGCAGTTTATGACCACATGTGGGGTGTTTCTGTAAACCGCAGAATCTGGGTAATAAATATTGAGTTTTGTTTGGCTGTTAACCATCGATGTGTTAAAGAAAAAATGTGAGTAAAATGGAAAATCTCCCAAAAAAGTGAAATTTAAAAATTTGATCTCCATTTTCCTTTAATTCTTGTGGAACGCCTAAAGGGTTAACAAAGTTTGTAAAATCGGTTTTGAATACCTTGAGGGGTGTAGTTTCTACAATGGGGTCATTTATGGGGGTATCCACTATGTAGGCCCCACAAAGTGACTTCAGACCTGAACTGGTCCTTAAAAAGTGGGTTTTGGCAATTTTCTTAAAAATTTGAAGAATTGCTTCTAAACTTCTAAGCCTTCTAACGTCCTAAAAAAATAAAATTACATTTCCAAAATGATGCCAATGAGGTATCACTTTCTGTTTTAAAAGCAGAGAATTGAAAATTTAGAAAATTGTGAATTTTTCTAAATTTTTGGTAAATTTTGAATTTTTTCATAAATAAAGGTGAAATATATTGACTCAAATTTATGACTATCATGAAGTACAATGTGTCACGAGAAAACAATCTCTGAATGACTTGGATAAGTAAAGGCGTTCCAAAGTTATTACCACATAAAGTGAGATATGTCAGATTTGCAAAATAAGGCCTGGTCAGGAAGGGGGCAAATGGCCCAGATGGGAAGTGGTTAACAATACCTACAAGTTAGATATGATGATATACTGTGAGCGGGGCCCGGTGTAGTAGAATACAGCGACTGCACCGGGCCCCGCTGCCATTACAGAACCAGATGCCGGCCCCCAGCCCCTCCTCCCTCTCAGCCGATACACCCGACAGCCGCAGCATTCGCCCCATAAGACGCACTGCTATTTTCCCCCCACGTCTTATAGGGCGAAAAATACGGTACTAAAACTTCACTTTTCTCAGCAATGCAGGCACATATGAACATGGAACCAACACGGATGCCTTCAGCTGCCAAGTGCACATGTAACAGGTCAGCCAGTGTCATATGTGCAAATCTGTTGACAGATGCCCTTTAAAAGGGGTTTTCAGGATTTAAGCAATTATGGCCAATCTCCGAGACAGACATTGAATATTTAGCAAATAAAGGCACCCTTCACCCAAATGATAATCAGACTAAAGGGGCCATGGCATGCCAACCAGCATTGTGACCCCTTCATTGTTTATTCCCTTAGGTGTGTCTGGTTCTTTAGCTTAGCCAATTTCACTTGCAATGTGGCCCCTACAGTTTAGTCTAAGGATCTTCATTGGTCTCAGAGGTTGAACTTACACCAGTAAAAGATTGATGACCTGTCCTAAATATAAGCCAACAATCTTTCATTCCCAGAAATCACCTTTTAATATGAGAACAATTTTCAAGAGGTGGTTGGGGTTGTGTTGTGGCTTTGTGGCTGCATAGATACAGATCATCTCTTGGTCTTTGTTTCATGTTTCACGTGTTCTTAGCTAAATATCTGGCTTAGCATGACATTATAAACCCGGTATTTCTGCTCAGCTCCTTTTTGGCATTTATTATACATTCTCAAGTCTTCTTAATGTCTCCAATGTTCTCAGTAATATTGCGATGTCAGCTGTTACAATGTTCTCCTTGACCCTTCATTCGCTCCAGGTTTCAGCCTTCCATCTGGCACCTTCTAAGTTGGCCGATATAAAAAATGGTGTCAACTTGAAGAGCAATTTGTACCTTGCTTTGTTCAAACATTTCCAACCCACAGTTGTGCCTGTCCTTACTTGGCCCATTCGTGACTACAACACCTATTTAGCGACTGCTAGTTACATTGCCACTAGCTTTTTCCATTTGCCAGCCAGTGACAAAGATGGATAATGTATTTATCGTTAAACTATTATTATAGAAAGCCATTATGCTGAAATTGAAAATGTCAACTAAATGAGATTCATATAGTTTGTTTAATTTGCTCCACAGAAAATTACATTTTCAATAGGTAATTGTCTGGATTTTAGCAAAACTAATAAAAATAAGTTTGGAGAATCAATGATAAAATATTAAGTCATGAAGAACAGGAAAAAAAATAGCAACAAGGAAGATCTTAATATTGATTACTTTCTAGGGTGCTTAGCCCCTGGTGACTTTCTACATTTCTAGTGGCCCTACCGATTGGCTCTGTCCTATCAGATGATTATGATGGTCCCAGATATATAGATGTGTCTACTTTTACCTTAATCTTTGGTTAAAGATTTCCATTACTTATGAAACCCATTCAGCAAAACACGTTTAGCCCTTGCAGCCTGTAACCATTGGGTGGCAGTATGTAGACACATAGAATATACATCAAGTGACACAATATCATGGCATCCTGTTGATTTGGATACCTGGACATCTCGTGACACTCATATCAGGACATGCCCAGGCAAAAGGAAAGGTAAGCAAGGACACATCTGTAAAAATCAAGAGAGACAGAGACACATAAGAGTCCCCTTGTGGCCAAAAAGATATAGGAAGTACCTGGGAAGATTCACCACTAGATTTATTGCATTTATTGCATTATGGTAAATGAGAAGACTGCCTCTATGACAGCAGACAACTAAGTTAAATTTACTGTCCGAGTGAGCATGGTCTTGTGAGGACCAATGGTAGATATGGTGTTTTATTATCACATCATTAGGTGTTAATATGTTAATGGTCCTGACCAGAACCTTTGTAATAATTTATATTTATAGGTCTTCACAGAAGACGCTAGGTTATGAACTATGATTACGGAGAAGATTCTTAAGCAAAAATCATTGCCATGAAGTTATAGGACATGGTTCCACCAGAGCTAATGATTGCAGTAATTGTTCATACAGATGTAGGGGGTCATTATTGATTAGATATACGCCACTTTTTTGAGTATATCTGTCACAGATTCAGTCGCAAAGGGGATTTGCAGTTGAATCTGCTACTTCTCCCCTTCCACATCACGTACACTAGTTCTTAAAAGCGGGGCATGGCGTGGGCAGGGAAGAGGGCAGGCCAAAAGTTTTTTGGCATAGAAAATTATCTAAATCTATGCCAGCAAGGGAGCTGATTTAGTTTTAAGGCTTTTAGGTGCTGGCAGTGGATGCGCCTAAGTTATGTAGAGGCCAGCGCATGCAGCAGCGCAGGGGTATGAGGACCGGCGTCCAAAATGCATCTTAATAAATGACCCAATAGAGTGTATTTGTACCAAAAAAAAAGAAACACTGACTGAATCCGTATGAGAAGTAACTTTATGCGGTAGACTTTTCCAGCATTCAGTTTAAGGAACAGAAATTAGCTGTCAGTAACCCTTGTCAGCCATATTAGCACTCATGGGTTTACTTTTTCTGTCACTTAGTCACTCTGCTGTGCCCACCTACTGTGGACAAAATCCAATATTTATCCATTGGACTCCTTGGGCCTACCAGATTCTCTGCATCTATACAAAACACACACTAATCCACTTTTAATTGCACCATAATCTCATTATTGTTATGAGTCCACACACAGGACATATCAGCAATAAGGTCAATTAGGTTATTTGTAAATCCCATAAGATATAGATTCTAGAGATAACTGATTGCCTCCAATATATCTTCTGATAGACCTTTTGGGTTCGTTTCTGTATCAAAGACTGGGCCCATGGGTAAATTCTGTGCGGAGTCAGACTGGAGTTCCTTTCGCCCATCAGAGGAAATTATTCTTGGGGGCCCAAGACCTATATCATCTAGAGATAGCTATCTTTTTATTGTTGTACAATAAACTTAATAATGCATGCTCTCTTTTTAGGCCTAAAGTATGTAAGGTGTTTTTGCTGTTTTTTTTAGCACTGTATCAGCAAATCAAAGCCCCAACTCGATACAGCCACATGTATAGTAAGAAAGTTGCGATTTACAGCTCACCATGGACGAGGATGCACGGAACAAGACCGGACCAGCCTTCTATGTAACATACAAAAGAAAAAACATCCCAGCATGCAGAGCTTAAGAAGGTTGCTTCGCCTTTATTCGGATTCATAAAAGGAATATCTGTAAAGAATAAATTAAGGCAACTGGACTTACTGTAGATTTCTTGAAAACGTTTCACTCGTTCTTCCAACGAGCTTTCTCAATTCTGGGTGACTGTACAAGAATTCTCTGGGAATAAATATGCAACTGAATCAACATCTGGTAGTTATAACCAGCATGGGGTCAGAGGTCATTATACCCAGCATGGGGTCAAAGGTGTTGATTCCATTATCCTAATTGGAGTCAGTAGGTGATAAAGACCTCCCAGAAAAAAGGTGTCAAGACAGCATTGTATGTGGCAGACAATAGATGTCTAACCCCCCCGCCTCTATTCAAGCTTGGCTTCTCCATTTTTACGTAGATGGCCTCCTTCACACCTCGTTTGTACCAATCGGCCTCCTTATCCAAAACACGTACTTGACTGTCTTCAAAGGTGTGACCTGTTTCTTTTAGATGTAAGTACACGGCTGAATCTTGACCAGAGGTTTTGGCTCTTCTATGCTGAGCCATACGCTGATGTAGTTGTTGTTTTGCTTCGCCGATATACAGTTCTGAGCATTTCTCATTGCACTGGACTTCGTACACAATGTTGTCCATCTTGTGTTTAGATGTTGGGTCTTTGGGGTGAACCAGTTGTTGCCTCAGTGTGTTGCTGGGTTTAAAGCAGACAGGGATGTGGAGTTTATTAAAAATCCTTTTGAGTTTCTCAGACACCCCAGCTACATATGGGATAACCATATTATTGTGTCTGTCATGCTTCTCGCCCTCATGCTGGGTATAATTACCAGATGTTGATTCAGTTACATATATATTCCCAGAGAATTCTTGTACAGTCACTCAGAATTGAGAAAGCTTGTTGGAAGAACGAGTGAAACGTTTTCAAGAAATCTACAGTAAATCCAGTTGCCTTGATTTATTCTTTACCGATATACCATGACCTGGATAAATGAGGACCTTCACAGACATAAAAGAAATACACCCAGTACACACCTCACCCACCACCGTAGTTGGCTGACATGTTCAACTATTCAGTTCTTAATCATAGCTTGGTGGAGGGTTATAAAAATACTCCACACCCCAATCATAGGGGTGGATGGAAAGTTCTGCTATGGTAAGGGTAATGCCAGATGTAATGGGTGCACAGCAGCAAGTCTGCAGCATATGTAGCTGAAACTCCGCAGCTGCACAGCCTTCACCAAATTGTGTTTACTCTGTTACACATTTCTGTGCAGAAATGCTGGAGATATCCAGCAGATTTCACCCTCTGGGATCCATAACATATATTTGCCAGATAAATTGATATGTTGCAGACTTAAAGGGGTTTTTTGAGACCCACAATCTACCATAATTGCACAGAATACATGTGCAGGACAAAGTTTTTTAAATACTGTTTGAAGTTGTGTGGATCAGCCTCTCAGGAACCCTGTCATATCAGGCTCTTTTTCTGAAAATCCTGCTTCTACTGATGCCACATTTCCGTTACCAGGTTTCCTCCCTGGTCTATGGATGGGATGCCCTCTTCCAACATGGACAGGGCAAGAACTATTCCTCTCCTTGGCTCATGTGCAAACTCCTGACTCTTCCTCAACTGTGCATGTGCCAAGGTGAGGAATAGTTCTGAGCCTATCCACAGCAAAAGTGACGTCCCATCCATTGCCCAGGCTGGAAAACCCAGTGAAGAATGTGACTTAAGCAGATACAGCATTTTCAAAAGAGGAGCATCATGTGACCAGGGTCGTCGGAAGCTACTCCACACAACTTTATAATGGCATCTATATTACAAACTTTCTTCTACAGTACTGTTATGCTTAATTAACATGGCTTTGTGGAACCTACTGTGTCCTCAAAAACCCTTTTAGAATCAACACCACATATTGTTATGTGTGATTTTTAACTATAGACATACATGTGGCTGTAACATATGAAAGAAATAATGTCCTAGCATCTAGAGCTTCAGAAGGTTGCTTCCCCTTCATTCGGATTCATAAAAGGAACACATCCAGTACACACCTCACCCACCACCGTAGTTGGCTGACATGTTTCGAACTATTCTGTTCTTAATCATAGCCTGGTGGAGGGGTATAAAAATACTCCACACCCCAATCATAGGGGTGGATGGGAAGATCTAAGCTCCTCCCATGGGGGGCGAGTCTTCCACACACACTGCACCCACCACGATATGTCATAAATACTGCTGATTTCTGTATATAAAACACATGACAAAATTAAAATAGTCCTCCATAGATATCTGTAATGTCCAGAACATAATCTGGGCACTTGATAAGCAGAGAGGTAAGTAAAAACAACTCTATTACTATAGGGGAGAAAAAAAACTTAATAAGGTAAATCACACCTACACCGTTGCAGTTCATATGGCTCTTGATAGAAAACTGTTCTGTATGTGTAGAATTCTCAAACACTGTAGTGGGTTGTACATAGTTACAGGATTTGCAGGGGTGACCCCGGCAATTTGTAAAACCCTGATGTCTAAGCCAGGTAGATTTAGATTTGGCAGAGGAAGAAGCAAATAAGGAGAGAGACAATTTATTGGCCAGGCTGCCAGGATGTCTGGAAACTATCCTACAACCATCCCGCAGAGAGTTATACAGGAATTGGTCCTCATTTAGGATCGGAATGCACCTTAGTATAGCCCGTTTTATCGCCGTAAATTGTCTACTGTAATTGAGGACAAGTGTGGGTTTATCCCTAAACTTAGATTCTTTTTTTTATTTCTGTACCCATTACCCGGGTGTTTGAACAGAAAATCTGTTCTAGTCCTCTTCTTGACTATCTGGGCAGCACTAGTCAGCATCCAGTTAGGATATCCCCTCCTTTTCATTCTGTCTCGGATAATCACACATTCTTTTTGAAAAGAAGACTCCATACTACAATTCCTACGTGCCCTGAATGTAAATACCCTCAAATTAAAGCTGACAGTCTGCAGTTAAAGCACATCTTGTTTGTTTCATTTCAAATCCATTGTAGTGGTGTATAGAGCCAAAAATTTTTGAATTGTGTCGATGTCCCAATATTTATGGACCTGACTGTATATGGGTTGTCATTCACATATGCCAAGAAGTCTGGTATGGCAGACACACCGCAGCCCCAAATTAGGAACAAATCATCGATGTATGATTATCTGCCATACCAGATCACAGCACACGCAAAAGGATTATTCTCCGTAAATATAAAGCGCTCCTCCCAATAAGCCATTGTGAGATTGGCAAGGGATGGCAAATCTTTAGCCCCCATTGAAACACCCCTGATCTGCAAATAAAACCTATTGTCAAAACTGAAGTAGTTGGAAGTCATGATCAATGTAGTCACCTCCACTATATAGTCCACAAAATCTGCAGAGTGGCAACTATATCTGTGCAGGTGATATTCCATTGCGAGAAGGGCTATATTATGTGGGATGGAGGGATAGAGGGAGATCACATCAAGGGTTAGCCAGATGTAATCTTCACTCCAGGATTTGTCATAGAATGCCCTCATGACAAAACATGGTAGTCTCCTAACTAACGGTAAATTTTTACCCCTCCCCCACTCATATATCTGATCATTATTATAGTCAAAAAGATCCAATTGGAATTTATTTTGTTTAACTTCCATAATATTTTCCTCTATATTTTTCAGGGTATTAGATGTTATGTCCTGTAATTCTATCAAGAGCCATATTAACTGCAACAGTGTAGGTGTGATTTACCTTATTAAGTGCACTAGTTGCGATGTTTTGTACGTGGGGAGTACCTGCAGACAGTTTAAGACCAGGCAGCGGGAGCATCTCAACTACTGTATATAACTAACCCTATGGCAATGGGTATCTCAAGTGCTGCTAGCCACTTCATCAAAGAACATAATAGAAATGTGGCCAGTTTGTGAGCTCATGCCATTGAAAGGGTTACTTCCTCTCCCAGGGGTGGTGATTAGAGTTGAGCGAACCCGAACTGTAAAGTTCGGGTTCGTACCGAACTTTAGGTTTTTCGGCACCCGGACCCGAACCCGAACATTTACGTAAAAGTTCGGATTCGGTGTTCGGCGCTTTCTTGGCGCTTTTTGAAAGGCTGCACAGCAGCCAATCAACAAGCGTCATACTACTTGCCTCAAGAGGCCATCACAGCCATGCCTACTATTGGCATGGCTGTGATTGGCCAACTGCAGCATGTGACCCAGCCTCTATTTAAGCTGGAGTCACGTAGCGCCGCCCGTCACTCTGCTCAGATTAGTGTAGGGAGAGGCTGCAGCTGCTGTGAGGGAGAGATCAGGGAGAAATCTTATCAAGAACTGGTTTATGTACTCAGCGATCTACAGCAAATGTGTTTTGTGGGTAACTTTTTTTAAGCTTGCCCTGAGCCAACTACTGCTGAAAACGAACTTTTTTTACTTCAGTTTGTCAATATCAATACATAATCGGCAGCCATTTTATGCAACGATAGTGCACCAGCATAGGCTATCTGCATGTCTGCAAGTCCAGAAATACATCTTTTTGCTTACTGGGGTGAAAAAACCCTCTAATATACTGCACATCTGGGATAAGACGTGCATAAGTGACTGTCACATTTAGGCCAGAAATACATCTTTTTGCTTACTGGGGTGAAAAAACCCTCTAATATACTGCAAAATCTGGGATAAGACGTGCATAAGTGACTGTCACATTTCGTCCAGAAATACATCTTTTTGGTTACTGAGGTGAAAAAACCCTCTAATATACTGCACATTTGGGATTAGACGTGCATAAGTGACTGTCACATTTTGGCCAGAAATACAGCTTTTTGCTTACTGGGGTGAAAAATCCCTCTAATATACTGCACATCTGGGATTAGACATGCATAAGTAACTGTCACATTTAGGCCAGAAATATGGCTTTTTGGTTACTGGGGTGAAAAAAACCTCTAATATACTGCACATCTGGGATAAGACATGCATAAGTGACTGTCACATTTTGGCCAGAAATACATCTTTTTGGTTACTGAGGTGAAAAAACCCTCTGATACACTGCACATCTGGGATAAGACGTGCATAAGTGACTGTCACATTTTGGCCAGAAATATATCTTTTTGCTTACTGGGGTGAAAAAACTCTCTAATATACTGCACATTTGGGATAAGAC
Source organism: Bufo bufo (assembly GCF_905171765.1). Classification (NCBI taxonomy): domain Eukaryota; kingdom Metazoa; phylum Chordata; class Amphibia; order Anura; family Bufonidae; genus Bufo; species Bufo bufo. The sequence goes on from NC_053391.1 coordinate 50,763,071, forward strand.
ATGCATAAGTGACTGTCACATTTTGGCCAGAAATACATCTTTTTGGTTACTGAGGTGAAAAAACCCTCTGATACACTGCACATCTGGGATAAGATGTGCATAAGTGACTGTCACATTTAGGCCAGAAATATATCTTTTTGCTTACTGGGGTGAAAAAAACATCTGATATACTGCACATCTGGGATAAGACGTGCATAAGTTACTGTGAAATTTAGGCCACAAATACCGCTGTCATATACAGTTTAAAAAAAAAATTGAGTGCAATACCCTACATCAGGGTTTTTATTGGCGGTTAATTATTTTTAACAGACTAAACCACTTTTTACTTTGCTTTGTGAAAGCTAACTATGAGGCAAACATCTAATAAGGGACGCGGTCATGGTCGTAGTGGGGGTGTTGGTGGAGCCTCTGGTGCAGGGAGAGGACGTGGCCGCCAGAATCTACAGCGATATTTGGTCGGGCCTAATGCCATTCTAAGGATGGTAAGGTACAGGCGCTAGTCAATTTGGTGGCTGACAGTGGATCCAGCACGTTCACATTATCTCCCACCCAGTCTTCTGCAGAAAGCGCATAGGTGGCGCCTGAAACCCATGCCCATCAGTCTGTCACATCACCCCCATGAATATCGGGGAACCTGTCTGAGCCTCAAGTCATGCAGCAGTCTCTTATGCTGTTTGAAGACTCTGCTGGCAGGGTTTCCCAAGGGCATCCACCTAGCTCTTCCCCAGGGGTGGAAGACATAGAATGCACTGACGCACAACCACTTATGTTTCCTGATGAGGACATGGGAATAGCCCCTCAGCACATCTCTGATGATGACGAAACACAGGTGCCAACTGCTGCGTCTTTCTGCAGTGTGCAGACCGAAAAGGAGGTCAGGGAGGAAGACTGGGTGGAAGACGATGTACGGGACGATATAAATAAAACCTATTGTCAAAACTGAAGTAGTTGGAAGTCATGATCAATGTAGTCACCTCCACTATATAGTCCACAAAATCTGCAGAGTGGCAACTATATCTGTGCAGGTGATATTCCATTGCGAGAAGGGCTATATTATGCGGGATGGAGGGATAGAGGGAGATCACATCAAGGGTTAGCCAGATGTAATCTCCCACCCAGTCTTCTGCAGAAAGCGCACAGGTGGCGCCTGAAACCCATGCCCATCAGTCTGTCACATCACCCCCATGAATATCGGGGAACCTGTCTGAGCCTCAAGTCATGCAGCAGTCTCTTATGCTGTTTGAAGACTCTGCTGGCAGGGTTTCCCAAGGGCATCCACCTAGCCCTTCCCCAGGGGTGGAAGACATAGAATGCACTGACGCACAACCACTTATGTTTCCTGATGAGGACATGGGAATAGCCCCTCAGCACGTCTCTGATGATGACGAGACACAGGTGCCAACTGCTGCGTCTTTCTGCAGTGTGCAGACCGAAAAGGAGGTCAGGGAGGAAGACTGGGTGGAAGACGATGTAGGGGACGATGAGGTCCTAGAACCCACATGGAATGAAGGTCGTGCCACTGACTTTCAGAGTTCGGAGGAAGAGGCAGTGGTGAGACCGAGCCAACAGTGTAGCAAAAGCGGGAGCAGGGTGCAAAAGCAGAGCAGCCGTCGCCAAAACAGTTTGCCTGCTACTGGCCATTGTCACCAGAGACCAAGCACACCAAAGGCAGCTTCAAGGAGTTCCCTGGCATGGCACTTCTTCACATAATGTGCTGACGACAAGACCCGATCGGTTTGCACGCTGTGCCATGAGAGCCTGAAGCGAGGCATTAACGTTCTGAACCTTAGCACAACCTGCATGACCAGGCATCTAAATGCGAGACACGGGCTGCAGTGGAGTAAGCACCTTCAAAACCAAGAAAGGGCTCGGGCCCCTCCTGCTCCCTCTTCTGCTGCTGCCTCGGCCTCTTCCTCCGCCTCTGGAGGAACGTTGGCACCTGCCGCCCAGCAAACAGAGGATGTGCCACCAACAACACCACCTCTGTCACCAAGCATCTCCACCATGTTACACGGAAGCGTTCAGCTCTCCATCTCACAAACATTTGAGAGAAAGCGTAAATTCCTACCTAGACACCCTCGATCCCTGGCCCTGAATGCCAGCATTTCTAAACTATTGGCCTTTGAAATACTGTCATTCAGGCTGGTGGAGACGGACAGCTTCAAACAGCTCATGTCGTTTGCTGTCCCACAGTACGTCGTTCCCAGACGCCACTACTTCTCCAGGAGAGCCGTGCCCTCCCTGCACAACCAAGTATCAGATAAAATCAAGTGTGCACTGCGCAACGCCATCTGTGGCAAGGTCCACCTAACCACAGATACGTGGACCAGTAAGCACGGCCAGGGACGCTATATCTCCCTAATTGCACACTGGGTAAATGTAGTGGCGGCTTGGCCCCAGGCGGAGAGCTGTTTGGCGCACGTCCTTCCGCCGCCAAGGATCGCAGGGCATCATTCTTTGCCTCCTGTTGCCTCCTCTTCCTACTCGGCTTCCTCCTCCTCTTCTACCACCTCCTCATCCGGTCAGCGACAGACCTTCACCACCAACTTCAGCACAGCCAGAGGTAAACATCAGCAGGCCGTTCTGAAACTGATGTGTTTGGGGGACAGGCCCCACAACGCGCAGGAGTTGTGGCGGGGTATAGAACAACAGACCAATGAGTGGTTGCTGCTAGTGAGCCTCAAGCCCGGCCTGGTGGTTTGCGATAATGGGCGGAATCTCGTTGCAGCTCTGGGACTAGCCGGTTTGACGCACATCCCTTGCCCGGCGCATGTGCTGAATTTGGTGTTGCAGAAATTCATTCACAACTACCCCGACATGTCAGAGCTGCTGCGTAAAGTGCGGGCCGTCTGTGCGCGCTTCCGGTGTTCTCATCCTGCTGCCGCTCAGCTGTCTACTCTACAGCGTAACTTCGGCCTTCCCGCTCACCGCCTCATATGCTACGTGCCCACCAGGTGGAAGTCCACCTTGCACATGCTGGAGAGACTGTGCGAGCAGCAGCAGGCCATAGTGGAGTTTCAGCTGCAGCACGCACAGTTGAGTCGCACTGCGGAACAGCAACACTTCAACACCAATGACAGGGCCTCCATGTGAGACCTGTGTGCCCTGTTGCGCTGTTTCGAGTACTCCACCAACATGGCCAGTGGCGATGACGCCGTTATCAGCGTTACAATACCACTTCTATGTCTCCTTGAGAAAACACTTAGGGCGATGATGGAAGAGGATGTGGCCCAGGACGAGGAGGTGGAAGAGGCGTCATCTCTAACACTTTCAGGCCAGTCTTTTGGAAGTGGCTCAGAAAGAGGATTTTTGCAACAGCAGAGGCCAGGTACAAATTTGGCCAGCCAGGGCCCACTACTGGAGGACAAGGAGGATGAGGAGGAGGATGGGGATGAAGCATGTTCACAGCGGGGTGGCATCCAACGCAGATCGAGCCCATCACTGGTGCATGGCTGGGGGGATACGGAGGACGCAGACGATACGCCTCCCACAGAGGACAGCTTGTCCTTACCCCTGGGCAGCCTGGCACACATGAGCGACTACATGCTGCAGTGCCTGCGCAAAGACAGCAGAGTTGCCCACATTTTAACGTGTGCTGCCTAATGGGTGGCCACCCTGCTGGATCCCCGTTACAAAGACAATGTGCCGTCCTTAATTTCCTCACTGGAGCGTGATCGGAAGATGCGCGACTACAGGCGCACGCTGGTAGACGAGCTCATGAGAGCATTCCCGACTGACGCCGGGGGACAAGTGGAAGCACAAGGCGAAGGCAGGGGAGAAGGAAGAGGTCGTCAACGCAGCTGTGTCAGCGCCAGCACCCCAGAAGGCAGGGTTAGCATGGACGACATGTGGAAAAGCTTTGTCACCTCGCGGCAACAACCATCCCCAACTGCTGATATGGAGCGTGTTAGCAGGAGGCAGCATTTGAACAACATGGTGGAACAGTACCTGTGCGCACGACTACACGGACTGACTGATGGTTCTGCCCCATTCAACTTCTGGGTCTCCAAATTGTCCACATGGCCAGAGCTTGCCCTGTATGCCTTGGAGGTGCTGGCCTGCCCTGCAGCCAGTGTACTCTCTGAACGTGTGTTTAGCACGGCAGGAGGCGTCATTACAGACAGACGCAGCCGCCTGTCCACAGCCAACGTGGACAAGCTCACGTTCATTAAAATGAACCAGGCTTGGATCCCTCAGGACTTGTCTGTACCTTGTGCAGAATAGACAGTTCTAAAAGCCTCAACCATACATCCTTGTACTCAAGTGCACTTATTCCTTTTTTTTTTTTTATATGTCCCAATATTTTGGGGGATACCCCTATGTAAAAATGCAAAATAACACACATCTGTGTTGGCTTCCTATCCCTCCTTCGCCGCCGCTTCCACCTAGACCGCCACGTGAGCCTACACGGCCTCATCCACCCATTCACCGCCTCCTCAACCTCTTCCTCCTACATCATTCCTAATTTTTATTTTTTTAAGGTCTTTTATGTTTTTTAATTTATTTCCCTATCCACATTTGTTTGCAGAGCATTTGCCATGCTCTTAAGCACATTTTGCGGTCTTTTGCAGCCCTCTAGCTCTTTCCATGACATCTTTGCAGCCATCTTAGTGCTCAAAAGTTCGGGTCCCCATTGACTTCAATGGGGTTCTTGTTCGGGGTCAAATTCTGGTCAAATTCGGGTCCCGAACCCGAATTTTTTTTTCAAGTTGGGCCGAATCTGCCGAACCCGAACATCCAGGTGTCCGCTCAACTCTAGTGGTGATATTAGGAAAAAGATTCTATTGCGCGAAGCCTTTTGGATGTTTAGGCTAGATACTCGGTATCCAAAGGGCCTCAATATGCGCAGGGAACTTATGTATTGTTATCAATAGTAGACAGAGAAGTGATATTGTAACATATTTGAGTAATATTATGTATTACAATCTTTATTCCAGTTACTAATGGTCTAGCAAATGCTATGGTAATCAAATATATCTGATTGACAAGATAATCTTTCCATTCTCAGCCACCACACAAACAAAGGGAGAAATTAACTAGCATGACATTGTGGACTCGGTTTGTGTTCACATTGATCATTCATGCGTTTTTTTTCTCCCCTGTAGTAATGGAGTTGTTTTTACTTACCTCTCTGCTTATCAAGTGCCCAGATTATGTTCTGGACATTACAGATATCTATGGAGGAGTATTTTATTTTGTCATGTGTTTTATATGCAGAAATCAGCTGTATTTATGACATATCGTGGTGGGTGCAGTGTGTGGAGGACTCGCCCCCCGGGAGGAGCTCAGATCTTCCCATCCACCCCTATGATTGGGGTGTGGAGTATTTTTATACCCCTCCACCAGGCTATGATTAAGAACTGAATATTTCGAAACATGTCAGCCAACTACGGTGGTGGGTGAGGTGTGTACTGGATGTGTTCCTTTTATGAATCCGAATGAAGGGGAAGCCACCTTCTGAAGCTCTAGATGCTGGGACGTAATTTCTTTCGTATGTTACAGCCGCATGTATGTCTAAAGTTAAAAATCACACATAACAATATGTGGTGTTGATTCTAAAAGGGTTTTTGAGGACACAGTAGGTCCCACAAAGCCATGTTAATTAAGCATAACAGTATCGTAGGAGAAAGTTTGTAATATAGATGCCATTATAAAGTTGTGTGGAGTGGCCTCCGACGACCCTGGTCACATGATGCTCCTCTTCTGAAAATATTGTATCTGCTTAAATCACATTCTTCACTGGGTTTTCCAGCCTGGGCAATGGATGGGCGTCACTTCTGCTGTGGATGGGCTCAGAACTATTCCTCCCCCTGGCACATGCACAGTTGAGGAAGAGTCAGGAGTTTGCACATGAGCCAAGGAGAGGAATAGTTCTTGCTCTGTCCATGTTGGAAGAGGGCATCCCGTCCATAGACCAGGGAGGAAACCTGGTAACGGAAATGTGGCATCAGTAGAAGCAGGATTTTCAGAAAAAGAGTCTGATATGACAGGGTTCCTGAGAGCCTGATCCACACAACTTCAAACAGTATTTAAAAAAACTTTGTCCTGCACATGTATTCTGTGCAATTAAGGTAGATTGTGGGTCTCAGAGAACCCCTTTAAGTCTGCAACATATCAATTTATCTGGCAAATATATGTTATGGATCCCAGAGGGTGAAATCTGCTGGATATCTGCGGCATTTCTGCACAGAAATGTGTAACAGAGTAAACACAATTTGGTGAAGGCTGTGCAGCTGCGGAGTTTCAGCTACATATGCTGCAGACCATTGCATGTGGCATTACCCTTACCATAGCAGAACTTTACAAGTGAATATGTATATGGCTGTTCTGAGCAGAGATGTAAATGCTGCAGCTGAAATGGAAGCATACCAGAGGTTTTCAAAGGATTTCCTCATAATAGCTGTTCCAGGAGCACTCAGTAAATCGAGAAGCTTTTATCTGGAGATTAGGATGACTTTACAGGCGCGGGGCTCTCTGTTCTATCATCTGTAGTATCATGCTGCAAATAATTGCTACAGGTGGAAACATTTGCATGATTCATATCCAGGTCAGTGCAATGCAAATGCAAAGAAATCACTAAGATGTCACAGAAATGCTAAACACAAACTACTAGTAAGAATGTCAGGTGTGACACATTCAGGAGATCGGCTTCTCTTCTTCTGGGGCCATGTTTGAATTCAGAATTAATGAGGTTAATTTGATGGATACAGCAGAGGTAAACCGATCATTTGTGACTGTATTGTCTATAATTCTCCCTATCTCGACAAGCTGAAATATAACTATACCTGCAGCCATAGGGAAAATGAAAAGAAAAGAACAAGAGATATTACCAAATGATATCTATCTATCTCATATCTATTTATTTATCTAAAAACGAAAAATGAGGCAGCAATCATTTTTCGTTTTTGGATATCTCAGTGGACTTTAGCCCAGGATCAGTGGACTTTAGCTCTATCTCATATCTATCTATCTATCTATCTATCTATCTATCTATCTATCTATCTATTTATCATCCCATATCTATCTATCTATCTATCTATCTATCTATCTATCTATCTATCTATCTATCTATCTATCTATCTATCTATCATCTCATATCTATCATCCCATATCTATCTATCTATCTATCTATCTATCTATCTATCTATCTATCTATCTATCTATCTATCTATCTATCTATCTATCTATACAGCAAAAACGAAGGCAGCACTCCAAGTTTGTGAAAAAAGTGGAAGGTTTATTCACCCAACCAGCAGCAACGTTTCAGCTCTCTCTATGGAGCCTTTGTCCAGCTGAGTAACATGTGCATAATGGCATACATAAATAGTGGCAGTGATTAACATGATTACAAATCAATTCCAATGGTCATAAACATAAATAAGATGAATATAAAAATTTACAGTCATATAAAGAGTATAATTCATCCATACAGCTAGTGTACATATAGTGGCGAGTAGGCGCATACATAAAAATTCATAGTGTAATTCATACTGTGTACAATATGCCCCAATCTTACATAATCAGTGATTATTGCAGAAGTGAACAAATATGTGAATAAATTAAAGAAATTACTTAAAAACCTTTGAATGGGTAAGAGGCTGAAGCAACATGGTGGAGACTGCTGGCGTCCGGAAACAGCAGCTGCGCATATGCCGCGCCGCATATTATCGCGAGACTTGCATCAAAACTGAGTGACGTCGCTGGCCATAACAAAGATGGCCACAATGGAAAAAATGGAGTGAGGGCGCATGCGCCACCAGGCGTTAACGCCCATCCAGCTTCACAGAGTACTAGTTGATAAGATATATACCGCATTTTCAGCAGAGAAGCCGATCCATAGATCGGGGGCCGGCGGTTCAATGCCGGTCACCGTCAGGACATCCGTCATGACAGGGGGGCGTGGTTCTCATACCAACTCCACCCCATCGTCCAGATATATCGGCGCATCCGCTCCAAAGCGCTCGTGCCTGTCATGTAGTAGCCGATCCAAATCAGGGATCAGTCATAACAGACTGCAAGAGCGCAAGGATCCAATGCATCGGTAAACTTGCAATAACAAAGATATATAAAAAATTTTTATAAAAAAATGAGGATAACAGCAGGATTATCCAACCGTCCGTGTGGTGTGACCCCAGTCCCACTTACAGGGGCTAGAGCCACAGCAGACAGACAGGGACAATCACTACACCATTCAGCATCGCAGATAAGTACAAGAATGTAAATGAGGATCGCCGACACAGTTCCTCCAGTCTTCACCCCAACTACCATTCATAGTATGAAGTCATAATAAGATCCTGTATAAAACAGAGAAGATAAGGAGAAAACCAATTAGATAAATAGCACATGTTATTTTCCATAAACGTAATCAGAAAAAGAAAGGACATGCATAGTCAGCAGTCAGACTATCCTGAACTCCACATTTAAGCCCTGGGGTTTCAGGGTGCCCAAAGTATAGATCCAGTATAGTTCACGTTTTTTAAAAAGTTTGACACGATCACCCCCACGTCTGGAAGGGGTTATTTGTTCCAGAATTCTAAATCTTAGGTCATTTTGTGTGTGTTTGGCATCAGCAAAATGTTTTGACACTGGGAGGTCCATTTTTTGTTTCCGAATGGAATAGCGATGTTGGTTGAGACGGGTTTTGACGTCCCAAGTAGTCTCCCCAATGTATAGAAGGTTACAAGGGCAAATCAGCAAGTAAACAACATAGGACGAGTCACATGTTAGGTACTGTCTGATTTTAACATTCTGTCCTGAAATTGGATGGGGAAATGTATCACCTTTCAGCATCAGCTTGCAGTTAATGCAATTATAGCATGGGTAGCAACCCTTCCTGGTGGACCCAAAGTAAGACTCGCATGTCTCCCTGGATGTGCCAATATCTGATTTAACCAGTCTGTCGCCTAAATTGCGACTGCGTCGATAGGAGCAAAGAGGTGGGGCCTTAAATTCCTCAATTTGTTCAAAGTTACTGGCCAGAATGCGCCAGTGTTTTCTGATAATTGCCGCAATAGTCGTACTATTAGTATTATACTCAGAGACAAACGGGATCCGGGGCTGTGATCGTTTAGGATCACCTAGTCCCGCCTTAATAGTCTCTTTAGTAAGGGGTTTCACCCTATTGGTGTGTTCTTGAATAAGCTTTTTAGGGTAACCGCGTGTCTGGAATTTCTGGCCCATCTCTTTTAATCTAACATCAACTAGTGCTGGATCTTGTACAATTTTCTTCACACGAAGGAGTTGACTAAAGGGGAGTGACCTAAGCATGGGTTTTGGATGGTGGCTTTCGTAACGCAGCAGTGTGTTTTTGTCGGTTGGTTTTACATATAGGTCGGTTATTAGCTTGTCATTTTGGATGCTAACCTGGGTATCTAAAAATTGTATTGTGGATTCAGAGTGGGAGAGTGTAAATTTCACACTGGGATCAATAGTATTAAGGAAAACGTGGAAGGCGATGAGGTCCTCCGTGGCGCCGACCCAAATCAGGAAAATGTCGTCGATGTATCGCCACCACCCCAGCACATGGCTGAAGTGGTGGCACACATAGACGACAGACTCCTCAAGATGGGACATGTAAAGATTTGCGTAAGTCGGCGCCACGTTGGACCCCATCGCGGTACCACGCAATTGTAGGAAAAAGTCATCCTGAAATAGGAAATAATTCCTGGTCAGGATGAACCTGAGAAGGGAACTTAACCACCTCAGCCCCCAGTGCTTAAACACCCTGAAAGACCAGGCCACTTTTTACACTTCTGACCTACACTACTTTCACCATTTATTGCTCGGTCATGCAACTTACCACCCAAATGAATTTTACCTCCTTTTCTTCTCACTAATAGAGCTTTCATTTGGTGGTATTTCATTGCTGCTGACATTTTTACTTTTTTTGTTATTAATCGAAATTTAACGATTTTTTTTGCAAAAAAATGACATTTTTCACTTTCAGTTGTAAAATTTTGCAAAAAAAACGACATCCATATAGAAATTTTGCTCTAAATTTATAGTTCTACATGTCTTTGATAAAAAAAAAATGTTTGGGTAAAAAAAAAATGGTTTGGGTAAAAGTTATAGCGTTTACAAACTATGGTACAAAAATGTGAATTTCCGCTTTTTGAAGCAGCTCTGATTTTCTGAGCACCTGTCATGTTTCCTGAGGTTCTATAATGCCCAGACAGTACAAACACCCCACAAATGACCCCATTTCTGAAAGTACACACACTAAGGTATTCACTGATGGGCATAGTGAGTTCATAGAACTTTTTATTTTTTGTCACAAGTTAGCGGAAAATTATGATTTTTTTTTTTTTTTTTTTTTTTTCTTACAAAGTCTCATATTCCACTAACTTGTGACAAAAAATAAAAAGTTCTATGAACTCACTATGCCCATCAGCGAATACCTTGGGGTCTCTTCTTTCCAAAATGGGGTCACTTGTGGGGAAGTTATACTGCCCTGGCATTCTAGGGGCCCAAATGTGTGGTAAGGAGTTTGAAATCAAATTCTGTAAAAAATGACCAGTGAAATCCGAAAGGTGCTCTTTGGAATATGGGCCCCTTTGCCCACCTAGGCTGCAAAAAAGTGTCACACATCTGGTATCTCCGTACTCAGGAGAAGGTGGGGAATGTGTTTTGGGGTGTCATTTTATATATACCCATGCTGGGTGAGAGAAATATCTTGGCAAAAGACAACTTTTCCCATTTTTTTATACAAAGTTGTCATTTGACCAAGATATTTATCTCACCCAGCATGGGTATATGTAAAAAGACACCCCAAAACACATTCCTCAACTTCTCCTGAGTACGGGGATACCAGATGTGTGACACTTTTTTGCAGCCTAGGTGGGCAAAGGGGCCCATATTCCAAAGAGCACCTTTCGGATTTCACTCCTCATTTTTTCCTGAATTTGATTTCAAACTCCTTACCACACATTTGGGCCCCTAGAATACCAGGGCAGTATAACTACCCCACAAGTGACCCCATTTTGGAAAGAAGACACCCCAAGGTATTCCGTGAGGGGCATGGCGAGTTCCTAGAATTTTTTATTTTTTGTCACAAGTTAGTGGAAAATGATGATTTTTTTTTTTATTTTTTTTTTTCATACAAAGTCTCATATTCCACAAACTTGTGACAAAAAATAAAAACTTCCATGAACTCACTATGCCCATCAGCGAATACCTTGGGGTCTCTTCTTTCCAAAATGGGGTCACTTGTGGGGTAGTTATACTGCCCTGGCATTCTAGGGGCCCAAATGTGTGGTAAGTAGGTAAATGACCTGTGAAATCCGAAAGGTGCTCTTTGGAATGTGGGCCCCTTTGCCCACCTAGGCTGCAAAAAAGTGTCACACATCTGGTATCTCTGTATTCAGGAGAAGTTGAGGAATGTGTTTTGGGGTGTCTTTTTACATATACCCATGCTGGGTGAGATAAATATCTTGGTCAAATGCCAACTTTGTATAAAAAAATGGGAAAAGTTGTCTTTTGCCAAGATATTTCTCTCACCCAGCATGGGTATATGTAAAATGACACCCCAAAACACATTCCCCAACTTCTCCCGATTACGGAGATACCAGATGTGTGACACTTTTTTGCAGCCTAGGTGGGCAAAGGGGCCCATATTCAAAAGAGCACCTTTCGGATTTCACAGGTCATTTTTTACAGAATTTGATTTCAAACTCCTTACCACACATTTGGGCCCCTAGAATGCCAGGGCAGTATAACTACCCCACAAGTGACCCCATTTTGGAAAGAAGAGACCCCAAGGTATTCGCTGATGGGCATAGTGAGTTCATGGAACTTTTTATTTTTTGTCACAAGTTAGTGGAATATGAGACTTTGTATGAAAAAAAAAAAAAAAAAAAATCATCATTTTCCACTAACTTGTGACAAAAAATAAAAAATTCTAGGAACTCGCCATGCCCCTCACGGAATACCTTGGGGTGTCTTCTTTCCAAAATGGGGTCACTTGTGGGGTAGTTATACTGCCCTGGCATTTTCCAGGGGCCCTAATGTGTGGTAAGTAGGTAAATGACCTGTGAAATCCTAAAGGTGCTCTTTGGAATATGGGCCCCTTTGCCCACCTAGGCTGCAAAAAAGTGTCACACATGTGGTATCGCCGTATTCAGGAGAAGTTGGGGAATGTGTTTTGGGGTGTCATTTTACATATACCCATGCTGGGTGAGAGAAATATCTTGGCAAAAGACAACTTTTCCCATTTTTTTATACAAAGTTGGCATTTGACCAAGATATTTCTCTCACCCAGCATGGGTATATGTAAAATGACACCCCAAAACACATTCCCCAACTTCTCCTGAGTACGGCGATACCAGATGTGTGACACTTTTTTGCAGCCTAGATGCGCAAAGGTGCCCAAATTCCTTTTAGGAGGGCATTTTTAGACATTTGGATACCAGACTTCTTCTCACGCTTTGGGGCCCCTAGAATGCCAGAGCAGTATAAATACCCCACATGTGACCCCATTTTGGAAAGAAGACACCCCAAGGTATTCAATGAGGGGCATGGCGAGTTCATAGAAATTTTTTTTTTTTGGCACAAGTTAGCGGAAATTGATATTTTTAATTTTTTTCTCACAAAGTCTCCCGTTCCGCTAACTTTGGACAAAAATTTCAATCTTTCATGGACTCAATATGCCCCTCACGGAATACCTGGGGGTGTCTTCTTTCCGAAATGGGGTCACATGTGGGGTATTTATACTGCCCTGGCATTCTAGGGGCCCTAAAGCGTGAGAAGAAGTCTGGAATATAAATGTCTAAAAAATTTTACGCATTTGGATTCCGTGAGGGGTATGGTGAGTTCATGTGAGATTTTATTTTTTGACACAAGTTAGTGGAATATGAGACTTTGTAAGAAAAAAAAAAAAAATTCTGCTAACTTGGGCCAAAAAAATATCTGAATGGAGCCTTACAGAGGGGTGATCAATGACAGGGGGGTGATCAATGACAGGGGGGTGATCAATGACAGGGGGGGTGATCAATGACAGGGGGGTTGATCAATGACAGGGGGGTGATCAGGGAGTCTATATGGGGTGATCACCACAGTCATTGATCACGCCCCTGTAAGGCTTCATTCAGACGTCCGGATGCGTTTTGCGGATCCGATCCATCTATCAGTGCATCCGTAAAAATCATGCGGACATCTGAATGGAGCTTTACAGGGGGGTAATCAATGACAGGGGGGTGATCAGGGAGTCTATATGGGGTGATCACCACAGTCATTGATCACTCCCCTGTAAGGCTTCATTCAGACGTCCGGATGCGTTTTGCGGATCCGATCCATCTATCAGTGGATCCGTAAAAATCATGCGGACATCTGAATGGAGCTTTACAGGGGGGTGATCAATGACAGGGGGGTGATCAGGGAGTCTATATGGGGTGATCACCACAGTCATTGATCATGCCCCTGTAAGGCTTCATTCAGACGTCCGGATGCGTTTTGCGGATCGGATCCATCTATCAGTGCATCCGTAAAAATCATGCGGACATCTGAATGGAGCTTTACAGGGGGGTGATCAATGACAGGGGGGTGATCAGGGAGTCTATATGGGGTGATCACCACAGTCATTGATCACGCCCCTGTAAGGCTTCATTCAGACGTCCGGATGCGTTTTGCGGATCGGATCCATCTATCAGTGCATCCGTAAAAATCATGCGGACATCTGAATGGAGCTTTACAGGGGGGTGATCAGGGAGTCTATATGGGGTGATCACCACAGTCATTGATCACGCCCCTGTAAGGCTTCATTCAGACGTCCGGATGCGTTTTGCGGATCGGATCCATCTATCAGTGCATCCGTAAAAATCATGCGGACATCTGAATGGAGCTTTACAGGGGGTTGATCAATGACAGGGGTGTAATCAATGACAGGGGGGGTGATCAGGGAGTCTATATGGGGTGATAACCACAGTCATTGATCACGCCCCTGTAAGGCTTCATTCAGACGTCCGGATGCGTTTTGCGGATCCGATCCATCTATCAGTGGATCCGTAAAAATCATGCGGACATCTGAATGGAGCTTTACAGGGGGGTAATCAATGACAGGGGGGTGATCAATGACAGGGGGGTGATCAGGGAGTCTATATGGGGTGATCAGGGGCTAATAAGGGGTTAATAAGTGACGGGGGGGGGGTGTAGTGTAGTGTAGTGGTGCTTGGTGGGACTTTACTGAGCTACCTGTGTCCTCTGGTGGTCGATCCAAACAAAGGGGACCACCAGAGGACCAGGTAGCAGGTATATTAGACGCTGTTATCAAAACAGCGTCTAATATACCTGTTAGGGGTTAAAAAAAACACATCTCCAGCCTGCCAGCGAACGATCGCCGCTGGCAGGCTGGAGATCAACTCTCTTACCTTCCGTTCCTGTGAGCGCGCGCGCCTGTGTGCGCGCGTTCACAGGAAATCTCGCCCATCGCGAGATGACGCATATATGCGTGACTCTGCGCAGGGCTGCCACCTCCGGAACGCGATCCTGCGTTAGGCGGTCCGGAGGTGGTTAAGAACTGTTGACAGTCAGTACTGTATTGTGTCTTTTCTAGTGTCTGTTCGATAACTCGTATACCTAACTCATGTTCTATAGAGGTATAGAGGCTTACCACATCGAATGAAGCCAATATTGCCCCCTCTGGTATGGACAGATCTGCAATTTTGGTTAAAAAGTCATTGGTATCTCTGATATGGGAACATGATGCTGTTGCATAAGGACGCAAGATTTTGTCAAGGAAAATAGCTACCTTACAAAACAATGAGTCCACGCCCGAGACGATGGGGCGTCCCGGGGGTGGAGTCAGGGATTTGTGTATTTTCGGTAAAGTATATAAAATGGGCGTTGTCGGCTTGTCACAATATAGAAATGAAAAAATATTGTCATCAATTATACCTTTTTCTTTTGCTCTAATCAAAATATCCTTTAGTTCTCTTAACAGCACAAACTTCGGATCATTATAGATTCTCTCATAAACCTTAGTATCAGCCAATTGCTCTCTAATTTCGGCCACATAGGATCCGGTGTCCATGACCACAACCCCACCACCTTTGTCGGCGGACTTGATGGTGAGGCTGTGGTCCGAAGCCAGATCTCTAAGCGCCGAAATTTCTGCTGAAGTGATATTGGCAAATTTCAATGGGTGCTGAAGTGTATCCTGTTTGAGGCCTTCGATGTCGCGTTTGACCGCGAGACCAAAAGCCTCAATGGCAGGGTGGTCAATAACAGGAGTAAAGTCACTTTTAAGAAATAACCCCAAATTTTTCAAATTCAATTCGCTGATACCTGTATTCTCAGACAAAGGTCTAGCATCCTGCTTCGCAAAAAATACCTTCAACTTAATATTACGTATGAATCTCTGCAGATCCATTTCTAAATCAAACCATTTGGTGGCATTTACAGGGCAGAATGATAGACCTTTGTTTAGCAAGGACAATTGTGCAGCACTCAATTGTGCCGAAGAAATATTTACCACTGTGTCATGCCCTATATCTTGCGTCTTAAAGTCCTGCCCTGTTGGGGCTGTACATTTTTCCCTTTTCTTCTGTTTATGTTGTCTCCTCCCCCCTCTGCGAGTCCTGTTGACTCGGGGGTTGCCCCTAAAAAAGGAACAGAGGGCATGGTATCCAATTGTGAATCTGTAGCAATGTCCCGAGCAGAGTGTCCCTGTGACTTTCTATTCCTAGATGGAGAGATAGGACCATATTTCTCCCCCGGCATCCTGCGATTTCTCCTTAGGTCTCCTTGCCAATTGTAAATAAATCCTGTTGCGTAATCATTCAGGTCTCGTATCCATTTGCCACGTTTTTTACTTTGCAGATCCGCCTTAAATTTATCAAAGTGTGGTACACTATTGGTCATATACGAATCAAAGTCCTCTGTGGATAGCACATTTCTCAATTTCACTATCAATTCATCCAGAGTTCCCTGTACTGTCATTTTCTCTTTCTGCAAAAATTCAACATTGAGTAAAATAATATCAAAAGCATATTTGTTCGAAATCTGAACAAATCTGGAACAAAAATCAGCATTATTTGAAAATAAATCAGGTCTTAGATGCGAACGCATCCCTCTTGGGATCCTATGTGCAAGATGGTACTCACTCAAAGTGATAAGATGCAAATCCAGGCTAATAAGGCGCTTATTTTCATTTTCATATTTCTTTTTGAGATCAGTGGCAGAAAATGTGGACAGAAAAGAGACGTCTCTCACCGACTCCTGCAATATCCTCTCTCCATCTTCAGGCGTATAGGAAAATACATCAGGGTGTAGACCTTCATTGGTGTGATCCATATTGCAGGTGCTTGGCTTCTTAGGGTCCGAATATAGAAGAGAAAAGAAAAGAAGCAGCACTCAAAAAAATAAATGTGGGTGCAAAAAGTCCTCCTTATGAGACCTGTGACCAAGGTCCAGATTGTAGACATACAGCAAAAACGAAGGCAGCACTCCAAGTTTGTGAAAAAAGTGGAAGGTTTATTCACCCAACCAGCAGCAACGTTTCAGCTCTCTCTATGGAGCCTTTGTCCAGCTGAGTAACATGTGCATAATGGCATACATAAATAGTGGCAGTGATTAACATGATTACAAATCAATTCCAATGGTCATAAACATAAATAAGATGAATATAAAAATTTACAGTCATATAAAGAGTATAATTCATCCATACAGCTAGTGTACATATAGTGGCGAGTAGGCGCATACATAAAAATTCATAGTGTAATTCATACTGTGTACAATATGCCCCAATCTTACATAATCAGTGATTATTGCAGAAGTGAACAAATATGTGAATAAATTAAAGAAATTACTTAAAAACCTTTGAATGGGTAAGAGGCTGAAGCAACATGGTGGAGACTGCTGGCGTCCGGAAACAGCAGCTGCGCATATGCCGCGCCGCATATTATCGCGAGACTTGCATCAAAACTGAGTGACGTCGCTGGCCATAACAAAGATGGCCACAATGGAAAAAATGGAGTGAGGGCGCATGCGCCACCAGGCGTTAACGCCCATCCAGCTTCACAGAGTACTAGTTGATAAGATATATACCGCATTTTCAGCAGAGAAGCCGATCCATAGATCGGGGGCCGGCGGTTCAATGCCGGTCACCGTCAGGACATCCGTCATGACAGGGGGGCGTGGTTCTCATACCAACTCCACCCCATCGTCCAGATATATCGGCGCATCCGCTCCAAAGCGCTCGTGCCTGTCATGTAGTAGCCGATCCAAATCAGGGATCAGTCATAACAGACTGCAAGAGCGCAAGGATCCAATGCATCGGTAAACTTGCAATAACAAAGATATATAAAAAAAATTTATAAAAAAATGAGGATAACAGCAGGATTATCCAACCGTCCGTGTGGTGTGACCCCAGTCCCACTTACAGGGGCTAGAGCCACAGCAGACAGACAGGGACAATCACTACACCATTCAGCATCGCAGATAAGTACAAGAATGTAAATGAGGATCGCCGACACAGTTCCTCCAGTCTTCACCCCAACTACCATTCATAGTATGAAGTCATAATAAGATCCTGTATAAAACAGAGAAGATAAGGAGAAAACCAATTAGATAAATAGCACATGTTATTTTCCATAAACGTAATCAGAAAAAGAAAGGACATGCATAGTCAGCAGTCAGACTATCCTGAACTCCACATTTAAGCCCTGGGGTTTCAGGGTGCCCAAAGTATAGATCCAGTATAGTTCACGTTTTTTAAAAAGTTTGACACGATCACCCCCACGTCTGGAAGGGGTTATTTGTTCCAGAATTCTAAATCTTAGGTCATTTTGTGTGTGTTTGGCATCAGCAAAATGTTTTGACACTGGGAGGTCCATTTTTTGTTTCCGAATGGAATAGCGATGTTGGTTGAGACGGGTTTTGACGTCCCAAGTAGTCTCCCCAATGTATAGAAGGTTACAAGGGCAAATCAGCAAGTAAACAACATAGGACGAGTCACATGTTAGGTACTGTCTGATTTTAACATTCTGTCCTGAAATTGGATGGGGAAATGTATCACCTTTCAGCATCAGCTTGCAGTTAATGCAATTATAGCATGGGTAGCAACCCTTCCTGGTGGACCCAAAGTAAGACTCGCATGTCTCCCTGGATGTGCCAATATCTGATTTAACCAGTCTGTCGCCTAAATTGCGACTGCGTCGATAGGAGCAAAGAGGTGGGGCCTTAAATTCCTCAATTTGTTCAAAGTTACTGGCCAGAATGCGCCAGTGTTTTCTGATAATTGCCGCAATAGTCGTACTATTAGTATTATACTCAGAGACAAACGGGATCCGGGGCTGTGATCGTTTAGGATCACCTAGTCCCGCCTTAATAGTCTCTTTAGTAAGGGGTTTCACCCTATTGGTGTGTTCTTGAATAAGCTTTTTAGGGTAACCGCGTGTCTGGAATTTCTGGCCCATCTCTTTTAATCTAACATCAACTAGTGCTGGATCTTGTACAATTTTCTTCACACGAAGGAGTTGACTAAAGGGGAGTGACCTAAGCATGGGTTTTGGATGGTGGCTTTCGTAACGCAGCAGTGTGTTTTTGTCGGTTGGTTTTACATATAGGTCGGTTATTAGCTTGTCATTTTGGATGCTAACCTGGGTATCTAAAAATTGTATTGTGGATTCAGAGTGGGAGAGTGTAAATTTCACACTGGGATCAATAGTATTAAGGAAAACGTGGAAGGCGATGAGGTCCTCCGTGGCGCCGACCCAAATCAGGAAAATGTCGTCGATGTATCGCCACCACCCCAGCACATGGCTGAAGTGGTGGCACACATAGACGACAGACTCCTCAAGATGGGACATGTAAAGATTTGCGTAAGTCGGCGCCACGTTGGACCCCATCGCGGTACCACGCAATTGTAGGAAAAAGTCATCCTGAAATAGGAAATAATTCCTGGTCAGGATGAACCTGAGAAGGGAACTTAAGAACTGTTGACAGTCAGTACTGTATTGTGTCTTTTCTAGTGTCTGTTCGATAACTCGTATACCTAACTCATGTTCTATAGAGGTATAGAGGCTTACCACATCGAATGAAGCCAATATTGCCCCCTCTGGTATGGACAGATCTGCAATTTTGGTTAAAAAGTCATTGGTATCTCTGATATGGGAACATGATGCTGTTGCATAAGGACGCAAGATTTTGTCAAGGAAAATAGCTACCTTACAAAACAATGAGTCCACGCCCGAGACGATGGGGCGTCCCGGGGGTGGAGTCAGGGATTTGTGTATTTTCGGTAAAGTATATAAAATGGGCGTTGTCGGCTTGTCACAATATAGAAATGAAAAAATATTGTCATCAATTATACCTTTTTCTTTTGCTCTAATCAAAATATCCTTTAGTTCTCTTAACAGCACAAACTTCGGATCATTATAGATTCTCTCATAAACCTTAGTATCAGCCAATTGCTCTCTAATTTCGGCCACATAGGATCCGGTGTCCATGACCACAACCCCACCACCTTTGTCGGCGGACTTGATGGTGAGGCTGTGGTCCGAAGCCAGATCTCTAAGCGCCGAAATTTCTGCTGAAGTGATATTGGCAAATTTCAATGGGTGCTGAAGTGTATCCTGTTTGAGGCCTTCGATGTCGCGTTTGACCGCGAGACCAAAAGCCTCAATGGCAGGGTGGTCAATAACAGGAGTAAAGTCACTTTTAAGAAATAACCCCAAATTTTTCAAATTCAATTCGCTGATACCTGTATTCTCAGACAAAGGTCTAGCATCCTGCTTCGCAAAAAATACCTTCAACTTAATATTACGTATGAATCTCTGCAGATCCATTTCTAAATCAAACCATTTGGTGGCATTTACAGGGCAGAATGATAGACCTTTGTTTAGCAAGGACAATTGTGCAGCACTCAATTGTGCCGAAGAAATATTTACCACTGTGTCATGCCCTATATCTTGCGTCTTAAAGTCCTGCCCTGTTGGGGCTGTACATTTTTCCCTTTTCTTCTGTTTATGTTGTCTCCTCCCCCCTCTGCGAGTCCTGTTGACTCGGGGGTTGCCCCTAAAAAAGGAACAGAGGGCATGGTATCCAATTGTGAATCTGTAGCAATGTCCCGAGCAGAGTGTCCCTGTGACTTTCTATTCCTAGATGGAGAGATAGGACCATATTTCTCCCCCGGCATCCTGCGATTTCTCCTTAGGTCTCCTTGCCAATTGTAAATAAATCCTGTTGCGTAATCATTCAGGTCTCGTATCCATTTGCCACGTTTTTTACTTTGCAGATCCGCCTTAAATTTATCAAAGTGTGGTACACTATTGGTCATATACGAATCAAAGTCCTCTGTGGATAGCACATTTCTCAATTTCACTATCAATTCATCCAGAGTTCCCTGTACTGTCATTTTCTCTTTCTGCAAAAATTCAACATTGAGTAAAATAATATCAAAAGCATATTTGTTCGAAATCTGAACACATCTGGAACAAAAATCAGCATTATTTGAAAATAAATCAGGTCTTAGATGCGAACGCATCCCTCTTGGGATCCTATGTGCAAGATGGTACTCACTCAAAGTGATAAGATGCAAATCCAGGCTAATAAGGCGCTTATTTTCATTTTCATATTTCTTTTTGAGATCAGTGGCAGAAAATGTGGACAGAAAAGAGACGTCTCTCACCGACTCCTGCAATATCCTCTCTCCATCTTCAGGCGTATAGGAAAATACATCAGGGTGTAGACCTTCATTGGTGTGATCCATATTGCAGGTGCTTGGCTTCTTAGGGTCCGAATATAGAAGAGAAAAGAAAAGAAGCAGCACTCAAAAAAATAAATGTGGGTGCAAAAAGTCCTCCTTATGAGACCTGTGACCAAGGTCCAGATTGTAGACATACAGCAAAAACGAAGGCAGCACTCCAAGTTTGTGAAAAAAGTGGAAGGTTTATTCACCCAACCAGCAGCAACGTTTCAGCTCTCTCTATGGAGCCTTTGTCCAGCTGAGTAACATGTGCATAATGGCATACATAAATAGTGGCAGTGATTAACATGATTACAAATCAATTCCAATGGTCATAAACATAAATAAGATGAATATAAAAATTTACAGTCATATAAAGAGTATAATTCATCCATACAGCTAGTGTACATATAGTGGCGAGTAGGCGCATACATAAAAATTCATAGTGTAATTCATACTGTGTACAATATGCCCCAATCTTACATAATCAGTGATTATTGCAGAAGTGAACAAATATGTGAATAAATTAAAGAAATTACTTAAAAACCTTTGAATGGGTAAGAGGCTGAAGCAACATGGTGGAGACTGCTGGCGTCCGGAAACAGCAGCTGCGCATATGCCGCGCCGCATATTATCGCGAGACTTGCATCAAAACTGAGTGACGTCGCTGGCCATAACAAAGATGGCCACAATGGAAAAAATGGAGTGAGGGCGCATGCGCCACCAGGCGTTAACGCCCATCCAGCTTCACAGAGTACTAGTTGATAAGATATATACCGCATTTTCAGCAGAGAAGCCGATCCATAGATCGGGGGCCGGCGGTTCAATGCCGGTCACCGTCAGGACATCCGTCATGACAGGGGGGCGTGGTTCTCATACCAACTCCACCCCATCGTCCAGATATATCGGCGCATCCGCTCCAAAGCGCTCGTGCCTGTCATGTAGTAGCCGATCCAAATCAGGGATCAGTCATAACAGACTGCAAGAGCGCAAGGATCCAATGCATCGGTAAACTTGCAATAACAAAGATATATAAAAAATTTTTTTTTTTTTCTCTTCTATCTATCTATCTATCTATCTATCTATCTATCTAATATCTATTTAATATCTACTGTATGTAATATCTATCTATTTAATATCTATTTAATATCTACTGTATGTAATATCTATCTATTTAATATCTATCTATCTGTGTATCTACTCACATATAGTGACAGTATGTGACATGGCCGCAGTGGAGACCCCCTCCCTATGCAGCAGCTGTACCTGAGCAGACTGTAAGGAAGAGGGGAGTTGGCGACATCTATAGACTGAGCACTGCTGTGTTGGTTACACACAGCGACACTTAGTTTTCTAGAGATCAAATACTGGAGATAAAAAGAAGAGAGTTAAATTTTAAAAAGTATGGTAAACCCCTTAAAACATTTTGATAATATTGAAATAAAGCATATCAAGCATTGTGAATAAAGAAATGAAATTCTGTCGTCAGCATGTGTTAGACATTGCCCTTATGACAACACTTACGTCTTCATTGAAAAGTTGTAAAATACCATCCACATCAATGTACAACATTTTCATTATTAAAATTGGCGTAGCAACAAACTGGTTGACATCCATAGAGTGACCGGGTATGACAGGGCTCCAGAACATATCATTAAAGGGAATGTACACCAATCAACAGCAGTTTTTAAAGGGGATGTCCGGGTTCAGAGCTTTTTCTTCACTACTGGTAACGTACCAGGCTTCTTATGGGCATGCTAGGCGAAGGTTTCCACCTAGCAGTGAGTCTGGTGGCAATCGGGTGGTCTTTAGTGCCGCCCTAGAGTGTTTTACAGGCTACAGCAGTGCTAAAAACAGCCCATTAGTGCCGGGGACGTCACCTGCATCACTGCTAGGTGGAAGCCTCTGCCTAACATACTGAGAAAAAGCCGGGTACGTCACTGGCAGTAAACAAACAGCCCTTGTCCTGCACTATGCAGCAACAGGGAAAGGGGAGTATTGGAGCAAGAAATGCCCTGATGCTCCACTGATACAGGCTAAATGTACGAAGGGGACCTTATGTCCGGATTCAGCTCTGAAGCTGGACAACCCCTTTAACCAAAATGAGTCCAAAATTCTGTGCTGCTTAAAGGGAACCTGTCACCAGGATTTCATGTATAGAGCTGAGGACATGGGTTGCTAGATGGCCGCTAGCACATCTGCAATACCCAGTCCCCATAGCTCTGTGTGCTTTTATTGTGGAAAAAAAACGATTTGATCCATATGAAAATTACCCTCAGATGAGTCCGGTCCCTGAGATGAGTCCAGCGTGAAAGAGCCCAGCACCGCCCCGCATGCTCAGAATCTCCTCCTTGCTCCCCGACGTCAGACAGCCAGAGCGCCGTAATCCTGCGATGCGCAAACTAGCGCATGCGCAGTGTCGGCATAGTGTTCCTTCCCTGTGCTGGCATCAGCCTCAGGGAAGGAACTGCGCATGCGCTAGCTTGCGCATGGCGAGATTACAGCGCTCTGGCTGTCTGACGTCGGGGAGCAAGGAGGAGATTCTAAGGATGCGGGCTAGATCATCATTTTTTTTTTTTTAAATAGTCTTTATTATATTATTACATTATACAAAACATTGTAAACATTGTATCACCTAAAAATTACAAATGTATATATATATATATATATATATATAACCCCCCCCCCCCCCCCCCCCCCCCTCTGTCTCCCCATGTCCTCCCACCCGCCGCCCCGGGGTCCCGCCACCCGTATGAGGTATATGACCCAAAAAATCAGAAATAAAAAACAGGGCTTACATTAGCCATAGCTTCCATATTTTTGCAAATCTCTTTTTCTTTTGAATATTTGTCAAATGGAATTCTTCTCTAATAAATACATTTTTAATGCGCCTCTCCCATTCCTTAATTGAGGGGGTGGCCTTACCTCCCCAGTGTCCCATAATACATTTCCTCACCTGAAATAGGAGTTTAGATGCAATTTCTTGAAGTTGAGGGGTATCTGTTTTATTCATCACTCCCAATTCACAAATCTCAAATTTATTAGGTATTGTAAACTGGTGATATTGCTCTATTTTATCCTTGATCTGTCCCCAAAATTCCTGAATCCTTATACACGTCCAGAGTATGTGGACATCATCCACCCCTATTTCCCCACATTTTAGACAGCTTAATACTTTAGGTTTATAATATTTCATAAGTTTCTCGGGAGAATAGTATAGGCGGTTTAGTATGTAAAATTGGGTTATTCTATGTGAAAAGTTCTTTGAAACCTTATTTTTTTGCTGTATTGCTGATACCCAAAACTCATCTTCCTGGGGATTTATAGCCTCTCTCCATTTATGCATTAAACTAGAAGTTGCCCTTCCCTTAGGCCCCTTTCACACGGGCGAGTATTCCGCGCAGATGCGATGCGTGAGTTGAACGCATTGCACCCGCACTGAATCCTGACCCATTCATTTCTATGGGGCTGTGCACATGAGCGGTGATTTTCACGCATCACTTGTGCGTTGTGTGAAAATCGCAGCATGCTCCTCTTTGTGTGTTTTTCAAGTAACGCCGGCCCCATAGAAATGAATGGGGTTGCGTGAAAATCGCAAGCATCCGCAAGCAAGTGCGGAGGCAGTGCGATTTTCACGCACGGTTGCTAGGTGACGATCGGGATGGGGACCCAATCATTATTATTTTCCCTTTATAACATGGTTATAAGGGAAAATAATAGCATTCTTAATACAGAATGCATAGTAAAATAGGGCTGGAGGGGTTAAAAAAAAAATAAAAAATTTAAACTCACCTTAATCCACTTGCTCGCGCAGCCCGGCTTCTCTTCTGTCTTCTTTTTTTGCTGTGTGCAGGAAAAGGACCTGTGGTGACGTCACTCCGGTGATCACATGGTCCGTCACATGATCTTTTACCATGGTGATGGATCATGTGATGGACCATGTGATGACCGAAGTGACATCACCACAGGTCCTTTTCCTGCACACAGCAAAAAAAAAAGAAGACAGAAGAGATGCCGGGCTGCGTGAGCAAGTGGATTAAGGTGAGTGTTTTTTATTTTTTATTTTTTTTAACCCCTCCATCCCTATTGTACTATGCATTCTGTATTAAGAATGTATTATTTTCCCTTATAACATGGTTATAAGGGAAAATAATAGCAATCTACAGAACACCGATCCCAAACCCGAACTTCTGTGAAGAAGTTCGGGTTTGGGTACCAAACATGCGCGATTTTTCTCACGCGAGTGCAAAACGCATTACAATGTTTTGCACTCGCGCGGAAAAATCGTGCATGTTCCCGCAACGCCCGTGTGAAAGAGGCCTTAGTCTTTTGGTGTAGCAAACATTCGTGAATTTTAGACACTAACTTCCTTCCTGCCATTGATCTAGAAATATTAAGCAGTGGCTGCGAAAGGGTCTCTATTTGCTTATTCTGTCCTACCAGCCTACGTAATGCACATTTTAGCTGTAGATAGAAAAAACTCACTTCTAGATTGCCCATTTTATACCCCTGTTTAAGGTCTTCATATGCTATTATATCACCTTGCTTCCATATCTGGCCCAGTTTATAGACTCCATGTTTCCACCACACAGACTGCTCAATTAGCGTCAACTCGGTAAGATGGATATTACCCCAAAGTATGGTGTCCGCATGGAGTCCCTCCTGGTTCCAGAGTTTTCTTGCCTGTCTCCATACCATATGCATAAGCTCATAGAGCGGTATCTTATTACTACTCTGTTTTCCCAGGATTCCAGCTTCAATTAATTGAAATATATTACATCTCTCTAGTGTTTTGTTTATTCCTACAACCATAGCCTTATATCTTTGCGTATTGCTCCACATTATCATATTTTTAATTTGGCCGGAGATAAAATAGAGTTCCACATCTGGAACAGATAGTCCACCCTCCTTCTCATGACTGCACAACATTTGTGCTTTTATCCTCAGCTTTTTTCCTCGCCAGATCAGGTCCATTAATGTACTAGTTATTATTTTAAATATTTTTTGGGGGATTATTATCGGTGAATTCCATAGGACGTAGTTAAGGGATGGTAACAGGCACATTTTCACCAAGGAGATACGGCCTGCCATCGAGACATACAATCTTTTCCATACCTCTATCTTTTTCTTCATTTCTTTTATCTTTGGGGTCACATTCAGCTGGATATAATCCTTGGGGTTCGGGGTTATTTGAATACCTAAGTATTTAACTGGTTTGTTATTCTTCATAATTTGTAGTGGACCTGGAATAAAATCATTTAAGGGATCAATCGGGACACATGCTGACTTAGACCAATTTATCCTAAGCCCAGAATATTCTCCATATTGCTCAAAGACCTCAAAGATCCTTATGAAAGATCTGTGTGAGCCAACAAACAGCATAATGTCATCCGCATATAAAGAAATTTTTTCCTCGTGTTCACCAAACCTGAAGCCCTCAATTGCTGCATCTTGCCTGATCCTATCCACCAACGGCTCCATAGCTATAGCAAAAAGCAGGGGGGAGAGAGGGCAACCCTGTCTAACCCCCCTACGGATGTGTATGTTATCAGAATATTCCCCATTCAATATCACTTTTGCTGAAATTTCCGTATATAACAGATTTACCCAGGATATAAATTTGTCTCCAGACCCCATCTTTTTCAGTGTTGCCATCAAGAAGAACCATTCTATAGTGTCAAACGCTTTTGAGGCGTCAATTGTAACAATCAGTCGTTGACCACAATTTTCGGGCTCAAGCTGAGTGTTCACATAATAACACATGTATCAGACCCGACACCACACTTCTGAGTCTAATTGCCCAAATCTTTGCCAATATCTTATTATCTGTATTAATTAACAAAATGGGGCGGTAAGAGTCCGGAAGGGTTGGGTCTTTCCCCGGTTTTAGAATTAATGTAATTAATGCCTCTCTCAGTGAGTCTGGCAACTTTCCTTTCTTTCTCGAATCATTCCACATGGTCAACAGTTTCGGAGTCAGCACTTTTCTATATTGAGCATAGACCTCAAACGGAATACCATCTGTTCCTGGGGATTTATTTTTCGTAATATCAGATAGTACTTTGTCCACTTCCAGGGTGTTCAAAGGGGTCTCTAATTGCTCACTTTGCTCTGCTGTTAACGTAGAGATAGTTACTGACTCCAGAAACTGCTGAATCTGCCCCAGATCCTTATTTATCTTTGTGTTGTATATATCTCTAAAGTATTCTTGAAGCAATTCTCTTTTCGTGTCGTGTTCAGTAATTTTATTTCCTAAATTATCCACTAAACAATGTATATAATTGTTTCTTTTTATCTGCGTCGCTACTAGGGCCGCTAACTTTTTACCCGGTATATGCGCATAAATATAATTGTCCCTCACATAATTTTCTTTCTGTTGTTCTGCTATCAACAGTCGCTCATCCTCCAGTTTTGAAACTTTCTCTATCCAGACCTCATAGTTGCTTTCTGTAGGGTTTTTAGTATAATTAGCCTCATATTTTTCCACCTCTTGTTGCTGTTTAATTGTTTTTTCCCTTATCCCTTTCTTATATATTACCATGTTCTTTATAATAATCCCTCTCATATAGGCCTTTGCAGCCTCCCATACTATGTTAACTGCTGCTGAATCATCATTCATCTCGAAAAATTCCCGTATCTCCCTTGAAACCTTATCATGTATCCCCATTATATTTATCCACCCTAAATTTATGTGCACCCTCTTTATTTTATTTTTTTGTGCTTTTATATTTGTAATAATTGAATTATGGTCCGAGATCCCACGTTGGCCATATTTAACCCCTTCAATTTCCGATACACCTGTATTGTTTGTGAAAACTAAATCTATCCGTGATAAACTCTTATGTGTCTTTGAGAAACATGAATATTTTTTTAAATTAGGATGTAATACCCTCCAGATATGTATCCAGCCCATTTCTTCCGTGATATTTTTTAATTTAGAACCTGTGCATACATTTTGAATCTTACCTACCCTACATCTATCTATTTTACTATCCATAATATTATTAAAATCCCCCATAACTAGTAGTTTTTCGTCTACTTTAAGCACAAAGTCATAGATTTTTAAGAGGATTTCAGTTTTAAAGGGTGGTGGTATATATACATTAGCTATAATCCACGGTCTTCCTTCCAGTAAGCAATCAATCAAAACGTATCGACACTCCTGATCTTGAACTACTTCCCTTATTTTAATATTAATGTCCCGATGTATCAAAACACTCACACCTCTTGCATATGATGAGTACACTGAATGAAAGGAGTGCTGTATCCATGGTCTACACAGTCCCTGTATCGTTTCGCTGTTCAAATGCGTCTCTTGTAGACAGATTATAGTGGGTAAAAATCTGTGTATTGCATCAAAAACCGCCACCCTCTTTGCTCCCCTACTCAACCCCCTAATATTCCAAGAAATTATTCTCATAAAGGCCTATCCGGTCTTCTAGCCTAGCTATGTACCCCGGGACGAGGGGGAGGAGAGAAGGCAGGGAAAAAGAGAAGAAGAAGAATAAAAATAAAATAAAAAACTTAACCCTGCACAGCAAATACCCTTCCCCATTCCCTCCTAAATGAGCCAGGCTGATTACTCTCCTGGTTCTCTCTCTTGGCATTAAACCCCTCCCCCCAAATGGGTCTCCTGGTATCCTATATGCTCGTTCCACAAAATTTTTATAATCTGAGATGTCCTGGCCCAACTGTTCCCTGAGCCATACTTGCAGAAAGGCACATACATCTTGCCCCCCCACACGCCCTCAGGGATCCCAAGACACCTCAGATTGGACCTTCTAGTCCTATTTTCCAGCTCCAGTACTTTTTAATACCCTGTTTTCTTCCTTCAATAATTTTTTTTCCTTCACCATCGTCTGCAGGAGGTCCTCAGAATCAGACGTCCTTTTCTCAACTTCTATCAATCTTTCTTTATATTTTCGGACATCCGCTCTGAGGAGCCCCACATATTCCCTAATATTTCCAGTCTGGAGAGAGAGATCGTGAATTGCCATATTCAATTTTTTTATTTCTTGGAAAATATCCTGCAGGCTTGGAGCCTGCACCTCTTTTGTTACGGCAATTTTTTCCATCACTCGCCCCTGTTTATCAACACTCTCCCCAGACTGGAAGCTTGCTTCTAGTGTTTTCAACCCGGAACTTCCCTCCATAACAGGTTCTCCCTCTTGTACTAAAGACACATCTGCTTTCTTCTTTTTTGGCGGGCTAATCTGTCCTCGCATATTGGTCAGGAGTAACTGTTTTGATTTTTCAGATTTTTTAGTCATTGGGGAAATTGAGGTATTAAGCTCCACCTGTGCCCTGCCCTTTTTCCCCACTCCCTGTCTAGCCATCTCAATATTTCCCTTCTACCTACCCCTTACCCACCTCCCCTACTCGCCTTAACTATCAACCACAGTATCAGTAGTTAAGTCAATTGCGAGGGAGCATCAGCTTACTGACCCAATATACAACAGTATGTCATCAGTTTTCTTTTTCATACATATTCTGTTACCCCTACTGCTTCATACAGTCATGCTCTATCAATTTTCATTCTCCCTCCTAGACGTACACATACAGTTAGTTGCATGAAGTTATAAAGCAGGAGAAGGGAAAAAACGGACAGGGGAAAAAATAAATAAAAAATTAGCGATAATATCTTGATTAATACTCGTTTGTTAAAGAGTTGGTGCATATCAATCATAGCAGCCTGTAGTTGCACAGTTCCATTGACAAGCGCTTCATGCCTGTTTGTATCACCAAAGACGGTAATGGATCTCAGTTAGTAGGGGGTTAATTTTCCAGTTAGTTCATACTCTCCATGAAGGTTTATTATTCAGTTAGTAAATTTAGTGAAGCTTCTCATTATTGTAGTTCCGTTTCCGATCTGCTTTCCGCTTCAACATACCAGGTAACGGACTCTAGGGCTATTTCCTCTCTTTTCAGAAACTTTCCACTTTTCTTCCATCCAATAACAGTCGGACCCGTAATGGGCCTGTTTTTTGAGCACTCGATTCAATAGCTCTTCTTTGGGGCCCTCTCAAACCCGCCCCCAGCCCCCAACCCCCTGTCCAAACAGCAACCTTATAACAAACTTTGTATTGCCACGGTTGATATCCTTGTTCCTTTAATATTTACACTTCAGGGGTAGGGATGCCACCCAGATTCCATATATACACTTCTGAAACCAGCACACATGGCGTCGCTTTCATTCCCCAAGGCCCGTGCCTTTTCAGATATTACCTCGATTTAGGTGTAACAATGTTCTATGGAGCATGGATTCATCTCACCTCTTCCTCAGAGGGGGAAATTGGGGGGGGTAGAAGCACCAGCCGTCGCACCGCCCGGTCCTCAGAGCTTCAGTTCGCCACCTCTCCACTCATTACATGCAGCACCCACTCCTCTTGCCTCGGCTCTAGGAGTTCGGCAGCCAGGAGGGAGGTGCGTGCGTCACCTACGTACGCCCGCCCACATGCCGTCCCGGATAGATCATCAGTTTGAACAAGTGCAGAACTTCTTTAAGCAGAGAAACCTGACTTACTGCAGTTCTCTGGAACGCCTTAACCAAAGCAATTAGGTTACTTCACAACATACACAGTTTTTGGCGCTCTGTAAAATCACATCCCCTACTCTTCATGCAACTTTATATCTACTCCACTATTTTGTTAAGATGACTAGACTCATCATAGATTCTAAGCTCTTGCGAGCAGGGCCCTCATTCTGTTTGTTTTAATTGTTGACTTGTTTGTTGCTGTTTAATGTATAATTTTATCTGTGCATGAACCTCTGATTGTAAAGCACTGCGGAATAAGTCAGTGCTATATATGTGCATTATTTGTGTCTTCATCATTTACAGGGCAACACAGGGAGACAGTATTATCTGTGTCAACTTCATTTACAAGGAAAGATGGTGACAATACTATCTATGCTTCCATTATGGAGAGATAGGGAGAAAGTACTATGTATGTCTAGATTATTTACGAGGAGAAAAATGGAGAGGCAGTACTAAGTATGCCTATATTATTTACAAGAAAGACAGGGAGACAGTACTAACTATGACTATATTATTTACATGGAGAAACAAGGAGACAGTACTATCTGTGTCAATACCATTTACAAGGAGAGGCAGGAGACAATACAATTTATACGTTTTGAAAAATTAGATTTGTCCGATTTGCTTAAGGCCTCCTGCACACGACCGTTGTGTGCATCCACGTCCGTGGTTCCGTTTTACTTTTATTTTTCGCGGACCCATTGACTTTCACACAAGATTGGCATCCGTGTCCATGATCCGTGGCCGTAGGTTACTTTAATACAGACGGATCCGAAGATCCGTCTGCATAAAAGCTTTTTCAGAGCTGAGTTTTCACTTCATGAAAACGCAGATCCGACAGTATATTCCCATGGTGATGGGGACACTTCAGGTTAGAATATACTAAAAGAACTGTGTACATGACTGCCCCCTGCTGCCTGGCAGGTGCTGCCGGGCAGCAGGGGGCAGCCCCCCCTGTAGTTAACACATTGGTGGCCAGTGCGGCCACCCCCCCTCCCTCCCCTGTAGTTAACTCATTGGTGGCCAGTGGGCCCCCCTCCCTCCCCTG
Organism: Bufo bufo; assembly: GCF_905171765.1. NCBI lineage: Eukaryota > Metazoa > Chordata > Amphibia > Anura > Bufonidae > Bufo > Bufo bufo. Next base: position 50,794,331 of record NC_053391.1, read on the forward strand.
TAGTTAACTCGTTGGTGGCCAGTGGGCCCCCCTCCCTCCCCTGTATTTAACTCGTTGGTGGCCAGTGCGGCCAGCCCCCTCCCTCCCTCCCCTGTAGTTAACTCGTTGGTGGCCAGTGTGGCCGGCCCCCCTCCCTCCCCTGTAGTTAACTTGTTGGTGGACAGTGGGCCCCCCTCCCTCCCCTGTAGTTAACTCGTTGGTGGCCAGTGGGCCCCCCTCCCTCCCCTGTAGTTAACTCGTTGGTGGCCAGTGGGCCCTCTCCCCTCCCTCCCCCTCCTAATTAAAATCTCCCCCCCTATCATTGGTGGCAGCGGAGAGTACCGATCGGAGTCCCAGTTTAATCGCTGGGGCTCCGATCGGTAACCATGGCAACCAGGACGCTGCTGCTGTCCCTGTTGCCATGGTTACTTAGCAATTTGTAGAAGCATTATACTTACCTGCGAGCTGCGATGTCTGCGTCCGGCCGGGAGCTCCTCCTACTGGTAAGTGACAGGTCATTAAGCAATGCGCCGCACAGACCTGTCACTTACCAGTAGGAGGAGCTCCCGGCCAGACGCAGACATCGCAGCTCGCAGGTAAGTATAATGCTTCTACAAATTGCTAAGTAACCATGGCAACCGGGTCTGCAGTAGCGTCCTGGTTGCCATGGTTACCGATCGGAGCCCCAGCGATTAAACTGGGACTCCGATCGGTACTCTCCGCTGCCACCAATGATAGAGGGGGAGATTTTAATTAGGAGGAGGAGGGAGGGGAGAGGGCCCACTGGCCACCAACGAGTTAACTACAGGGGAGGGAGGGGGGCCCACTGGCCACCAACGAGTTAACTACAGGGGAGGGAGGGGGGGCCCACTGGCCACCAACGAGTTAACTACAGGGGAGGGAGGGGGGCCCACTGGCCACCAATGAGTTAACTACAGGGGAGGGGGGGGCGGCCGCACTGGCCACCAATGTGTTAACTACAGGGGGGGGGGCTGCCGAGGCAGCAGGGGGCAGTCATGTACACAGTTCTTTTAGTATATTCTAACCTGAAGCGTCCCCATCACCATGGGAACGCCTCTATGTTAGAATATACTGTCGGATTTGAGTTTCACGATGTAACTCAAATCCGACGGTATATTCTAACATAGAGGCATTCCCATGGTGATGGGGACGCTTCAAGTTCAAATATACCATCGGATTGGAGAAAACTCCGATCCTATGGTATATTAACTCCTGACTTTACATTGAAAGTCAATGGGGGACGGATCCGTTTGAAATTGCACCATATTGTGTCAACGTCAAACGGATCCGTCCCCATTGACTTGCATTGTAATTCAGGACGGATCCGTTTGGCTCCGCACGGCCAGGCGGACCCCAAAACGACTTTTTTTCCATGTCCGTGGATCCTCCAAAAATCAAGGAAGACCCACGGACGAAAAAACGGTCACGGATTACGGAAAAACGGAACCCGTTTTTGCGGACCACAAAAAAAGACGGTCGTGTGCAGGAGGCCTAACTTTGACAAAAATTTATTTTTTATGAATCAAAATAAATTAGTTATACCCAGGCCACGCTACCTAATCATATGCATCCCACTTGGCGGCCCAATCTCCATGTGAAGGCTTGGAACTTAAACTGCAGGGAGAGTTCCGGTTACAGTGTATTACGTTCTAGTGCACCATTCATAGTTAATCTGTTGTGTAGGTACTGTGCCATCAGTATTACAGGCAGTTGTAATTTATCGCCATCTACATCACTGTACATTGCCCCAAGATTCAAGTAGTGGCCCCATGACAGAGTGGGGAGGGTGGCAGCAGCTGCAGTAACAGTGACAATAGTGGCCCCATGACAAAGTGGAGATGGGGCCAACAGCAGTGGCAGTAACAGGGACAATAGTGGCCCCATAACATAGTGGGAATGGGGACCAACAGCAGTGGCCATAACAGGGACAATAGTGGCCCCATAACAAAGTGGGGATGGAGGCCAACAGCAGTGGCAGTAACAGGGACAATAGTGGCCCCATAACATAGTGGGGATGGGGGCCAACAGCAGTGGCAGTAACTGGGACAATAGTGGCCCCATAACATGGTGGAGATGGGGCCAACAGCAGTGGCAGTAACAGGGACAATAGTGGCCCCATAACATAGTGGGGATGGGGGCCCACAGCAGTGGCCATAACAGGGACAATAGTGGCCCCATAACAAAGTGGGGATGGAGGCCAACAGCAGTGGCAGTAACAGGGACAATAGTGCCCCCATAACATAGTGGGGATGGGGGCCAACAGCAGTGGCCATAACAGGGACAATAGTGTCCCCATAACATAGTGGGGATGGGGGCCAACAGCAGTGGCCATAACAGGGACAATAGTGGCCCCATAACATAGTGGGGATGGGGGCCAACAGCAGTGGCAGTAACTGGGACAATAGTGGCCCCATAACATAGTGGGGATGGGGGCCAACAGCAGTGGCAGTAACTGGGACAATAGTGGCCCCATAACAAAGTGGAGATGGGGCCAACAGCAGTGGCAGTAACAGGGACAATAGTGGCCCCATAACATAGTGGGGATGGGGGCCCACAGCAGTAGCCATAACAGGGACAATAGTGGCCCCATAACAAAGTGGGGATGGAGGCCAACAGCAGTGGCAGTAACAGGGACAATAGTGCCCCCATAACATAGTGGGGATGGGGGCCAACAGCAGTGGCCATAACAAGGACAATAGTGGCCCCATAACATAGTGGGGATGGGGGCCAACAGCAGTGGCAGTAACTGGGACAATAGTGGCCCCATAACGGGAAGGGGGGCAGCAGCAGTGGCATACAGCACAAGATGGTGGCAGATCACAGTAGGAGCAGAACCCAACAGCAGCAGTGTGATAGCAAGTCCCAGTGGCACACATATCCTTTTTAAAAAATTAACGTGTACATATCAGTAGTCCAAGAAGCCTCATTGTAGGAATGGCCATAGCGGCAGCAGGCGGGTGGCAGCATCAGAATGGTGGCAGCAGCATGTGGCCACAAGTTGCAAAATATTCCGGTGTGGCAGCACACTACAGTATGATCATTAGTGGCAGAATTATCTATTCTGTGCATCATGTATATACAAAAAAAGGCCACATGGCCCAAGAAAACCCCAATAAAGTGCACATCCGCTTGATATAAGAGTAATATTTAAATTTTATTGGCTGCAAAAACACACAGACATGATTAAAAATTGTATACAATATACTTTGTCCCAAGCCCACCCGGATAGTCCTAAGCTTATACCTTACATTCTATTCAGGTACTAGGTGCTCTGATGTCACATTATCATCTATTATCTATTTATTGTGGATTTTAGGTTGCATCTTTGCCTTATTTTATTGGTTATTGCTATTTTAGACTATATACATTGTGCCCACATTTGTGGATTTTTTGGATTATAATGAATGTTTCATACCGTGTGCCAGCACTCTCATTTCAATCTTGATGTGCCCCCGCTTTTTTGATTACTTCACATTTGTGGATCTTGGTGGGAGCTGTGTTGGTGTCTGGTCTCATTGCGTAGCAGCACATGGTATATTGTATACAATTTTTAATCATGTCTTTGTGTTTTTGTAGCCCAAAAAAATTATATATTCCTTTTATATCTAGCGGATGTGCACTTTATTGGGGTTTTCTTGGGCCATGTGGACTTTTTTTGGTTATACATGTGTTGTGTCGAATCGCCAGTGCACTCCATCCCTATTGTAGTGTGCCCCCCAATACTTTGTCTATTCTGTGCATCAGGCACTGCTGTCTCGAAATCCTGGTTGATCCACCCCTGATTCATTATTATAAAGGTTAGTCTCTCAACATGTTTGGAGAAAAGGCGAGTTCTCCTGGGGTAACTATGCCCCCCGCCAGAGTGAACACCCACTCTGATGCCACACTACTGGCCGGGCAGGAAAGTATGCCCATGGCAAATTCTGCTAGCTGCGGCCACACTTCAAGTTTGCATGCCCAATAGCCCAGGGAATCTTGGATCATGGGTGACAGGGTGCTGGTTGAGGTTCTGCTGGGTGGTTGCTTCAGTAGGCGGCTGAAAAAAAATGCTCAGAGACTCCAGACTGAAGTTGCTGCATATGGAGCTGTTGCTGCTCCTGAAACCACCCCCCCCCCCCCGCCCACACCAGTCATAGCACTGAAGTGGAGTGTAGCAACCAACTTACTACATAGCATGTCTCTATAGTAGTCCATTTTTGCATGGGAAAACCATTCCACTCGTTTGGTGTTACAGCCTGATGCAGCAACCGCTGTATCTCCTACCGGCTCGCACCCCCTCTTCAGCAGTCAGGACTCAACAACCTCAGCAGAAGGAAGCTGTTGTTCCTTCCCATGGACTTCAATGTCGTCTATTGCTCCTGATGTGGCAGCAGTTGAACAAGATGCACATGGTGATTACACTAAACCTGCAGTGTTCCTGCTGTGTCCCTATGCTCTCCCTACAGTCTAAAAAATCTCTGCTGCACTGTTCCTGCGCTCTCCTTATCCAATATTCTTTGTTAAATAGTTTCCTGCAAAACTGTCGCTAGCAGAAAAGGGTTGTCACGTCTCTCCCTAAGCTCAGCTCAGTGAAATGGCGGAGATCGTGCTGGATGAGGCTTTTATAGGGCTGTGATATCACAAGGGATGGACTAGTTGGCTGCACAGCATTATGGGTGATCTCGTGTTACCAGGTTTCTTACGTTCACATTGTAACACATGCAGCCGCCATTTTAGAAAAAAAACTATTTGTTACCATGAAGCATGAGGAAATTCATATTCATATCAAATTTTTTTTTTCATAAACTTTGGATCGAATTTCACTTCGGATGGATGCTTTGATTCGCTCAACACTACTATCTATGCCTCCATTATTTACAAGGAGAGACAGGAAGAAAGTACTATCTATATTTATATTATTCAAAAGGCAAAAATGGAGAGGCAGTACTAACTATGCCTATATTATTTACAAGAAGAGACAGGAAGACAGTACTAACTGTGACTATATTATTTACATGAAGACAGGGGGAGAGTACTATCTCTGCCACATAATGTAAAAGAAGAGATAAGGAGACAGTACTAATTGTTCCCATATTATTTACATGGAGAGACAAGGAGAGAGTACTATCTCTGCCTATATAATGTGCAGCAATTATGGCAAAAGAGAAAAGGGAGAGGCACTCATAGGGTAGTAAGCGATGATACGCAGATAAACGTGATGGATAGAATGTGCTCACCTTTGGGTGTTGTGCAGGTGTAAGCGCACAACAGGTTTAAACACACAATAGGTTGGGAGGGTGAGGGAGGTCCGTGCTGCCGGTACCCGTTCAGTCCCTTTGGATGGAGTTGCCAAAAACTCCTAGGGATTGTTAGGGGCGAGAAGAGTGATTTGTGTCCGAAAACCCACGATAGGGTACCTCTTTGGCGCACAGGGACGACCACAGTTTCAGGTTTTTAGGTATAAATACTATTTATTGTTCAGTCAGTAAATAGTATTTATACCTAAAAACAGGAAACTGTGGTCGTCCCTGTGCGCCAAAGAGGTACCCTATCGTGGGTTTTCGGACACAAATCACTCTTCTCGCCCCTATATAATGTGCAAGAAGAGACATGGAGTCAGTACTAGCTGTGCCTATATTATTTACACGTAAAGACAAGGAGACAGTACTATCCATGCCTAACAGGGAGACAGTACTACTTTTGTCTACATTATTTACAAGGAAAAAGATAGTGTCTATTTTATTTACAAGGGGGGGGGGGCAAGGAGGCTGCATTGTCTATGTCTGCATCATTTCCAGGGAGAGACAAGGAGGCAGTACCATCTGTGCCTACATTGTTTATCAGATCACAAAAGACTAAGGCTACTTTCACACCTGCGTTTGGTGCATATCCGTCTTATATCTGCACAGATAATTTAATGGCCACATATTTCAGGCAGATATTGTACTGCTCAGCCCCAGTTCTAACTACTAAATCCTTTCCTCTCTCTTTTTATAGGTATCATATGTCCTTTAACAACTGCTAGGTTTATTTATAATCACCTGGGGTACTACTAGCTCTATTTTGAATATTGCCACAATAGGTTTGGGACCAGTAGAGTGTAGTGAAGCCCTGGCACCTTGTTTACAATAATATATAATATACAAAATAAAATATTGTAAACATACTAAATCTACTCTTAAATGCCAGCACTGGGGCACGGCTTAAACCCAGACATTGTACCCTGGACTTTGTACTACAATGCTACTGTATGGAAAAGCAGCCGACCAACAGTTTACATATCTGGAAATGTCTTATCCATTAAACTTGCTGTGAACAGAGGTCCAAACACTGTGACCTTTCTTTCTCCTTCCTTTGACTGCAATAAATAAGCACATGTTTTAAAATCATTAATTTCTTTTGCGCTTACTGAAAGTCACAGACTTGTGAAAACCAATTTAACTCCTTCAACTCCGGGCCTGTTTTCACCTTCCTGCCCAAGCCATTTTTTGCAAATCTGACATGTGTCACTTTATGTGGTAATAGCTTTGGAACACTTTTACTTATCCAAGCCATTCTGAGATTGTTTTCTCGTGACACATTGTACTTCATGATAGTCATAAACTTGAGTCAATATATTTCACCTTTATTTGTGAAAAAATCCAAAATTTACCCAAAAGTTTGAAAAATTCCCAAATTTTCAAATTTCAATTTCTCTATAGATAGTGATACCTCAATAATAATTATTACTTTACATTTCCTATATGTCTACTTAATGTTTAGATCATTTTTGAAAATTTTATTTAATTTCTTGTGGACGTTAGAAGGCTTAGAAGTTTGGAAGCAAATCTTGAAATTGTTCGGAAAATTTCCAAAACCCACTTTTTAAGGACCAGTTCAGGTCTATAGTCATTTTGTGAAGGCTTACATAATAGAAACCACCCAAAAATTACCCCATTTTAGAAACTCCACCCCTCAAGCTATACAAAACTGATTTTACAAACTTTGTTAACCCTTTAGGTGTTCCACAAGAATTAATGGAAAATGGAGATGAAATTTCAGAATGTAACTTTTTGGGCAGATTTTACATTTTAATCCATTTTTTACAGTAGCAAAGGAAGGGTTAACAGCCAAATAAAAATCAATATTTATTACCCTGATTCTGTGGTTTACAGAAACACCCCACATGGTTTTTGGAAGGCAGATTTAGCTGAACTGGTTTTTAGATGCCATGTTCCATTTGAAGCCCCTCTGATGCACCCCTACAGTAGAAACTCAAAAAAGTGATCACATTTTGGAAACTACGGGAAAAGGTGCCAGTTTTCTTGGCACTATTTTGGGTACATATGATTTTTAATAGCTCTATATTACGTTTTTTGTGAGGCAAGGTAACCAAAAAATTGATGTTTTGGCACCATTTTTATTTTTTATTTTTAACAACATTCATCTGACAGGTTAGATCATGCACTATTTTTGTCTAGCAGGTTGTTACGGATGTAATGATATCAAATATGTCTACTTTCTATGACGTTTGTTTCAGTTTTACATAATAAAGCATTTTTTAAAACAAAAATTAGGTTATTGTATCTCCATTTTCTGAACGCCCTATTTTTTTATTTTTCTGCTGATCGTCTTGTGCAGGGGCTCTTTTTTTGCAGGAAGAGTTGACATTTTTATTGGTACCATTTTTGGGTACATATGATTTTTTTGATCATTCATTATTATACTTTATGTGGCAAGGTGGTTGTTTTGGCGCAGTTATTATTATTTTTTTTTTTACATAGTTTACCTTAGGGATGTGACTTTTTTATAGAGCAGATCGTTACAGATGTGGCAATACCTAATATGTCTACTTTTCCTTATTTATTGAAGTTTTACACAATAATAGCATTTTTGAAACCGAAATAATGATGTTTTAGTGTATCCATAGTCTGAGAGCCATAGCTTTTTTATTTTTTGACCGATTCTCTTATGTAGGGTCTCATTTTTTGCGGGATGATGTGACGGTCTTATTGGTACTATTTTGGGGGGGCATACACCCTTTTGATCACTTGCTGTTGCAATTTTTTTGATGTAATGTGACAAAAATGCTTTTTATTTACACATTTTTATTTTATTTTTTACGGTGTTCACCTGAGGGGTTAGGTCATGTGATATTTTTATAGAGCTGGTTGTTACAGACGTTTCAATACCTAATATGTATATTTTTTTTCATGTATTTTTACTTTAGCACCTTGACCACTGTGTTCACTTTATGGATCCTGCCCCATGCACCCTCCAGCAGCTGTGGGATGCACTGCAGTCAGCATGGCTCCAGATACTAGTGACAACCTACCAGGACCATATTGAGTCACTTCCAGCCTGTCCAGCTGCTGTCTGTGCTGCACACAACAGTTACTCTTGATATTAGCTTGTGGTCATAAATAGAGATAAGCAAAGAATTGAAACATTTGATTTGGCATTTTCGCCAAAGTTCGACAAGAAATTTTATTTGTTACAAATTAATTTGCCACAAATCACTATAAATAAGGTATACCCAGGCTAATCTGCCTAAAGAACAGGCAGGCAGATCTATCAGGCGGAAGGCTGAAAACCAGCAAAACTCTGGTGCGAACCTACCTTTAGCTATGACTCTTGGTGCATTGCACAGTTATGTACATGGCAATAAATAGCAGAGTCTGTAATTTAGCAGTTTCCTTCATTCTCCCTCCACTCTCCCTGTAGTCTCCCTGCACTCTCCCTCTCCAATATTGTCCTACACTGTCTGTTAACAGCAATACTGTCACTAGTACATGAGCGTCTTGTCTTGTCTCTTTCTATATTCAGCTCACGGGAAAACAGCAGAATCCGTTTTTTATAGGGCTCTAAAGCAAAAACAAACAATACAACAGCACTTTGCAAACAAAAATAATAAAGTAAATATAGTGCCATACTCACTATAGAAAATTTACTAATGCTACATTATAAATGTGAGATTATTGGCAAATACATTTTGTACAAAATCATTTGTGCCTGTCCACCAACGTCAAGGTGATCTCTTTAGGACAGGAACCTACACTAAATACTACCTCCGATTGTGCGTTACTGGCCTTCATTAAATTTTGGGAATGCAGGCTCCACATGCATGCTGAGCCCACTCTATATTTTACCTCTCCTGGTGACAAATCACCTCCAATAAATACAGAAAGAGCAGGCTACAGCTTTATACTTGCACTAATTCAAATCAGCCTATGGGACAGACAGATTAGTTAGGACTGCACGACCAATAGAGTCAGCCACACCTCCAATACAGCCTGCAAAGAAAATTTAAAAAAGGGGTTAGTCAGCACCTACTAGTGTGCAGGTGCACCTCGCCATGGCTGAAAGCGTAAAAGCAAAAACAAACATAATGAAGCAGCAGTCTGAAAACACAAATAACAAAGTAAATTCAATTGTGCCATACTCACTATAGAAATTGTACTAATGCTAAACATGCATGTGGAACCTGTATTTCCTGAATTTAATGGAAGCTGGTATAGCACCAGTGGGGGTAGTATTTAGTGTTGGTTCCTGTCGTAGATTACCTTGTTGTTGGCTGACAGGCACAAATAATCCTGTACAAAAAGTATTTGCCAAGAATCTCACATTTATAACGTAGCATTTGCATTAGTACGTTTTCTATCATGAGTATGGCACTATATACACTGCCTGTCCAAAAAAACACTGCCACTTGGATTTAACTAAGCAAATAGTTATGAGCCTTCTATTGGATAATTACTGCATGGCCGATTATCTTTCAGCTGGCAATAAGTTATTTAAGCCCAACTGGTGCAATGAGCTTCTCATTTCTTAAACAACCATGTCGAAAGACACACCTCGTGGTCGTGGAAAAGATGTTAGTCTGTTTGAGAAGGGTCAAATCATTGGTATGCATTAAGCAGAGAAAACATCTAAGGAGATTGCAGAAACTACAAAAATTGGGTTAGGAACTGTCCAACGCATTATTAAAAACTGGAAGGATAGTGGGGACCCATCATATTCGAGGAAGAAATGTGGCGGGGAAAAAATCCTGAATGATCGTGATCGGCGATCACTTAAACGTTTGGTGAACTCAAATCTAAGAAAAACAGTAAAACTCAGGGCTATGCTTAATAATGAAAGTAAGAGCATTTCCACATGCACAATGCAAAGGGAACTCAAGGGATCGGGACTGAACAGCTGTGTAGCCATAAGAAAACTACTAATCAGTGAGGCAAACCAGAAAAAAAGGTTTCCATTTGCTAGGGAGCATAAAGATTGGACTCTGGACCAATGGAAGAAGGTCATGTGGTCTAATGAGTCAAGATTTACCCTGTACCCTGTTCCAGAGTGATGGGCCCATCAGGGTAAGAAGAGAGGCAGATGAAGTGATGCACCCATCATGCCTAGTGCCTACTGTACAAGCCTGTGGAGGCAGTGCTATGATCTGGGGTTGCTGTAGTTGGTCAGGTCTAGGTTCAGCAACAGTATGTGCTCCAAGAATGAGGTCAGCTGACTACCTGAACATACTGAATGACCAGGTTATTCCATCAATGGATTTTTTCTTCCCTGATGGCACGGGTATATTCCAAGATGACAATACCAGTATTCATCGGGCTCAAATTGTGAAAGAGTGGTTCAGGGAGCATGAGACATCATTTTCACAGATGGATTGGCCACCACAGAGTCCAGACCTTAACCCCATTGAGACTCTTTGGGATGTGCTGGAGAAGGTTTTGCACAGCAGTCAGACTCTACCATCATCAATGCAAGATCTTGGTGAAAAATGAATGCAACACTGGATGGAAATAAATCTTGTGACATTGCAGAAGCTTAACGAAACATTGCCACAGCCAATGCATTTGTATCAAAGCTAAAAGCGGTCCAACTAAATATTATACTGTGTGACCATTTTTTTGGTGGTGACTTTTTTTTGGACAGGCAGTGTATATATATATATATATATATATATATATATATATATCATCACCGCGCCCTGCCAGTGTGATGAGGTGGTGACAGACACATCAGTGCGGGAGAGATTTTGCTCATTTTCTTCAATCAAGATGGCCATGATGGGCTCTCCACGAGCAAATGGATGAGGTGAGTATGTTTTTTTTTCACCATTTAAGGAACAATTGATTGATTACCATGAAGCACCAGGAAATTCGGAAAACTGATGTCTATGCAATTTTTTTAGCTTTTCCTTTATAATAAATTATGAGTTTTTAAAATTCACATTAGGTGAATCAATTCAAAAACCACAGTTTTTTTATATCATGGGGAAACTCTGGTCCACACAAAGACTTCTGAATAGAGTTGAGCGGACACCTAGATGTTCAGGTTCGACAGGTTCGGCCAAACTTCACAAAAAAGTTCAAGTTCAGGACCCGAACTTGACTCCGACCCCGAACCCCATTGAAGTCAATAGGGACCCGAACTTTGGAACACTAAAATGGCTCTAAAAAAGTCATGTAACGGGATAGAGGGCTGCAAAAGGCAGCAAAATGTGGTTAAGAGCATGGCAAGTGCTCTGCATACAAATGTGGAAAGGGAAATGACTTCATATAGCATACAATACGTGAAAAAAAATAATTATAATCTTGATCTAGGGGGAGGAGGTCCATATGGAGTAGAAGGTTGAGGAGGCGGTGGATGTGGCTGTGTAGGTGTAAGTGGCGGTGGAGGAGGAGGAAGCCAACACTGGTTTTTGGTTTGTTTTTTTATTTTATTCTTTTATTTTATTTGTTATTTTTTGGGGTAGACCCCAAAACATTGGGAAATATAAAAAATAAAACAAAGAGAAAGTGCGCTGGAGTACAAAAATGGCTGGGTGAGCCCGGTATACATGTCTATTCTGCACAAGGTACGGACAAGTTCTGTGGGATCCCTGCCTGGTTCATTTTAATGAATGTGAGCTTGTCCACATTGGCTGTGGACAGGAGGCTGCGCTGGTCTGTGATAACCCCCTCCTGCCGTGCTAAACAAACATTCAGACAATACACTGGCCGCAGGGCAGGCCAGCAGCTCCAAGGCGTAAAAGGGCAAGCTCAGGCCATGTGCCCAATTTGGAGACCCAGAAGTTGAAGGGGCAGACCCATCAGTCAGTACGTGTAGGCGTGTGCATACATACTGCTCCACCATGTTGCATGTCCCCGTGATGTCCACGATCCAATTGGATATCTTCTCTATCAACTTTCCATGTTCTTTTATGCGCCTACCATGGTGATCACGGGTAGCGGGGAATCAGAGTTCCATGCCCGGAAAGGGAGCCTGAGAAAGGGATACCACGTCCAAGGGAGGTCAATGGCTGCGATGTGATCGAGCGGAAATGTGGAACATGTTGTTAAAGCGGAAGGATCGAATGAGGGGACGCGCGTCAATTACATGCAAATTTTATACATTTAAGTCCCTGTCACCTATGCAGAGCAGTGGTTTTTCATCTGCAAAAATGGGTTAATGTCACACAACAATGGAACAGACGATTTACATTTTTTTTAGCCCCTGTCAACTATACAGAGCAGGGGTTTATTCACGGCAAAACTGTGTTCATGTCACCCACCAACTGAACAGACAATTTAACAAAAATGAGTTCCCAGAGTAGGGCTTTTGTTGCTGAGCTTCACGGTATACCCTCAATATCTTCACCTAAATCCCTGTGTAGCTGAAGAAGCAGGTCAATAACCGAGACAATTTCCCCAGTGACTGGACGACACACAGTTTGGGAGTCAACTGACTTTACTAGGCATGCGCACCTGGTTTCAAACTGCCAACAGCCTCATTTACATACAATACATAGATTACTATGGTACAAGGAAAAGTGGGGTCAGACAATAGCAAGGGCTGATGGGAGGTTGAGGGGGGACACTGCAGCTATTTTACACAGGTCTCCCAGTGTCCCTGAGACAACACCCTGCTGGGGAAACAATGGGACAGGAAAAGGGGGGAGGTGAAGAGGTACAGACAAGAAAGACATTCTGTAAGTGGCTAGGTTTGCCACAATGCTCCCCCAGAACCAAGCCGGCATACACAGTCTGATCCCAACGGATCGGCTTGGGGATGTCCGGAGGAGCGCTCACGGATCACTTTTCAAGTTCAGTTTGTCTGGATAACCTGTCGGCGTTGCCATTTTGCTTCCCAGGGCGGTAGTGGATGGTAAAGTCAAAAGGCTGCAGCGCCAAACTCCAGCGCAGCAGCCTGGCATTGTCTCCTGACACCCTGTTCAGCCACACCAACGGGTTGTGATCTGTGAGTAAGGAAAAGGGTTGTCCGTACAAATAGGGCTGCAGCTTTTTAAGGGCCCACACCACGGCCAGGCATTCTTTTTCTATGGCGGCGTAGCTTACTTCCCGGGGTAAAAGTTTTCTGCTTAAGTAAGCCACTGGATGCTCGCCGCCATCTTCTCTGACTTGGCTCAGTACTGCCCCCAATCCAAACATAGAAGCGTCTGTGTGGACGAGAAAGCGTTTAGTTGGATCAGGGGCGGCAAGTACAGGTGAATTCACAAGAGCCGTTTTTAGTTGCTGGAATGCCTGCTCACACTCTGGGGTAGAGACTACTATCTTAGGGAGATTCTTGCGGGTCAAATCGGTGAGGGGTTTGGCCAGGGTACTGTAGTTGGGTACAAATTTACGGTAGTATCCTGCGGTACCTAGGAATGCCAGTACTTGAGTTTTGGTACGAGGGGTTGGCCATTTGGCTACAGCCTCTACCTTAGCCGGTTCGGGTTTTTGTTGGCCTCTCCCTACCCGGTGTCCTAGGTATTGGACTTCTGCCATCCCTATATGGCACTTACTGGGCTTCAGAGTTAATCCTGCCTCCCTAATACGGTCTAGTACGGCTCCTATATGGGTCAGGTGTTCAGTCCAGGAGTGGCTGAAGATCGCTATATCATCTAGATAGGCGCAAGCGTACTCCTGGAACCCATCCAATAGCCGATCCACCATCCTCTGAAAAGTAGCCGGAGCGTTTTTCATCCCGAATGGCATGACCTTAAACTGGTACAGGCCAAACGGGGTGACAAACGCCGACTTAGGGATGGCGTCTTCGGCTAGGGGTATCTGCCAATACCCCTTACAAAGATCTATTGTGGTGAGGTATTGGCCCCTGGCCATTTTGTCCAGGAGCTCGTCTATCCGGGGCATAGGGTAGGCATCGGATACGGTCTTATCATTAAGCCTCCGGTAGTCTACGCAGAAGCGGGTAGTCCCATCCCGCTTCGGCACCAGAACTACTGGGGAGGCCCAAGGGCTTTCAGAGTGCTCTATGACTCCTAGTTGTAGCATTTCTTCAATTTCCTTGCGCATATTATCCTTTACGGATTCAGGTATGCGGTAAGGAGGTTGGCGGATAGGGGTCTGCCCTGGTGTTTCTACTCTGTGGGTGGCTAACGGGGTGTACCCGGGGAGATTAGAAAAAGTGGTTCCCTTTTCCCTTATTAGACTATGAGCCTGCGCCCTTTCCTGGGGACTCAGCCGTTCACCTAACTGAACCTCTTCCAGGTCCTCTTTCTGGCCCTCTTTCTCTAGGAGATCTGGAAGAGGTAAATTGTCAAAGTCCTCTGCGGCAGAGGCACAAATAGCGGTCACCTCTTCTATGGGCTTGTAGTAGGGCTTCAGCATGTTCACATGGAGCATGCGTCTGCCCCCTGCTCCAGCGCACGGGCCGATCACATAGGTGGTATCGCAGATTTGCTCCACCACCTTGTATGGGCCCTGCCAGGAGGCCTGCAGCTTGTCATTAGGGACTGGCCGTAGGATTAACACCTTCTGCCCGACCTGAAAGCTGCGGTCCCTGGCCCCCTTATCGTACCATCTGCGCTGTCGTTGTTGGGCCGCTTGGAGGTTAGCACGTGTCGTCTGGGTCAGAGCCTCCAAGCGTTCCCTAAACTCCAGCACGTATGGGACAATAGGGGTACCATTCGTAGTTACCCCTCCCTCCCAGTGTTCTCTGATAAGGTCTAAGGGACCCCTCACTCTCCTCCCGAACAATAATTCAAAAGGGGAGAATCCCGTGGATTCTTGGGGTACTTCCCTATAGGCAAAGATCAAGTGGGGCAAAAATCGTTCCCAGTCTTTTTGAGTGTCTATGAACGTGCGGATCATCTGTTTAAGTGTTCCGTTAAACCGTTCACAGAGCCCGTTGGACTGGGGGTGGTAGGCGGAGTTTAAGATCGGTTTCACCACACACACTTTCCAGAGTTGGTGGGTGACCTCTGCAGTAAACTGGGTGCCCCTATCCGATATAATATCCCGGGGAAATCCCATACGGGAGAATATTCGCATAAAGGCATCGGCTATAGTCTCTGCACGTACATCGGTCAACGCCACTGCCTCTGGGTATCTAGTGGCGTAGTCCACTACGGTCAAGATGTATTTCTTGCCGGAGGGACTGGGTTTCGCTAGGGGTCCTATTATGTCTACAGCTACTCGACTGAAGGGTTCTTCAATTATGGGCAGGGATCTGAGTTTGGCTTTATAGCGATCCCCTCTCTTCCCTACCCTCTGGCAGGTATCGCACGTTTGACAGTATTGTCTAATATCCTTTGAGATACCTGGCCAGAAGAAGTTCTGCGTCAGCCGATGTTTCGTTCGGCTGATCCCTAAATGTCCTGATAATGGTATATCGTGCGCGATGCGCAGCAACTCTTGTCTATACTTTCGGGGTACCACTAACTGCTTAGTGGGCACGGGTATGGACCCTGCTACTACCTTCTCTGCATAGCGGTATATGAGACCTTTGTCCCAAGCATATCTCTCTCCCTCCAACCCTCCTTGGTCCTTGTTTATCCTATCTTTATATACCTGCAGGGAGGGATATAGGGCCACCTCCCTGCCAAATTCCAGGGGGGCATCCCAGGGGAGAATAGGAGGGGTGTGTGGCATATTGTTTACCCGAGCCTCAGTGTGATCGGATGGAGCCGTGGTGCGTGTTTGCTGCCGGGTAACAACCGGGTAGGCCTCTTGGATAGTTGGTTGAGGGACAAAAGCAGAGGTGAGCTCCCCCAAGTCGTTGCCCAAAATAACATCAGCGGGCAAATCCTGCATAATTCCCACCTCCATGTTTCCATGCCCTGCCCCCCAATTCAAATGCACCTTGGCAGTGGGAACTTTGTAAATTGCTCCCCCTGCCACCCGTACAGCTACACAGTCTCCGGTGAGGGTGTGCTTAGGCACCAAATGATTTTGGACCAGGGTTAACGTGGCCCCAGAGTCACGTAATCCTTGTATACTCTTCCCCTCCATGTGTACCACCTGGCGGTGCCCTTGGCGGTTGTCTGAAGCGGCTTGTATGGGGTTTACCTCGTGTAGGATCCCCAGAGGCTCTTCTTTTGAGGTGACTGTGGATGTTGGGAGCACAGATTCTCTTTGGCAGCAGTGTACTGCAGCCCGATTGGGGGGAGGAGGACCCTGGTGGTTCCAGTTCTGGCGAGGTCGGTTACGTGGGCAATCTCTCTGGATGTGCCCCTGTTGGTTGCAGGTGTGGCAGCGGATCGGAGGTCGGGTATTGTACCTAGCAGGGTACGGGTTGTGGCTCGCGGCTGGTCGTGGGTGAGCCAAGGTAGTCACTGCTGGCAGAGGGGTGGTAGATCCAAACGTGGTCCAGTGTGGTGTGCGTTGATCTCGCCTGGTGTCTTGGAACTCGTCAGCTAGCTTGGCTGCCTCTGGTAGGGTACGGGGTTTGCGATCTCGTACCCAATTTTGAAGTTCTGTGGTTAGTCCATTAAAAAACTGCTCCATTACTATTAACTGGAACATCTCTTCCATAGTGGTGACCCGTGCCGCTTCCATCCACCCCTTGGCGGCTCGTTGTAGTCGGTGTGCCCATTCAGTGTGTGAGTCTTTTGTTTGTTTCTTGAATTTGAGTCGGTATGCCTCAGAGGTAATGGCATACCGTGCTAGGATGGCTTGTTTGACTTTTGGATAATTCCTGATGTCTTCGTCTGGGACGGTCCGGTATGCCTCTGCAGCGCGGCCTGACAATCTACCTGCCAGCAGGGGTACTTGGTCGGCTGGGCTGATGTCGTGTAGCTGGCACAACCTTTCGAAATCCTGTAGGTATTCGTCAATATCACTTTCTCCTTCTGTGTAATTTTTAAAAGCTTGGTAGGGAATCTTAGCTTTTCCCTGGGTAGTGCTGGTGGGCGCTGGGGCTCCTTCCCTGACTCGCTGAATAGCATTTTGCTTCGCTACAATGTACTCGTGTACATCTGCTATCAGTCTTTCCAGTGTCTCCATGGAGGGGGTGTTTGGGTAAAAAGCTAACCTGCTATTGAGCTCTCTTGTAAATTCTGTTGGCTCTGTCTCCTGTGGAGCTGCCGCAGTGGTCGCTCTGTCCCCCTCCATGAGTTCGGCCACCAGAGTAGCTTTAGTTTTGTTGCTGGCTATTCTTCCCCTTGCTTCCAATAATTCCTTTAACGTAGTTCGTTTCAATGTTGCATAATTCATCTCCATTCACCGTTCGTTCGAATGACTGCACATATTCTCTTACTCCGGTATATCTGAATGGCTGTTTTAACAAACTGCTGCTTTGCTGTGCTGCAAGGCTTGTATCCCGCCGCTTGCCACCAATTGTTGCGGAGCTTCACGGTATACCCTCAATATCTTCACTTAAATCCCTGTGTAGCTGAAGAAGCAGGTCAATAACCGAGACAATTTCCCCAGTGACTGGACGACACACAGTTTGGGAGTCAACTGACTTTACTAGGCATGCGCACCTGGTTTCAAACTGCCAACAGCCTCATTTACATACAATACATAGATTACTATGGTACAAGGAAAAGTGGGGTCAGACAATAGCAAGGGCGGATGGGAGGTTGAGGGGGGACACTGCAGCTATTTTACACAGGTCTCCCAGTGTCCCTGAGACAACACCCTGCTGGGGAAACAATGGGACAGGAAAAGGGGGGAGGTGAAGAGGTACAGACAAGAAAGACATTCTGTAAGTGGCTAGGTTTGCCACAGCTTTGTATACAGGAAAAATGGTAAAATGTCACCTGACAATGTAACAGACGATTTTTTGAAATTTAGGTCCCTGTCACCTATGCAGAGCAGGGGTTTATTCACTGCAAAAATTGTAAAATGTCACCCAAGAATGCAACAGACGCTTTTGCACCCTGCTCCCTCTTTTGCTGTGCTAGTGCCTCTGTGCGACCACCGCCTCCTAATTCAAAGTTCACACGTCACTCGCATGACCTTGATTTCATGTGTGGTCTAGTACCTCATCATTCTCTACATCATTTTCCACCCAGTCTTCACCCCTGCCCTCCTTGTCGATCTGCACAGTGCACAAAGCAGAAGAGACTGCTGCATGACTTGGGGCTCAGACTGCTTGGCTGATTTGCAAGGGGGTAAGGTGAAAGACTGATGGCCATGGGCTGCAGGTGCCAACTCTGATCTTTCAGCAGGAGACTGGGTGGGAGATAATGTGAAGGAACTGGAGGCACTGTCAGCCACCTAATCTACTATCGCCTGTACTTGTTCTGGCCTCACCATCCGTAGAGCCGCATTAGGCCCGACCAAATAACGCTGAAGGTTCTGTCGCCTACTCGCACCTGAGGAAGGTGTTTCACTTGTGTGTGTAGCTGTCACAGATGGACCACGTCCTCTCCATGCAACAGGAGCTCCACCAGCAGCACCACGACAAGGGCCACGTCCCTTATTTGGCGCTCTCCTCATTCTTTGCGTTCACCAACCAAACTAACAGATGGTTTGTCAGGCGACTATGTAATCGCCAATAGTCAACAATCAAGTTCACTGACAGTAAGGCTGTGCCGGTGTCATAAAGAGTAAAAATTTCTTGAGGTCACACAATAGTGTGACCGGCGAATTTTATACAATTACTTCACGTGAACAAAATTTTTTAAAGGGGTTCTGCACTTTGTTTAAACTGATGATCCTCTGGATAGATCCTTAGCATCTGACCGACGGGGGTCCAACACCTGGGAACCCCGCCAATCAGCTGTTTGAAAAGGCAGCAGCGCTTCAGCAGTGCCGCTGCCTTCTAACTGTTTACCGCCGGCCCAGTGATGTCATGACTAGTATCAACTTGCCTGGGCGGGGCTAAGCTCTGTTCACTTGAATGGAGCTTAGCCCCGCCCCCAGGCAGTTTGATACTAGTTGTGACATCACTGGGCCGGCGGTAAACAGTGAGAAGGCCGCGGCGCGGCTGGAGTGCCACTACCATCTCAAACAGCTGATCGGCGGGGGTCCCGGGTGTCCTTGCCGATCAGATGCTGATGATCTATCCAGAGGATAGATCATCAGTTTAAAAAAGTTCACAACCCCTTTAATTTGTCAACCAAAAATGTAACAGCAGTATTGACTGGTTGTATTGGACTGTCACAAATGCAGCAAAGGCCCTAAATGTAGTGTCTTGCACAAAATGGGTGTTTTTTTTCAAACCAGAATATAAAAGCGGTATTTAACGCTTGTATTTGACTGTCAGAAATGCAGCAAAGGCCCCAAATGCAGTATCTAGGACAAAATGGGTGTTTTGTTTTAAAGCAGAATATAACTGCAGTATTTAAAGCTTGTATTGGACTGTCACAAATGCAGTGCAGGGCGCAAATGTACTTTTTAGTAAAAAATAAATAAATTGTCCCCCACAGAATCTAACAGATGGATTTAATTGGAATGTACTTTATAGAAAAAAAAAATTATATGTCACCCCCTGGGTCCCTGAACTCACAGACCGATTCCCTATATTATTTTGCCTTCCCCTGGCACATATGCAGTGCAGGTGCACTTAAAAAATGGGTGTTGCCTCACTGAACTAAAAGAACTAGGCTAAATTATTGACCCTGGCACATATGCAGTGCTGGTGCACTGAACTTGCACAAAATGGCCGCCGGCGCCCACCTAACTAACAGACGGATAAAAGTTATTTTTCTTTGTCACTGGGCTCAGGGCAGGGTTAAAAATTTTTGCACTGCACCCACAAAACAAAATCGCTGTAGATCGCAGAGTTAACAACAAGTTCTGATAACAGATAGATTTTTTCCTATTCTCTCCCTCACAGCAGCAGCATCCTATCCCTACACTAATCAGAGCAGAGTGACGTGCAGCGCTACGTGACTACAGCTTATATAGAGGCTGGGTCACATGCTGAACTGGCCAATCACAGCCATGCCATTAGTAGGCATGGTTGTGATAGCTTCTAAGGGAACATGAGTTAAACACTTGTTGATTGGCTGCTCTGCAGCCTTTTAAAAAGCTCCATTAACTCGCCGAACACCGAACTCGAACTTTTACTGAAAAGTTCGGGTTCGGGTCTGAGGTCCAAAAATCCTAAAGTTCGGTACGAACCCAAACTTTACAGTTCGGGTTCGCTCAACCCTACTTCTGAAGAAACGGTGAAAATTATTTGAGGTGGGTACGAGCATAGTCCTAGAAAATCAACCAGGCTGAATAGTATGGAACTACAAGTTCCACAAACCACGGTGTGGCTTATCTTACAAAAACATCTGCATTGTCAGTCATATAGATTCCAATGAAATCAGGAGCTAAAACCAGATGACAAACTGAAATATCATAACTTTTGCATTGACTTGCAGCAGTAATTGGAAGTGGACAAATTTAGTGACAGACTGGTTTTCAGTGGGGAGGTCAATCCCCAAAACTTTGGAATCTGGGGCTCAGAAGACCCATGACTTCTTATCGAGCACATGAGGGACTCACCAGAAGTAAACGTGTTCTGTGCAACGAGCTAGTGCAAAATCTACTGTACCTGTTGTTTTCTGGTATAGAGATCCAGCAGAGGATATCAATACTATAAAAAAGCGGTTCCGTTTGGACCTCATGCATTCTGAATGGAAAGAGATCCGTTCAGGATGCATCAGGACGTCTTCCATTCCATCAGCACTCCATTTTGTGACCCGACACAAAACTGCTGCAAGCTGAGGTTTTGTGTCTGGTCATGAAAATTGAAAAAACTGATACGCCACTGAAAACAATGTAAGTCAATGGTGATGGATCATTTTTTTTTTAGGAGCCTCAAAAATTGATCCGTCACCCATTGACTTTCAATGTATTTAGGGATGTTTTTTTTTCCGTTTTGATTTCACACAACCGCATCCTAACGTAATGGATGCATCCTGATGTTCAAAATCAAAACTGATCCATTAAATTCCGGTATTGAGATCCTCTGCCAGATCTCAATACCGGAATTAACAACTCAAGTGTGAAAGTAGCCTAAGCAATTCACCAATTTTGTGCTGGCCTCCAAAATCACCAGATCTAACGACCCTGCGACTACTTTCTGTGGGGCTACATCAAGAACCTCCAGTACCTGTCCCCAGCCAAAGGATCTGAGCAATCGACGTATCACTGAAAACGTGGAGTCCGTATCCAAGGATATTCCAGCACATCTGGACAGAACGAGACTACCGCCTAGACATCTGCCGTCTCACCAGTGGAGGACACATACAACATTTGTATGTATCTGTAGATGGATAGTGTGTCTTTCCATAGTAATAAATTTGTGCTATTTTGTCTCAGTTATGAAGACCAAGGATCTAATTTTGCACCATTCTTTTTCAATCACCCTGTATATTAGTTGTCATGTAAACCACTTTAGTACTGATAATGGCATATTGTAATGATTCATGGATGTACACATGAAATCTGCAGATTTCTGTCCTCAATAAGTCTTTAAAATGTACTGTTGAAAAGAAAAAAAAAACCTGTAGCAGATGTGAGGTGTAGGAAACACATGCAGACTGAAGTAGTTCTTCCCTCTCCAGGAGAGCATCAGTATAGCAGTATATATTTATTTTTTTCTTGAGCTGTTCAACTTTGGTGTGGAGTAACCAGCAGATGGTGCTATAAGATCACACAATCCTATGAGCACACAGCTGGTTGTTGCTTGAGGCATTGGAGATAAAATTGAAGAAGGCAGTCACTAGGATGAGATTGATCTGAGCTGAACTGGTGATATGACAGGTATATCAGTTATTTGTACTGTGGCATTGAATTTGACTGATGGAAATAAGGCAAAAAGCTAAGAAACTTCAAAGAATTTAGGCGTAAAGTTGTTGAAGGTGATAATAATAATAATAATAATAATAATAATAATAATAATAATACAAGAATTCTAAAATGCATAATAATTTACATTTTGATGGTATTTGGTTGATAATTTGCAAAAATGTAATCAATACAAATCTGACATTAAAATGATGTGACTAGAGATGAGCGAAATCCTCTAAAAGTTTGATTCGGCTGCTTTGCCGAATTTTACAAAAAAAATTGCTTTGTGACGTATTACTATAAAATTCTTGCAAATGAGCAAATCAAAGTCCACGAAGCCAGATTTCCTTGTGATTCGTGGTAGCAAAATGTTTTTCCCCGAAATGATGTAAAAAAAGCAAAAAAAAAATAAAAATCATACTTACCTCATCCATTTGCACAATGGGGCATATTCTTTTTTTACAGCTTAGGGTGGGTTCACACTAGCGTTAGGGATTCCGTTATGGCTTTCCATTATAACATGGTTATAACGGAAAATAACGGAAGCCATAAGACGGAAGAACGAATCCGTTCTTCTGCCCATAGACTTGCATTATGACAGAATGCAAAACGGAAGCCTTTTAATGGCATGGTTATAACGGAAAGCCATAACAAAATCCCTAACCCTAGTGTGAACCCACCCTTATTAGCGTTTGTATTTTTTCTTATGTTGATTGATTAACCTTGCCCATTGTATGATTAAGTGTTCACCTATCTGTCCATATGCTTTGATTTTGTGGAATAGTCAGTGGGGGGTTGCACATTCTACAACTCACAGGTGTGTCTGTTTTTAATTGTTTTCATGTGATTTTGGCTATACATGGTATTGATTTTTGATATTTAAATTAAGGTAATTTATTATTGCTATATATTTTTGGTGTGCACACGATTTATTGCCTACAATCTATTCTTGTGTGTTTGGTAACTCATATTGAGAATGGTTGTGTAGCACCTATTTGATTTGGCTATATTATTTGGGGTTGCACACCCATCTGTATATATTTGATCACAAAGGGGCTTTCACAGCCAAGATTTTGCACGGAATCTTCAACCATTTTGGGGTATATATAGTGTATTAAATAACTGTTATTATTTTATTTTTAGGGGGAAAGATAAATAACAGCAATTTTGACATTATTTTGTGGAATTTTTTATGGTGCTCACTGTGTGGTAAAAATAACATAATTTTTATCATCTGGGTCACTATAATTATGGTAATGTCACATTTCTTTATATTTTTACAGTTTTTTTCTCTCCTCCTGCAGCCTGTCAGTTCTGTAACTGCTCTCTCTCTTCCTTTACACTGCAGGGGAGGGGAGGCTGCTTTAACTGCCCATATCTCTGGTATGGGCTTTGTATTGCATGTAAGCTGGCACTCCAAGCTTTCATACAATACCAGAATATGTTCAGTACAGGGGAAGATATCATTGATAGAAATCGGGATGCTGTGAATGCAGCTGAAAGTAAAAGTAAAAGCAGGTTTCATTTTGCCAGCTTTCAAACAACCAGACTTAAACAAAAATGCTTTTTTTTTACTCCATTTTACCAGTATCATGAAGAACAATATGCGACGAAAAAAACAATCTCAGAATGGCCTGGATAAGTCCAAGCGTTTTAAAGTTATCACCACATAAAGTGACACTGGTCAGATTTGCAAAAAATGGCCTGGTCCTGAAGGTGAAAATGAGCCCGGTCCTTAAGGGGTTAAACACCATCTTCCCTCAATAAGGCACAATTTTCAAAATATGAAAAACAGTGCAGTATGTTTTTAAACAGGAATTATCCAACAAAAAATATTCTACAGTTTTCAAACCAGCAGCTTAATCTCAATACTTTTACAATTGCATGTAATTAAAGATTTTGTATAGCCGTTGAGCTATTCAATAAAATGTATCTGTATAGCGCCATCTGCTGTTTGTTCTCTTCTTTATTTGTCTGGCTCAATGAGAATGCCACACATGCTCAGTTTCATCCTTCAACTGCCTCCTGAGCATTCAAAGAGAGAGAGCTCCAGCAGAACAGACACGCCCCCTGAGCTGTCAGCTTGATATAAATGGGGAGATCTCTGGATCCATGTGAGGTACAGGGCTGGTTCTAGCTTTGTTAGAAAGAGTTTTGTATTATATGATGTCTGATTTTCATTTTTTACATTAATAATGGGATAACCCCTTTAACACCGTCAACCATGCGTTTACCCATAGCTATGTATGGAATGGGGAGGGGCTAGAAAGAGCAAACATTTGTTAAAAATGTTAAAAAATAAATAGCAATAAGTTATTTAAAAAAGGAGTCCTAGGAGACCTCAGAGTATCATATAAATTTCTTTTGCAATTGCAGCATGTTTGATTCGTGTTAAATATATTTGGGCACAATTGCTCATGTCTGCTGTGACTCTAGATTTTTTTCCCCCAAAATATTTATTGAGAATAAAAGGTACAATTGAAAATGAGGCAAATCTGAAAGCGTCTCACTTACATAAGCATATCAACTGACCAAACAAGTCAAATTCAACCAACTGAATACAATAATTAAAGGCTCTCTCAGACAGTCCTTCAAAATGAGCTGTGTACCTAGATCTCCCTAGTCAATAGCTAACATTTAACCTGAAAAGAAATAAGTACCAGCAACAAGTTATTGAAGAGAGGAAAGGGAAGGCAGGTGTAATAGGAGCCCCAATGGATAATAGGATAAGGAAAAGGTGTAGCACTGACTAGAGCTAATGTGTAGAGCTAATGTTATCCCTTATGACACAGTCCCTATACCTCTATAGGTCTTTCAGACTTTCCAGGCCTCCACAAATTTATGATAAGCTAACATTTCCCAAGAGGACATTTCCTCAAATGGGTAAATCTGGTCTATCTTTTGTTTCTATTGTTCTATGGAGGGTAGCTCATTTGACAGCCAGAATTTTGGGATGAGGAAGCAAGCTGCTCGAATAAGTAATTGGGTTTGGACTCATCAGTTGATTTATAGAGACCTAAGAGAGCACTAGCTGGCAAAGTGGGGACCCTAGAGCGGCAGATTTTATTGTCTATGACTAAAGATTAGTTTCCACCAATCCAGAATAACGGGGCATTGCCACCATATGTGAAAAGTGGTACCTTGTTCTTTAGAGGACATCCAGCAAATGTCCGACGCAGAGGTAGTGTAGAGGCATGTTTTATCAGGAGTCTTATACCAGTGGGTTAAGATCTTACATATGTTTTCCTGAATTCTAACGCATCAAGATGACTCATGTGGGAAGTCCCAAGTCCCCAGTTAAGTCCCAAGATAGATCCTGCTTCCATTGTCTAATATAGGCTTGGGTTGGAAAAAGGGCTGGGGAGCTGATTCTTTTATATAGTTGTGATATTACCTTTAAAGGTGACAACAGACTGCTGGTTAATCCCTCAAACTAAACAAGTGGCCAGATCAGATCTCCCTTTTCAATGTTTAAAGGGTATAAACAAGATTGACGGGAACTATAAGCCTTGTAATTAAAGGTGTTCAGTTATCTCGCTTATGTTCGGGATCCCACCATCCTCATCATACAAAGCTAAAAGATGAAGAGTAAAGTTTTATAACCTCTAAGAAATCTTCTCCCGAAGGGCTTTGGGGGCTAAAGAGTAAAGAAATGACATCTGTCAGTTGTAGTAATGATGAAGGGAAAGGGACGCCATAGTGGGAAGATTTAAACGATTTCCAAGAGTCCCAAGTGGTTCTGATAACTGGTCCAACATGTATCGGTAGAGGAAGACGAGTTTTATTCCCCAACAGCAGGAATTGAAAGGGAGAGCCTATCAAGGTTCGCTCCATGGAAACCCAAGACTTGTGAGGCGGAGCTCTTAACTAGGGTTGAGTGAACCTGAACTGTAAAGGTCGGGTTCGTATCGAACTTTAGTATTTTTGAACCCCGGACCCGAACATTTCAGTAAAAGTTCGGGTTCGGTGTTCGGCGAGTTAATGGCACTTTTTGAAAGGCAGCCAATCAACAAGCGTTTATCTCGTGTGCCCTTAGAAGTCATCACAGCCATGCTTACTAATGGCATGGCTATGATTGGCCAGTGTAGCATGTGACCCAGCCTCTATATAAGCTGGAGTCACATAGCGCTGCACGTCACTCTGCTCTAATTTTTCTGAGCCCAGTGACCCAGAAAAATAACTTATCTGTCTGTTAGTTAGGTGGGCGTCGGCGGCTATGTTATGCAAGTTCAGTGCACCAGCACAGCATATGTGCATTTGTGACAGTCAAATAGAACCTTAAAATACTGCAATTATATTCTGGGTTTAAAAAAAATCACCCATTTTTGGCAAGACCCTACATCTGTGGCCTTTGCAGCATTAGTCAGTGTGCAATTTAAGCTAGAAATACAGCTATAATTTTCTGGGTTTTAAAAAACACCCTTTTTGGGCAAAATACTAAATTGTTGCATCTGTCAGTGTGAAATTCAAGCGTAATATATACTACTGTCATATTCTGTTATTAAAAAAACACCCATTTTGAGCAAAGTACTTAATATTGCAGCCTTTGCTGCATCTGTCATTGTGAGATACACGCGTTAAATACTGGTGTTCTATTCTGTTATTAAAAAAACACCCATTTTGGGCAAAAAACTAAATTTGCGGCCTTGTCTGCATCTGTTAGTGTAAGATACAAGCTTGAAATACAGCAATAATATTCTGGGTTTAAAAAAACACCCATTTTAGGCAAGGTACTTAATATTTCAGCCTTTGCTGCATCTGTCACTGTCAGACGCATGCGTTAGATACTACTGTTCCTTTCTGTTCTTAAAAAAACACCCATTTTGGGCCAAATACTAAATTTGCGGCCTTGTCTGCATCTGTCAGTGTGAGATACATGCGTTAGATACTGCTGTTCTATTCTGTTATTTTAAAAAAACACCTATTTTGAGCAAAGTACTTAATATTGTAGCCTTTGCTGCATCTGTCATTGTGAGATACACGCGTTAGATACTGGCGTTCTATTTTGTTATTTAAAAAACACCAATTTTGGGCAAAAAACTAAATTTGCGGCCTTGTCTGCATCTGTCAGTGTGAGATACAAGCTTGAAATACAGCAATAATATTCAGTTATTAAAAAAACACCCATTTTGGGCAAAGTACTTAATATTGCAGCCTTTGCAGCATCTGTCATTGTGAGATACACGCGTTAGATACTGGTGTTCTATTCTGTTATAAAAAAAACACCCATTTTGGTGTAAAGTACTGCTGCTGGTGGAGCTTCTTTTGCAGGGAGAGGAAGTAGTCGATCTGTGCCAGCTACACGCACAAGTGAAACACCTTCCTCAGGTGCGAGTAGGCGACAGAACCTTCAGCGGTATTTGGTCGGGCCTAATGCGGCTCTACGAATGGTGAGGCCAGAACAAGTACAGGCGATAGTAGATTGGGTTGCTGACAGTGCCTCCAGTTCCTTTACATTGTCTCCCACCCAGTCTCCTGCTGAAAGATCAGAGTTGGAACCTGCAGCCGATGTCCATCAGTCTTTCACCTCACCCCCTTGCAAATCTGCCAAGCAGTCTGAGCCCCAAGTCATGCAGCAGTCTCTTCTGCTTGTTGATGAATCTGTTAGCAGGGTTTCCCAGGGCCATCCACCTAGCCCTGCCCCAGAAGTGGAAGAGATTGAGTGCACCGATGCCCAACCACTTATGTTTCAAGCTGAGTACATGGGAGGGCCACCGCAGCACATCTCGGATGATGACGAAACACAGGTGCCAACTGCTGTGGCTTTCGAAAGTGTGCAGACCGACAAGGAGGGCAGGGGGGAAGAATGGGTGGAAGATGATGTGGAGGACGATGAGGAAGAGGCGGTGGTCGCACAGAGCACAGAGCCAACAGCACAGCAGAAGAGGAAGCAGGGTGCAAAAGCGGAGCGGCCGTCCCCTAGACAGTATGTCTGCTACTGCCCCCACAGCAAAGGAAAGAGCACACCAAAGCCAGCTCCAAGGGGTTCCCTGGCATGGCAGTTCTTCAGACAATGTGCTGACGACAAGACATGAGTGGTTTGCACGCTGTGCAATCAGAGCCTTAAGCGAGGCATAAACGTTCTCAACCTGAGCACAACCTGCATGACCAGGCATCTAAGTGCAAAGCACGAGCTGCAGTAGAGTAGACTCCTCAAAAACCAAGAACGGTCTCTGGCTCCTCCTGCTTCCTCTTCTGCTGCAGTCTCGGCCTCTTCATTCATCTGTGGAGTGACAGTGCCACCAAACAGAGGATCTGCCAGCAACACCACCACCTGGGTCACCAAGCATCTCAACAATGTCACACGGAAGCGTTCAGCTCTCCATCTCCCAAACACTGGAGCGGAAAAGGAATTACCCCCCTACCCACCTGCGATCCCTGGTGAAGACAGAGAGTTTTAAAAGCCTTATGGTGGTGGCTGTCCCACAGTACGTCCTGCCCAGCCGCCACTACTTTTCCAGGCGTCCCATTCCTTCCCTGCACAACCAAGTGGGGGACAAATTCAGGTGTGCACTGGGCAACGCCATCTGTGGCAAGGTCCACCTAACTACGGATACGTGGACCAGTAAGCACAGTCAGGGACATTATATCTCCATGACAGCACACTGGGTAAATGCAGTGGCGGCTGGGCCTGAGGCGGATATCAGTTTGGCGCATGTCCTTCCACCACCGAGGATTCCTGGGCACTTCAGTTTGCCTCCTGTTGCTTCTTGCTCCTACTCCACTTCCTCATCCTCTACCGGCTCCTCATCCGGTCAGCGTAACACCTTCACCACCAACTTCGGCACAGCCAGGGGTAAACGACAGCAGGCAGTTTTAAAACTTATCTGTTTGGGGGACAAACCTCACACCGCGCAGGAGCTGTGGATGGGCCTTGAAAAACAGACCAATGAGTGGTTGGTGCCAGTGAGCCTCAAGCCCAGCCTGGTGGTGTGCGATAATGGGCGAAATCTCGTAGCAGCTCTGGGACTAGCCTGTTTGACGCACATCCCTTGCCTGACGCATGTGCTGAATTTGGTGGTGCAGAGATTTCATAAAAATTACCCTGATATGTCAGAGCTGCTGCATAAAGTGCGGGCCGTCTGTGCGCGCTTTTGGCGTTCTCACCCTGCTGCTGCTCGTCTGTCAGTGCCGCAGCATAACTTCAGCCTACCCGCTCACCGCCTCATATGCTAACTCCACCTTGCACATTCTGGCCAGACTGTGCGAGCAGCAGCCGGCGATAGTGGAGTTTCAGCTGCAGCACGCACGGGTGAGTCGCTCTGCGGAACAGCACCACTTCACCACCAATGACTGGGCCTCCATGCGAGACCTGTGTTCGTTGTTGCGGTGTTTCGAGTACTCCACCAACATGGCCAGTGCCGATAACGCCATTTTCAGCGTTACTATGCCACTTCTATGCCTCCTTAAAAAAACGCTGCTGGCGATGATGGAAGAGGATGTGGCACAGGAGGAGGAGGAAGAGGGATAATTTCATAGGGTTTCCGACCAGTCATTCACAAGTGGCTCCGAGGGTGGGTTCCTTCACCCACAAACGCCAGGTACACAATTGTCCAGCCAGGGCACAGTTCTGGAGGATGACGAGGTGGAGGATGAGGAGGAACCGTGTTCACAGCAGGGTGGCACTCAAACCAGCTCATGGCAATCACTGGTGCGTGGCTGGGGGGATACAGAGGACACAGACGATACACCTCCCACAGAGGACAGCTTTTCGTTACCTCTGGGCAGCCTGGCACTCATGAGTGATTACATGCTCCAGTGTCTCTGCAACGACCGCCGAGTTGCCCACATTCTATCTGGTAGACGCGCTGCTGGTGGCATTCCCACCTGACATGTGGGGCACAGTGGAAGCACAAGGCGAAGGCAGAGGAGGAGGAGGAAGAGGTTGCCAACGCAGCTGGGGCACTACCAGCACCTCAGAAGGCAGGGTTAGCATGGCCGAAATGTGAAAAAGCTTTGTCAGTACGCCACAACAACCAGCACCACCAGCTGATATGGAACGTCTTAGCAGTAGGCAGCATTTCAGCAACATGGTGGAGCAGTATGTGTGCACACGCCTACATGTACTGAATGACGGATCTGCCCCCTTCAACTTCTGGGTCTATAAATTGGGCACATGGCCTGAGCTTGCCCTTTACTCTTTGGAGGTGCTGGCCTGCCCTGCAGCCAGTGTATTGTCTGTATTGTCTGAACATGTGCTTAGCACGGCAGGGGTCGTTATCACAGACAAGTGCAGCCGCCTGTCCACAGCCAATGTGGACAAGCTCAAGTTAATAAAAATGAACCAGGCATGGGTCCCACAGGACTTGTCCGTACCTTGTGCAGAATAGACATGTATACCGGCCTTATCCAGCCATTGTTATACTACATTGCTCATTGTTGTATTTTGGATATTTCACACTCTTTTGGAGTGTACCCTAATAAAAAAAGAAAAATTATTAAAAAACCAAAAACCAGTGTTGGCTACCTCGTCCTCCTCCACCGCCGCTTTCACCTACACTGCTACGTCCACCGTCTCCTAAAACTCCTACTCCATATGGACCTCCACCTCATAAATCAAGCTTATTTTTTTTTATTTGTTTATGTAATTTCACTAATTTGCATGTTACATTTTCGGGTGAAATTCACCAATTTTTGGGTGTGATATACCCTGGCTGTACCTAGCAGACAGGTAAAATATTTCACTAATTTGTATGTTACATTTTTTGGGGAAGTTCACCAATTTTTGGGTGTGATATACCACTGGACTGGTGCAAGGATTTTTGCCACCCTAGGCGAAAGCTAATTTTGCCGCTCCTCCTGACTCCGCCCATTGATCACGCTCTTTGACCCGACCCGTTTTTGTTGACCACCTATTTAATGATTATTGCATGCAACATTTTACTTGACCAGCTAATTTTAGATATTCTTGGTGGTCATCTGTGCCATTTTGGCCTCAAAACATTACATGACCCCCTACACTACATTTCATTATTGACAACTGTAAGTTTTTACCTTGACTGGTGGTGGCCTAGGTGTGTTTATCAGCAGGTCTGCTCCAGTCCACTTATCTTTTTAAATCCATGCTGGAAAACCTGTCCAGATCTAATACTTCCCACAGCTGAGGGTTTGCTTCAATGTATGAGTGCAGGTTTTACACTTTGAACAAAGCGTTCTCTGCTGCCTTTAACCTGATGAGTTATTGGCATGACCCCCCCCCCCCGATGAGGTTCTGCAGCAGCTACAGTGTGCATGATAAGTGTGTGAACTGCTGCAGAACCTCTTTGAGCTCTGTGCCTTTAAATAAGCGATTGACGTATAGCTCCTCAGTTCCATGTCACCAAGAGGTTCTGCAGCAACTGAGCCATGCATTATGAGATGTGGAGGCTACGTGACTTATAATACACACCTCAGCTGCTGCAGAACCTCTTTGAGCTCAGTGTCTGCTCATCAATGATGGACATTTAGCTCCAAGGCTCTCTTCAAAAAGAGGTTCTGCAGCAGCTGAGCCATGCATTAGGAGGTCTCAGAGCTGTGCTGGAAATATAATTGATAGTACGTGCCTTATCTGCTGCAGAACCCCTTTGAGCTCGACGTCTGTTCATGAATGATGGACATTTAGCTCACTATTCGCCTTCCAAAAGAGGTTCCGCGGCAGCTGAGCCGCGCACTGTGATATCTGGATGTGATGTTACCCTGTAAATAATGCCAGCAGGACTGTGTAAGGTGCCGTGTTGCGGTACCGCAGTGGTATCCTGAGCGGAACGCCAGTCTGGCAGGCAGAGGAAACACAACAATGGCTTTACACTGTGCATGGCAGCAGCAATCAGTGCAGTTGTCAGAAGCTGGCCGGGGAGGGGGGCGGGAGGTGGAGGAGGGTGAGGAAGGGGGGGGGGAGTAATGAAGGTGGGCGGTGTCACCGCCCGCTGGAGGGAGGCAGGATCAGGGGTAAGGAGCGGGGCGGTGCCACTCTTCACAAGGCAGGATGGGGGAGGCAGTTAGGAGTGGAACGTTTCTCTGGTGAGAGAGAAAGGAAGACCAGGCAGACGGGCTGGGCATGGTTTGTCATCAGTGGGCATCTCAGATTTCTCACGAAAGCCTTTAGTGTGTAATTGAGGAGGCGTGGCCGCACTCGTTGAGGTAGGAGTGTTTCCAGTTTCATACGAAGCAGTGGTAAGTGTTGGGAATGTCGGGGGCGTGTCTGATGAGAGTGGAGGGGGGGTGGTTTTGTCGGCGCCACGGCGAGGGGAGGAGAGAGGCACCACTTGCAGGAACTGGAAAGGGGGAGGAGGTAGGAGAAGGTGCTGAAGGAGAGAGGAAAAAAAAAAAAAAAAGACAATGTAGCTTGCGTGCGGCTGCAGGAGATTAAAGCTGCCGCAGAGCATACTTTGCTTATGGGTGGGGCCGGCCCTGCTGCTATACCTAGTTGACAGGTAAAAAAAAAAAATTATTTGTCTGTTACATATACGGGTGAAATTCACCAATTTTTGGGTGTGATATATCCCTGCTGTACCTAGTAGACAGGTAAAAAAAAAATCACTTATTTGTCTGTTACGTTCTCGGGTGAAATAACACCAATTTTTGGCTGTGATATACCCCTGCTATACCTAGTAGACAGGTATAAACATTGCACTAATTTGTCTTTTACATTCTTGGGTGACATTTGACCATTTTTGCCATGATAGGGACATAGATTTTAAAAAATCGTCTGTTACATTGTCAGGTGACATTTTACCAATTTTGCCGTATACAAACCCCTGCTCTGCATATGTCACGGGTGTATGTGAGCAACGATAGTAATTCACAGTACAGAGCAACTGACTGGACCCAGAACTAGGGAGGATAAAGGGTGACCCCTGTCCGACCCTCAACGCTTTCCCTATTCTGCTAAAGCACATGCCCGGATCCAAAAGGCGGAACGAGGCATGCCCACGTGCCTAAGACTAATGACCACTGTAACCCCTACAATAGTGGAAGGGGCACGGCCACCAGTGCCCTACTCAGTATATGGAGGGAACCGTGGCCACCTCAGATCCAGTCAGAAAACAAACAGGAATACAACAATGTCTGCAGACTTAGCTGAAGGTGTTGTAGCCGCAGAGAAGACGGATCCAAGGACAGGCTGGCAAAATCCGGAGTGCTAGCTGCAGCAGAACACAGGTCCAGTGGACTGATAGCTACAAGTGAAGAAACCAAAGCAAGAGCCACAACTGAAGTGAGAACTATAATCCACATCCTATCATAGGAGGAGGGGTGATATAAAGAGAAGGAAATCAAACACATGAAGGACAGCTGTGGTGAAAGAAACCAGAAGTAAACAGAGTAGTGAGAACGCCTCCCAGCTCTAGTAGTGACATCATCACAGGGGTGGAGAAACAGAGCTGTGAGAACGTCCCAAAGCTCTGGTAGTGACAGTACCCCCCCCTCTACGGGTGGACTCCGGACACCCAGGACCCACCTTCTCAGGATGAGCCCTATGAAATGCCCTGATGAGGCGAGTGGCTTTAATGTCCGACACCGGAACCCACATCCTCTCCTCAGGACCATAACCCTTCCAATGAACGAGGTACTGAAGAGAACCGCGGACCATGCGAGAGTCCACAATTCTGGAAACCTCAAACTCCAGACTGCCATCAACCAAAATCGGAGGAGGAGGCAAAGAGGAGGGTACCGTGGGCTGGACATATGGTTTTAAGAGAGATCTGTGAAATACATTATGTATCTTCCAAACCCGTGGAAGATCAAGACGGAAGGCAACAGGATTGATGACTGACAAGATTTTATAAGGCCCAATAAACTTGGGACCCAATTTCCAGGAGGGAACCTTCAACTTAATGTTTCTAGTAGACAACCACACCAGATCACCCACATTCAGGTCCGGACCAGGCACACGTCTCTTATCAGCCACACGCTTATACCTCTCACTCATCTTTTTAAGATTACTCTGAATCTTTTGCCAAATGGTAGACAAAGACGAGGAAAATCTCTCCTCCTCAGGTAAACCAGAAAGAGCCCCTCCCGAGAATGTACCAAACTGTGGATGGAACCCATATGCACCAAAGAATGGTGACTCACCAGAAGATTCCTGACGACGGTTGTTCAGAGCAAACTCAGCAAGAGGGAGAAATGAACACCAATCCTCCTGGTTCTCTGAAACAAAACAGCGCAAATATGTCTCCAGATTCTGATTAAGGCGCTCAGTCTGACCATTCGACTGCGGATGAAAAGCAGAAGAGAAGGACAGCCGAACCCCCAGGCGAGAACAGAAAGCCTTCCAGAACCTGGACACAAACTGCGTGCCTCTATCGGAAACAATATCAGAGGGAATGCCGTGCAATTTAACAATATGGTCGACAAAAGCTTGCGCCAACGTTTTAGCATTGGGTAAACCAGGGAAAGGTACGAAATGAGCCATCTTGCTAAAACGGTCCACCACCACCAGGATCACCGACTTCCCCGAGGAACGAGGAAGATCCGTGATAAAGTCCATGGACAGGTGTGTCCAAGGACGGGAAGGAATGGGTAACGGGAGAAGGGAACCTGAAGGCCGTGAACGAGGGACCTTAGCGCGAGAGCACGTCTCACAAGCAGCCACAAAACCCTCCACCGACTTACGAAGAGCCGGCCACCAAAATCTCCGAGCAATGAGATCCACCGTGGCTCTACTCCCGGGGTGACCAGCAAGAACCGTATCATGATGCTCCTTAAAGAGTTTGTGACGTAGCTCAGGAGGCACGAACAACTTCCCAGAAGGACAACGGGCAGGTGTCTCAGTCTGGGCAGCCTGGACCTCGGCCTCCAAATCGGAATATAGAGCAGAAACAACTACCCCCTCCGCCAAAATGGGACCCGGGTCCTCAGAGTTTCCTCCTCCCGGAAAACAGCGAGAGAGAGCATCAGCCTTCACATTTTTTATCCCAGGTCGGAATGTAACAACAAAATTGAATCTGGAGAAGAACAGAGACCATCTGGCCTGTCTCGGATTCATACGCCTGGCCGACTCCAAGTATGCCAGATTCTTATGGTCGGTAAAAACGGTGATAGGGTGCCTGGCCCCCTCCAACCAATGGCGCCATTCCTCGAAAGCCAACTTGATGGCCAACAACTCCCTATCTCCCACATCATAGTTTCTCTCTGCCGGGGAGAGTTTTTTAGAGAAAAAGGCACAGGGTCGCCACTTGGCAGGGGAAGGGCCCTGGGACAAAACCGCACCCACACCCACCTCGGAAGCATCCACCTCAACAATAAAAGGTAAGAAAACATCGGGATGCACCAAGACGGGAGCAGACGCAAAATTCTCTTTAATCTTAGAAAAGGCTGCAAGCGCCTCCTCCGACCAAGAGGAAAAATCCGCCCCCTTTTTTGTCATGTCAGTGAGGGGTTTGACAACAGAGGAATAATTCAAAATGAACTTTCTGTAATAGTTCGCAAAACCCAGAAAGCGCATCAATGCCTTCTGATTCTCAGGAAGCTCCCACTCAAGTACAGCACGGACCTTCTCGGGATCCATGCGAAAACCAGAAGCAGAGAGGAGAAAACCCAGAAATTGAATCTCCGATACCATAAAAAGACATTTCTCCAGCTTGGCGTACAATTTATTTTCCCGCAGAATCTGCAGAACCTGAAAAAGATGATCCTGATGGGTCTGAACATCAGGGGAAAAAATCAAAATATCATCAAGATATACCAATACGAATTTCCCCATTAAATGATAGAAAATACTATTAACAAAATGCTGAAAGACGGCCGGAGCATTCATCAGGCCGAAAGGCATAACGAGATTCTCGAAATGCCCGTCAGGGGTATTAAAGGCCGTTTTCCATTCATCCCCCTCTCTGACCCTGACCAGGTTGTACGCGCCTCTCAAATCCAATTTGGAAAACACCTTGGCCCCAACAATTTGATTGAAGAGGTCCGGGATCAGAGGAAGGGGATAGGGATCGCGAATCGTGATACGGTTCAGCTCCCTAAAATCTAGGCAAGGTCTCAGAGAGCCATCTTTCTTTTTAACAAAAAAAAAACCCGCGGCCACAGGTGACTTTGAGGGACGAATATGCCCCTTTTCGAGACTCTCGGAGATGTAAGTTCGCATTGCGATTCTTTCCGGTTGTGAGAGATTGTAGAGGCGTGCTTTTGGCAGCTTGGCGCCGGGAATGAGGTTAATGGGACAGTCAAACTCCCGGTGAGGAGGTAGCTCCTGAACACCGCTCTCGGAAAACACGTCCGAGAAATCAGAGAGAAATGATGGCACTGTTTTAGTAGACACCTCTGCAAAAGTCGCTGTGAGACAATTCTCTCTACAAAAATCACTCCACTCATTTATTTGCCTTCCTTGCCAATCAATAGTGGGGTTATGTCTAGTGAGCCAGGGTAACCCCAAAACTAGAGGAGACGGCAATCCGTTAAGGACAAAACAAGATATATCCTCCACATGAGTGTCACCTACAGCTAGCCGGATATTGTGAACAATGCCCTTCAGAGATCTCTGTGAGAGTGGAGCAGAGTCAATAGCAAAAACAGGTATATCTTTATCTAATGTGCAAACCTGAAAACCATGCATGGCTACAAATTGAGTGTCAATAAGATTGACGGCCGCTCCACTATCGACAAAAATCTCGCAAGAAATGACTTTGCTCTCTAGCGCCACCCTGGCAGACAGGAGAAAACGGGAACTGCAGGTCAGAGGAAAAGCATCAAATCCTACATCAACTTTGCCCAAAGTAGCAGATGAAGCAGAACTTGATGATTTACCTTTTGAGATTTTTCTCTTATTATCGCTCTTAGTACGGTTCAAGAATCTCCTAGACGGACAAACATTAGCCAAATGACCTATGCCCCCACAACAAAAACATACCATACTCTGAGGACTAAATCCTCTTTTATCAGGGGCAAGTCGAGCTAGCTGCATGGGCTCCTCCTCAGAGGGGAGCGAGACAGGATGAGGCCCCTGCACACTGAATGAGTCCGCACCACTGCCCCTAGACTGACAATGGCTGGACAGAGAGGTCTCGTTTCTTTCTCTTAGACGCCTGTCAAGGCGTACCGCCAATGACATGGCAGACTCTAAGGACGTTGGTCTCTCATGGAAAGCAAACGCATCTTTTAATCTCTCCGAGAGACCATGACAGAACTGACTCCGGAGTGCAGCATCATTCCAACCCGAATCAGCTGCCCATCTCCGAAATTCAGAACAATAAAGCTCCGCAGACCGTTTGTTCTGGCATAAAACACGTAGGTTAGATTCGGCCAGAGCAACACGATCCGGGTCATCATAAATCTGCCCCAGGGCCACAAAAAATCCCTCCACGGATCGAAGGGAGGGATCCCCTGATGGCAGCGAAAAAGCCCAAGTCTGAGCATTACCCCTGAGCAGGGAGATGACAATCCTCACCCTCTGCTCTTGATTACCAGAAGAGTGAGGACACAAGCAAAAATGGAGTTTGCATGCCTCTCTGAAACGAACAAAATTCTCACTGCCCCCGGAGAACGTCTCCGGAAGTGAGACTTTTGGCTCGCAACAGACTCCATGAGCCGGAGCAGGGCCCAATGCTTGAAGCTGGGTCATAGATTGACGGAGATCCGCTACTTCCAAAGAAAGACCCTGCATGCGGTCAACCAGGTCAGAAAGCGGATCCATGTCAAAAAAGGACGGTTTTGGTGGATTATAATGTCACGGGTGTATGTGAGCAACGATAGTAATTCACAGTACAGAGCAACTGACTGGACCCAGAACTAGGGAGGATAAAGGGTGACCCCTGTCCGACCCTCAACGCTTTCCCTATTCTGCTAAAGCACATGCCCGGATCCAAAAGGCGGAACGAGGCATGCCCACGTGCCTAAGACTAATGACCACTGTAACCCCTACAATAGTGGAAGGGGCACGGCCACCAGTGCCCTACTCAGTATATGGAGGGAACCGTGGCCACCTCAGATCCAGTCAGAAAACAAACAGGAATACAACAATGTCTGCAGACTTAGCTGAAGGTGTTGTAGCCGCAGAGAAGACGGATCCAAGGACAGGCTGGCAAAATCCGGAGTGCTAGCTGCAGCAGAACACAGGTCCAGTGGACTGATAGCTACAAGTGAAGAAACCAAAGCAAGAGCCACAACTGAAGTGAGAACTATAATCCACATCCTATCATAGGAGGAGGGGTGATATAAAGAGAAGGAAATCAAACACATGAAGGACAGCTGTGGTGAAAGAAACCAGAAGTAAACAGAGTAGTGAGAACGCCTCCCAGCTCTAGTAGTGACATCATCACAGGGGTGGAGAAACAGAGCTGTGAGAACGTCCCAAAGCTCTGGTAGTGACAGCATAGGTGACAGTGAATTAAATTAAAAAAAATTCTTCTTTAATTGATGCACGCCCCCTCCTTTCATTCAATGCTTAAACTTTAACATCTTGTCCCACATTTGCACTTCAATAATTTGTCCCACTTTTCCTCTCGATCATATTTAATTAAAAAAAAATTACCTCCCTTGGATGTGGTCTCTCTTTCTCAAGCTCCTTCTCCGGCATGTAACCCTGATTCGCCGATACCTGTGATCAACATGGTAGGCTCAGAAAAAAACATCAAAAGTTGATAGAGAAGATATCCAAATGGATCGTGGACGTCACGGTGACGTGCGATCAGGCAGAAGTTATCTTGAGTCAACAAAGCGGCAGCAGGACCTCTCCTGTCTAACGTTTCCAAATCCTAAATACCCCAGTGTCATTCCCTATAATTTTGTATTAATCATTCCAATAACAGGGCATCTTAAGAGTCCTGTATTGTTATTTATCGTCACTACCTCCCCGACGGGAGTGGGTAATTGCCGCGTGCCTCCTCCTTTCCTTTGATTCTTCTGTTTTAATAACTTCTCCCACATTTCCATTCGATCACAATTAAATTTCATCCATTGACCTCCCTTGGATGTGGTATTCCTTTCTCACGCTCCCTCTCCGGCGTGAAACCCTAATTCGCTGATAACCGTGATCAACATGGTAGGCGCAGAAGAGAACATCGAAAGTTGATAGAGAAGATATCCAATTGGATCGTGAACATCACGGGGAAGTGCGACATGGTGGAGCAGTAAGTGTGCACACGCCTACACGAACTGACTGATGGGTCTGCCCCCTTCAACTTCTGGGTCTCCAAATTGGGCACATGGCCTGAGCTTGCCCTTTACGCCTTAGAGGTGATGGCCTGCCCAGCAGCCAGTGTA
This sequence comes from Bufo bufo, assembly GCF_905171765.1. Classification (NCBI taxonomy): domain Eukaryota; kingdom Metazoa; phylum Chordata; class Amphibia; order Anura; family Bufonidae; genus Bufo; species Bufo bufo. The sequence continues at coordinate 50,833,438 of NC_053391.1, forward strand.
TTGTCTGAATGTGTGTTTAGCACGACTGGAGGGGGTTATCACCATATTTCCCAATGTTTTGGGGTGTACCCTAATTTAAAAATAAAAATAAAAAATGTAAAACCAAAAAGCAGTGTAGGCTACCTCCTCCTCATCCACCGCTGCTTCCACCTACACCGCCACATCTACTGCCTCCTCAACCTCCTACTCCATATGGACCTCGTCCTCCTAGATCAAGATTATTATTTTGTATTTTTACGTATTTTATGTTATTTAAAGTCATTTCCCTATCCACATTTGTTTGCAGAGCACTTGCCATGCTCTTAACCACATTTTTCTGGCATCTGGCCCTTTCCATGACATTTTTAAAGCCATTTTAGTGCTCAATAGTTCGAGTCCCCATTGACTTCAATGGGGTTTGGGTTCGGAGTCAAGATCGGGTCCCGAACTCAAACTTTTTTGTGAAGTTCGGCCGAACCCGTCAAACCCGAACATCTAGGTGTCCGCTCAACTCTACTCTTAACCAATCCACTACCCTAGATATCAATACTGCTTTTCCATATAACTCTCGGTCAGGAAGGGCAATCACTCCTATCCAGTTGAGTCTGGACAGAGTTGCATAGGAAAGACGTGCCCTTCTACCACGCCAGATGAAGAAACAAAACATTTTCTGCAACAGATTGTTGTATGTTTTGGAAACAGAATTAGAAAAATATTTTTTAGCTCATAGAAAATATTATAAAATGATCATATGATGTAGATTATATCTGTATATGGTGTACACGTACAACAGCTGAATCCTATTTTAATAACTGTCTATTTATGCAGACCAAGACAAAATAAGCATGTTAATTTAAAGTCTAGAATAGGTAAGCACATAAAATGGTCTACAGTATGTCTGATTAGCATTTTAGTCACAAAATAGCTCCCTCTGCTTTGAAGGTAAAACTTCAACTTTAACAGTACAACACAAAGTTACATGAAAAAGTGAAGCAGTAAACAGCATGAGTTGAGCTGCTTCTAGTATACGTAGCAGCTTAATGAATGAATTAGCATATTTGCATTTTAATCAAAACCCAAACACTACTGTGTCTCTTGTTTATGGTAAGGAAAAGACTCAGAAGAAAAAGTTTCACAGGTCATCAAGCAGTTGTATTTGTGGGACAATATGCTAAAAATCTAAATTATAGGCCTTACATATCTAGGGTCCATGTGAAAATGCCTATTTGGTTTGGTTTTTGATTCCTTCCCATCACACAATTTTAGCTTTGATCACAGGTGATGTCTTCTATGATCTGACTTCTCTTTCCATTCAGTCCAGATTGTCATGGCAACTTCTCTGAACTCCTGCCTAGCAATATCCCTACCTATTTTCACAATTTGCGCTAAATGGTGACTCACAACTGGACGGCAGTCCCTTCCTAAATAAGTGCAGGGTCCGAGTCAGGAAAGGGAAACCACAGAGACAAATAACAAAAGACTAGGGACAGAATAGCACAGAAATCAAAAGACAAAATTCTGAAGAGTAACAAGCCTAGGTCAATTCCATGAGAATCCAAAATGTATCTAAACAGGACCAGAGAGGTGAAACTAGGGCTAGCCAGGGGTCAAAACAGGACATCTCATCCAAGACCAAGGGGTCAGTCAGGAGGCAGTGTCAGGTTACAAATCCAAAGTCAGAAATCCAGAAATCTGTCAAGCAATATAGGGCTAGTGAGTCAAACTAACAGAAGAAAACCAATGACTGGCAAGCTTTTTTTTTTTATTAGTGCATTGCACCCATTATAAGCTAAAAATCTTTTTTTCAATTGGTCTTTATTTAAAAATATGGAGCCCTTTTATCTGTACAGAGGTTAGATGCTCTACTAGCAGAATCTGAATCTGTGCTCTGTCACATAGCTGACGAGCTCCTTATCTCTGCTCTCAAACCTTATAAACACTCAAAGCTCGATACTTATCTTACTGATAAGAACGTGGCTTAAATAAGTGTTTATGATCTCTTAGTAGTTTAGAGATAAGGTTTATTAGATGACCTGCACAAAGCAAAAGTCGGATGCACACAGCTAGAAAAACAGTTAACCCTTTTTGACAGAACAGCTCAATATTTTTAATAAAGACCAACTGAAAAAAAAGATTTCAGCCCCAAATGAGCAAAAATGCAATCATAAAAAAAATGCTCCTGAAGGTTTAAATGGCCTTTAAACCCTAAGACAGCATTTTTAAAGTAAGTGACATACAGTATATAGCTATGTTAAATGGATGGTAGCTGGTGATAAACAGCCTGTTTTATAACACACTGCACTGTTTAATTTTAAAGAGATTATCTTTAAGACTATATTAGTAAATCTCACCCACTATCCTCAGAGATTTACACTGTGCCACCAATACTTGGTCCTAGATTGTTATAGTGCTACCAATACTGTACCCAAGAATTATAATATAACAATACTGCGGCCTAGACAGTTATAATGGGCCAGAGAGTATTATAGTAACACCAATGTTGTGCCTCTGATGAATGCACTGTGATCAGTGGTGAATGTTGTGTTCAAGAGTGTTATAGTGCTACCAATAATATGTCCCAACTATATAAACTGACCTCCAATGATATATCCTGAGTGCTAGAGTATTATAGTCCAACTAATGTCGTGCTCTAGAAATATACTGTGCCACACATGTGATCCCAGAGGTATACTATAATATGCTCCCCTGAGGGGTAAACTTTGATTTAGCAAATTGCTGTTCCCATAAATATCTCTTCATAAAATGTGTTAAAGGAATCTGTCAAATTGAACATACAATACAGTCTTTGGGCACCATGCCACTGCAAATTCATCTGATCAGATTCAGTAAAACGTTTAACATATGTATTTAAAGGCTATGTACACCTTTGGGGGGATTTTTATTATTGCATTGTACTCATTTTGAGATAAAAATTATATTTTAAATCGGTATTTATTAAAAAATATGGTATCTTTTTTATGTTCAGAGCTAAGATTCTCTAGTAGCACCCTTTGAACTTTCCGCCTCTTCCGTCAGACCAGGAGCTAACGGACTCCTCATCTCTGCTCTCTGACCTCCTAAACACACAATATAGCTCAGTCCTTATCTTTCTGATAATAATGTGGCTTAAATAAGTGTTTTTTTTTTACCTTTCAGTAGTTTAGAGATAAGGTTTATTACATGACTAGCACAAAGTGAAAGTACCAGTCACACAACTAGAAAAATAGTTAACCCTTTCTGACAGAACAGCTCAATATTTTTAATAAAGGCCAATTGAAAAAATTAATTGTAGCCCAAAATAAATAAAAAGCAATCATAAAAAATTGCCTCTGAAAGTGTACATAACCTTTAAACCTCTACTCTTTCTGGGATTTGGAGTCTAGTGGTCCTATCAGTGATTTCACCAACAACAGCTTTCTTATCCTCTAGCTACAGCATCTCTCTCTCTCTCTCTCTCTCTCTCTCTCTCTCTCCTGCTACACCATCTTTTCATGTTTTATTTTATGTTTAATCAGAACTATTACGAAAATCTATGAGTTTGATGGGTACATAGGCTTCAATAGTAATTTTGAGCAAGCATACTCGGCAGAACACCAGTTCGGCTCGAGCATCGCGATGCTCGGAACATTGCGGTGTTCGGCTGAATACCGCGTGTGCTCGAGCGCGATGCTCGGGTCTTCTTCCCTGTATGTTTGTTGGCTGCACGTAAGCATGTGCACGTAAGTACTGACACTCACTGTAATGCCGTAGCCATGTTGATTACTGGCATTACAGTGATTGGCTGGTGCTATGACATGTGGTTCTGCTCAGTCTTAGTCAGGGAGAGCCGTGCTGAAGAAGGGACAGATAGTGTAGGGAATTGAATTTTATTTTATTGTTAGGCAGGGTTGGTGTTAGAGATCCAAAAGTCCTGTTAAGGACTATTATTGTGTCTGGCAGCAATATATATTTTTAGCGCAACCTGAGCTAAATTGCGTGCAATTGTAGAGACCCAAAAGTCCTTTTAAGGACTAATATAGAGCAATTTAGCTAATATACAGGGAGTGCAGAATTATTAGGCAAGTTGTATTTTTGAGGATTAATTTTAATATTGAACAACAACCATGTTCTCAATGAACCCAAAAAACTCATTAATATCAAAGCTGAATATTTTTGGAAGTAGTTTTTAGTTTGTTTTTAGTTTTAGCTATTTTAGGGGGATATCTGTGTGTGCAGGTGACTATTACTGTGCATAATTATTAGGCAACTTAACAAAAAACAAATATATACCCATTTCAATTATTTATTTTTACCAGTGAAACCAATATAACATCTCAACATTCACAAATATACATTTCTGACATTCAAAAACAAAACAAAAACAAATCAGTGACCAATATAGCCACCTTTCTTTGCAAGGACACTCAAAAGCCTGCCATCCATGGATTCTGTCAGTGTTTTGATCTGTTCACCATCAACATTGCGTGCAGCAGCAACCACAGCCTCCCAGACACTGTTCAGAGAGGTGTACTGTTTTCCCTCCTTGTAAATCTCACATTTGATGATGGACCACAGGTTCTCAATGGGGTTCAGATCAGGTGAACAAGGAGGCCATGTCATTAGATTTTCTTCTTTTATACCCTTTCTTGCCAGCCACGCTGTGGAGTACTTGGACGCGAAACATGATTTTCATGCATTGTCCTGCATGAAAATCATGTTTTTCTTGAAGGCTGCAGACTTCTTCCTGTACCACTGCTTGAAGAAGGTGTCTTCCAGAAACTGGCAGTAGGACTGGGAGTTGAGCTTGACTCCATCCTCAACCCGAAAAGGCCCCACAAGCTCATCTTTGATGATACCAGCCCAAACCAGTACTCCACCTCCACCTTGCTGGCGTCTGAGTCGGACTGGAGCTCTCTGCCCTTTACCAATCCAGCCACGGGCCCATCCATCTGGCCCATCAAGACTCACTCTCATTTCATCAGTCCATAAAACCTTAGAAAAATCAGTCTTGAGATATTTCTTGGCCCAGTCTTGACGTTTCAGCTTGTGTGTCTTGTTCAGTGGTGGTCGTCTTTCAGCCTTTCTTACCTTGGCCATGTCTCTGAGTATTGCACACCTTGTGCTTTTGGGCACTCCAGTGATGTTGCAGCTCTGAAATATGGCCAAACTGGTGGCAAGTGGCATCTTGGCAGCTGCACGCTTGACTTTTCTCAGTTCATGGGCAGTTATTTTGCGTCTTGGTTTTTCCACACGCTTCTTGCGACCCTGTTGACTATTTTGAATGAAACGCTTGATTGTTCGATGATCACGCTTCAGAAGCTTTGCAATTTTAAGAGTGCTGCATCCCTCTGCAAGATATCTCACTATTTTTGACTTTTCTGAGCCTGTCAAGTCCTTCTTTTGACCCATTTTGCCAAAGAAAAGGAAGTTGCCTAATAATTATGCACACCTGATATAGGGTGTTGATGTCATTAGACCACACCCCTTCTCATTACAGAGATGCACATCACCTAATATGCTTAATTGGTAGTAGGCTTTCGAGCCTATACAGCTTGGAGTAAGACAACATGCATAAAGAGGATGATGTGGTCAAAATACTCATTTGCCTAATAATTCTGCACGCAGTGTAGTGCTATAATCTTTTTTTTTATATTTGTAATTTTTTTCCAATCTGAACTTCAGATGAGAAAAAAATTACAACTATTAGACAAAGAAGATTATAGCACTATATTAGCTAAATTGCTCTATATTAGTCCTTAAAAGGACTTTTGGGTCTCTACAATTGCACGCTATATTGCTACATATTCTTGTTTTAGAATATTACGAATATTCAAAAAAACGAATATATTCGATATAGTGCTATATATTAGTTTTTTAGAATATTCGTCATTTTTCCCATCTAAAGTCATGATTCCTCCCTGCTTAAGTTGCTTGTGGGCCAATGAATCATTGGCCCACAAGCAAGAAGCAGGGAGGAATCATGTTTTCAGATGTTAAAAAATGACGAATATTCGATATAGCGAATATATAGCACTATATTCGAAATATTCGCGAATTCTCGAAGTTGCGATATTCGAGATAAATATTCGTAATTCCAATATTCGCGCTCAACACTAGAATCTGGCAGCAATATATATTTTTAGCGCAACCTGCGCTAAGTAGCTTGCAATTGTTTGACAGAGACATTATCTCCGCTACATCTCCTGTTTAAAGTGTGCGCATACTAAAAATATCTGTGACATCCAGTGTACTTTTTCCGTAGATGGTGTCCACTGCAGACAGTGACAATACCTGCGCTACATCTCCTGTATAATGTTTCCACATCCCAAATATCTGTGACATTGACTGTAATTTTTTCTTAGCCTCTGGTGACCGCAGCGCCATTATCTGTGGTACCTCCCCTGTATAATGTTTCCGCATCCCAAATATCAGTGACATTGACTTAAATTGTTTCTTAGCCGCTGGTGACAGCAGCGCCATTACCTCTGGTACCTCTCCTGTATAACATTTCCGCATCCCAAATATCAGTGACATTGATTGTTTTTCTTAGCTGCTGGTGACAGCAGCGACATTAGCTGCACTACATCTCCTGTATAACGTTAGCCGCTGGTGACAGCAGCGACATTCCCTGCGCTATATCCCCTGTATAACGTTATCCGCTGGTGACAGCAGCAACATTACTTGCGCTACATCCCCTGTATAACGTTATCCGCTGGTGACAGCAGCAACATTGCCTGCGCTACATCTCCTGTATAATGTTTGCGCATCCCAAATAGCTGTGACATTCCCTGTAATTTTTTATTAGCCGCTGGTGACAGCAGCGACATTAACTACGCTATGTCTCCTGTATAACGTTTGCACATCCTAAATATCAGTGACATTTAGTGTGGTGAAACCAACCTCGCCACTGGGTGCTGGAGAAGCCTGGTTGCCAGCCTCTTGCCCCAGGATTATGGGCCCTCTCATCAGCCCATGCTAAACTTAAACCCCATGGAGATTTGACTGTGTTTGTGGCATCTGAGCGCTGTTCGGATATATTGAGCGCTCAGATCCAAGCCATCTGGGGATAAGTTGAATGTGGGGGTTCTGTTCAGTTTGATAGGAGTTATGTATTTTTGTGTAGTTTTGCTGTTGTTGTGAATAGAGGTATTTTCTGTACCTAGTTGGCTTACCACACCCAGTTAAGCCAATTATCTCACACAGCCTAACTCTGTAAAAACTGGTTTTGGGCAGAAAAACCATGCTTCCTTTGGTCACAAAGGACTATTACTAACTTTTGAACCCCTGGTCTAATTCGTGCCATTTTTGGATATGTTTAATGTCTAAGTTTTATGCAATAGCTGCACAGTTAAATATTCTTATGTCTTTTATTGTCTTTCGCTACCATGTGGCTAATAAAGTTTTGCCTCTTCCCTTGGAGATAAATTGGATTACTTCCCAATTGTCTCCAGGACAGAAGACATTGTGTAAAACTGTGTATTCTCCTGCCTGTGATAATTACATTAACCCATTGTGTAAGGTAATTGTATCACAGGCAGAGGGGAGGATTTTGTGTCTGAGTGTCTGAGTGTATTGTACGGGGTTACTGGTTGTTTTACAAAACCCTGTGGGTGGTACTAATGTGTAAGAATGTGTATATGAGAACAATAAACACACAGCTCTGGCTGACCACTGCTTGACCCTCAACACAGAGCCTCGTCTCGTTCTTGGGGGGGATTCACTGTATGCTGTTATAAACTGATTGCTAGGAGTATAAGCCACTTGGGTGCGTTTCCTATTCGTCTGCTAGCAGCTATTCATGAGGATCCATTCAGGAGTTTGGAGTATAGCTGCACAGTTAAATATTCTTATGTCTTTTATTGTCTTTCGCTACCATGTGGCTAATGAAGTTTTGCCTCTGCCCTTGGAGATAAATAGGATTACTTCCCAATTGTCTCCAGGACAGAAGACATTGTGTATTCTCCTGCCTGTGATAATTACATTAACCCATTGTGTAAGGTAATTGTATCACAGGCAGAGGAGAGGATATTGTGTGGGACTGTCTGAGTGTATTGTACGGGGTTACTGGTTGTTTTACAAAACCCTGTGGGTGGTACTAATGTGTAAGAATGTGTATATAAGAACAATAAACACACGGCTCTGGCTGACCACTGCTTGACCCTCAACACAGAGCCTCGTCTCGTTCTTGGGGGGATTCACTGTATGCTGTTATAGACTGATTGCTAGGAGTGTAAGCCGCTTGGGTACGTTTCCTATTCGTCTGCTAGCAGCTATTCATGAGGATCCATTCGGGAGTTTGGAGTATTCCCTTGTATGCCGTTCAGGAGTTTGGTGTTCTGTAAGTAGCTGTGTCTGTAGCTCTGGAAAGGGAATATCTCTTAAACGGCTTTTACCCCCTTTTATGCCCGGGGTGCCGTTACATTTAGTTTAATTATTTGTGCATACACTTACAAAACCTGCGCTACTGTACGTGTGACATACTTGCCAGCATATATATATATACCATTTAATAAGCAGAAGGCGAGTAGTAAGGGACGGGGAAGTGGCCGTGCTGCTGATGGTGCACGCAGAGGCCGTGGCCCTGGGCGCGGTGAAACTGAGGAGCTATTTTCAGCGCCATTCCTTGATTTGGGCCTCTCACCAAGTCCGCTTGAAGAGGGACATGAGGCGATTGTGTGCACTGATGCCCAAACTCTTGAGCATCCACAGTCACAAGAAGATGACGGTGGGGAACGGCAATTAGTGTTTCACGAGGTGGATGATGATGATTAGACACAGTTGCCAATAAGTCAACAGCAATTAGTGTCTCAAGAGGTTGATGATGAGGATGAGACACAGTTGTCAATAAGTAAGGTTGTTGTTAGGGCAACAAGTCAGGAGGATGAGCAGAGTGAGGAAGTGGAAGAGGCGGTGGTGGACAATGAAATCACTGACCCAACCTGGGAAGGTGGCAAGCCGAGCGAGGACAGCAGTACAGAGGGGGAGGAATCTGCAGCACCACAACAGGTTGGAAGAGGCAGTGGGGTGGCAGATGCGGGAAGGCGGGCCACACCTAACAGGCCCGCAACTGTTCCCCGGAGCACCCCCTTGCGGCAATCTCTCTTGCCAAGGGGTAGGTGTTCTGCAGTCTGGCGGTTATTTGAGGAAAGTGCGGATGATAAAAGAATTGTCATTTGCAACCTGTGCCGTACCAAAATGAGCAAGGGTGTGAACACTAGCAACCTCACCACCACCAGCATGATCCGCCACATGGCATCAAAGCACCCTAATAGGTGGGCCGAACGCCTGGGTCCACAATCAGTGTCTGCGGGTCGCACCACTGCCTCCTCTTCCCTTGTGTTACCTGCTGGCCAATCCCCTGTCCAAGATGCAGGCCCGTATGCCTCCCGCCCTGCACCTGGACCTTCGCAAACACCATCAGCTAGCAAATCCACTTCTGTGTCCCAGCGCAGCATACAGATGTCCATACCCCAGGCCTTTGAACGAAAGCGCAAATACCCAGCCACCCACCCACAAGCCATAACACTAAATGCGCACCTTTCCAAATTGCTGGCCCTGGAAATGTTGCCATTGAGGCTTGTGGACACTGAGGCTTTCCGCAGCCTGATGGTGGCAGCCGGCCCTCGTTACTCAGTCCCCAGCCACCACTATTTTTTCCCTGTGTGCCATCCCCGCCTTTCACCAGCATGTGTCCCGTAACATCACCTGTGCCCTGACCAACGCAGTAATTGGGAAGGTCCACTTAACGACTGACACATGGACAATGGCACACTGGGTGAACGTTGTGGAGGCCGGAAGAGAGTCGTACCCTGGGATGACAAAGGTGCTTCTGATGCCAAGGATTGCGGGCCCTACTTCCATCAGAATTTCCGCCACCACTTACATTAGTGGCTGTAACCTCCCCTTCTCCTCCTCTACTTCCATCTCTGAATTCTGACCTTGCAGCACCAATCTGTCGGTAGCTGGAAGCACTGCAGCACTGCAGTGGGGAAGCGGCAACAGGCCAAGCTGAAACTAATATGTTTAGGTGACAAACAGCACACCGCCGCAGGGCTGTGGCAGGGTATAAGGGACCGGACTGAGCTAAGGCTCTCGGCACTCAACCTTGAACCAGGCATGGTCATGTGTGATAATGGCCGTAACTTGGTGGCGGCTTTGGAGATCGGCAAGCTCACACACATACCATGCCAAGCCCACGTGTTCAACATAGTGGTTCAGCAGTTTCTCAAAACCTACCCCAATTTGCCTGAGCTACTGGTGAACAGTGATGGTCAGTTCGCAGTGTTCGCCTGCGAACACATGCGGGCTGCCATCTTGACTCACAAGTCCGGCGATGCACAGGTAAGCCTGAACGAGAAAATAATTCGGATTTTAGGATTATTTTGCCTTACAATACTGAGGCAAAACAAGTGGAATGCATTATAAAATCCCACTGGCACCATCTACATAGGGATAAAACTATAGGGATGTTCCTGCCTCCAATCCCCAAAATTACATATTCAAGGGCTCCTAACTTAGGAATACAAATAGCCCCTTCAGTAAAATAAAAAATAAAAAAAGGCCCAATATCAAATTGGCTCCAACCGAAAGTTTTTTTTAGGTGTGGGAGATGCTCAGGCTGTAGGAAGACCAAGTTCCCAAGGAAAACAACAACAGCCACCTCCACACAAAATTCACACACTGACTATTAAAAAATTTTCTCACATGTAACTCCGCCAATGTTATCTACCTGATCCAGTGTCCATGTTTGAGACAATACATTGGGAAAACCAAACGTACCTTGAAAGTTAGGATAGCGGAACACCTAAACAACATCACTATAGGGTATGAAAAACACTCGCTGTCCAAACATTTCAAGGACGTACACCATCAAGACCCCAAGGGTCTCTCATTCATGGCACTGGAAAAGGTGGAGAAGCATTGGCGGGGAGGTAATCAGATCGAGAGGTTATCAAGGGCAGAATCCAGAAAAATATACGAATTTGGTAGTCTCTTACCAAGAGGTCTAAATTCAGAAATATTTGGGTTTATCTAATATTGGGTGGTCCGTGTGGGTGTCGATGTAGAGTTGCATGTCAGGCTGTTTTTTTTCCCCCAGCACTGCAACTCTCCCTCTACCCCACACGTGCCCCCCTTTCATCTATAATGCACAGTTACCTAGAAGAAACAAGAATTACAGGTACAGTACAGACCAAAAGTTTGGACACACCTTCTCATTCAAAGAGTTTTCTTTATTTTCATGACTATGAAAATTGTAGATTCACACTGAAGGCATCAAAATTATGAATTAACTCATGTGGAATTATATACACTGCGTGCAGAATTATTAGGCAAATGAGTATTTTGACCACATCATCCTCTTTATGCATGTTGTCTTACTCCAAGCTGTATAGGCTCGAAAGCCTACTACCAATTAAGCATATTAGGTGATGTGCATCTCTGTAATGAGAAGGGGTGTGGTCTAATGACATCAACACCCTATATTAGGTGTGCATAATTATTAGGCAACTTCCTTTCCTTTGGCAAAATGGGTCAAAAGAAGGACTTGACAGGCTCAGAAAAGTCAAAAATAGTGAGATATCTTGCAGAGGGATGCAGCACTCTTAAAATTGCAAAGCTTCTGAAGCGTGATCATCGAACAATCAAGCGTTTCATTCAAAATAGTCAACAGGGTCGCAAGAAGCGTGTGGAAAAACCAAGGCGCAAAATAACTGCAACATCACTGGAGTGCCCAAAAGCACAAGGTGTGCAATACTCAGAGACATGGCCAAGGTAAGAAAGGCTGAAAGACGACCACCACTGAACAAGACACACAAGCTGAAACGTCAAGACTGGGCCAAGAAATATCTCAAGACTGATTTTTCTAAGGTTTTATGGACTGATGAAATGAGAGTGAGTCTTGATGGGCCAGATGGATGGGCCCGTGGCTGGATTGGTAAAGGGCAGAGAGCTCCAGTCCGACTCAGACGCCAGCAAGGTGGAGGTGGAGTACTGGTTTGGGCTGGTATCATCAAAGATGAGCTTGTGGGGCCTTTTCGGGTTGAGGATGGAGTCAAGCTCAACTCCCAGTCCTACTGCCAGTTTCTGGAAGACACCTTCTTCAAGCAGTGGTACAGGAAGAAGTCTGCATCCTTCAAGAAAAACATGATTTTCATGCAGGACAATGCTCCATCACACGCGTCCAAGTACTCCACAGCGTGGCTGGCAAGAAAGGGTATAAAAGAAGAAAATCTAATGACATGGCCTCCTTGTTCACCTGATCTGAACCCCATTGAGAACCTGTGGTCCATCATCAAATGTGAGATTTACAAGGAGGGAAAACAGTACACCTCTCTGAACAGTGTCTGGGAGGCTGTGGTTGCTGCTGCACGCAATGTTGATGGTGAACAGATCAAAACACTGACAGAATCCATGGATGGCAGGCTTTTGAGTGTCCTTGCAAAGAAAGGTGGCTATATTGGTCACTGATTTGTTTTTGTTTTGTTTTTGAATGTCAGAAATGTATATTTGTGAATGTTGAGATGTTATATTGGTTTCACTGGTAAAATAAATAATTGAAATGGGTATATATTAGTTTTTTGTTAAGTTGCCTAATAATTATGCACATTAATAGTCACCTGCACACACAGATATCCCCCTAAAATAGCTAAAACTAAAAACAAACTAAAAACTACTTCCAAAAATATTCAGCTTTGATATTAATGAGTTTTTTGGGTTTATTGAGAACATGGTTGTTGTTCAATAATAAAATTAATTCTCAAAAATACAACTTGCCTAATAATTCTGCACTCCCTGTACATAACAAACAAGCGTGAAACAACTGAAAATATGTCATATTCTAGGTTCTTCAAAGTAGCCACCTTTTGCTTTGATTACTGCTTTGCACACTCTTGGCATTCTCTTGATGAGCCTCAAGAGGTAGTCCCCTGAAATGGTTTTCACTTCACAGGTGTGCCCTGTCAGGTTTAATAAGTGCGATTTCTTGCCTTATAAATGGGGTTGGGACCATCAGTTGCGTTGAGTAGAAGTCAGGTGGATACACAGCTAATAGTCCTACTGAATAGACTGTTAGAATTTGTATTATGGCAAGAAAAAAGCAGCTAAGTAAAGAAAAACGAGTGGCCATCATTACTTTAAGAAATGAAGGTCAGTCAGTCAGCCGAAAAATTGGGAAAACTTTGAAAGTAAGGGCTATTTGACCATGAAGGAGAGTGATGGGGTGCTGCGCCAGATGACCTGGCCTCCACAGTCACCGGACCTGAACCCATTCGAGATGGTTTTGGGTGAGCTGGAATGCAGAGTGAAGGCAAAAGGGCCAACAAGTGCTAAGCATCTCTGGGAACTCCTTCAAGACTGTTGGAAGACCATTTCAGGGGACTACCTCTTGAAGCTCATCAAAAGAATGCCAAGAGTGTGCAAAGCAGTAATCAAAGCAAAAGGTGGCTACTTTGAAGAACCTAGAATATGACATATTTTCAGTTGTTTCACACTAGTTTGTTATGTATATAATTCCACATGTGTTAATTCATAGTTTTGATGCCTTCATAGTCATGAAAATAAAGAAAACTCTTTGAATGAGAAGGTGTGTCCAAACTTTTGGTCTGTACTGTATATATAACATTCGCAGAAAATATTTTTTGTGCAATAGAAAATTCTATATAGAAAATATCCCTGATGAACCGCAACTATGGCATAGAGACAATAGGAGAGAAAACGCACCAAATTCTTAAAAAACGCAATGAAACCGCATATGCGTTTTTTAGTCAATTGTGTTTTCTGAGAAATAGAAGATTCCACATAGAAAATATCCCTGATGAACTGCAACTATGGTATAGAGACAATAGAAGAGAAAGTGCATCAAATTCTAAAAAACGCAATGAAACAGCATATGCGTTTTTTGGTCAAATGTATTTTTGAGAAAGACTTTTAGTGGAGGGGAGACAATCCTCCCATGTAAGGCTTGGGAAAACTGCCTTGAGTACACATATATATATTTATTGTTTTAAATGTATTTTATTTCATTTATAGATGCATTGCATAAGCAAATTATAATAATAGCACATATGCGAAAAATTGAGAATCTATATTTAATATCACAACCATTATAAGTAGATTATAAATATAAAAAAAGAAAAATGTACCAGGGCAAAATACATTAAAACTGGAAGGAAAACACAGAGATGTAAAACAACATCCAAAAATTCTAGACCGGCTTTAAAGATACAATTCCGAATCCAGCCCGGATTTTTCGAAAGACCACCATCAGGTATAAATTACACTGATTCATGGAATGGGGGTATGCCACTGAGGAAGGGGAAGCGTCTCCCCGAAACGCGTCTGGCGTCAAGAAAACTTGGATGAATACCCCGTTCTCCTACTTAACTTAGTGCACTATAAAGAAAAGGAATCCATCGACCTCAGAAGACTGCGATACGTCATCCAACAGCGCCGGCAAAGAAAAGTCCATGATCCTCACATTGGACTTGATTCTGACACCATCTGTAAAAGACACGTGGGTGTAATGACCGACGTCACGCACAGGGAGGAAAACAGGGAAAGCTCTGCCCAATGGAGAGGGAAAGGTGGTGACCCCTAACTCACCTTGCGGCTGGAACCTGACTGCCCTGACGTCCCTAGACGGGTTCCTCACCCGTGCGACGATCACGTGCCTAAACCCTGGCTTTCCCTAAAATGAGCCCTAGATAGTGAACGGGCCGGTGGGATCGCTAGTCCGCACCACTGTCACTAAGAGGGAAACACCAGGGAGAGGACAGACAAAACAGACAAACACATACACCCAGGTGGGCGACCACAATAGACCAAAAAGGTCCAACAGGGATCCGGAGCGTAGCGTTCTGGACCAACTACCAGAGAACGCAGCAACACAGCTCCAGAAGGTCAGAATAGATGTCCAGGCAGGAAGCTCTATCTCTGGCAACCAGAGAAGTGTGAGAGAGGAATATAAGGAGGTCTAGGAGTGCTGGACAAGGAACAGCTGAGGAGAAGGAGCTACGGATCCCTGAGTGAGCCAAAAGGGTTTGCAAAGCAAACCCAGAAAGCTACCATAAGGAAAACAGCCCTCTATCTTAAATAGAGCGTGCAGCCAACCGCTGCGACTTCCTGACCCCGGGTATAACGGAGTCAGGCGTGGTTCTCGATACCCTCGTGACAGTACCCCCCTCTCTACGAGGGGCCTCCGGACATTCAGGACCAGGTCTCTCATGATGAGAGGCATGAAAAACCCGAACTAACCTGTCAGCGTTTACCTCAGACGTAGGAACCCACATTCTTTCCTCGGGACCGTAACCTCTCCAATGCACCAGATATTGAAGAGAGCGGCGGACCCGACGAGAATTAACAATTTTGGATATCTGAAATTCTAGATTACCATCCACGACAACAGGAGGGGGTGGCAGCGGTGATGGTTCTAGAGGTGGAACATATTTTTTGAGTAACGACTTATGAAAAACATTATGAATTTTAAAAGTCTGAGGTAACTCCAGGCAAAAAGCCACGGGGTTGATGATGGCTACAATTTTGTAAGGGCCAATAAACCTAGGACCTAGTTTCCAAGAGGGAACCTTCAATTTAATATTCCTAGTAGACAACCACACATAGACATTTACTCCTAGGTCCGGACCTGGCGACCTTCTCTTATCAGCCATGCATTTGTATTTACCTCCCATATTTTTCAAGTTAGCTTGCACCTTCTGCCATACCGATGAAAGAGATGACGAAAACCGTTCCTCTTCGGGAACCCCAGAAGACCCCCCCTCTTTGAAAGTTCAGAACTGGGGATGAAAACCATATGCACCAAGAAATGGTGACTTGCCAGTGGATTCCTGACGACGATTATTTATGGCAAACTCAGCTAACGGTAAATATGATGACCACAACTCTTGGTTTTCAGACACAAAACATCTTAGATATGTCTCAAGGTTTTGGTTGGTACGCTCAGTCTGTCCATTCGACTGAGGATGGAAAGCTGAGGAAAAGGACAAGTGTACCCCCAAAAGGGAACAAAAAGCTTTCCAAAATTTCAAAATAAACTGGGTACCCCGATCCGAAACAACATCGGAGGGGACCCCGTGAAGCTTCACGATTTCACTGACGAATACCTGAGCAAGAGTCTTAGCATTAGGTAGTGCGGGTAACGCAATGAAGTGTACCATTTTGCTAAACCTGTCCACTACTACCAAAATAACTGTTTTAACGCAGACAACGGTAAGTCAGTGATAAAATCCGTTGACAGATGTGTCCACGGTCTATTGGGAATAGAGAGTGGTAATAGAGACCCTGCAGGACGTGTATGTGAAACTTTTGCGCGCGCACAGGTAGAACAAGAAGACACAAAATCCAATACATCCTGACGCAACCTTGGCCACCAAAAACGACGAGACAATAGCTCCAAGGTTGCTTTACTACCCGGGTGCCCAGCAAGTGCCGAATTATGATGTTCCTTTAATAATTCGAAACGTAAGTTCAACGGTACAAACAATTTCTCTGAGGGGCAAGAGACCGGGGCGTCCCCCTGGGCCTCTAACACCTTCCCCTCCAAAACAGAGTGTACCGCAGAAACAACCACTCCTCTTTGAAGAATGGGCACCGGATCACTCACATTACCCCCTCCAGGGAAACAACGAGATAGTGCATCTGCCTTGGTGTTCTTTGCCCCAGGACGATAGGTAATCACAAAGTTAAACCTGGTAAAAAATAGCGACCACCTAGCCTGTCTAGGGGTGAGACACTTAGCTGATTCGAGGTACAGAAGATTTTTGTGGTCCGTAATCACAGTGAAGGGGTGGACTGCCCCCTCTAAGATGTGACGCCACTCCTCAAACGCAAGTTTAATAGCGAATAGTGCCCTATTGCCAATATCGTAGTTCTTTTCTGCTGCAGATAGTTTTTTAGAAAAGAAAGCACAAGGACGCCATTTGCCAGGAGACGGACCCTGAGACAGCACCGCCCCCACTCCCACCTCTGACGCATCGACTTCAACAATAAAAGGCTGAGAGACATCAGGTTGGACTAGTACATGTGCTGAGGTAAACCTCTCTTTTAGAGAGGAAAAAGCAACTTTAGCGGCGTCAGACCATTTAGAAAAATCTGTCCCCTTCCTAGTCATGTCAGTAAGCGGTTTTACAATAAGTGAATAATTTTTAATGAATTTCCTATAGAAATTCGCGAAGCCCAAGAACCGTTGTAGTGCTTTGAGGTTCTCAGGAAGATCCCAATCTAAAATTGCCTGGACCTTCCTAGGATCCATACGGAAACCTGAAGCAGATAAAAAATAACCCAGGAATTGTATCTCCTGAACGGCGAAGACACATTTTTTAATTTTAGCATATAAATCATTCGTCCGTAGGTCCTGCAGTACTTGTCTGACATGCACCTCATGTGTTTTCAGATCAGACAAATAAATTAAAATATCATCTAGGTATATTACCACAAACCTGCCGATTAGATGACTAAAAATGTCATTAACAAAATGTTGAAAGACGGCAGGAGCATTGGTCAGACCGAAAGGCATAACTAGATTTTCATAATGCCCCTCAGGGGTGTTAAACGCTGTCTTCCACTCATCCCCCTCCTTAATACGAATCAGATTGTAGGCACCCCTAAGATCAAGTTTGGAGAACCACCTAGCACCCGCAATCTGATTAAACAGGTCATGAATGAGAGGAAGAGGGTATGGGTCTCGGATGGTTATCCGATTTAATTCGCGAAAATGTAAGCAAGGACGCAGGCCCCCATCTTTCTTTTAAACGAAGAAAAACCCTGCAGCCACGGGTGAAGAAGAGGGTCTGATGTGTTCCTTAGCCAGGCTCTCGGAGATATAATCTTTCATGGCCTGTCTCTCTGGACCCGAAAGATTATATAACCTGGTCTTGGGTAATTTTGCGCCGGGAATAAGGTTAACCGGGCAATCATAAGGACGATGAGGTGGTAACTTCTGACAACCCTTTTCAGAAAAAACATCCTCAAAATCCGAAATAAATGTAGGTAGGGTAGTTATGGAGGCGACTAAGCAATTGCTATTTAAGCAATTTTCTCTGCACTGCTCACTCCACTCCAATATCTCCCTGCCCTGCCAATCCACCACTGGATTGTGCGCTACCAACCAGGGAAGGCCCAGCACTACCGGAGTGGGAAGCCCCTCCAGAACATAACATGAAAGCATCTCGTTATGGTGGTCCCCTACCCGAAGGTGTAAATTATGAACAATGTGGGTGAGTTTTCTCTGAGACAGGGGAGCAGAATCAATAGCGAATATGGGAATGGGTCTCTGTAAAGTACAGAGAGACAAACCCAAAGTGCGGGCAAAATGGGCATCTATCAAATTTACCCCTGCTCCACTGTCTAGAAAGAAAGAAATAGTCTCCGTCTTATCACCAAAAATAATAACCGCTGGCAACACAAAATTGCGATGTACGTATGGAGGAAACGTATACCCCCCGGCTGACATCCTCCACACAGCCTGGGGTTAGTAGTTTTTCCGACGGTCTTTTGTTTCTGAGGAAAGAAGGACAGACATTAATGAAATGACCCCTCTCCCCACAAAAAAAACAAACCCCTTGCCTACGGCGAGCCTCAGGAGGACGGACCTGACGAGTAGTTCCTCCTAGCTGCATAGGCTCGTCTAAGTCCGTACAGACTAACTGCTGCTTGGGAGGGGTTACCAATTGCTCCGGTTTTTTCAACCTGTCCCTAAGGCGTCTCTCTATACGGATAGAAAGGGACATAACCGCATCAAGGGAAAAGGGGGTCTCATATAATGCAAGCACATCCTTAACCCTTTCGGATAACCCAGAGCAGAACTGACTCCTGAGAGCCGGGTCGTTCCATTGGGTATCCGTAGCCCACCTACGGAATTCAGAGCAATACTCTTCTACTGGCCTCTCTCCTTGTAAGAGTCTCCGTAATCTTGATTCAGCCAGTGCGACTCGGTCAGGGTCGTCATATATGAGACCTAAGGCCCCGAAAAACTCATCCACTGACCGAAGAGCCTGGGAATCAGTAGGTAAAGAGAACGCCCAGGACTGCGGATCCCCCTGCAGCAGGGAAATAACAACCCCCACCCACTGATCTTCATTACCAGAGGAGTAAGGGCGCAGCTTAAAATATAACTTACAGGCCTCACGGAATGTCAAAAACTTGTCCCTTCCCCCAGAAAATCTGTCAGGGAGAGGGACCTTGGGTTCCGCAACAACCTGGTTACCAGTAGCAACCGCTGGGCTTGCAGTCAGTTGCAATCGCTGCTGTTGCTGGAGGACCGACGCCTTCAATCCTACCACCTCCAAACACAGGCCATGAAATTGTTTGGACAGAGCAGCAATTTGATCCATACTGGATTCTAAGTACACAAAATAAGGGCCAGAGATAATGTAATGACCGACGTCACGCACAGGGAGGAAAACAGGGAAAGCCCTGTCCAAGGGAGAGGGAAAGGTGGTGACCCCTAACTCACCTTGCGGCTGGCACCTGACTGCCCTGACGTCCCTAGACGGGTTCCTCACCCATGCGGCGATCACGTGCCTAAACCCTGGCTTTCCCTAAAATGAGCCCTAGATAGTGAACGGGCCGGTAGGATCGCTAGTCCGCACCACTGTCACTAAGAGGGAAACACCAGGGAGAGGACAGACAAAACATACAAACACATACACCCAGGTGGGCGACCACAATAAACCAAAAAGGTCCAACAGGGATCTGGAGGGTAGCGTTCTGGACCAACTACCAGAGAACGCAGCAACACAGCTCCAGAAGGTCAGAATAGATGTCCAGGCAGGAAGCTCTATCTCTGGCAACCAGAGAAGTGTGAGAGAGGAATATAAGGAGGTCTGGGAGTGCTGGACAAGGAACAGCTGAGGAGAAGGAGCTACGGATCCCTGAGTGAGCCAAAAGGGTTTGCAAAGCAAACCCAGAAAGCTACCATAAGGAAAACAGCCCTATCTTCAATAGAGCGTGCAGCCAACCGCTGCAACTTCCTGACCCCGGGTATAACGGAGTCAGGCGTGGTTCTCGATACCCTCGTGACAGTGGGACGCGAGCAGCTCCATAGCCGAGACGCCGGCAGACTCAACGGAGCAAGAGCTCAGTAGCAAGTCCCGTTTTGACCAGCGGCGCGGGTGAAGGTAAGCCCACAGTAGTGGGTATCACACTAAGGCTACTTTCACACCTGCGTTAGGTGCGAATCCGTCTGGTATCTGCACAGACGGATCCTCACCTATAATGCAAACGCTTAGATCCGTTCAGAACGGATCCGTTTGCATTACCATGAACAAAAAAAAATAATAATAATAATTATTATTTTTTTTGTTCATGATAATGCAAACGGATCCGTTTTGACTTTTCATTGAAAGTCAATGGGGGACGGATCCGTTTGAAAATTGAGCCATACTGTGTCAACTTCAAACGGATCCGTCCCCATTGACTTACATTGTAAGTCTGGACGGATCCGTTTGCCTCCGCACGGCCAGGCGGACACCCGAACGCTGCAAGCTGCGTTCAGGTGTCCGCCTGCTGAGCGGAGCGGAGGACAAGCGGTGCCAGACTGATGCATTCTGAGCGGATCCGCATCCACTCAGAATGCATTAGGGCTGGACGGATCCGTTCGGGGCCGCTTGTGAGAGCCTACAAACGGAACTCACAAGCGGACACCCGAACGCTAGTGTGAAAGTAGCCTAAGAGGTGTTGCACCAAATAACTAAAAAATGAACTGCTTTGGCTATCCAAGTGAAGAATTCCCGTTGTAATTAAGTTGAATGCTAGCATATTGCAACAGTCAGCAGCCGGAAAACTGACACAACATATAATTAGTCTGTAGCAGCTGGAGTGCTCTTTTGATACAGACGTTTGGATAGACTGTGTTTAAACATAAGAAAATAACAATAAACCAGAGACTGACCTAATCGATGGTGTAATATTTCTTGTTCTTAAATTTAATATAGTATAATACGCTATTTAATCTTTTATGAATTTGATGTATTTTGCTATTATATGAAGTTTGTAGACGGATTGCCAGCTAAATAGATAGATACTGTTTGCACTAACCTGTCTCTACACTGCGTGCAGAATTATTAGGCAAATGAGTATTTTGACCACATCATCCTCTTTATGCATGTTGTCTTACTCCAAGCTGTATAGGCTCGAAAGCCTACTACCAATTAAGCATATTAGGTGATGTGCATCTCTGTAATGAGAAGGGGTGTGGTCTAATGACATCAACACCCTATATTAGGTGTGCATAATTATTAGGCAACTTCCTTTCCTTTGGCAAAATGGGTCAAAAGAAGGACTTGACAGGCTCAGAAAAGTCAAAAATAGTGAGATATCTTGCAGAGGGATGCAGCACTCTTAAAATTGCAAAGCTTCTGAAGCGTGATCATCGAACAATCAAGCGTTTCATTCAAAATAGTCAACAGGGTCGCAAGAAGCGTGTGGAAAAACCAAGGCGCAAAATAACTGCCCATGAACTGAGAAAAGTCAAGCGTGCAGCTGCCAAGATGCCACTTGCCACCAGTTTGGCCATATTTCAGAGCTGCAACATCACTGGAGTGCCCAAAAGCACAAGGTGTGCAATACTCAGAGACATGGCCAAGGTAAGAAAGGCTGAAAGACGACCACCACTGAACAAGACACACAAGCTGAAACGTCAAGACTGGGCCAAGAAATATCTCAAGACTGATTTTTCTAAGGTTTTATGGACTGATGAAATGAGAGTGAGTCTTGATAGGCCAGATGGATGGGCCCGTGGCTGGATTGGTAAAGGGCAGAGAGCTCCAGTCCGACTCAGACGCCAACAAGGTGGAGGTGGAGTACTGGTTTGGGCTGGTATCATCAAAGATGAGCTTGTGGGGCCTTTTCGGGTTGAGGATGGAGTCAAGCTCAACTCCCAGTCCTACTCCCAGTTTCTGGAAGACACCTTCTTCAAGCAGTGGTACAGGAAGAAGTCTGCATCCTTCAAGAAAAACATAATTTTCATGCAGGACAATGCTCCATCACACGCGTCCAAGTACTCCACAGCGTGGCTGGCAAGAAAGGGTATAAAAGAAGAAAATCTAATGACATGGCCTCCTTGTTCACCTGATCTGAACCCCATTGAGAACCTGTGGTCCATCATCAAATGTGAGATTTACAAGGAGGGAAAACAGTACACCTCTCTGAACAGTGTCTGGGAGGCTGTGGTTGCTGCTGCACGCAATGTTGATGGTGAACAGATCAAAACACTGACAGAATCCATGGATGGCAGGCTTTTGAGTGTCCTTGCAAAGAAAGGTGGCTATATGGGTCACTGATTTGTTTTTGTTTTTGAATGTCAGAAATGTATATTTGTGAATGTTGAGATGTTATATTGGTTTCACTGGTAAAAATAAATAATTGAAATGGGTATATATTTGTTTTTTGTTAAGTTGCCTAATAATTATGCACAGTAATAGTCACCTGCACACACAGATATCCCCCTAAAATAGCTAAAACTAAAAACAAACTAAAAACTACTTCCAAAAATATTCAGCTTTGATATTAATGAGTTTTTTGGGTTCATTGAGAACATAGTTGTTGTTCAATAATAAAATTAATCCTCAAAAATACAACTTGCCTAATAATTCTGCACTCCCTGTATACCGGTATATATATTTGCCCTATTTAAATGCAGGATTTTATAGTAATGATGATGATGATGATGATGATGATGATGATGATGATGATGATGATAATTAGCGTGTCTGAATATCACTCTAAGTCCTCCGCAAATCGCAGATCCGCAAAACACGGATACCGGCCGTGTGCATTCCGCACAGGATGTAGTAATAAACCATCACAAGAACCCCAAAGCTGCTGTCTCTGGACGGGTGCCTTTTCTTTACAGAGAAGACTCTGTTTTGGCTTATATCCAAAAAAATCATGCTGCAAGGCCTGTTAAAGAGTCAGAAATTGACTCATAGCGTTGCTATGAGACAAGGGGTTAATCCAGAAGCGAGCTGAGGAGTCAAAGCCAGAAGAAGCCTATTCAGTAGCCAAGGGGTAAATCCAGAAACAAGCCAAGGAGTCAAACCTGGAGAATCAATACAGATCTGTACAGACTTGCTACCAGGTTCACCAACAGATTACATCAGATCCCTGGAGGGTCCCATCAGTGAGATGTCTGTGATCAGCTGTAAACAGCGGCCATATTGACAATAAATGTTTATCAATCGAATAGAAAACAGTGTCTGCGTCTTGACAGCCCACCAGTTCTACCCCATATTTGTTTTTCAAATTGGTCCTAAATTTTTTTCTTGTAACCATCATCTACTGGTCTTGTGAAAGAGCTATATTGCATTTCTGTGTTATTGTCAAATTACAGGAATTTCACCATATTTATGAAAGTGACTATAAATCAGTACCTTTTAGCGATGCGTACCTACCAGCTACAATGTCTGATGGGAGTCTGTGGTAGTCTGGAAACCATCTACGCCTCATCAGAGGCTCAGGCAGCTCTTGCTGAAGCTCTGCTTGTTCAGATTGGCCTCTCTTTGTTGGCACAAACCCACCATACGCTTCCATCAAGAACTACCAGCAACTAAACCACGAGTGAGACAAAGACCATCATCAGGAAACTACGCAGAATGATGTCAACGAGTCTTAGGCCTCATGCACACGGCCGTTGTTTTGGTCCGCATCCGAGCCGCAGTTTTGGCGGCCCGGATGCGGACCCGTTGACTTCAATGGGGCCCGCAAAAGATTCGGACAGCACTCCGTGTACTGTCCGCATCCGTTGCTCCGTTCCGTGGCCCCGCTTTGCGGACAAGAATAGGCAGTTACATTAAAGGCTGTCCGTGCCGTTCCGCAAATTGCGGAACTCGCGCGGACGCCATCCGTGTTTTGCGGACCGCAAAAAACACACCGCGGTCGTGTGCATGTAGCCTTAAAAGGGTTGTCAGGGACTATAAAAAGAATTCAGCTTCTAAATATGTTGTCGGGACTATTAAAAAGAGTCTGCTTTTAAATGGGTTGTCGGGACTATAAAAAAAATCTGCCAGTCTTAAAGGGTTGTCGGAACTAAAAAAAAAAGAGTCTATAAAAATAGTCTGCTTTTTTAAAGGGGTGTCATGGACTATATAAAAGAGTCTGCTTTTTTAAAGGGGGTGTCATGGACTATATAAAAGAGTCTGCTTGTTTAATAAATGATGTCACTCTTGTCCATGGACTGTGCCTGGTATTGCAGTATTTAGGTATTGGGACTGAGCTGCAGTACTAGGCACAGTCCACGTACAAGAATGGTCCCATTTCGGGAGAAAATAAAAAGCACACAAATTTTTCCGATTCCTGACAACACCTTTAATAAGAGGGGGGGGAGGTTCCTCAGTCCAGGTTCCGCAGGTACTTACCAATATATCAGTGAGGAAGGAATTGGATTGAATACTAGAACCTACCAACAATGTCTGGAAATAATTGCCTTCTCGTGTTATCAGTGGAGGTTGTTAAACGGTGGAGATTGTGTGGTCATCATATTTACAAGGAGGGAAAACAGTACACCTCTCTGAACAGTGTCTGGGAGGCTGTGGTTGCTGCTGCACGCAATGTTGATGGTGAACAGATCAAAACACTGACAGAATCCATGGATGGCAGGCTTTTGAGTGTCCTTGCAAAGAAAGGTGGCTATATTGGTCACTGATTTGTTTTTGTTTTGTTTTTGAATGTCAGAAATGTATATTTGTGAATGTTGAGATGTTATATTGGTTTCACTGGTAAAAATAAATAATTGAAATGGGTATATATTTGTTTTTTGTTAAGTTGCCTAATAATTATGCACAGTAATAGTCACCTGCACACACAGATATCCCCCTAAAATAGCTAAAACTAAAAACAAACTAAAAACTACTTCCAAAAATACTCAGCTTTGATATTAATGAGTTTTTTGGGTTCATTGAGAACATGGTTGTTGTTCAATAATAAAATTAATCCTCAAAAATACAACTTGCCTAATAATTCTGCACTCCCTGTGTAATCGGCAATTTACATCACACCCAGGACTTGACAAGTCCAGGTGGGAATATTAGAGAGAGGCTTAATTGGAGCTACCAGTACCTACCTAAACGCTTTTTCTTGTCTGTCCTGTACTATATCACTGATCAAGCATATGATATTTTGATAGGGAACATTTACTTTTAATATTTTATTGTAATTTTATCGTACACAATTTTATTATATGTCAAATAAAGTGTCCTATATTTCCATATAAGAGTGACCATTCCATATTCTTTCTATCATATATTTCAAACTTTGAGGGGTGACTCAAATTTTGGTTTGGAGCACCTATCCTGAGAGAATAGAGGTGAGCGGATCCCTTTTTCTGAATTTATTATGCCCTTACCTGTGCCTGTGCGCGAGCCAGTCTGAAATCAAATGCGGTCACCGGGAGCAGGCAGTTCCGAGAACAGCCCGATGAAGACCCCCGGTGGCTGTTCTCAGAACTGCCTGCTCCCGGTGACCGCAATTGATTTCAGACCGGCTCGCGCACAGGTAAGGGATTACCTGTGCATCTCCGGACTTGTGAGTCAAGATGGCAGCCCGCATGTGTTTGCAGGTGAACACTGCGAACTGACCATCGCTGCTGGTGAAAGTGTGCCGCGTGTCTGCCCATTTCTGAAAGTCACCTATAGCTGCCGCTGGTCTATCAACGCTGCAGCAGCGCTTGCAATTGCCAGCTTATCAACTGTTGTGCGACGTGATCACGCGCTGGAACTCCACGTTCCACATGTTGGCCAGGCTTTGTGAGCAGCAGAGGGCAGTAGTGGAATACCAGCTGCAACATAGTCGTCGCCTTTCCAGTCAGCTTCCGCTCTTCACAAGCGACGAGTGGGCATGAATGTCTGACCTCTGTGAGATTTTACGCAACTTTGAGGAATCAACACAGATAGTGAGCGGCGATGCCGCTATTATCAGCGTAATCATCCCACTTTTGTGTCTACTGAAACACTCGCTGCTCACAATGAAGGAGGACGCTTTGCATGTGGAAGAGGTGGAAATGGGGGAAGACAGTACACAGGGTGATAGCCAGACCACCCACAGCTCGTTTTCTCAGCGCAAATTGGATGATGATAAGGAGGAGGAGGAGGAGCAGGAGACGGTTGCCTATGCTACAGAGTAATACCCACAGCAGGTTTATTTCATCTGTTCAGCGTGGGATGGGCCGAAGAGGAGAAAGATGACTAGGCTAGGAGTCATCCTCCTGATGAGGACAGCAAAGTCTTGTCTGTTGGGACTCTGGCACACATGGCTGACTTTATGTTATGCTGCCTTTCCCGTGACCATCGCGTTATAAGCATTTTGGCTAACACGGATTACTGGTTGTTCACCCTTTTTGACCCCCGCTATAAAGAGAACTTCTCATCTCTCATTCCTGTGGTGGAGAAGACTAGCAAAATGGTGCAATACCAGAAGGTCCTTGTGGGAAAATTGCTCCAAATTTTTCCAGCTGACAATGCTGGCAGCAGAGTATGTAGTTCCTCGGGCAACCGAGGAGGGGAGACGAGGGGAACACACAGCAGTTCCAACAGAGGAAAGGCAATCTCCAAGTCCTGGAACAGTTTAATGACACCCAGCCAGCAATCTCACCCTGATGCGTGGCCTAGTGTCACAAGGAGAGAAAAGCTTTGGAAGATGGTGAAGGAGTTTTAGCAGACCGTGTCAGCGTCCTCAGTAATCCCTCTGTGCTTACAACTATTGGGTCTCCAAGCTGGACATGTGGCATGAACTGGCGATCTACGCCTTGGAAGTGCTGGCCTGCCCTGCCGCCAGCGTTTTGTCAGAGCAGGTATTTAGTGCTGTTGGAGGCATAATAACTGATAAGCGCATCCAACTGTCAACTGAAAATGTTGACAGGTTGACTGTTATCAAAATGAACAATGCCTGGATTGCCCCTACTCCAGCAGAGGAAAGCAGCTGAACAAAAAGGCACTTTAAATGTGGCTTTTATGGTGTATTGAATACACTGTATTCCCATGCACCCCTTCCACCACAAAAAGGATATATGGTTTAATCTTCCTTTTGTTGTCCTCCTCCTCCTCCATCATATAAACATGCTTATTATGCTGCCCTCGCTCCTAATGTTTTAGAGGGTCAGCTCAGCAGCAGTCCCTCAACCATAATTTTTTCGATGGTCAGCTCAGCAGCAGACCCTCGCCCATAATTTTTCCCATGGTCAGATCAGCAGCAGGCACTCGCCCCTAATGTTTTAGAGTCTGCTCACCAGCAGTCCCTCAACCATAATTTTTTCGTTGGTCAGCTCAGCAGCAGTACCCTCAACCATAATTTTTACGATGGTCAGCTCAGCAGCAGGCACTCACCCCTAATGTTTAAGAGAGTCAGCTCAGCAGCAGACCCTCAACCATCATTTTTTTGATGGTCAGCTCAGCAGCAGACCCTCGCCCATAATTTTTTCTATGGTCAGATCAGCAGCAGGCACTCGCCCCTAATGTTTTAGAGTCAGCTCAGCAGCAGACCCTCAACCATAATTTTTACGATGGTCAGCTCAGCAGCAGGCACTTACCCCTAATGTTTTAGATGGTCAGATCAGCAGCAGGCATTCGCCCCTAATGTTTCAGAGGGTCACCAGCAGGCCCTTGTGCCTAATGTTTTTGAGGGTCACCAGCAGGCCATCAATCATAATTTTTCAACTGTGTGTATGACGCCCTCCTTTATGTGTAATAAAGTGTGTATTGTAGTGCCGGTTCCTTGTAATTTTTGGCAGCCCTTTCACTTAGTGCATAGGCTTTATGAGTGTAGAAGTCCCACTACCTGAAAAATTGTACCACAATGTGAATGAGGCCCTCCTTCATGTGATATACAGGTTGTATCGGAGTGCCTCTTCCATGTAATTTTTGGCAGCACTTGCACTTTATATACAAGTAAATATACACGAAAGAATGTTTCCTAACAATTTTTCCTTTAAAATCGATTTTATCTTCAGTTTGGTGCGTATTATTGTCAGTCTGTAAAATTGGTGTACTATTCGGACAATAGGCCGCTGCTGGGAGTCCAAGATGCATTCAGACATTCTCCCCATGCTGTTTCCGAACCATTTCAGTGGTGTTTCCATCAATTTCTGATCTTTTCGTGTGAACAAGACACCCTCCCCTCTTCAGAGCAAGGGGTACCTGGTTTAATGCTAGGGTTCTTCCATTGACTTCCATTGTGCACTTTGGTGCTCGATCAACACTTTTTAATAGAATAAACATATGCCAAAAGTGCATAGTTTTTGTATCATTTGTACTCCTGTCTGCAGATGACTGCTCTATTCCATCCAGTAAACCAATTAATGTAGCTCTTTCAGTCTCAATTTGCCAAATAAATCAGTTGAAAGTAATGGGAGACTCCATTAAACGGGCCATGTAAATTTTTTACATACATTTAGTTAAATGACCAATTTACACGATAGAAGCTCCACCTTTTTCTCAATCTTTGCTTTGATACTAGGTAAACATGGAAAAAATATACCTCATAAAACTTCATCATTGATATCTGTTTCCATACTTTTTGATACAGATATAGGAGTCATTTATGAACAAAAATATGCCACTTTTCTGCGTATTTTAGGCACAGGTTTTGCCGCAAAACCCCTTAGCCCCAAAATATGTGCCTTTTTTCCCGCTCAAGCCATATTTACGAGGTGGTGGGAAAAGGGCATGGTGTGGGCGGGGAAGAGGGCGGGCCAGATGACCCGTCTCCTTTACCATTTTCCACGCCACTTTATGGGAGCTGGCACAGTTTAAACCATGTCACAGGACCGGTGGAACCAAGCGCCAAAGTTATGCAGTGGCCTGCACCTCCAAGCGCACAGGTATTAAGACCAGTGTATAAATTGCCGGTCTCTTTTAAATGACGCCCATAGTTTCCCTAAAAAACAAATATTCTGCTGGAAATAAAATAACTTGGTGTAAAAACAATATAACCCTTATACTGATCTCCAACTAAGCTCAACTCTTGCTGCAAAACAGGGCATTTCCACCCCTCTTATAAGCTGATCAACAGAGGGTCTGGCAAAGGATCTGGTCACCTGTTTTGACCAGAGCAATATACAGGTACTCACCATTAACATGCTAAATCCTAAAATAAATGGCCTACCATTAGCCACCGAAACAGTAATAACCAAGAAAGATGTTCATTGCACCTTTGATTTTTGTTGTCTACATGGAACAATCCTTTCTATAACCTATAAACTTGGGAAAGTCTCAAAATAAAACCTGTAGGAAATATTTGAAAGCTTAAATTAGAAAACTGAATGCTACATGCAGATATGAGTCAACAACAAAAAACATAAGTCATGTGAAGATAGATATTTCTAATGAAAGTCTTCTAATCCTGCATCAACTCACTGCTAACATGGTTCTTTTCCTTTACGTATTCCTTTCCTCTATCTTTTGGCTTTTACCTTCATTCTGTTTGATTCTTAGGGTACAGCCATATTCATTTTGTTGTGGACACTGCTGTATTACAGTGCAATGGCCAGATGTTACTTTAGATTAAATAAAAGTCACCTTGAAGAAAACAGTGGAAAGTATACGTTTATGAAAGCTGAACTTGCATCTAATTGGTGCCTACTGTACACATGGTCGTCGACCTGTAGCTCTCTATCTGTTGCAGAACTACAAATCTTAGCATGCCCCATACCAATATTTTGAATCTATAACTACATGGAATGTGAACAAAAAGAGAATGAGGCAGATATACAACTTCTGTAGATGGCGTAAACTTAGGCTCTCTAGCCCTGCACCAGATTTATCACAGGGGCTCTGTCACGGACGTTCCCGTGGCAGGTAGCAGGAGATCAGACAGACTGGCAACACGTGGGTTAAATTGACAAGTTCCTTGTGGATCTTATTGTGTCTGTGTTTTGGTGAATGCCACAACCCTTGCTTCAGGTGTTGCTTGTTGGTAATTTACCTTCCCCATAAGTAGCCGCTTCTCACTCTTGGAGGTGCTGTTTATAGATTTTCTTCCTGTCTTCTAACTAGCTGGTCGGTTGTACTCTGTGGTGCTTCTGGAGTTGCCAGTTTTCTACTTTAAGCTAAGTCTTGTCTTTTCTTATTGTATTGTGTTTGTTATATTGCCTGTTTGTATCTGGGCCTGAGACAGAGACTTCCATTCATCCATCTGGGGAGGACTGGGTTGTCTCTGGTCCCAACCTTATTCCTGGGCCTTATAGGGAAATAAGGGAATAGGTATACAGCATATGAATATTCCTACCTTCAAGGTCTATTCATATTGATAGGTAGTTAGGGCCCGGATTAGGGTTGTTTAGGAGGTGACACGTTTCTTCCCTAGTTTCCAGGCCCAGTTACTGTTCCCCTTCCCTCTTGTGTTCAGTGTGGAGTCCGTCCCTCCCACTGATCGTGACAGGCTCAGACTCTATGATAAATTTGGTGCAGCAATAGACACTTTCCACTGATTCTATGCCAACTATTGGTTGGCTTGGCTTGAAACAGAATTTTACGCCAGAACTGTGGCACTTTTTTTTTTTGCTAAATATTGCATATTATGCTTCACCCTACTACCAACACTTTGAGGTATAAAAGATGGTCTGCTAATCTGGGCCCACCAATATAAGCCAGAATGTGCCTTACAGGATGTGCTGAGACCTTTGATATCAATGGAGGGCAGTGGTGGCTAAGTAGTTAGCATTGTTGTCTTACAGTACTAAGGTCCTAGGTTTAAATCTAAAAATATATATAGTCTCCATGTAGTTTGTATGTTCTCCGTATCTTTGCATGGGTTCTCCAGTTTCCAGCCACAATCCAATAAAATACTGAGAGCAGGGGTGCACCTAGCCTTTCTGCTGCCTGAAGCGAAACCTGAATAGAACCTCCCCATGCCTAACCCCTTCCCTTCAGCCCATGACCCTTCGGCTGCCCTCCCTCTTGCCCCTACTTGGTGCTGCCTGAGGCAAGCACCTTACCTGGCCTCATTGGTGATGCACCCCTGACTGAGAGGCTATTTGGCCCTCCTTAAACAAAACTAAGCCTAGTGAATCATGGCATAGTTGTCAGCCATTGTCTCTCCTTATCCACAGCTGCTCATATACTAACAAGAACTTTCAGTTACTTGGGGGAGAAAACCAAATTACAAATGGTTATGGGATGATGTAAAGGTGCTTCCTGACAGAAAACCGGCATTGTGAGGGGCTGGTGGTCTCAAAAGAAGGACCAACAGTCAATTAGTCAATCAGTGTACTCGGTAAGATGAAAGAGTTTTACCAAACTGGACATCTCCCATTAAAGTAAAATTAGCTGCTTGGATAAAACCAGTACTTTTTCCAGCAAACAGAAATAGCATTTGCCAAATAAGTAAACCCATAATGATAAAAATCTACAAACTCTAAATAATGTTTCCTTGAAAAATAAATGTTCAAACTCACAAAGTCACTTTGCATTGATTTCAATAGTTTTACACTCCCTGGAGAGACAGTCACAAGAAAAAAAATATTTGGATTGTGATTGCATTTTTCATCAATCATGCTTTGCTATTTCTGCTCGAGCATGACAAACACATCAAATTATTTCATAAATCTAGTCTTTTTGGCTTATCGTTTGCTTGAACACAGCCTGAATTTCCAAACAAGAAAAAAATAAAATAAAGATGTGGATGTGCAGAGAATACACAGATATCAATAATTGTTTGGCTGAATGTTATGATGGAGTGAATTACTGGTGGCACCAGGAGTGGACTGGAAAACAACCTAAAAGTGGCCCTGGAAAACAACCTAAAAGTGGCCCTATGTTGTAGGCGGGTCCAATTTGACAGAAGGGAGGGGCAACACAAGTAGGCAGGGACAACAGAAGTAGGTTGGGCCAGCAACACCATAGTGCAGCAGTAAATACTACCCCGGCAGAACCAAATACCACAGTGCAGAAGAAAATACCTCCCAGCAGAACCAAATGCCACAGTGCAGCAGAAAATACTATCCTAGCAGAACCAAATACCACAGTGCAGTAGAAAATACTACCCTAGCAGAACCAAATACCATAGTGCAGCACAAAATTCTGCTGTCCCCACTGCAGTTTTTGACTGTATTGCCATCTTCAGTTGAATTCAGTAAGGCTCCTGTGGCTACTGTCCAAGTGCATAAGTACCTGATGCTCCTAGCGTTAATTAATGCTGAGAGCATCAGATCATTATGTACCTGGCCAGCGGCCATGAGGAGGGCTCGGGCGGCCCCCTGGACATCGGCACACCAGGAAGTTTCTCTATAGGCTCTATGGCCAGTCCGCCCCTGGGTGGCACTATGTAACTAGTCAAATACAGAAAAGTTACACATTGGTTTTCATTTTAAGATTAAGTATTATTACTACTCATAGCAAGTATGCACTACCGAAAAGAGTTGTTCTGTACATAGGAGAGATAAGCAATGAATGGTGTGGTCCATCTAAGAACTTTGGAGGAAATTTTCTCGCACATAATAAGCATGAGGAAACAGGTGTTGGCCAAGTTACATATGCCTGGAGATGGAGCTGTGTAACAAATAACTTTGAAAGAAGTGGTTTACTATCTAGTCCTACAAGGCAAAATGGGTGGTGTGGCAAAGAAGAATAGCGGAAGGGAATAATCTTTCATAGCTAAGGAAAGGCTAAAGGAAGAAATGACTTGCCACATACAAGTGTATCAGAAGAAATGGCCTGATATATACAAGGACTGAGACAGACATGGCTTAGGTTATTATGTAGGGAAGCTAGATAAGGAAGGTACTTAGAAGGTACTTTTTTGAAGAAGGAGGTGGTTTAGAGTTGAGCAAATTGATTCTAAATTAATCATATTCATTGTGAATTTCACCAAGATTCTTTTGCCAAACAAATGCAAAGAATTTTTATTTGTTCTGGATCAATCGCATAAAAACAGTGCCCAGTGCCATTTTGATGTGAATATTGGTGTGCAAAACCACAAAGCAGGAAGAAGAAAGAGGATTACATGACACTGGGGGGTTGCTGGAGACTTGCACTGATTGGCTCAGAGACTGTCAGACAGCCTGGATCAACCAATCAGGAGGAGGTGGGCAGGCAGCTCCTTATGCTGAAACAGAAGAATCTAAATTCTGTCTTCAGCTTGTGACCTGGAAGTGTGTTATGTGGTGGTGTCTAACTGAAATCTATTACACAAGCCACTGCTTTAGTGTGATAGGGACAATATAGAGAGAGAGAGAGAGAGAAAAGAAGATATAATTGGGAAGATTTCAGGGAATTTCACCAGGGAAAGATTTGAAAGAGTGAGGGGCTGGTCACAATCTGCCTAATTCATCTGCTGCTGGCTTCTATTTCTGCATTACAAAACTCAGAGGTGTAGCTAGGCTTTCCAGCACCTGGGGCAAGGGTTGAACATTGTGCGCCCCTCTCTACTGTTGGCACTCAAATATACATAAGGAATGAAGGGTTCAGCAGCAGTTTTTTTTACACTAAGCCACTCCTCTAACTCCACCCAATGCATAACTATACTCACCCAGTCCCACTTGCCTAATAAAATCTATCATAGGGTACACGGCGGTACACCTTGCAATAAATGAAAGAACCAACTGGTCCTACTGCATCCAGGGAGTTGCTAGAGTGTCCACTAGATGTCCACTGGATCCAGAACAAGGTCTCTTTGGTGATAGAGCAAAAAGAATAATAACTTAAGGAAGGGATAGTAACTGTACCTGTTAAATACCTCAGAGGGGACACTGTACTGGATTGAAAGACCGAGCCATCCCAAAGTATAACAGTAATCTAGGGCATTTCCACTTAGTGCTACCACATAGTACTAAAGCTCACATTGTGCCCACTCACAGTAGTTATCCCCACATTGTGCCTCCTTCACAATAGTTATGTCCTCCTTGTGGCCCCTCACAGTACTAATCCCCACATTGTGCCTCCTTTACAGCAGAAATGCCCGCATTGTAACCCCTCACAGTAGTTATGTCCTCTTTGTGGCCCCTTCCCAGTAGTTATGCCCACCTTTGTGCCCCTTCACAGTAGTTATGCCCACCTTTGTGCTCCCTCACAGTATTTATGCCAACCTTTTTGCCCCTTCACAGTAGTTATTCCCACCTTTGTGCCCCTTCACAGTAGTTATGCCCAGCTTTGTGCCCCCTCACAGTATTTCTGCCCACCTTTTTGCCCCTTCACATTAGTTATGCCCATCTTGCGGCCCCTTCACAGTAGTTATGCCTACTTTGCAGGCCTTCACAGTAGTTATGCTCACCTTAGTGTCCCTTCACAGTAGTTATGTTCTCCTTGTGCCCCACTATGCCCTCTTCAGCTCAATTCAAAAAAACACAAATACTTACCTGTTTCCCTGATGATCAGCAGATCCTGTGTTCACCAGCAGAAGCACAACATGCTCACACTCAGGGGCGGACATATTGCCTGTTACAGCCGGTTCAGCTGCACAGGGCCCTGGCGTGTGAGGGGGCCCATTTACACTAGCGAGCGCTTCTGGAAGCGCTCACTAGTATCATACTAGTGAGTGCATCCAGAAGCGCTCACTAGTATGAATGGGCCCCCTCTGGTATGCAAGAGAGAGGCGGAGGCTGTGGCAGTAAGCGCTTACTTACCCCTCTGGTTCTGCTTCCTCCCTGGTCTCCTCCAGCTTGACTGCGTACAGCATTCACTATGACCTGACACTGTACGCAGTCAGGTCACATGACTGTGCAGCGTAGGCTGTTGGAGACCAGCAGGGCAGGCACTTACATCAGGACACCCCGGAAGACATGGAGAGCAGCGGAGCACGAGAGGTAAGTTTTATTATTTTTTTTTAGTCTGATCTGAGGTCTGATGGGGGTCTTTCACATCGATATGGGGGGGGGGGTTCTGAGCAAGTGACATATGGGGGGGCCCTGAGCAATTGACATATGGGGGGGCCCTGAGCAATTGACATATGGGGGGCCTGCCTATTTTATATACTGGCAGACATGGGGGCACTATGGAGGGGGAGGGGCACTATGGGGGCCCTATCTTGTATACTGGCACACATGGGGGCACTATGGAGGGGAGGAGCAATATGGGGGCCATATCTTATATACTTGCACACATGGGGGCACTATGGAGGGGGAGGAGCACTATGGGGACCCTATCTTATATACTGGCACACATGGGGGGCACTATGGAGAAGGGGGAAAGGAGCACTATGGGGGCATCTTCTGGGGCCCTATCTTATATACTAGCAGACATGGGGGGCACTATGGAGAGGAGGAGCACTTTGGGGGCCCTATCTTATATACTAGCACACATGGGGGGCACTGTGGAGAAGAGGGAGCACTATGGGGGCATCTACTGGGGACCCTATCTTATATACTGGCACACATAGGGGGCACTATGGAGAAGGGGGAGAGGAGCATTATTGGGGTCATTATATAGGGAAAATATACTGGCACACATTATGGGGGAATTTTATACTGGCACATTGTCAGGCACCATGGGGATTATTATTACTGTGGGCATTATGGTGGGCTTTATTACAGTTGAGGGACTATGAGGAACATGAATACTAGTATGAGCACTATGGGAGTATTATTACTTCTGGGACACAGTGGAGGCATTATTACTGTAGGGGCACTATTACTACTACGTGTTGTCTGGTAGATAATTATTTCTATTGGTGGGACTTTGGGGAGCAGTATTACTGTGGGGGGCACTATTAGTGTCAGGGACACTGTTTCCTGGGCACAGTTATTTTTTAGGACACTGTGTGCCAATAGTTATTGAAGGAGAACTATCTGTGTGTAACCTGTATAGGGAGCACAGTGGGCACAGTATTGGGGGTGGCAGGATGGGATGTTCAGAAGGTGGAGGATGATGTAAAAGTAGGAAACTAATATGTCTTTCAAACTCTGCAGAGAGAAGTGATGGCTGAAATAAATCATCATGGCGGTCTGGTCTGAAAGGAGAAGATGAGGACAGAGAACATCTGCATCAAAGGAGACGTCACTGGATGGAAGAGGTATGTGGACCTGTATTACTTTCAAATCTACATTAGTTATTCTGGCAGGCTGTTCTAGCAGAGAACAGACTGTTGGAATGCGCTGGATCCAGCACTGCTGGATGCAGACAGAATGCCCGCCGGCCCCATTGACTATAATGGGGTATGGCAGAGATCCGGCCACAATCTGGCAAAAATGCAGAGACTCAGCGGGACACGGCCGGCCGATTCCTTGCATTTTCTGCTGGATTAGGTGGCCGGAGCGTAGTGCCGCAGGTGTGAAAGTAGCCTTACCCTGTATGTTTTGTATTGCTAAAGGTAATGTTAGGATGGAATGGGTTAGGTTGCGAATTTGGCTTGGGGTGGGAGTGGGGGCTCAGGCACATCCTTTGCACAGGGGCCCTCTGCTGTCTGTGTCCGCCCCTGGCTCACACACACACAGCCAGCAATGCAATGTGTGGCCTGCTGGGGAGCACTGGAGATCAATAGGAAACGGACAGCTCTCTGCTTTACCATGGAAATAAACTGACCAGCGAGTGCGCCCTCGCCAGCCTCTGCACCTGGGGCACATGCTTCGTCTGCCCCTTCCTCTCGCTACACCCCTGACAAAACCCATTATAAAATCCTCTGCAAGAAAAATAAAACAGTTTTGTTTCTACAGTTCATAGGCTTATTGTAAGCACCAATAGCATTTTGTTGCAAACGCTCAGCAATTGTAAATTTTTTTCTTCCAAAAAACATTTCAGAGCATTATATCTGTGCTATTAAATGCATTGCATTATAACAAAAACATTTTACAGCGATAATACCATTTTTATACCTGTGTTATTGAACACCTACAAATACAACTCGCCACAAACACTGAATTGTTATATTTGTGTTATCGGACGCATCGGAGATCAGACTATGTTTTTAACAGAAATTTTCAGTACATAAATGTTTTTGTTGAACCAGTTGAAAGACAACTTGCCACAAACACTGCATTGTTATATTCATGTTAGCGGACACTTTACTGCATCAGACTATGTATTTCAGACACTTTACTGCATCAGACTATGTATTTCAGACACTTTACTGCAAAAAATAAATTGCTGAAGCAGTGACATTGAATGCATAGTTCAAAGATATTTCACCACA
Source organism: Bufo bufo (assembly GCF_905171765.1). Taxonomy (NCBI): domain Eukaryota; kingdom Metazoa; phylum Chordata; class Amphibia; order Anura; family Bufonidae; genus Bufo; species Bufo bufo. The sequence goes on from NC_053391.1 coordinate 50,870,458, forward strand.
AGCACTGCATTATTCCCAAAGTAAATTGTCAATACTACTGTGTAATGTTATTGTAGAATTTAATTTGCATTTAATTACAGATAAAACACTTGCCATTTTGCTAGTAGGTTTTAATTAATCTGAAACCAGTGACTTTTCATTTAAAAGAAACCCGTGAGTTTTGATTTATTGGAAACTAGTTTCTTTTCATGTATAGGCCTTTTCATTTATAATAGTGCAAACCAAAAGACTTGTGTGAAAAGCGACAGCATTTGTACTGACATGAGGAGAAGGTTCAGGTAGAGACAGGGGACCCTATGCACTGCTTTGTCGGTAGTTAGAGATGAGCGAATTAAAAAAAAAATTCAATTCGGCCGGTTTGCCGAATTTTTAGGAAAAATTTGATTCAATCCTAATTTATTTGCGGCGAAAAGCTTTAAAAATGGCTATTTCCTGGCTGCTGAGAGCCTTTATAGTGGTGTAGAACACTGTGCCTTTGTCATGGTCTTACCTGCTTGCTGCTCTCCTTCGTTTGACATGTGCTGGCGGCCATCTTGGGTCCTGGGTTTCTTGTAGCCTTCCACCCTGCGGCTCCTCCTTCCCCTGGGAGGAGCTGGATGCCTAGCTCATATATATAGGAGGTCTGTGGCTTCAGTTCCTTGCTTGGTCCTCTTGTGTTCACATGCTTCTAAGACTGCTGCTGCTTCTGGTTCCTGATCCTGGCTTCGTCTGACTACCCTGCTGGTTCCTGATCCTGGCTTCATCTGACTACCCTGCTGGTTCCTGATCCTGGCTTCGTCTGACTACCCTGCTGGTTCCTGATCCTGGCTTCGTCTGACTACCCTTCTGGTTCCTGACCTCTGGCTTCGCAAAGACTCTGCTCGGTTTCACCATCCGTTTGGACTTTTGCTTTACAGCTTTATTTTCAATAAAGCCTTCTTATTTTCACGTATCTCTTGTTGTACGTCTGGTTCATGGTTCCGTGACATTAGGACCAAGCCATGAATTCTGACGGTACAGGGCCATCCTCGCTACCCACGCTGGTTGCCAGACTTGATCAGCAGGATCACCTGTTGGGTCGGTTCGCTGTGGCGTTGCAAACCCTGCTTGAACGCACGGCTCATTTCGCTCCCGTTGCCGATGGGTCGGTTGTCGCTCCTGGGCTCGCTCCTACTGCCGCTCCGGTTGTTGCGCCAGAGTCTACCCCGACACCTGTTGTTGCGCCTGCGGTGTTTCGGGGTATGACCGGTTCTGCCCCTCTTCCACAGCGCTTTGGGGGAGAGCCAACTCAGTGCCGAGGTTTCCTTAACCAGGTGGGCATTTATTTCGAGTTGCTGCCACATGCCTTTCCTACTGAGAGATCAAAGGTGGGCTTCTTGATCTCGCTGCTCTCGGACAAGGCCTTGGCCTGGGCCAGCCCTTTATGGGAGAACAACAATCCGGTGGTTGCCGAGTTTTCCGGTTTTGTTGCTTCTCTTCGGAAGGTATTCGATGTGCCGGCTCGTGCTGCCTCTGCTGCGAAGCTCCTTATGTCCATCAGACAGGGTTCACGATCCGTAGCTGAATACGCCATTAAGTTTCGTACCCTGGCAGCAGAGGTGGGCTGGAATAATGAGGCTCTGGTCGCTGCTTTCTCTCATGGTCTCTCGGATGCCTTGAAGGATGAGGTTGCAGCTAAGGACCTACCAGTTGAGCTCGAGTCTCTTATTTCTTTCCTGATTTTGATTGACACCAGACTCAGGGAGAGACCTTCCTTTAAGGAGAACCTGCGGAGGTCTTCTAACAGATTGGTGCCTACGTTTGCTGTCCCACCCGTGCCTCCCTCTCCTCCCACGCCTCCTGGGGATGACTTGTCTGGGGGTGAACCCATGCAGCTGGGGTTTGCTCGCCTGTCCGAGGGGGAGAGGGCACTCCGGAGACGCGAGGGCCGATGCATGTACTGTGGTCTCGGTGGGCATTTTCGGTTGGCATGTCCGAACCGTCCGGGAAACGCTCGTACCCTGAGATCCTGTCGGGGGCAGATCTTGGGTGGAGTCTCCTCGTCCCCGGTTTCCCGTGTTGACAAACCACTGATCACTGTTGTCCTCTCCTGGGTCGGGGGCTCGGTGACGACCCAGGCGTTGGTGGACTCTGGTGCTGGTGGTTTGTTCATTGATAGTGTGTTCGCTGCCGCCAATTCCATTCCTCTGCAGGCTCGAGGTTCCCCACTGGCTCTTGAGGCGATAGACGGCAGACCCCTTCTGCCGCCACACGTGACTCATGAGACCCTTCCAGTGGGGATAGCCATTGGTGCCGTTCACAGAGAGTCGGTCTGCCTCCAGGTTATTTCGTCTCCACACTACTCGGTGGTCTTGGGGTACCCCTGGCTCCAGAAGCATAATCCGACTTTCGATTGGAGATCGGTCGAGATCCTCTCGTGGTCACCGCAGTGTGGGGCTAGTTGCATCCATGGGTCTGTCAAGTTGCTGTGTACTTCCTCGGACTCTCTGTTGCCTCCTGAATACGAGGAGTACCGGGATGTATTCGATAAGGTGCGCGCGGTTGCCCTACCTCCGCACCGCCCATACGATTGTGCCATAGAGTTACAATCTGGTGCCGTTCCTCCTCGTGGCAAAGTCTATCCACTGTCGGTAGCGGAGAATGAGGCCATGGAGGAGTACGTGAGGGAGGCGCTTTCACGCGGACACATTCGCAAATCTTCGTCCCCGGCAGGGGCTGGATTTTTCTTTGTGAAAAAGAAGGGCGGTGAGTTGAGGCCTTGCATCGATTACAGGGGTCTCAATCGCATCACGATCAAGAACGCTTACCCGATACCCTTGATTTCCGAGCTGTTCGATCGCCTTAAAGGGGCCACGGTCTTTACCAAACTCGACCTGAGGGCGGCATATAACCTGGTAAGGATCAAGGCGGGCGATGAGTGGAAGACCGCGTTTAACACCAGGACCGGTCATTACGAATCCTTGGTTATGCCCTTTGGGTTGTGCAATGCGCCCGCAGTCTTTCAGGAATTCATCAACGATGTTTTCCGTGACCTGTTGCAGCAGTGTGTGGTAGTCTATTTGGATGACATCTTGGTATATTCTGAATCCATGGAGGCCCACATTCTGGATGTCAGACGAGTGTTGCAACGGTTACGAGAGAACAAGCTGTTCGGTAAGCTTGAGAAATGCGAATTTCACCGATCCCAGGTAACCTTCTTAGGTTACATCATTTCCGCTGAGGGGTTCTCCATGGATCCTGAGAAGGTTTCGGCTGTCTTACAGTGGCCCCAGCCCAGTGGTCTTCGTTCCCTGCAGCGCTTTTTGGGCTTCGCCAATTATTATCGGAAGTTCATCAGGGACTTTTCCATGCTGGCCAAGCCTCTCACGGATCTGACCAGGAAGGGCAGTAATTCCCAGGTCTGGCCGCTCGAGGCCATCCGAGCTTTTGAGGCCCTAAAGTCCGCCTTTGTGTCGGCTCCGATTCTGTCGCATCCCAACCCTGGGTTGCCCTTTGTCCTCGAGGTGGACGCGTCTGAGACGGGAGTAGGCGCCCTTCTGTCTCAGCGTAGAACACCAGAGGGTCCTCTGCTTCCTTGTGGGTTTTACTCCCGGAAACTGTCTTCCGCGGAGTGCAACTATCAGATTGGTGACAGGGAGTTATTGGCCATCGTGCAGGCCCTTAAAGAATGGAGGCACTTGCTCGAGGGTTCGGTGGTTCCGGTTCTCATCCTGACGGACCACAAGAATCTGACCTACCTTTCTGAGGCCAAGAGATTGACACCACGTCAGGCCAGATGGGCTCTGTTCTTGTCACGTTTTAATTACGTGGTCTCCTACCTACCCGGTTCCAAGAACATCAGGGCGGATGCCTTATCACGGCAGTACTCCGAGCTGTCCAGGGAGGAGTCGATTCCGACTTCGGTCATACCTCCGAATCAGATCCTGGCCGCCATTCGCACCAGCCTGACCTCTCCCCTGGTTGAGCAGATTTTGGCGGCTCAATCTGGTGCTCCCTCTGGGAGACCCAACGGCAGATGTTTTGTGCCTGAGGAGTTGCGCACTCGGTTGTTGCGAACCTACCATAACTCCAAGACCGCGGGGCATCCTGGAAAGAATCAGCTGTCCTGGGCTGTTTCACGTCTGTTCTGGTGGCCTTCCCTACGTTCCGACATCGCCGCATATGTAGCGGCATGCTCCGTTTGTGCCCAGAGTAAGTCCCCTCGGCACCTTCCGTTGGGCCTTCTGCAACCCATAGCCACCGGGGAGCGCCCATGGTCACACCTGGGGATGGATTTCATTGTGGACCTCCCTGCATCCCGAGGCCATACGGTCATTCTCATGATTGTGGATCGGTTTTCCAAAATGTGCCACTGTGTTCCTCTCAAGAAGTTACCCTCTGCACAAGAGTTGGCCACGATTTTTGCCAGGGAGGTCTTCCGGTTGCACGGTTTGCCTAAGGAGATTGTGTCGGATCGGGGGAGTCAGTTTGTGTCCAGGTTCTGGCGCGCCTTTTGCTCCCAGTTGGGGATTCATCTCTCCTTCTCCTCGGCCTACCACCCTCAGTCCAATGGGGCCGCAGAACGATCCAATCAGGCCTTGGAGCAATTCCTTCGTTGCTATGTCTCCGATCACCAAGACAATTGGGTTGACCTCCTGCCTTGGGCTGAGTTTGCCAGGAACACGGCGGTGAACTCTTCCTCTGGGACGTCTCCCTTCATGGCCAATTATGGGTTCCAACCTGCCGTGTTACCGGAGGTATTCTCTCCCCAGGATATTCCGGCTGTGGAGGATCACCTTTCCGTCCTACGTGCTTCTTGGGTACAGATCCAGAAGTCCCTTGAGGTCTCTGCGCAGCGCCAGAGATTCCAGGCTGATCGCAGACGAGCGCCTGCTCCTTCCTACCAGGTCGGAGACCGTGTATGGTTGTCCACCCGCAACCTCAACCTTCGAGTGCCCACTCCCAAGCTGGCGCCTCGCTTTGTTGGTCCCTTCCGAGTGCTTCGCAGGGTAAACCCGGTAGCCTATGCCCTTGCGCTTCCTCCTGGCATGCGGATCTCCAACGTGTTTCATGTCTCCCTGTTGAAGCCACTGGTGTGTAATCGTTTCACTTCCTCGGTTCCTCGGCCTCGTCCGGTCCAAGTGGGCAATCGTGAGGAATATGAGGTGAGCAATATCCTGGACTCACGCCTGGTCCGCGGTCGGTTGCAGTTTTTGGTCCATTGGCGTGGTTATGGTCCAGAGGAGCGTTCCTGGGTTCCCTCCGCAGATGTCCATGCTCCTGCCTTGCTCCGAGCCTTCCACGCACGCTTCCCTCAGAAACCGTTTTGTGCTCCGCGGAGGAGGGGCCCTTGAGGGGGAGGTACTGTCATGGTCTTACCTGCTTGCTGCTCTCCTTCGTTTGACATGTGCTGGCGGCCATCTTGGGTCCTGGGTTTCTTGTAGCCTTCCACCCTGCGGCTCCTCCTTCCCCTGGGAGGAGCTGGATGCCTAGCTCATATATATAGGAGGTCTGTGGCTTCAGTTCCTTGCTTGGTCCTCTTGTGTTCACATGCTTCTAAGACTGCTGCTGCTTCTGGTTCCTGATCCTGGCTTCGTCTGACTACCCTGCTGGTTCCTGATCCTGGCTTCGTCTGACTACCCTGCTGGTTCCTGATCCTGGCTTCGTCTGACTACCCTGCTGGTTCCTGATCCTGGCTTCGTCTGACTACCCTTCTGGTTCCTGACCTCTGGCTTCGCAAAGACTCTGCTCGGTTTCACCATCCGTTTGGACTTTTGCTTTACAGCTTTATTTTCAATAAAGCCTTCTTATTTTCACGTATCTCTTGTTGTACGTCTGGTTCATGGTTCCGTGACAGCCTTGTAGTAACACACATAGGGAGTCTGATAATGATAATGGCTTATCTGAAATCCATCACAGATCCCCTGCTGGACTCTCTGCAATTTGCCTACAGGTCTAATAGATCTGCAGATGATGCTGTAAACATGTGTATACATTATGCACTAGAACATCTAGACTCCCCGGGAACCTATGCCTGAATTTTATTCGTGGATTTCAGCTCTGCATTTAATACCATAATACCATCACTGCTACACAGCAAGCTCTCCCACCTACGCATACCTGAATCCATCTGCAAATGGATAACCAATTTCTTAGCCGACAGGAGACAGCAGGTTAGACTTGGGAAACACACCTCAAGCTCTTCGACAGTCAGTACTGGAGCTACCCAGGACTGTGTGCTTTCCCCAAAATGGGGATGAGTCTGCATATAGGCATGAAGTGGGAAAGCTTTCCCCCTGGTGCAGCAACAACAACTTGGAACTTAATGCTTTTAAGACCATGGAGATGATAATAGACTTTAGGAGATCCCCCCAGCACCTCCCCTAATGATAAATGGATCTACAGTAACCCGACTATAGTCATTCAAGTTTTTTTGGGACCACAATTTCCAACAACCTAAATTGGAACAACAATACTGTCACTACCATCAAGAAAGCGCAACAGAGGATATACCACCTACAACAGCTGAAAAAGTTTGGCCTACCACAAAAATGAATGATGCAGTTCTACACCGCGATCGAATCCATCATGACATCATCTATGACTGTATGGTTCAGTTCCTGCTCAGTATTAGAAAAGGTGAGACTGCAGCGCATCATCCGAACAGCGGAAAGGATAATTGGCTGTAGCTTACCTTCCCTGCAGGATCTTCACAATAGCAGGTGTAGAAAGAGAGCGGCTAAGATTGCCTCAGACCCCTCTCACCCTGCTCACTCCATCTTCCAGCCTATGCCTTCAGGAGTGAGATACCGTTCAGTGGCTACTAAAACTTCCAGGCACAGGAACAGCTTTTTCCCTCAGGCAGTTGCCTTGCTTAATGCAGAACCACGCTAAAGCTGCTTTGACTTGGAAGCATTACAGCACAGAACTGAAAACGAACACTTCTCCCTGTTTTTTGCCAGTAAAACCTACATACTGTCCTTATCCTGCACTATCCATACTGTCTGTCCTTGCACTGTTTTGTTTGTGTCTGTCAAGCAACTGCCAAGTCAAATTCCTTGCAAGTGAAAACTTATTCGGCCAAATAAATGATTCTGATTCTTCATCGTTTTTGTTTCTATCCATTTCCCTATATACTCACCTCCTCTCTCACTTTGGGTTGCCATTTATCTGTGGCATTATGGGTTATGCTGTTGACTTGGTGTCAGAGTTATTATCTCATCGATCTGACACTACGTCAGAAGATTTGAATGCGGATCAAAGATTGTAGCCGGACTAAGTCCCGGCCGGCACACCTGCACACCGTTCAGTACATGCGCACTAGGCGGTACACCCAGCAGATAGAATTGAAGTTCCAGCGCAATCTCACTGTACTCACCACTACTAGTCACTAAGTCCGGGCGCATCGGCGCCTCGCGCAGCCCATCACAGTAGCCACATCCGTTGTTCTGATTGGAGGTGATGCGTTTCTGTTATCACTTGGGATCCCTTGTATTGGTTAACCATGCAGATTATCCAGCCCCGCTCTTTGACGTCCACTGTGCTGTATGGCCTTTCAAATTGTCAATCATGTTTAGGGAGGTTATTTATACCCCAAATCTGGCGTTCCTAATCCAATGCTGCCCCTGAAGAAGCCAGGTTAGCTGGTGAAACATGTCGGGGGGGCAGTTCTTAGGTTTTAAATCTATCTGTCCACCCTTGAGCTTGATCACAGGCAGAATTTGTTAGTACTCAGAAAGTGATATTAGTGATAGTGCCTGAAGCAGGGACCGTGCACACCCCTGTTGGCACAGTGATACATAAAATGCACACCACAGCCAATGGAGTGGGGGAGCAGTTTATTTATAACTCTTTTCTTTTGGTTCAGCTCACATTATACAATGTTAGAATCACAATTAAAAGTTATGTTTTACGATACATACAGTCAGGTCGATGAATATTGGGACATGGACACAATTCTGGCTCTATTTTTTCCATCTCTCTGATGGGTTTGTTTTGTTTTTTCAGCCTAATGATGGCTTGCTTCACTGATAGTGACAGCTCTTTGGATCTCATCTTGAGAGTTGACAGCAACAGATTCCAAATGCAAATAGCAGACTGGAAATGAACTCTGGACCTTTTATCTGCTCATTGTAATTGGGATAATGAGGGAATAACACACACCTGGCCATGGAACAGCTGAGAAGCCAATTGTCCCATTACTTTTGGTTCCTTAACAAGTGGGAGGCACATATGCAAGCTGTTGTAATTCCTACACCGTTCACCTGATTTGGATGTAAATACCCTCAAATTAAAGCTGACAGTCTGCAGTTAAAGTACATCTTGTTAGTTTCATTTCAAATCCATTGTGGTGGTGTATAGAGCCAAAAATATTAGAATTATGTTGATGTCCCAATATTTATGGACCCAACTGTAGGTATCTTGGTAAAGTTGGTATTCTGTCCGATAGGACTCTTTTGCTCATAGTGATAGGTAAAGTATAACAAAATGCTCAAAAGGAATTAAAGTTGCATGATGAATTATCAGTTTCAATGAGACTTTCAGCGACCACTTCAGCAATGAATGGAGCGCCATTTCTCCCCTCATGCTGTATTATTTATTGGAAAAGGACCTGAAAATTGTTATATAGTGTTCTTGCATCTAAAAGTGGAAATAAAGAAGTGCCGGATCCAGGCAGGTGTCGTCAAAGTTACGTAAATCCAAGATAGCGAGGAAGCATTTTCTATATCATTAGGTTCTATTTCTACACCATTCATGGAGCAGCTGTTTAACAAAATACAGATGGCTGGTAATAACATATTAAAGCTGCAATACAGATAAAAGTACTTTGATATACAAAATCCTTACATAGATTCTAACTTTGTAATGGAGGACACTGGGCAGAAGTGAGGCGTCCAAAAGGAAAAAATCTAAATGTGGACACTTTCTGGTATAGGTCTAAATCCATATAGGTTCTGGTGTACGTCCAAATTGCAAGTAATTTATTGCCTTTGGGCGCACAGTCATGTCCAAACTGCTTACCGGGGTTATGACACTATAAAGTGTCACAGCCCCGGAGTCTCCGTTCTCCCGGAGAGCAGACACACCGGGGAAGCCGGCAAGGGACCAATCAGATTGGTCCCTTGCAGGCAAGCGCTACGATTGGTTAGTCTCTGCAGACTAACCAATTGGAGTGCTTTAGTGTGAAATTGCCGATTTCAGGCTTTGATCTCCAAGCTGGAAATCACAGCCTGAAATCGGGTAAGACCCCCAATGTGCCCACAGTGCCCCTGATATTTATATTGCCCCCAGTAATTTAGTGGCCCCCATAATGCCCCCCAGATGCCCCCATTTCCTCCTGATGCCCCCCTGCAGCCTGATTCTCTCTGCAATCTATAATTGCAGCGGCTCAGGATAGGTAACTTACATCTGACACTCTGCTGCTATGTCCGAAATCGGTGCTGGCACCGATCTTGGCCATTTAACCACATAGATGCTGCGGTCAGTATCTGCCCACGGCATCCATGTGGTTGAGAGGGAGGGAGCTTCCTCTCTCTTCCATCGGGCCACTGCTACTGCCATAACAACCGGACGCCTTAGGGTCTGATCAGCTTTAGTGTAACTGTAATACAGACCATACAGTGCATTGCAATAGATGACTATTGCAATGCACTGTATAGCCATCAGGCCCACTGGATCTTCGAGATCCAAATGGGTCTTGATAAATAAATAAAAAAAGTGTAAAAAAAATGTTAAAAAAAGTGTAAAAAAAAGTAAAAAATAAAACAAATTAAAAGAATTTTTTTATAAAAATTGGCTTTTCTCATATCCGTTCCTTTATGTAATAAAAAAATGAAATAAATAAAAAATCTACACATAATTGGTATTGCACGGTCTGTAACGACCTGATCTATAAAAGTATCATGTTCCTAATCCCACGAGGTGAACGCCGTAAAAAATAATGTAGAAAACAATGATGGAATTGCTGTTTTTGTCACCTCAACTCCACAAAAAAAAAAAAAAACAAGTGATCAAAAAGTCATATGTACCCCAAAATGATACCAATAAAAACTACAGCCCGTACTGCAAAAAACAGGCCCTTAGGCCCCTTTCACACAAGCGAGTTTTCCGCTAAGGGTGCAATGAGTGACTTGAACATTTTTCACGCAGCCCTGGCCCTATAGAAGTGAATGGGGCTGCGTGAGAAACGCATTGCATCCGCAAGTAATTGCGGGTGCAATGCGTTTTTCACTGATGGTTGCTAAGAGATGTTGTTTGTAAACATTCAGTTTTTTATCATGCGTGTGAAAAACGCATCAAAACGCATTGCACCCACGCGGAATAAACTGAACAACTGAACGCAATCGCAGACAAAACTGACTGAAATTGCTTGCAAAATGGTGCGAGTTTCACTGAACGCACCCTGAACGTATCCGGACCTAATCCGTCACGCTCGTGTGAAAAGGGCCTAACACAGCTACTGTACATTGGTGAAAAAGTAAAAAAAAGTTATGGACTTTAGTATATGACTATGCAAAATATAATTTCTTTTTAACACAGAAGTGATTTTATGCTGAAAAAGTAGTAAAACATAAAAAAACTATATAAATTTGGTATCGCCATAACCGTATCAACCCACAGAATAAAATTATAATATAAATTTTACCGCAAGAGGAACCCCATAAAAAATAAAAATAAAAAACACTGACCCAATTGCCATTTTTACTCAATTCACCTCCAAATAAAAAGTTAATAAAAAGGGATGAAAAAGACTTATGTTCCTCGAAATGTTACTAATAAAAACTACAGTCCCTCCCACAAAAAAAATCCCCCACACAGTTACATTGGTGAAAAAATAAAAATGTTATTGATGTTAGTATATGGTGATGCAAAATATAATTTATTTTAAGCACAAAAAAGATTTTATGCTAAAAAAGTGGTAAAACATAAAAAAAACTATATAAATTTGGTATCGACATAACCGTATAAACCCATGGAATAAATCTATCATATTATATTTACTGCAAGAACAAACCCATAAAAAATTAAAATAAAAAACACAATTGCCATTTTTACCCATTTCACCTCCTTAAAATGCTATAAAAAATTATAAAAAAGAGTTATGTACCCAACAATGATAACAATAAAAACTACAGCCTGTCGTGCAAAAAACAAGCCCACACACAGCTACATTGGTGAAATTTTTAAAAAAAGTTATGGATTTTAGTATATAACGATGCAAAATATAATTTATTTTTAATACAAAAGTGTAAATTTGGTATCGCCATAACCATATAAATACACAGAATAAAATTATCATATTATATTTACCGCAAGAGGAACCCCATAAAAAAATAAAAAACACTGACACAATTGCCATTTTTACCCAATTCAACTCCATTGAAATGTTATAAAAGTGATCACCTGTGATTTCTACATTTATTGCTGTAAGTGTTTGAATATATTCCGTGGGCTTTTTTATTTTAATTAAATTTTTATATATAAGAACATTTTGTGATTTTATTAATTTGTATTTGGGAAAACAGGAAATTACATGTTATTCTAAGCTCATGTGATCAGGGATTATTTAAATCAGAGTTCGGGTGGATTTGATTGTGATGCCCCAGACAAAGCGAAGGCGAAACCCGGGTTGGACAAGTTTACAAGCTATATGCAAGTTGTCTTATTGTAAGTACAATAAATTATACCTTTTAAAGAAGAGTCGGGTATTGCACAATGATCTGTTCCTCTTGAAGGTTAATATCGAGACCATATGCGAAATCTCCGTGAAGACTGCCTGTTTGTGAAAAACTCCAAAATTCTGGTTTAGCGTGGACCCATATGTATGTACTCTTTTGATTTTACTGGAGAAGGGACTTACTCCGAATTTTGGGACTGCTGCTCATTTTATGGGATCACACAGAAATTTTATTTGTGTCTATATCATATTTACCGCAAGAGGAACCCCATAAAAAATAAAAATAAAAAACACTGACACAATTGCCATTTTTACCTATTTCACCCTATATAAAAAATGCTATAAAAAGTGATCAAAAAGAGTTATGTACCCAACAATAATACCAATATAAACTACAGCCTGTCCTGCAAAAAACAAGCCCCCACAAAGCTACATTGGTGAAAAACTAAAAATGTTATGGCCCCTAAAACAATTTCAGCAAATTGCCTTTTAGTAAATTCTGATGCAGCTCCATCCCTTCTGAATGATGCCATGTCCCCAAAAAGCGGTTAACGACCATGTACAAGGTGCTGCCGTATTCAGGAAAAAATGCAGAACAAATTTGTGGGGTGCATTTTCTCTTGTTAGACCTTGTGAAAATACAAAAATGTAGGGCTAAATCAACATTATATTGGAAATAAAAGTACATTTTTCATTTTCACAGCCATGCTTTTCTAAATTCTATTAAATGCTTGTTGGGTCAAAGCATTCATTTCACCACTATATTTTTTCCTTGAATTTTCAAAATGTGGTCAATTTTGGGGGTTTTCTTTATAGGGGTACCTCAGGGTCTCTTCAAATGTGACATGGCACCTGAAAACCATTCCAGCAAAATCTGCACTCCGATAACAATATGACGCTCCTTTCCTTCTAAGCACTGCCGTGTGCCCATACAACAGGTTACAACCACATAGGGGGTGTTTCTGTAAACTGGAAAATCAGGGCAATAAATATTGAGGTTTGTTAGGCTGTTAACCCTTTGAGGACGGACCAAAGGGTGTATTTTTTGCATGTTTTTAATTGCCTGTATCATCTGATTAAGAACTTAAAATGCATTTTTTTGTTTGAGTCAAAATATTAGTTCTTAACAAATGGATCTAGCTATATTTATTTTTCAAAGAAGAAAAAAGGCAGCACTCCAAATTGGTGATGAAATAGTGGATGGTTTATTCACCCATGTCAGCCGTTTATACCCGGGTGTCAGCAATGTGCTGACACCCTGGTATACCCACTGGCCACCAACGATTATTCAAGGGGAGGCGGGCGGGGGATCGCGATCCCGCCTGCCGTACCGCCCGCCTCCCGCACCGCCCGCACCGCCTTCAACCCCCCCTGCACCTCCCGCCGCCATAAAATCATTCAGGGCTGCAGGGGGAGTGAAACATATATATTTTAGGCATATTAAAGTTTCTGATCCCCGCGGTCAGGGACTGCGGGGATCAGAAACTGCAGAAAGCGCAGCAAACCGGAGGTCTGAATTGACCTGCGGTTTGTTGCGATCGCCGACATGGGGGGGTCACGGGACCCCCCTGCGCATTTAGCCGAGGTGCCTGCTCAATGATTTGAGCAGGAACCATGTTCCGATCACCGCCGGCCGGGCGGCAGTGATCGGAACAACACATGACGTACCGGTACGTCATGTGTCCTTAAGGGGTTAAAAGCAGAGAAATTCAAATTTGGAAAATAGCGAATTTTTCAAAAATTTCTGCAAATTTTGTTTTTATGCATAAATGTAAAACGTATCAACCCAAATTCACCACTAACATGAAGTGTGATGTGTCATGAGAAAACAATCTCATAATGGCCTGTATAAGTAAAATTGTTCCAAAATTATTACCACATAAACTGACACATGTCAGATTTGAAAAATGGGGCTCAGCCATTTGGTCCAAACTGGCTGTCGCTTGAACGGGTTAATGTTCCAAATACCATCAAACACTATAAATCCTGAGCCCCATTCCACCCAAGAATCTCCTCAAATTCTTCCTTTTGACACAACTTGTAGATTTCTTGCACAAAGTCCATACCTCCCATGCAGAGAGGATTCAATTAGTGACATACTGAGCCCTGCTCCTTCTCCAAGGCTTGCATGTGCTCCCTTGCTGCCATTAATTTATGTTGGTTACAGAGTAAAATTCATAATTATTTTAAAGCACCATTAAAAGGATTGTCCCACAAAAAATTTTGTAGAGTTTTCAAACTAGCACCTGGATCTCAATACTTTTGTAATTGCATGTTATTAAAAATTTAGCATAGCCACTAAGTTATTAAATAAAATGTATCTGTATAGCGCCACCTGCTGTTTTTCTTATTTCTTAGACCTGCTCACTTTCAACTGCCTCCTGAGCTGTTATAGGCAGAGCATGGACACGCCCCCTGAGCTGTGATAGGGAGAGCATGGACACGCCCCCTGAGCTGCAGCAGAAAGGACCCTCCCCTTCAGCTGTCAGCTTGATATAAATCTAGCAGAGCAATGAATGTGGAGATCTCTGGACCCATGTGAGGTACAGGGCTGGTTCTAGAGGTTGCCATGTACTATATGTTGTCTGTGTAATGAGGTGCAGGCAGTGTGTGCTTCCTTCGCAGCACCGCCGGCAACCTGCGCAAGGATGTAGCCTGCGTCCTCATCTCCATGGCAGCAGGCGAGCAGCAGGGGAGCCGAGCTCCGATAATGATGATCGGTGCTCGGCTGAGTTGGGCTGCTGTGAATCACGTGACGCTGGCCACATTATGTGACTCACCAGCCAGACCTATTTAAACAGGCAGCCTGCTGGCCGCAGGTTGCCTGTGATTACGGTCTTTATATGTTCCTGTTTCCCTGGCATTGTGTTCCTGAATTCTGACCTCGTCGCTGCTCGTTTGACCTCGTAGTGACTTTATTGATGTTTTTTTCTCATCTGATGTTGAGAAGCTGCCACCCCACAGACCATGATTGTGCCATTAATCTCGTTGCAGGATCTAAGTTTCCAAACGGCCGTATTTATAATTTATCCAGTCCTGAGCGAATCTCTATGAAGGAGTATCTCAAAGAAAGTTTATTAAAAGGTCATATCAAACCCTCTGGGGGCAGGGTTCTTTTTTGTGGAGAAAAAGGATGGAGGTTTGAGACCCTGTATTGATTATAGGAAATTTAACAAAATCACAATTAATAATCAGTATTCCCTACCATTGATTCCAGACCTGTTCAATCAGGTGCTTGGGGCCTGTTGGTTTTCTAAGCTTGATTTAAAAGGAGCCTACAATTTGATTCGTATTAGGGAGGGGGACGAGTGGAAGACAGCTTTTAACACTCCTGAGCGTCACTTTGAATATTTGGTCATGTCGTTTAGTCTCTGTAATGCGCCCGTGGTATTTTAAAACTTCATTATTGACATTTTCAGGAACTTTATTGGCAAATATATGACAGTTTACTTGGATGACATCCTGATCTTTTCACCTAGTTGGGAATTTCATGTCACCCCTCCCGCAAGTGCTGGAAGTTCTTAGGGAAAATCAATTATTTGCCAAGAAAGAAAAGTGTATTTTTGGGGTAAAAGAGATTTTGTTTTTAGGTTATATACTTACCCCTCAATCTTTTAACATGGATCTGGGAAAATTACAAGCCATTCAAGATTGGGTGAGACCTTACCTTAAGGCGCTGTAACTCTTTCTGGGGTTTGCTAATTATTATCGAAAATTTATTAAAAACTTTTGGGTAATCGCTAAACCTCTGACCGACCTAACCAGGAAGGGGTGGATCTTGTTAATTGGTCATCTGAGGCCATAGAAGCCTTTGAAACCCTCAAGAGGTGTTTCGGTAACGCCCCGGTCCTGATTCAGCTGGATCAAGAAAAGCCATTTATTGTCGAGGTCGATGCATCTGAGGATGGAGTAAGAGCAGTTCTCTCTCAGGGATCATCTAATCTTACTAATTTAAGGCCATGTGCGTTTTTCTCCCGGAAGTTCTCCCCTACCGAGAGAAATTACAACATTGGGAACCGAGAAATGCTCGCTATTAAAAGGGCTTTTGAGGAATGGTGACATCTTTTGGAGGGAGCTCAGCATTGCATCACTGTTCTTACTGATCATAAAAATCTATTGTTTCTGGAATCCGCAAAACGTTTGAATCCTAGACAAGCAAGGTGGGCATTATTCTTTGCGCCTTTTAACTTTTCCATTACTTTCAGGCCAGGAAGTAAAAATGTAAAAGACGATGCTTTGTCCAGAAGTTTTCATGCCTTTCAACTGCCTGACACTCCTTCTGAACCTATTTTGCCCGCTGGTATCATTGTGGCCTCAATGTCCTCCGATCTTATCACCTAAATTGAGGCAGCACAACATCTAGCTCTGGTACAGTCTTCTAATGATAAATTGTTTGTTCCAGTTCACTTACGTCTCTGGCTTTTGGGTAAGTGTCCTAATTCAGTGTTATGTGAACACCCCAGTGTTTTTTGCCACCAAGGAACTCATCTCTAGGTCCTACTGGTGGCCCACGCTGAACTTGTATGTGTCTTCATGTGAGGTATGTGCCAGAGCCAAAACTCCTAGAACTTGCCCGGCTGGTGAGTTATGACCACTGCCCATTCCCAGTAGACCGTGGTCACATATTTCCATGGATTTTATCACCGACTTGCCAGTCTCTGAGGGTAAGTCGGTGGTATGGGTAGTGGTCGATAGATTTAGTAAAATGGTGCATTTTGTTTCACTGGCAAAGCTCCCTAATGCTAAATCTTTGACTTCTCTGTTTGTGGATAAGGCGTCTCCATGGGATTCCAAAGAATGTTGTCTCTGATAGAGGCGTTCAATTTGTTTCTAGGTTCTGGAGAGCCTTCTGTCATAAATGTGATATTTCTTTGTCCTTTTCTTCCAGCTTTCACCCTGAAACTAACGGTCAAACAGAAAGGTTGAACCAGTTGTTGGAATAGTTCTTGAGAGGTTATGTTTCTGATAATCAACTGTTGTTGGTGCGACATCTACCCTTGGCTGAGTTTGCTATCAATAACCGGGTGAACTCATCCACGGGAGTGTCGCCATTCTTCTGTAATCTTGGGTTCCATCCACAATTTAATTCATTGTCGCCGTCTTCTTCACAAGTTCCGGAAGCAGATATATTGATTAGAGAACTGTGCACAGTCTGGGCCCAGGTTCAGTTGAACCTGAAGAAATCCCAGGAGGTTCAGAAAATCAAGGCTGATAATAGGGTGGATTTTATGGTGGGTGAGAAGGTATGGCTATCTACCAAAAATCTGTCTATTAAAGTACCATCTAATAAGTTTGCTCCACGATTTATTGGTCCTTACGAGATTATTAAGGTTATTAACCCTGTATCATTTAAACTAAAACTACCTGATTCCTTTCGCATCCACAATGTGTTTCACAAATCTTTACTAAAGTAGTATGTGTCAACTGTCGTTCCTTCAGAGGAACCTCCGCCTCTAGTGGAGGTTGCCGGACAAATGGAATTAGAGGTCTTAAGGATTATTGATGTTAGAAAGGTCCGAAATTCTTTCCAGTATCTAATGCATTGGAAGGGTTTCGGGCCAGAAGAGAGGTCTTGGGTGCCGATGAGTAAGTTACTGTCACGAGGGTGTCAAGAACCACGCCTGACTCCGTTATACCCGGGGTCAGGAAGTCGCAGCGGTTGGCTGCACGCTCTATGTAAGATAGGGCTGTTTCCTTATGGTAGCTTTCTGGGTTTGCTTTGCAAACCCTTTTGGCTCACTCAGGGATCCGTAGCTCCTTCTCCTCAGCTGTTCCTTGTCCAGCACTCCCAAACCTCCTTATATTCCCCTCTCACACTTCTCTGGTTGCCAGATATAGAGCTTCCTGCCTGGACATCTATTCTGACCCTCTGGAGCTGTGTTGCTGCGTTCTCTGGTAGTTGGTCCAGAACGCTACCCTCCGGATCCCTGTTGGACCTTTGTGGTCTATTGTGGTCGCCCACCTGGGTGTATGTGTTTGTCTGTTTTGTCTGTCCTCTCCCTGGTGTTTCCCTCTTAGTGACAGTGGTGCGGACTAGTGATCCCACCGGCCCGTTCACTATCTAGGGCTAATTTTAGGGAAAGCCAGGGTTTAGGCACGTGATCGCCGCACGGGTGAGGAACCCGTCTAGGGACGTCAGTGCAGTCAGGTGCCAGCCGCAAGGTTGAGTTAGGGATCACTACCTTTCCCTCTCCCTTGGGCAGGGCTTTCCCTTTTTCCTCCCTGTGCGTGACGCCGGTCATTACATTATATCTGGCCCTTATGTTGTGTAGGTAAAAAAAAAAAAAAAAATATATATATATATTTTTTTTACCTACTTAGAATCCAGTATGGATCAAATTGCTGCTCTGTCCAAACAATTTCATGGCCTGTCTTTGGAGGTGGCAGGATTGAAGGCGTCGGTCCTCCAGCAACAGCAGCAATTACAACTGACCGCAAGCCCAGCGGTTGCTACTGGTAACCAGGTTGTTGCGGAACCCAAGGTCCCTCTCCCTGACAGATTTTCTGGGGGAAGGGACAAGTTTTTGACATTCCGTGAGGCCTGTAAATTATATTTTAAACTGCGCCCTTACTTCTCTGGTGACGAAGAACAGCGGGTGGGGGCTGTTATTTCCCTGCTGCAGGGGGACCTGCAGTGCTGGGCGTTCTCTTTACCTACTGATTCCCAGGCTCTTCGGTCAGTGGATGAGTTTTTCGGGGCCTTGGGTCTCATATATGACGACCCTGACCGAGTCGCACTGGCTGAATCAAGATTACGGAGACTCTTACAAGGAGAGGGGCCGGTAGAGGAGTATTGCTCTGAATTCCGTAGGTGGGCTACGGATACCCAATGGAACGACCCGGCTCTCAGGAGTCAGTTCTGCTCTGGGTTATCCGAAAGGGTTAAGGATGCGCTTGCATTATATGAGACCCCCTTTTCCCTTGATGCGGTTATGTCCCTTTCTATCCGAATAGATAGACGCCTTAGAGACAGGTTGAAAAAACCGGAGCAATTGGTAACCCCTCCCAAGCAGCAGTTAGTCTGTACGGACTTAGACGAGCCTATGCAGCTAGGAGGAACTACTCGTCAGGTCCGTCCTCCTGAGGCTCGCCGTAGGCGTGGGGTTTGTTTTTTTTGTGGGGAGAGGGGTCATTTCATTAATGTCTGTCCTTCTTTCCTCAGAAACAAAAGACCGTCGGAAAACTACTAACCCCAGGCTGTGTGGAGGATGTCAGCCGGGGGGTATACGTTTCCTCAATACGTACATCGCAATTTGTGTTGCGAGCGATTATTGTTTTTGGTGATAAGACGGAGACTATTTCTTTCTTTCTAGACAGTGGAGCAGGGGTAAATTTGATAGATGCCCATTTTGCCCGCACTATGGGTTTGTCTCTCTGTACGCTACAGAGACCTATTCCCATATTCGCTATTGATTCTGCTCCTCTGTCTCAGAGAAACCTCACCCACATTGTTCATAATTTACACCTTCGAGATGCTTTCATGTTATGTTTTGGAGGGGCTTCCCACACCGGTAGTGCTGGGTCTTCCCTGGTTGGTAGCGCACAATCCAGTGGTGGATTGGCAGGCCAGGGAGATATTGGAGTGGAGTGAGCAGTGCAGAGAAAATAGCTTAAATAGCAATTGCTTAGTCGCCTCCATAACTACCCTACCTACATTTATTTCGGATTTTGAGGATGTTTTTTCTGAAAAGGGTTGTCAGAAGTTACCACCTCATCGTTCTTATGATTGCCCGGTTAACCTTATTCCCGGCGCAAAATTACCCAAGACCGGGTTATATAATCTTTCGGGTCCAGAGAGACAAGCCATGAAAGATTATATCTCCGAGAGCTTGGCTAAGGGACACATCAGACCCCCTTCTTCACCCGTGGCTGCAGGGTTTTTCTTCGTTAAAAAGAAAGATGGGGGCCTGCGTCCTTGCCTAGATTTTCGCGAATTAAATCGGATAACCATCCGAGACCCATACCCTCTTCCTCTCATTCCTGACCTGTTTAACCAGATTGCGGGTGCTAGGTGGTTCTCCAAACTTGATCTTAGGGGGGCCTACAATCTGATTTGTATTAAGGAGGGGGATGAGTGGAAGACAGCTTTTAACACCCCTGAGGGGCATTATGAAAATCTAGTTATGCCTTTCGGTCTGACCAATGCTCCTGCCGTCTTTCAACATTTCGTTAATGACATTTTTAGTCATCTAATCCTCAGGTTTGTGGTAATATACCTAGATGATATTTTAATTTATTCTTCTGATCTGAGAACACATGAGGTGCATGTCAGACAAGTACTGCAGGTCCTACTGATGAATAAATTATATGCTAAAATTGAAAAATGTGTCTTCGCCGTTCAGGAGATACAATTCCTAGGTTATTTTTTATCTGCTTCAGGTTTCCGTATGGATCCTAGGAAGGTCCAGGCAATTTTAGATTGGGATCTTCCTGAGAACCTCAAAGCACTACAACGGTTCTTGGGCTTCGCGAATTTCAATAGGAAATTCATTAAAAATTATTCACTTATTGTAAAACCCCTTACTGACATGACTAGGAAGGGGACTGATTTTTCTAAATGGTCTGACGACGCTAAAGTTGCTTTTTCCTCTCTAAAAGAGAGGTTTACCTCAGCACCTGTACTAGTCCAACCTGATGTCTCTCAGCCTTTTATTGTTGAAGTCGATGCGTCAGAGGTGGGAGTGAGGGTGGTTCTGTCTCAGGGTCCGTCTCCTGGCAAATGGCGTCCTTGTGCTTTCTTTTCTAAAAAACTATCTGCAGCAGAAAAGAACTACAATATTGGCAATAGGGAACTATTAGCTATTAAACTTGCGTTTGAGGAGTGGCGTCACTTTTTAGAGGGGGCAGTCCACCCCGTCACTGTGATTACGGACCACAAAAATCTTCTGTACCTCGAATCAGCTAAGCGTCTCACCCCTAGACAGGCTAGGTGGTCGCTATTTTTTACCAGGTTTAACTTTGTGATTACCTATCGTCCTGGGGCAAAGAATACCAAGGCAGATGCACTATCTCATTGTTTCCCTGGAGGGGGTAATGTGAGTGATCCGGTGCCCATTCTTCAAAGAGGAGTGGTTGTTTTTGCGGTACACTCTGTTCTGGAGGGGAAGGTGTTAGAGGCCCAGGGGGACGCCCCGGTCTCTTGCCCCTCAGAGAAATTGTTTGTACCGTTGAACCTACGTTTCGAATTATGAAAGGAACATCATAATTCGGCACTTGCTGGGCACCCGGGTAGTAAAGCAACCTTGGAGCTATTGTCTTGTCGTTTTTGGTGGCCAAGGTTGCGTCAGGATGTATTGGATTTTGTGTCTTCTTGTTCTACCTGTGCGCGCGCAAAAGTTTCACATACACGTCCTGCAGGGTCTCTATTACCACTCGTCATTCCCAATAGACCGTGGACACATCTGTCAATGGATTTTATCACTGACTTACCTTTGTCTGCGGGTAAAACAGTTATTTTGGTAGTAGTGGACAGGTTTAGCAAAATTGTACACTTCATTGCGTTACCCGCACTACCTAATGCTAAGACTCTTGCTCAGGTATTCGTCAGTGAAATCGTGAAGCTTCACGGGGTCCCTTCCGATGTTGTTTCGGATCGGGGTACCCAGTTTATTTCTAAATTTTGGAAAGCTTTTTGTTCCCGTTTGGGGGTACACTTGTCCTTTTCCTCAGCTTTCCATCCTCAGTCGAATGGACAGACTGAGCGTACCAACCAAAGCCTTGAGACATATCTAAGATGTTTTGTGTCTGAAAACCAAGAGTTGTGGTCATTATATTTACCGTTAGCCGAGTTTGCCATAAATAATCGTCGTCAGGAATCCACTGGCAAGTCACCATTTCTTGGTGCATATGGTTTTCATCCCCAATTCTGTACTTTCAAAGAGGGGGGGTCTTCTGGAGTTCCCGAAGAGGAACGGTTTTCGTCATCTCTTTCATCGGTATGGCAGAAGGTGCAAGCTAACTTGAAAAATATGGGAGGTAAATACAAATGCATGGCTGATAAGAGACGGTCACCAGGTCCGGACCTAGGAGTGAATGACTATGTGTGGTTGTCTACTAGGAATATTAAATTGAAGGTTCCCTCTTGGAAACTGGGTCCTAGGTTTATTGGCCCTTACAAAATTGTAGCCATCATCAACCCCGTGGCTTTTCGCCTGGAGTTACCTCAGACTTTTAAAATTCATAATGTTTTTTATAAGTCGTTACTCAAAAAATATGTTCCACCTCTAGAACCGTCACCGCTGCCACCCCCTCCTGTTGTCGTGGATGGTAATCTTGAATTTCAGATATCCAAAATTGTTAATTCTGGTCGGGTCTGCCGCTCTCTTCAATATCTGGTGCATTGGAGAGGTTACGGTCCCGAGGAAAGAATGTGGGTTCCTGCGTCTGAGGTAAATGCCGACAGGCTAGTTCGGGTTTTTCATGCCTCTCATCCTGAGAGACCTGGTCCTGAGTGTCCGGAGGCCCCTCGTAGAGAGGGGGGTACTGTCACGAGGGTGTCAAGAACCACGCCTGACTCCGTTATACCCGGGGTTCGGCAAGTCGCAGAGGTTGGCTGCACGCTCTATGTAAGATAGGGCTGTTTCCTTATGGTAGCTTTCTGGGTTTGCTTTGCAAACCCTTTTGGCTCACTCAGGGATCCGTAGCTCCTTCTCCTCAGCTGTTCCTTGTCCAGCACTCCCAAACCTCCTTATATTCCCCTCTCACACTTCTCTGGTTGCCAGATATAGAGCTTCCTGCCTGGACATCTATTCTGAACCTCTGGAGCTGTGTTGCTGCGTTCTCTGGTAGTTGGTCCAGAACTCTACCCTCCGGATCCCTGTTGGACCTTTGTGGTCTATTGCGGTCGCCCACCTGGGTGTATGTGTTTGTCTGTTTTGTCTGTCCTCTCCCTGGTGTTTCCCTCTTAGTGACAGTGGTGCGGACTAGCGATCCCACCGGCCCGTTCACTATCTAGGGCTCATTTTAGGGAAAGCCAGGGTTTAGGCACGTGATCGCCGCACGGGTGAGGAACCCGTCTAGGGACGTCAGGGCAGTCAGGTGCCAGCCGCAAGGTGAGTTAGGGGTCACCACTAGGGATGAGCGAACCCGAACTGTATAGTTCGGGTTCGTACCGAATTTTGGGGTGTCCGTGACAAGGACCTGAACCCGAACATTTTCGTAAAAGTCCGTGTTCGGGTTCGGTGTTCGGCGCTTTCTTGGCGCTTTTTGAAAGGCTGCAAAGCAGCCAATCAACAAGCGTCATACTACTTGCCCCAAGAGGCCATCACAGCCTTGCCTACTATTGGCATGGCTGTGATTGGCCAGTGCAGCATGTGACCCAGCCTCTATATAAGCTTGGGTCACGTTGCGCTGCACGTCACTCTGCTGATTCAAGCATAGGGAGAGGTTGCAGCTGCGACGTTAGGGCGAGATTAGGCAGTGATTAACTCCTCCAAAAGACTTCATTCTGTGATCGATCTGCAGCTGTGGATCATTGAAGTGCTAATATTGACTTGCTCACTTTTTTGAGGCTGCCCAGAGCGTTTTTAGATCACTTTTTTTCTGGGGTGATCGGCGGCCATTTTTTGACTTGTGGTGCGCCAGCACAAGCTATCACCAAGTGTATTTAACCATCAATAGTGTGGTTATTTTGTGCTATATCCTACATCAGCTGCAGGCTGAGCCTGTGTCACCGAAGTGCATTTAACCATCAACAGTCTGGTTATTTTTTGGCCATATACTACATCAGCTGCAGGCTGAGCCTGTGTCACCGAAGTGCATTTAACCATCAACAGTCTGATTATTTTTTGGCCATATACTACATCTGGTGCAGGCTGAGCCTCTGTCACCCAAGTGCACTTAACCATCAACAGTGTGGTTATTTTTTGGCCATATACTACATCAGGGGAAAGTTGAGCCTGTCACCCGGCGCCTAAAAAATAGACCTGACATTTCTATTCAACCAAATCTGCACTGTTTTAGCTGGTCAAGTTATTTGTAGTGACCGTAAAAGCACACTTTTTGTTCTGGGTTGAAAAACTATTCCCAAATTTGCCATTCTCAAAATAACTCGTTTCTGGTATATGAGGCCTACTTGAAATCTATAAAATTAATTATGCCACCGCTATTGGTGTATATGCAGTGGTATATGATTACACCCAAATATAACTGATAAATTTTGTAAACTGGGACTAGTTAAAACGTAACCTTTACTAGGTCATTTAAAATATTGTTTCACACTGGGTGGGAGACGACAGTAACAGTAAATTACCTCCACTATATCACATTATATACGGTCATAGAAAAAATGCAAAAAGGGTAGATCTCACCTCGTCCGAGCTGGATCCACATCCGTGGAGGTAGGTCCTGGCAGTTGTACCTATGACCGGTGTGACCAGGGTGCTTGTGTTGTATTGGCATTACATCCACTCCTACGCCACCCTAAAATGGCTTTCCTGCCTGTCTAGGGGTAGGGGGCTATAAAATGGACCTGCCTACCACACATGGAGCACCCGCCCCGACAGGGGCGACCCCACACCGAACCTTTCCCTGGGGTATGGGTCTAGTGTTCTATAAAGCCCTAATTACAATGCCCTACATGCCATGTTTCTGTCTTTCTTGACATCATCAGGGGCTTCACATATGTATTCAAGGACAAACTACAAAAAAAAGTTACAGACATACACTCAATATAGGTCACAAATGGTACAGAGTACCGCAAACACACAAACTTTTAAGCAGACTCAATGTACTTACTAGAGATCAAGGTGGTTTGAGCCTCGTCTCATCACACGGGATAGTGGGTAATTCTTATCCTCACTGTATCATGGGAAGTGTCCCATGTCAGTCTGTGTCTCACCACAAATAACAATGATTTGGGTGAGCACTGCATACTTGTCAGCCGCCTCCTCATATACCTCTCCTCCCGGTGAGTGTACGCCCCCCTTAGTAACTTGCCTCACCTGTCCGGATCCATCCGAATGCATGTTACTCCATGTGGAACGCATGTTGCTCGCGTGCGTTCCACCGGACCGGAAGTTCAAGTCACATGGTGCGGGCTAACCGGAAGTGAGGTCATGGCCTGCGTCGGAGCGTTGCCAGTTGCATAGCAACCTCCAAGCTCATGACGCACAGCCAGATCACAGGGCAAATGATGACTTGCCTCGTCTTTGAATATGCACAATCGCATTACGGATTTAAAATTGACAGGACAGCCACGCACCTGCCATGACACTAAAAATGCCAGTTATTAAGAGAACCAAGGGCACAAGTATATGTATGCATAAGTATGATAGCATGGTACATTTAATACACCTGCCTTCATTAGCATTATACTTCCATCAGAGGGTCCCACGGGCATCAGCACATGGGTTCCGAGGGGGCCTAAGTTATATTAAGTAGAGTTACCCCCATATGTCATATAACCAGAGTCAACCGTCGGGTCCCATACGCTCACATTTTAAACGAGAGCCCATGAGACCCAAGGGAGAGACTCTAGCAGTCACCATCCTTTTCTTGCACCTGAGATCATCTAATGCAGCAATTATTTACATGTCACAATACATGAGATCTAAGGTGGCCCAGACCATCATTCTAATGGCTAAGAGCGCCCCCGTCTCTAGACTGGTCAGATTCCACCATCAGGTCCCACATGCTCGCATTAAAAACGGGAGCACATGAGATCCAAGGGAGGGAATACCGTAGACACCCTCCTGGCATTAGAGCCTAAATCAAATAAAGCAACAATAGTTTTGTTGTTCATTTAAACCAGATGGGTGGACCGTTCTAAGATAGAAGATCCATTTCGCCTCGCATTGCAGGATCCTCTTGTCAAAGTCTCCCCGTCTAGTGCCTGGTTTTATTTGTTCAATTCCCATAAAGGAAAGGCAGTTCATTCTGCCGTCATGTTCGGTGTTCACATGCCGTGCCACCGATGTGTCTCTCCCATTTCTTATATCACTCAGATGCTCTCCTATTCTTCTCCTCAATTCTCTACTTGTCTTCCCGATGTATTCCTTTCCACATTCACATGTGATTTTGTAAACTAATCCGACACTCCTACAGTTAATGAACTCCTTCACTATGTAGGTTTTGCCGGTATTGTTGCTCCTGAATGACCTCGCTTTGGTCACAAAGGGGCACGCCACACAACGACCGCATTTGAAATTGCCACTGATGCCTCTCTCTAGCCATGTCTTTTTCTGTGGTACTGGTGTATAGTGGCTATGTACCATCATATCACGGATGCTTCTGCCCCGTCTGTATGTAATGCTGGGGCGCCCCTTTATGACCCTACGAATGTCAGGGTCCATCAGGAGCACATGCCAATGTGTAGATATGATGTCTCTGATAGCAGAGGAACATCCGTTATATGTGCTGATCAGGCGGATCTCCCTATTCTCACTGGAGCCAATCGGCCCAGGGGTATCCACCTGTGGGGTCAATAGAGACACTCTATCTTTATTCAAGGCCATTTGATATGCTGGTGTGAGTACACCTGGTGGATATCCACGTTCTAGAAATCGAGTTTTTAATTCTCTCGCTTGTTTGATGAACTCTGATCGCCTGGAGCAGTTCCTCCTCAGTCGCAAGTATTGGCCTCTCGGTATTCCCTTCCTGAGTGGGTACGGATGGCTACTTTCCCATCTCAGGAGGGAATTTGTCGAGGTAGGCTTGCGATATATGGATGTCTCCAAGCGACCTGTGTGGTTTATGCTCACTCTGATGTCAAGGAAGGGAAGGTTAGATGGATCACATTCAGATGTGAAATGGAGACCTATTTCATTTTGGTTTAGTTGTTGGACCCAACCTGAAAAAGACTCCATACTTCCCTTCCAAATGACAAAAACATCGTCGATAAAGCGCGCCCATTTTTGGACGCACTGTAGCTCGATTGTGGACTCATCCTTGAATACTAGAGTGTTTTCCCACCAGCCCAGGAACAAATTTGCATACGATGGGGCGCATGGGCTCCCCATCGCAGTGCCCCTGAGCTGGTGGAAAAACCGCCTATTGAATAAGAAATAATTTCTCTTCAATAATAATTCCAGCAATTCTAGAACAAACGCACTATGTGCTTGGAAGTGTCTCCCTCTTGAAGACAGGAAGTATGACACTGCATATAGACCCCATTTGTGTGGGATGGATGAGTATAGTGCTTCAACGTCTACACTCCCAAGTATGCAGTCTTGATCTAACTGGATACCCTCTAACTGTCTAAGGAGGTCCCCGGTGTCTTTCACATGGGATGATAAGGAGAGGACAAATGGTGCCAGAATCTTGTCTATGTATATTCCTAAGTTTTGGCTCAGGCTATCGATGCCCGAAACAATCGGGCGCCCTTTCAAGGGCTCGTAGCCCTTGTGTACTTTTGGAAGACTATAAAAGGTAGCAATCTGAGGATGTTCTGGGTACATGAAATCAAATTCTTCCTGGCTGATGAGCTTGGCAAGTTTTGCCCTATCTAATATATTTTTAAGCTCTTTTTTGTAGACGGAGGTCGGATCACTCTGTAGGATTTCGTAGCAGTCTCGTGGGGCTAGCAAGTTCTCACACATCTCTTCATAGTGTTTTGTATTTAAAATGACTGTATTCCCGCCTTTGTCCGAAGGCTTAATGACAATACTTTTATTTTTGGACAGATTGTCCAATGCACTCAGTTCGTCCCGAGTACAATTTTGAGGTGCTGCATATAAGTGGGTGGTCTCCAGATCTTTACTGACCAGTTTCAGAAATACGTCCACGCAATTTGTTTCGCCTATTGGGGGTGCCCTCCTACTTTTATTTTTAAAAGGAGTGAAGGGTCCTTCACCCAGAATTGGTTCATTAGTTGCTGTTAAGCTTTCTAGCAGTTTTACATCAGGTATCATTTCTCTAGGGATACCCATTTCTGCACTTTGTTTTTTCTCGATATTGCAGAAGTGCTTGTACCAGCGCAGTTTGCGCGCAAAAAGGTTCAAGTCTACGACAGTTTTAAATGGATTATATTTGGGTGTTGGGACAAAGGAGAGACCCTTCTCAAGGACCTTAGTTTCTGTACTCGACAGGGGATAAACTGACAAATTAATTATTTTGGGGCCGGCACTATTGCTACTCCCTGATGCTGTTGTGGTGCTCGATTTCGTAAGGGGTATGTCGGGCCCTGATCTAAAAAACTTTGTCCAGCCTTATTGTAATAGCCGCCCCGGTTGTTTTTCTTACCGCGACCTCTACCTTTAGGTAGGTTTTTCCGGCTACCTATGTATTGTTCTTTCTCTGATCCTGACAGGTCAGTCTCGGTTGATGAGATATCCGTATCTCTTTCAGTTAATCTCCTTCTTTCTACTATCTGTACATATACTTTATTTTCCTTAAAGTCTGCTAGATCTCGAGTAAACTGTTTGTGTTTTCGCTCCTTAAGGTGATATTGAAATTTATCCAGGGAGGTCTGAAGTTGTTTCTCCTTTGTCCCAAAATCCGTTTCCTGTGCGAAAGACTGTGTGATTGCTATCTGGTCTCGTAGCTTAATCTCAAGGCCTGCTAAGGTCACTCGTTCCTGTTCAATTAATAGTTTCATAAACCTTAATGAGCTGCTAGTGGCCTCAGACTCCCATTTACTCATCAAAGAGGCATTTCTGCAACGAATCGCAGGAGTGAGATTGATGCGTAGGCCGCGTGGAACAATATTATGTTCTAAATAATGTTCAAGACTTTGAACTTCCCACCATGGCAGGATTTCTGAGCACAGGCTTTGACTCTGATAGCTGGCTGACCGAGGCCAAGGAAGTTATTTCTGATAGGGCATTCTGTCAGAAAAAATATATTCCTTCTTATGGTGCTGCATTCAAGGAATTGGAAAAAGTGTACAGGGAACAGATAGTCTCCTGGTGGGAAGTTCAAAGTCTTGAACATTATTTAGAACATAATATTGTTCCACGCGTAGGAGGGCACCCCCAATAGGCGAAACAAATTGCGTGGACGTATTTCTGAAACTGGTCAGTAAAGATCTGGAGACCACCCACTTATATGCAGCACCTCAAAATTGTACTCGGGACGAACTGAGTGCATTGGACAATCTGTCCAAAAATAAAAGTATTGTCATTAAGCCTTCGGACAAAGGCGGGAATACAGTCATTTTAAATACAAAACACTATGAAGAGATGTGTGAGAACTTGCTAGCCCCACGAGACTGCTACGAAATCCTACAGAGTGATCCGACCTCCGTCTACAAAAAAGAGCTTAAAAATATATTAGATAGGGCAAAACTTGCCAAGCTCATCAGCCAGGAAGAATTTGATTTCATGTACCCAGAACATCCTCAGATTGCTACCTTTTATAGTCTTCCAAAAGTACACAAGGGCTACGAGCCCTTGAAAGGGCGCCCGATTGTTTCGGGCATCGATAGCCTGAGCCAAAACTTAGGAATATACATAGACAAGATTCTGGCACCATTTGTCCTCTCCTTATCATCCCATGTGAAAGACACCGGGGACCTCCTTAGACAGTTAGAGGGTATCCAGTTAGATCAAGACTGCATACTTGGGAGTGTAGACGTTGAAGCACTATACTCATCCATCCCACACAAATGGGGTCTATATGCAGTGTCATACTTCCTGTCTTCAAGAGGGAGACACTTCCAAGCACATAGTGCGTTTGTTCTAGAATTGCTGGAATTCTCATTGAAGAGAAATTATTTCTTATTCAATGGGCGGTTTTTCCACCAGCTCAGGGGCACTGCGATGGGGAGCCCATGCGCCCCATCGTATGCAAATTTGTTCCTGGGCTGGTGGGAAAACACTCTAGTATTCAAGGATGAGTCCACAATCGAGCTACAGTGCGTCCAAAAATGGGCGCGCTTTATCGACGATGTTTTTGTCATTTGGAAGGGAAGTATGGAGTCTTTTTCAGGTTGGGTCCAACAACTAAACCAAAATGAAATAGGTCTCCATTTCACATCTGAATGTGATCCATCTAACCTTCCCTTCCTTGACATCAGAGTGAGCATAAACCACACAGGTCGCTTGGAGACATCCATATATCGCAAGCCTACCTCGACAAATTCCCTCCTGAGATGGGAAAGTAGCCATCCGTACCCACTCAGGAAGGGAATACCGAGAGGCCAATACTTGCGACTGAGGAGGAACTGCTCCAGGCGATCAGAGTTCATCAAACAAGCGAGAGAATTAAAAACTCGATTTCTAGAACGTGGATATCCACCAGGTGTACTCACACCAGCATATCAAATGGCCTTGAATAAAGATAGAGTGTCTCTATTGACCCCACAGGTGGATACCCCTGGGCCGATTGGCTCCAGTGAGAATAGGGAGATCCGCCTGATCAGCACATATAACGGATGTTCCTCTGCTATCAGAGACATCATATCTACACATTGGCATGTGCTCCTGATGGACCCTGACATTCGTAGGGTCATAAAGGGGCGCCCCAGCATTACATACAGACGGGGCAGAAGCATCCGTGATATGATGGTACATAGCCACTATACACCAGTACCACAGAAAAAGACATGGCTAGAGAGAGGCATCAGTGGCAATTTCAAATGCGGTCGTTGTGTGGCGTGCCCCTTTGTGAGTAAAGCGAGGTCATTCAGGAGCAACAATACCGGCAAAACCTACATAGTGAAGGAGTTCATTAACTGTAGGAGTGTCGGATTAGTTTACAAAATCACATGTGAATGTGGAAAGGAATACATCGGGAAGACAAGTAGAGAATTGAGGAGAAGAATAGGAGAGCATCTGAGTGATATAAGAAATGGGAGAGACACATCGGTGGCACGGCATGTGAACACCGAACATGACGGCAGAATGAACTGCCTTTCCTTTATGGGAATTGAACAAATAAAACCAGGCACTAGACGGGGAGACTTTGACAAGAGGATCCTGCAATGCGAGGCGAAATGGATCTTCTATCTTAGAACGGTCCACCCATCTGGTTTAAATGAACAACAAAACTATTGTTGCTTTATTTGATTTAGGCTCTAATGCCAGGAGGGTGTCTACGGTATTCCCTCCCTTGGATCTCATGTGCTCCCGTTTTTAATGCGAGCATGTGGGACCTGATGGTGGAATCTGACCAGTCTAGAGACGGGGGCGCTCTTAGCCATTAGAATGATGGTCTGGGCCACCTTAGATCTCATGTATTGTGACATGTAAATAATTGCTGCATTAGATGATCTCAGGTGCAAGAAAAGGACGGTGACTGCTAGAGTCTCTCCCTTGGGTCTCATGGGCTCTCGTTTAAAATGTGAGCGTATGGGACCCGACGGTTGACTCTGGTTATATGACATATGGGGGTAACTCTACTTAATATAACTTAGGCCCCCTCGGAACCCATGTGCTGATGCCCGTGGGACCCTCTGATGGAAGTATAATGCTAATGAAGGCAGGTGTATTAAATGTACCATGCTATCATACTTATGCATACATATACTTGTGCCCTTGGTTCTCTTAATAACTGGCATTTTTAGTGTCATGGCAGGTGCGTGGCTGTCCTGTCAATTTTAAATCCGTAATGCGACTGTGCATATTCAAAGACGAGGCAAGTCATCATTTGCCCTGTGATCTGGCTGTGCGTCATGAGCTTGGAGGTTGCTATGCAACTGGCAACGCTCCGACGCAGGCCATGACCTCACTTCCGGTTAGCCCGCACCATGTGACTTGAACTTCCGGTCCGGTGGAACGCACGCGAGCAACATGCGTTCCACATGGAGTAACATGCATTCGGATGGATCCGGACAGGTGAGGCAAGTTACTAAGGGGGGCGTACACTCACCGGGAGGAGAGGTATATGAGGAGGCGGCTGACAAGTATGCAGTGCTCACCCAAATCATTGTTATTTGTGGTGAGACACAGACTGACATGGGACACTTCCCATGATACAGTGAGGATAAGAATTACCCACTATCCCGTGTGATGAGACGAGGCTCAAACCACCTTGATCTCTAGTAAGTACATTGAGTCTGCTTAAAAGTTTGTGCGTTTGCGGTACTCTGTACCATTTGTGACCTATATTGAGTGTATGTCTGTAACTTTTTTTGTAGTTTGTCCTTGAATACATATGTGAAGCCCCTGATGATGTCAAGAAAGACAGAAACATGGCATGTAGGGCATTGTAATTAGGGCTTTATAGAACACTAGACCCATACCCCAGGGAAAGGTTCGGTGTGGGGTCGCCCCTGTCGGGGCGGGTGCTCCATGTGTGGTAGGCAGGTCCATTTTATAGCCCCCTACCCCTAGACAGGCAGGAAAGCCATTTTAGGGTGGCGTAGGAGTGGATGTAATGCCAATACAACACAAGCACCCTGGTCACACCGGTCATAGGTACAACTGCCAGGACCTACCTCCACGGATGTGGATCCAGCTCGGACGAGGTGAGATCTACCCTTTTTGCATTTTTTCTATGACCGTATATAATGTGATATAGTGGAGGTAATTTACTGTTACTGTCGTCTCCCACCCAGTGTGAAACAATATTTTAAATGACCTAGTAAAGGTTACGTTTTAACTAGTCCCAGTTTACAAAATTTATCAGCTACTTGAAATCTATCCCAAAAAGGATATCTTACATTGAAGGTACTGATAGTGTCATTCAGAAAAACCTAAGACACACGCTACCGTGCAGATAGAAGTCTGATTCTGAGATTAAACCTTAACCTGTCACACAGTGCAAAAAAAACAGGTCTCACATTTCTATTCAAGCAAATCTGTACTGTTTTAGCTGGTCAAGTTATTTGTAGCGACCGTAAAAGCACTTTTTATTTTCTGGATTGAAAAACTATTCCCAAATTTGCCATTCTCAAAATAACTAGTTTCTGGTATTTGAGGCCTACTTGAAATCTATCCCAAAAAGGATATCTTACATTGAAGGTACTGATAGTGTCATTCGGAAAAACCTAAGACACACGCTACCGTGCAGATAGAAGTCTGATTCTGAGATTAAACCTTAACCTGTCACACAGTGCAAAAAAAAACAGGTCTCACATTTCTATTCAAGCAAATCTGTACTGTTTTAGTTGGTCAAGTTATTTGTAGTGACCGTAAAAGCACTTTTTATTTTCTGGGTTGAAAAACTATTCCCAAATTTGCCATTCTCAAAATAACTAGTTTCTGGTATTTGAGGCCTACTTGAAATCTATCCCAAAAAGGATATCTTACATTGAAGGTACTGATAGTGTCATTCAGAAAAACCAAAGACACACGCTACCGTGCAGATAGAAGTCTGATTCTGAGATTAAACCTTAACCTGTCACACAGTGCAAAAAAAAACAGGTCTCACATTTCTATTCAAGCAAATCTGTACTGTTTTAGTTGGTCAAGTTATTTGTAGTGACCGTAAAAGCACTTTTTATTTTCTGGGTTGAAAAACTATTCCCAAATTTGCCATTCTCAAAATAACTAGTTTCTGGTATTTGAGGCCTACTTGAAATCTATCCCAAAAAGGATATCTTACATTGAAGGTACTGATAGTGTCATTCAGAAAAACCTAAGACACACGCTACCGTGCAGATAGAAGTCTGATTCTGAGATTAAACCTTAACCTGTCACACAGTGCAAAAAAAACAGGTCTCACATTTCTATTCAAGCAAATCTGTACTGTTTTAGTTGGTCAAGTTATTTGTAGTGACCGTAAAAGCACTTTTTATTTTCTGGGTTGAAAAACTATTCCCAAATTTGCCATTCTCAAAATAACTAGTTTCTGGTATTTGAGGCCTACTTGAAATCTATCCCAAAAAGGATATCTTACATTGAAGGTACTGATAGTGTCATTCAGAAAAACCTAAGACACACGCTACCGTGCAGATAGAAGTCTGATTCTGTGATTAAACCTATACCTGTCACACAGCGCAAAAAAAAAAACAGGCCTCACAATTCTATTCAATCAAATCTGTACTGTTTTAGCTGATCAAGCTATTTGTAGTGACCGTAAAAGCACACTTTTTGTTCTGGGTTGAAAAACTATTCCCAAATTTGCCATTCTCAAAATTGTGGTGAACGGGAACAATGAGGAAAACATCTAATAAGGGACGCGAACGCGGACGTGGACATGGTCGTGGTGGTGTTAGTGGACCCTCTGGTGCTGGGAGAGGCCGTGGCCCTTCTGCCACAGCCACACGTCCTAGTGTACCAACTACCTCAGGTCCCAGTAGCCGCCAGAATTTACAGGGATATTTGGTGGGGCCCAATGCCGTTCTAAGGATGGTAAGGCCTGAGCAGGTACAGGCATTAGTCAATTGGGTGGCCGACAGTGCATCTAGCACGTTCACATTATCTCCCACCCAGTCTTCTGCAGAAAGCGCACAGATGGCGCATGAAGACCAAGCCGATCAGTCTGTCACATCACCCCCATGCATATCAGGGAAACTGTCTGAGCCTCAAGTTATGCAGCAGTCTCTTATGCTGTTTGAAGACTCTGCTGCCAGGGTTTCCCAAGGGCATCCACCTAGCCCTTCCCCTGGGGTGGAAGAGATAGAATGCACTAACGCACAACCACTTATGTTTCCTGATGATGAGGACATGGGAATACCACCTCAGCACGTCTCCTCCTCCTCCTACTCAGCTTCCTCCTCCTCTTCTTCCACCTGCTCATCCAGTCAGCCACACACCTTCACCACCAACTTCAGCACAGCCCGGGGTAAACGTCAGCAGGCCATTCTGAAACTCATATGTTTGGGGGACAGGCCCCACACCGCACAGGAGTTGTGGCGGGGTATAGAACAACAGACCGACGAGTGGTTGCTGCCGGTGAGCCTCAAGCCCGGCCTGGTGGTGTGTGATAATGGGCGAAATCTCGTTGCAGCTCTGGGACTAGCCGGTTTGACGCACATCCCTTGCCTGGCGCATGTGCTGAATTTGGTGGTGCAGAAGTTCATTCGCCACTACCCCGACATGTCAGAGCTGCTGCATAAAGTGCGGGCCGTCTGTTCGCGCTTCCGGCGTTCACACCCTGCCGCTGCTCGCCTGTCTGCGCTACAGCATAACTTCCGCCTACCGCTCACCGCCTCATATGCGACGTACCCACCAGGTGGAACTCCACCTTGCATATGCTGGACAGACTGTGCGAGCAGCAGCAGGCCATAGTGAAGTTTCAGCTGCAGCACGCACGGGTCAGTCGCACTGCGGATTAGACACACTTCACCACCAATGACTGGGCCTCCATGCGAGACCTGTGTGCCCTGTTGCGCTGTTTCGAGTACTCCACCAACATGGCCAGTGGCGATGACGCCGTTATCAGCGTTACAATACCACTTCTATGTCTTCTTGAGAAAACACTTAGGGCGATGATGGAAGAGGAGGTGGCCCAGGATGAAGAGGAGGAAGAGGGGTCATTTTTAGCACTTTCAGGCCAGTCTCTTCGAAGTGACTCAGAGGGAGGTTTTTTGCAACACCAGAGGCCAGGTACAAATGTGGCCAGACAGGGCCCACTACTGGAGGACAAGGAGGACGAGGATGAGGAGGAGGTGGAGAAGGATGAGGATGAAGCATGTTCACAGCGGGGTGGCACCCAAAGCAGCTCGGGCCCATTACTGGTGCGTGGCTGGGGGGAAACACAGGACGATGACGATACGCCTTCCACAGAGGACAGCTTGTCCTTACCTCTGGGCAGCCTGGCACACATGAGCGACTACATGCTGCAGTGCCTGCGCAACGACAGCAGAGTTGCCCACATTTTAACGTGTGCGGACTACTGGGTTGCCACCCTGCTGGATCCCCGGTACAAAGACAATGTGCCCACCTTACTTCCTACACTGGAGCGTGATAGGAAGATGCGCGAGTACAAGCGCACGTTGGTAGACGCGCTACTGAGAGCATTCCCAAATGTCACAGGGGAACCAGTGGAAGCCCAAGGCGAAGGCAGAGGAGGA
Source organism: Bufo bufo (assembly GCF_905171765.1). Lineage (NCBI taxonomy): Eukaryota > Metazoa > Chordata > Amphibia > Anura > Bufonidae > Bufo > Bufo bufo. Next base: position 50,905,929 of record NC_053391.1, read on the forward strand.
GCAAGAGGTCGCCAACGCAGCTGTGTCACGCCCAGCTCCTCTGAGGGCAGGGTTAGCATGGCAGAGATGTGGAAAAGTTTTGTCAACACGCCACAGCTAAGTGCACCACCACCTGATACGGAACGTGTTAGCAGGAGGCAACATTTCACTAACATGGTGGTACAGTACCTGTGCACACCCCTCCATGTACTGACTGATGGTTCGGCCCCATTCAACTTCTGGGTCTCCAAATTGTCCACGTGGCCAGAGCTAGCCTTTTATGCCTTGGAGGTGCTGGCCTGCCCGGCGGCCAGCGTTTTGTCTGAACGTGTATTCAGCACGGCAGGGGGCGTCATTACAGACAAACGCAGCCGCCTGTCTACAGCCAATGTGGACAAGCTGACGTTCATAAAAATGAACCAGGCATGGATCTCACAGGACCTGTCCATCCCTTGTGCAGATTAGATATTAACTACCTCCCCTTAACAATATATTATTCTACTCCAGGGCACTTCCTCATTCAATACTATTTTTAATTTCATTTTACCATTATATTGTGGGGCAACCCAAAGTTGAATGAACCTCTCCTCTGTCTGGGCGCCGGGGCCTAAATGTGTGACAGTGGCCTGTTCCAGTGGTGGGTGACGTGATGCCTGATTCTCTGCTATGACATGAAGACTTATTCTGTGCTGACATGAAGCCAGATTCTCTGTTACGCGACCTCTCTCCTCTGCCTGGGTGCCTGGGCCTAAATATGTGACAGTGGCCTGTTCCAGTGGTGGGTGACGTGAAGCCTGATTCTCTGCTATGACATGAAGACTGATTCTGCGCTGACATAAGGCCATATTCTCTGTTACGGGACCTCTCTCCTCTGCCTGGGTGCCTGGGCCTAAATGTGTGACAGTGGCCTGTTCCAGTGGTGGGTGACGTGATGCCTGATTCTCTGCTATGACATGAAGACAGATTCTGTGCTGACATAAGGCCAGATTCTCTGTTACAGGACCTCTCTCCTCTGTCTGGGTGCCGGGGCCTAAATGTGTGACAGTGGCCTGTTCCAGTGGTGGGTGACGTGAAGCCTGATTCTCTGCTATGACATAAAGACTGATTCTGCGCTGACATAAGGCCAGATTCTCTGTTACGGGACCTCTCTCCTCTGTCTGGGTGCCGGGGCCTAAATATGTGACAGTGGCCTGTTCCAGTGGTGGGTGACGTGAAGCCTGATTCTCTGCTATGACATGAAGACAGATTCTGTGCTGACATAAGGCCAGATTCTCTGTTACGGGACCTCTCTCCTCTGCCTGGGTGCCTGGGCCTAAATATGTGACAGTGGCCTGTTCCAGTGGTGGGTGACGTGAAGCCTGATTCTCTGCTATGACATGAAGACTGATTCTGTGCTGACATAAGGCCAGATTCTCTGTTACGGGACCTCTCTCCTCTGCCTGGGTGCCTGGGCCTAAATATGTGACAGTGGCCTGTTTCAGTGGTGGGTGACGTGAAGCCTGATTCTCTGCTATGACATGAAGACTGATTCTGCGCTGACATAAGGCCATATTCTCTGTTACGGGACCTCTCTCCTCTGCCTGGGTGCCTGGGCCTAAATGTGTGACAGTGGCCTGTTCCAGTGGTGGGTGACGTGATGCCTGATTCTCTGCTATGACCTGAAGACAGATTCTGTGCTGACATTAGGCCAGATTCTCTGTTACAGGACCTCTCTCCTCTGTCTGGGTGCCGGGGCCTAAATGTGTGACAGTGGCCTGTTCCAGTGGTGGGTGACGTGAAGCCTGATTCTCTGCTATGACATGAAGACAGATTCTGCGCTGACATAAGGCCAGATTCTCTGTTACGGGACCGCTCTCCTCTGTCTGGGTGCCGGGGCCTAAATGTGTGACAGTGGCCTGTTCCAGTGGTGGGTGACGTGAAGCCGGATTCTCTGCTATGACATGAAGACTGATTCTGTGCTGACATGAAGCCAGATTCTCTGCTATGGCATGAAGAGACTGATTCTGTGCTGACATGAAGCCAGATTCTTTGCTATGGCATGAAGAGACTGATTCTCTGCTGACGTGAAGCCAGATTCTCTGCTATGGGACCTCTGTCTAATTGATATTGGGTCATTTTTATTTTTTTTATTTTAATTTTAATTCATTTCCCTATCCACATTTGTTTGCAGGGGATTTACCTACATGTTGCTGCCTTTTGCAGCCCTCTAGCTCTTTCCTGGGCTGTTTTACAGCCTTTTTAGTTCCCAAAAGTTTGGGTCCCCATTGACTTCAATGGGGTTCGGGTTCGGGACGAAGTTCGGTTCGGGTTCGGATCCCGAACCCGAACATTTCCGTGAAGTTCGGCCGAACTTCTCGAACCCGAACATCCAGGTGTTCGCTCAACTCTAGTCACCACCTTTCCCTCTCCCTTGGGCAGGGCTTTCCCTTTTTCCTCCCCGTGCGTGACGCCGGTCATTACAGTTACATGCTGCCAGACTGGTGAAGAGGTTCCATCTGACTCATCCGGAGAAACCCAATCCTATGACTTTGGGTCCGGTGGCCCTGGTAGAAGGGGGGCACTGTAATGAGGGTCAGGCGGTATGTGCTTCTTTCGCAGCACCGCCAACAACCTGTGCAAGGAAAGGGGCAAGGACGTAGCCTGCGTCCTTGTCTCTATGGCAGCAGGCGAGTAGCAGGGGAGCCAAACGCTCATAATGATGATCGGTGCTCGGCTGAGTTGGGCTGCTGTGAGTCACTTGATGCTGGCCACATCATGTGACTCACCAGCCAGGCCTATTTAAACAGGCAGCCTGCTGGCCACAGGTAGCCTGTGATTAAGGTCTATATATGGTCCTGTTTTCCTGGCATTGTGTTCCTGAATCCTGACCTTGGCTCTAGTCGTTTGACCTCGCTTCCTGCTCATCCCCTGTTGCTTGTTGTGATCTCCTGGTACTGACTTTCAGCTTGTGTTTGGACACGCTCTTGTTGCTCCCTTCTACTGATTTGACTTCCTGATATTTGACTTCGGCTAGTTTGACTTGCTTTGTGTTCTGTTTGTCCTGTCTTTTGTTTTTCCCCTGCACTTACTTAAGTTAGGGACTGCCGTCCAGTTGCGCCCTGTTACCTAGAACGGATCATGCAAGTAGGTAGGGGCAGAGGCGTGGGTGGCTGTCAGGGGTGCATGCTTCCCTTCCCCCGTTCGTGACAATCTGATTTTCATTTGTGACATTAGTCATGGGATAACCCCTTTAAATCCTGTGGACTATACAGATGGAAAGATTAACATACATACTATGATTAAAACTAAAAATGGTAAGTGACAGATTGATATAATGGAAAAGATAACCGTGTCCATGAGGGCTTACAAGGAAGAGGGAAAAACTCTGCATGGGTGGGGCTTGAATAAAAATCCTAAACAGGTGCTTTTTGGTAGGTTCCCCATAGCATTTTGAATCACCTCTGCAGAGCTTCACCGGAACATTTTCCTGCCAATCTTTTTAGTCTAATGAATGCGGACATCGTGTTATCTACAGATAAGGGGTCATATTCGAATTCCTGATATTTCACAAATATTTTGTAGAATATTCGTCGAATATTTGCGAATTCAAATATTCGTTATATCCTACATTCTTTTTTTTTACTCGAAAATCGGCATGGTAATGATCGCGTAATATGCGAATATTACGCAATCAATACAGGCGTGGGTCAAAAACAAATATATAGCACTATAGAATATAGTGCTATATATTTGTTTTTAGAATATTCATCATTTTTTCCATCTGAACACGTGATTCCTCCCTGCTTCTTGCTTGTGGGCAAATGAGTCATTGGCCCACAAGCAACTTAAGCAGGTAGGAATCATGACTTCAGATGGAAAAAAATGACGAATATTCTAAAAAAACTAATATATAGCACTATATTCTATATAGTGCTATATATTCGTATTTTAGAATATTCGTCATTTTTTTCCATCTGAAGTGAACAGTGTTCAGTGTTCACTTCAGATGGAAAAAAATGACGAATATTCTAAAATACGAATATATAGCACTATATAGAATATAGTGCTATATTTTAGTTTTTTTGAATATTTGTTATTTTTTTCCATCTGAAGTCATGATGTTCAGATGGGAAAAAATGACGAATATTCGATATAATGAATATATAGCACTATATTATAAATATTTGCAAATTCTCGAGGTGGCTATATTCGTGATTAAAAATTTGCTTTTTGAATATTCGCGCTCAACACTACAGATAACTATGATGTATTAGTGAGAATGCTAATGTTGAATTAGTAGATTGTTTTTAGGTCAGTTTTGCATGAGATGGTTTTTGCAGAAGAAAATACTTATCCGACGAAAAATAGTATTCTCGCATCTTCCAGTTTTCTTTGCAAACATTATGAAAACCACACTTCTTCTTTTTATATTTCTCATGATAAAGGACACATTTTCCATTGAGCTTTTAGAGATTGTACAAAACATACTAACTGCCATCTCAGGGGCTTTAATTGAATTAGATGCTCCAGTACCTAACTATGAGATATTATAGTTGAGCCTCGTATGTGTCTAATTAGCCAAACAAATTGAATGGATGAAATGTAGGAGAATCATGTTTGGCTTACCCAGGGAATTCTTAATGACATAATTTGTATTGCAAACTAATTGAATCTTTATGGAAATATACTTTCTTTGTCTGTATTCAAAATACCTTAGCGCTAGTGGGACTAATTTTCACCAGAGTTCAATTAATAACGCCTATGGTTCCAAAATGAAATATATTATAGAATTATTGGGTGTTTATAATTCTTTGGCTTCAATTAAAAAATGCTAATGGTCTCGGCATTTATTTGACATTTTTGAAGTTTTCGCAAACAATATACTTCTGACTTAAGTATAGTACTTTGCATGCATTTAAATGAAAAATGCAATCATCAATGCTGTAAAGATGTGACTTCCTTACCTTTTCTCTTGTTTCTACATATCCAGAGATGTGTGGTACAAGATAACCAGCTTTTCAGAAAAACATGATTTGCAATGAGATGTCTATCATAAATGTAGCTATGTGTGGTCACCCAGTAGTTGTGTTGTGCATTGCAGTTAGACAAGTATTTTGCTAACAAGTTGTGGTGTTGTATTGAATTTATTTAATGAAAAATTTGAGTTGCATATTTTTTTCTTCTAAAAACCATTTCAGTGCATTATATTCATGTTTTTAAACACGTTGCATTATAGCAAGTGGAGATGAGCTAAACGATTCTACAGAATCATTTTGTCCAATCAGCAGGACTGTTAGAATCATTATGCTCAATCAGCATGCTAATGCAAATGAAGAAGCACTGCTGATTGGACAAAATTATTCTGTAGAATCTTTTAGCTCAAGACCAAGAAAAATCCAGCTTCTAAGATGCAAAAAGGTGGAATCTTTATTGTGCGTTTAAAATCCAATGTCATTAACTGTTGGTGTTGTTCTGGCTCCCCAGTGTGCTACAATACATTTTCTTGCAAAAAATAGAAATTTGGATGCTACTTCTCGATCTTGAACAATATCTATTTTATCTATCACTCCCAAAACACAAACCTCAAAGCAGGCCGGAACTTTAAATAAATGATGCTTCTCTATTTTTTCATTCACCATCCTCCAAAATTTCAGAATTTTTATACATGTCCAAAGTATATGGACATCATCTACTCCCTCTTCCCCACATTTTTTACAGCTAAATTGTTTGGTTTTATACAGAGGCGTACATTGAAATCATGGGGCCCCATAGCAAAACTTGGCATTGGGCCCCTCCCTCCCTCCACAAATATAAAGTACAGTAGTTAATCTGGCTGTTAGTTTGGTGGGTGACATATACCCATTTTTTTGTGTGAGGTACACCTGCACTGCATACGTGACAGGGAAATTTATATAGTTAATCTGTCTGTTAGTTCAGTGGGTGACCTCAAAGAATGAGAAGAGCATCAAATAAGGGACGTGGCTCTGGTCGTGGTGCTGCTGGTGTTGGTGGAGCTCCTGTTGCAGTGAGAGGACGTGGTCGATCTGTGCCAACTACACGCCCAAATGAAACACCTTTCTCAGGTGCACGCAGGTGACAAAACATTCAGCGTTATTTTGTAGGCCCGAGTACCGGTGTACGAATGGTGTAGCCAGAACAAGTAGAGGCGGTAGTAGATTGGGTGGCTGACGGTGCGTCCAGTTCCTTCACATTGTCTCCCACCTGGTAACCTGCTGAAAGTGCAGAGTTGACACCTCACCCCCTTGCAAATCAGGCAAGTAGTCTCAGCCCCAAGTCATGCAGCAGTCTCTTATGATTTTTTTTGTTTAAAATTTTTTATTTTCAAAGTAAGAAAACAATACATATTTGATATGCATAGCGTCAAACATGGTGCAATCGTTAATACAGAGGTTATACATTTTAATAGCATAAAGGTTCCTGATCAATGTCAATCTGCAAAGCATTTTCAAATATATGTGTATGTAGTATTAACCGCCTCCAGACCGCCTAACGCAGGATCGCGTTCCGGAGGCGGAAGCCCTGCGCAGAGTCACGCATATATGCGTCATCTCGCGAGACGCGAGATTTCCTGTGAACGAGCGCACACAGGCGCGCGCGTTCACAGGATCGGAAGGTAAGCGAGTGGATCTCCAGCCTGCCAGCGGTGATCGTTCGCTGGCAGGCTGGAGATGCGATTTTTTTAACCCCTAACAGGTATATTAAACGCTGTTTTGATAACAGCGTCTAATATACCTGCTACCTGGTCCTCTGGTGGTCCCTTTTGCTTGGATCGACCACCAGAGGACACAGGCAGCTCAGTAATAAGTAGCACCAAACACCAGTACACTACACCCCCCCCCCTGTCACTTATTAACCCCTTATTAACCCCTGATCACCCCTGATCACCACATATAGACTCGCTGATCACTCCCTTGTCATTGATCACCCCCCTGTCATTGATCACCCCCTTGTAAGGCTCCATTCAGACGTCCGTATGATTTTTACGGATCCACTGATACATGGATCGGATCTGCAAAACACATACGGACGTCTGAATGGAGCCTTACAGGGGGGTGATCAATGACGGGGGTGATCACCCCATATAGACTCCCTGATCACCCCCCTGTCATTGATCACCCCCCTGTAAGGCTCCATTCAGACGTCCGTATGATTTTTACGGATCCACTGATACATGGATCGGATCCGCAAAACACATACGGACGTCTGAATGGAGCCTTACAGGGGGGTGAACACCCCATATAGACTCCCTGATCACCCCCTGTCATTGATCACCCCCCTGTAAGGCTCCATTCAAACGTCCGTATGTTTTTTACGGATCCACGGATACATGGATCGGATCCGCAAAACACATACGGACATCTAAATGGAGCCTTATAGGGGGTGATCAATGACAGGGGGGTGATCACCCCATATTGACTCCCTGATCACCCCCCTGTCATTGATCACCCCCCTGTAAGGCTGCATTCAGATGTCCGTATGTTTTTTACGGATCCACGGATACATGGATCGGATCCGCAAAACACATACGGACATCTGAATGGAGCCTTATAGGGGGGTGATCAATGACAGGGGGGTGATCACCCCATATAGACTCCCTGATCACCCCCCTGTCATTGATCACCCCCCTGTCATTGATCACCCCCCTGTAAGGCTGCATTCAGATGTCCGTATGTTTTTTACGGATCCACGGATACATGGATCGGATCCGCAAAACACATACAGACATCTGAATGGAGCCTTATAGGGGGGTGATCAATGACAGGGGGGTGATCACCCCATATAGACTCCCTGATCACCCCCCCTGTCATTGATCACCCCCCTGTAAGGCTTCATTCAGATGTCCGTATGTTTTTTACGGATCCACGGATACATGGATCGGATCCGCAAAACACATACGGACATCTGAATGGAGCCGTATAGGGGGGTGATCAATGACAGGGGGGTGATCACCCCATATAGACTCCCTGATCACCCCCCTGTCATTGATCACCCCCCTGTCATTGATCACCCCCCTGTAAGTCTGCATTCAGATGTCCGTATGTTTTTTACGGATCCACGGATACATGGATCGGATCCGCAAAACACATACGGACATCTGAATGGAGCCTTATAGGGGGGTGATCAATGACAGGGGGGTGATCACCCATATAGACTCCCTGATAATCCCCCTGTCATTGATCACCCCCCTGTAAGGCTGCATTCAGATGTCCGTATGTTTTTTACGGATCCACGGATACATGGATCGGATCCGCAAAACACATACAGACATCTGAATGGAGCCTTATAGGGGGGTGATCAATGACAGGGGGGTGATCACCCCATATATACTCCCTGATCATCCCCCTGTAATTGATCACCCCCCTGTAAGGCTGCATTCAGATGTCCGTATGTTTTTTACGGATCCACGGATACATGGATCGGATCCGGAAAACACATACGGACATCTGAATGGAGCCTTATAGGGGGGTGATCAATGACAGGGGGTGATCACCCCATATAGACTCCCTGATCACCCCCCTGTCATTGATCACCACCCTGTAAGGCTCTATTCAGACATTTTTTTGGCCTAAGTTAGCGGAATTTTATTATTTTTTTCTTACAAAGTCTCATATTCCACTAACTTGTGTCAAAAATTAAAATCTCACATGAACTCACCATACCCCTCACGGAATCCAAATGCGTAAAAATTTTTAGACATTTATATTCCAGATTTCTTCTCACACTTTAGGGCCCCTAGAATGCCAGGGCAGTATAAATACCCCACATGCGACCCCAAAATAAAAACTTCTATGAACTCGCCATGCCCCTCATTGAATACCTTGGGGTGTCTTCTTTCCAAAATGGGGTGACATGTGGGGTATTTATACTGCCCTGGCATTTTAGGGGCCCTAAAGAGTGAGAAGAAGTCTGGGATCCAAATGTCTAAAAATGCCCCCCTAAAAGGAATGTGGGCCCCTTTGCGCAACTAGGCTGCAAAAAAGTGTCACACATGTGTTATCGCCGTACTCAGGAGAAGTTGGGGAATGTGTTTTGGGGTGTCATTTTACATATACCCATGCTGGGTGAGATAAATATCTCGGTCAAATGCCAACTTGTCACGGAACCATGAACCAGACGTACAACAAGAGATAAATGAAAATAAGAAGGCTTTATTGAAAATAAAGCTGTAAAGCAAAAGTCCAAACGGATGGTGAAACCGAGCAGAGTCTTTGCGAAGCCAGAGGTCAGGAACCAGAAGGGTAGTCAGACGAAGCCAGGATCAGGAACCAGCAGGGTAGTCAGACGAAGCCAGGATCAGGAACCAGCAGGGTAGTCAGACGAAGCCAGGATCAGGAACCAGCAGGGTAGTCAGACGAAGCCAGGATCAGGAACCAGAAGCAGCAGCAGTCTTAGAAGCATGTGAACACAAGAGGACCAAGCAAGGAACTGAAGCCACAGACCTCCTATATATATGAGCTAGGCATCCAGCTCCTCCCAGGGGAAGGAGGAGCCGCAGGGTGGAAGGCTACAAGAAACCCAGGACCCAAGATGGCCGCCAGCACATGTCAAACGAAGGAGAGCAGCAAGCAGGTAAGACCATGACAGTACCTCCCCCTCAAGGGCCCCTCCTCCGCGGAGCACAAAACGGTTTCTGAGGGAAGCGTGCGTGGAAGGCTCGGAGCAAGGCAGGAGCATGGACATCTGCGGAGGGAACCCAGGAACGCTCCTCTGGACCATAACCACGCCAATGGACCAAAAACTGCAACCGACCGCGGACCAGGCGTGAGTCCAGGATATTGCTCACCTCATATTCCTCACGATTGCCCACTTGGACCGGACGAGGCCGAGGAACCGAGGAAGTGAAACGATTACACACCAGTGGCTTCAACAGGGAGACATGAAACACGTTGGAGATCCGCATGCCAGGAGGAAGCGCAAGGGCATAGGCTACCGGGTTTACCCTGCGAAGCACTCGGAAGGGACCAACAAAGCGAGGCGCCAGCTTGGGAGTGGGCACTCGAAGGTTGAGGTTGCGGGTGGACAACCATACACGGTCTCCGACCTGGTAGGAAGGAGCAGGCGCTCGTCTGCGATCAGCCTGGAATCTCTGGCGCTGCGCAGAGACCTCAAGGGACTTCTGGATCTGTACCCAAGAAGCACGTAGGACGGAAAGGTGATCCTCCACAGCCGGAATATCCTGGGGAGAGAATACCTCCGGTAACACGGCAGGTTGGAACCCATAATTGGCCATGAAGGGAGACGTCCCAGAGGAAGAGTTCACCGCCGTGTTCCTGGCAAACTCAGCCCAAGGCAGGAGGTCAACCCAATTGTCTTGGTGATCGGAGACATAGCAACGAAGGAATTGCTCCAAGGCCTGATTGGATCGTTCTGCGGCCCCATTGGACTGAGGGTGGTAGGCCGAGGAGAAGGAGAGATGAATCCCCAACTGGGAGCAAAAGGCGCGCCAGAACCTGGACACAAACTGACTCCCCCGATCCGACACAATCTCCTTAGGCAAACCGTGCAACCGGAAGACCTCCCTGGCAAAAATCGTGGCCAACTCTTGTGCAGAGGGTAACTTCTTGAGAGGAACACAGTGGCACATTTTGGAAAACCGATCCACAATCATGAGAATGACCGTATGGCCTCGGGATGCAGGGAGGTCCACAATGAAATCCATCCCCAGGTGTGACCATGGGCGCTCCCCGGTGGCTATGGGTTGCAGAAGGCCCAACGGAAGGTGCCGAGGGGACTTACTCTGGGCACAAACGGAGCATGCCGCTACATATGCGGCGATGTCGGAACGTAGGGAAGGCCACCAGAACAGACGTGAAACAGCCCAGGACAGCTGATTCTTTCCAGGATGCCCCGCGGTCTTGGAGTTATGGTAGGTTCGCAACAACCGAGTGCGCAACTCCTCAGGCACAAAACATCTGCCGTTGGGTCTCCCAGAGGGAGCACCAGATTGAGCCGCCAAAATCTGCTCACCCAGGGGAGAGGTCAGGCTGGTGCGAATGGCGGCCAGGATCTGATTCGGAGGTATGACCGAAGTCGGAATCGACTCCTCCCTGGACAGCTCGGAGTACTGCCGTGATAAGGCATCCGCCCTGATGTTCTTGGAACCGGGTAGGTAGGAGACCACGTAATTAAAACGTGACAAGAACAGAGCCCATCTGGCCTGACGTGGTGTCAATCTCTTGGCCTCAGAAAGGTAGGTCAGATTCTTGTGGTCCGTCAGGATGAGAACCGGAACCACCGAACCCTCGAGCAAGTGCCTCCATTCTTTAAGGGCCTGCACGATGGCCAATAACTCCCTGTCACCAATCTGATAGTTTGCACTCCGCGGAAGACAGTTTCCGGGAGTGAAACCCACAAGGAAGCAGAGGACCCTCTGGTGTTCTACGCTGAGACAGAAGGGCGCCTACTCCCGTCTCAGACGCGTCCACCTCGAGGACAAAGGGCAACCCAGGGTTGGGATGCGACAGAATCGGAGCCGACACAAAGGCGGACTTTAGGGCCTCAAAAGCTCGGATGGCCTCGAGCGGCCAGACCTGGGAATTACTGCCCTTCCTGGTCAGATCCGTGAGAGGCTTGGCCAGCATGGAAAAGTCCCTGATGAACTTCCGATAATAATTGGCGAAGCCCAAAAAGCGCTGCAGGGAACGAAGACCACTGGGCTGGGGCCACTGTAAGACAGCCGAAACCTTCTCAGGATCCATGGAGAACCCCTCAGCGGAAATGATGTAACCTAAGAAGGTTACCTGGGATCGGTGAAATTCGCATTTCTCAAGCTTACCGAACAGCTTGTTCTCTCGTAACCGTTGCAACACTCGTCTGACATCCAGAATGTGGGCCTCCATGGATTCAGAATATACCAAGATGTCATCCAAATAGACTACCACACACTGCTGCAACAGGTCACGGAAAACATCGTTGATGAATTCCTGAAAGACTGCGGGCGCATTGCACAACCCAAAGGGCATAACCAAGGATTCGTAATGACCGGTCCTGGTGTTAAACGCGGTCTTCCACTCATCGCCCGCCTTGATCCTTACCAGGTTATATGCCGCCCTCAGGTCGAGTTTGGTAAAGACCGTGGCCCCTTTAAGGCGATCGAACAGCTCAGAAATCAAAGGTATCGGGTAAGCGTTCTTGATCGTGATGCGATTGAGACCCCTGTAATCGATGCAAGGCCTCAACTCACCGCCCTTCTTTTTCACAAAGAAAAATCCAGCCCCTGCCGGGGACGAAGATTTGCGAATGTGTCCGCGTGAAAGCGCCTCCCTCACGTACTCCTCCATGGCCTCATTCTCCGCTACCGACAGTGGATAGACTTTGCCACGAGGAGGAACGGCACCAGATTGTAACTCTATGGCACAATCGTATGGGCGGTGCGGAGGTAGGGCAACCGCGCGCACCTTATCGAATACATCCCGGTACTCCTCGTATTCAGGAGGCAACAGAGAGTCCGAGGAAGTACACAGCAACTTGACAGACCCATGGATGCAACTAGCCCCACACTGCGGTGACCACGAGAGGATCTCGACCGATCTCCAATCGAAAGTCGGATTATGCTTCTGGAGCCAGGGGTACCCCAAGACCACCGAGTAGTGTGGAGACGAAATAACCTGGAGGCAGACCGACTCTCTGTGAACGGCACCAATGGCTATCCCCACTGGAAGGGTCTCATGAGTCACGTGTGGCGGCAGAAGGGGTCTGCCGTCTATCGCCTCAAGAGCCAGTGGGGAACCTCGAGCCTGCAGAGGAATGGAATTGGCGGCAGCGAACACACTATCAATGAACAAACCACCAGCACCAGAGTCCACCAACGCCTGGGTCGTCACCGAGCCCCCGACCCAGGAGAGGACAACAGTGATCAGTGGTTTGTCAACACGGGAAACCGGGGACGAGGAGACTCCACCCAAGATCTGCCCCCGACAGGATCTCAGGGTACGAGCGTTTCCCGGACGGTTCGGACATGCCAACCGAAAATGCCCACCGAGACCACAGTACATGCATCGGCCCTCGCGTCTCCGGAGTGCCCTCTCCCCCTCGGACAGGCGAGCAAACCCCAGCTGCATGGGTTCACCCCCAGACAAGTCATCCCCAGGAGGCGTGGGAGGAGAGGGAGGCACGGGTGGGACAGCAAACGTAGGCACCAATCTGTTAGAAGACCTCCGCAGGTTCTCCTTAAAGGAAGGTCTCTCCCTGAGTCTGGTGTCAATCAAAATCAGGAAAGAAATAAGAGACTCGAGCTCAACTGGTAGGTCCTTAGCTGCAACCTCATCCTTCAAGGCATCCGAGAGACCATGAGAGAAAGCAGCGACCAGAGCCTCATTATTCCAGCCCACCTCTGCTGCCAGGGTACGAAACTCAATGGCGTATTCAGCTACGGATCGTGAACCCTGTCTTATGGACATAAGGAGCTTCGCAGCAGAGGCAGCACGAGCCGGCACATCGAATACCTTCCGAAGAGAAGCAACAAAACCGGAAAACTCGGCAACCACCGGATTGTTGTTCTCCCATAAAGGGCTGGCCCAGGCCAAGGCCTTGTCCGAGAGCAGCGAGATCAAGAAGCCCACCTTTGATCTCTCAGTAGGAAAGGCATGTGGCAGCAACTCGAAATAAATGCCCACCTGGTTAAGGAAACCTCGGCACTGAGTTGGCTCTCCCCCAAAGCGCTGTGGAAGAGGGGCAGAACCGGTCATACCCCGAAACACCGCAGGCGCAACAACAGGTGTCGGGGTAGACTCTGGCGCAACAACCGGAGCGGCAGTAGGAGCGAGCCCAGGAGCGACAACCGACCCATCGGCAACGGGAGCGAAATGAGCCGTGCGTTCAAGCAGGGTTTGCAACGCCACAGCGAACCGACCCAACAGGTGATCCTGCTGATCAAGTCTGGCAACCAGCGTGGGTAGCGAGGATGGCCCTGTACCGTCAGAATTCATGGCTTGGTCCTAATGTCACGGAACCATGAACCAGACGTACAACAAGAGATAAATGAAAATAAGAAGGCTTTATTGAAAATAAAGCTGTAAAGCAAAAGTCCAAACGGATGGTGAAACCGAGCAGAGTCTTTGCGAAGCCAGAGGTCAGGAACCAGAAGGGTAGTCAGACGAAGCCAGGATCAGGAACCAGCAGGGTAGTCAGACGAAGCCAGGATCAGGAACCAGCAGGGTAGTCAGACGAAGCCAGGATCAGGAACCAGCAGGGTAGTCAGACGAAGCCAGGATCAGGAACCAGAAGCAGCAGCAGTCTTAGAAGCATGTGAACACAAGAGGACCAAGCAAGGAACTGAAGCCACAGACCTCCTATATATATGAGCTAGGCATCCAGCTCCTCCCAGGGGAAGGAGGAGCCGCAGGGTGGAAGGCTACAAGAAACCCAGGACCCAAGATGGCCGCCAGCACATGTCAAACGAAGGAGAGCAGCAAGCAGGTAAGACCATGACAGAACTTTGTATAAAAAAATGGGAAAAGTTGTCTTTTGCCGAGATATTTCTCTCACCCAGCATGGGTATATGTAAAATGACACCCCAAAACACATTGCCCAACTTCTCCTGAGTACGGAGATACCACATGTGTGACACTTTTTTTGCAGCCTAGGTGGGCAAAGGGGCCCACATTCCAAAGAGCACCTTTCGGATTTCACCGGCCATTTTTTACAGATTTTGATTTCAAACTACTTCTCACACATTAGGGCCCCTAGAATGCCAGGGCAGTATAAGTACCCCACAAGTGACCCCATTTTGGAAAGAAGACACCCCAAGGTATTTCGTGATGGGCATAGTGAGTTGATGGAAGTTTTTATTTTTTGTCACAAGTTAGTGGAATATAAGACTTTGTAAGAAAAAAAAAAAAAAGAAAAAAAATCATCATTTTCCGCTAACTTGTGACAAAAAAAAAAATTCTAGGAACTCGCCATGCCCCCTCACGGAATACCTTGTGGTGTCTTCTTTCCAAAATGGGGTCACTTGTGGGGTAGTTATACTGCCCTGGCATTCTAGGGGCCCTAATGTGTGGTAAGTAGTTTGAAATCAAAAACTGTAAAGAATGGCCGGTGAAATCCGAAAGGTGCTCTTTGGAATGTGGGCCCCTTTGCCCACCTAGGCTGCAAAAAAGTGTCACACATGTGGTATTGCCGTACTCAGGAGAAGTTGGGCAATGTGTTTTGGGGTGTCATTTTACATATACCCATGCTGGGTGAGATAAATATCTTGGTCAAATGCCAACTTTGTAAAAAAAAATGGGAAAAGTTGTATTTTGCCAAGATATTTCTCTCACCCAGCATGGGTATATGTAAAATGACACCCCAAAACACATTGCCCAACTTCTTTTCAGTACGGCAATACCACATGTGTGACATTTTTTTGCAGCCTAGGTGGGCAAAGGGGCCACATTCCAAAGAGCACCTTTCGGATTTCACCGGCCATTTTTTACAGATTTTGATTTCAAACTACTTACCACACATTAGGGCCCCTAGAATGCCAGGGCAGTATAACTACCCCACAAGTGACCCCATTTTGGAAAGAAGACACCCCAAGGTATTCGCTGATGGGCATAGTGAGTTCATAGAAGTTTTTATTTTTTGTCACAAGTTAGTGGAATATGAGACTTTGTAAGAAAAAAAAATAAAGAAAGAATCATCATTTTCCGCTAACTTGTGACAAAAAATAAAAAGTTCTATGAACTCACTATGCCCATCAGTGAATACCTTAGGGTGTCTACTTTCCGAAATGGGGTTATTTGTGGGGTGTTTGTACTGTCTGGGCATTGTAGAACCTCAGGAAACATGACAGGTGCTCAGAAAGTCAGAGCTGCTTCAAAAAGCGGAAATTCTCATTTTTGTACCATAGTTTGTAAACGCTCTAACTTTTACCCAAACCATTTTTTTTTTACCCAAACATTTTTTTTTTATCAAAGACATGTAGAACAATAAATTTAGAGAAAAATTTATATATGGATGTCGTTTTTTTTTGCAAAATTTTTACAACTGAAAGTGAAAAATGACATTTTTTTGCAAAAAAAATCGTAAAATTTTGATTAATAACAAAAAAAAGTAAAAATGTCAGCAGCAATGAAATACCACCAAATGAAAGCTCTATTAGTGAGAAGAAAAGGAGGTAAAATTCATTTGGGTGGTAAGTTGCATGACCGAGCAATAAACGGTGAAAGTAGTGTAGGTCAGAAGTGTAAAAAGTGGCCTGGTCATTAAGGGTGTTTAAGCTAGGGGGGCTGAAGTGGTTAATAACATCATGATGAAATTTACCATCTTTGGGAAAGCCTAGCACCTTCAAAATATTTTCAGCAAGTATGGAGGATGGAAGGATTATCCTATCCTAATCATACAGTAAGCTAGGAAGAAGGCGTCGGACGATTAGTAAACCTAGTTCAAAGGAAAATCCCAGCAGACGTGACTTGAATGCTCGTAGAATTTTATTCTCATATTACAATATGTCCCATAAATAAGGACGCGCTTCGGCTAGACTGCCTTTTTCAACAAGTAGATGTACATTGTGGATAACAGATATATATATACACACATCAATGATTGAGGATAGGAACCTCCCTATGACGTCAACGCCCAAAAAAAGGGCAGTACATTCATGGTAACATAGTAACATAATCAAACCGAAATCAATCAATCAGGAAGACGGCACAGGTATCAAAACACATATTAATAATTATTAAATGTTATTAAATACCAGTACAGCAGAGAAAATCCTTCATTAGGTAGTCGATGTCTAAAAAATAATGATACATAAGTTAATATTTGATGGTAAACAGAAAACGCACAGGTAAACAAAACAAAACCTCAAATATGCATAATTTCATAATCTCTGTTGAGACCCCTTGGATGTAAGGTGTCTAGGGTGTGGATCCAATAAGCCTTCCGACTCAATAATAGTTTTTTAATGTCACCCCCCCGCCTGGGTCTGGTGACCTGCTCTATAACCTGAAACTTCAATTGGTCCTGATGTTGGACTTATGTTTTCCAATGCGATCTCTAACGCTCTGTATTGTTTCCCCAATATATAGCAACCCACATGGACATTTTATTAAATATATAACATTGGCTGATTCACACGTGAAGAAGCCATCCACTGGGTAAGTGCGTCCAGTGTGTGGGTGATGGATATTGGGCCCTTTGATTATGTTAGAGCACTGGAAACAATGTAGACACGGAAAAGTGCCCTTCCGCTGTGTAGCCAGTACACTCTGTTTGAGGGTACCACGAATACTCCCAATATCCGCACGTACTAGCTTGTCCCTGTAACTTTGTTTTTTTTATTACAGATAAGGGGCGGATTTTTGAATTCATCAATCTGGGGGTATGCTTTTTCTAACAAATACAATATTATCCAGTTTTTGGTTGAAAGGATGGTATTTATGGATTAATGCCACTCTTGGGGTTTTATCTTGTTCTTTTTCAGAACTACAAGGGGCTTTTAATTCATTTAGGGTTTTTGTTAGGATTGATGGCGGGTACCCTCTTTCTTCAAACCTCGTGGTCATTTCTTCAATTCTAAGTTCCTGTATCGAGGGATTAGAGACAATCTGTCTAACCCTCTGATACCGGGACTTTGGAATTGTTCTTTTCAAAGAAGGTGGGTGGGCACTGGTAAAGTGGAGGATACTATTTCTGTCTGTCTCTTTACGGAATAAATCAATGGAAAGGTTACCATTTGAATCCTTAATTACCCTTGTGTCCAGGAAACTAACCGTATGATTATCACACGTGACTGTGAACTGTAAACCAGTGCGCGCATGGTTCAGATGTAGGATGAAAGACGTTAGGGTCTCGTGTGGCCCCGCCCATATGCAAAAAATGTCATCGATGAATCTTTTCCACAATAAAATGTGGTTATGGTACCATTCAGTGTTGTATACAAACTCTTCCTCAAATTTTGACATATACGCATTTGCATACGGCGGGGCCACATTCGACCCCATCGCGGTCCCCCATTTCTGCAGGTAATAAGAATCTTCAAACATGAAATAGTTTTCATATAAGACAAGGGAAAGCAGCTGTATAAAAAATTCACGTTCAATGCATGATGGAATAATTACTTCTTTCCAAAAATGACTTAACAGCCTGTATACCTCCACTATGTTCAATGGAGGTATACAGGCTGACTACATCAATCGTCACCAACAAGCTGTCTGGCGGAGCCGGACCTAATTGTACAACAGTGCTGAGAAAATGTTGTGTATCTGTCAAAAAAGATGGGATATCCCTTATCAGGGGTGTGAGTATCTTCTCAAGCACTATTGCCAATGGGGACAAGATGGATCCTACTGAGGCCACTATCGGGCGACCTGGGGGGGTCGATTAAGGTTTTATGCACCTTGGGGAGCATGTAAAAAAACTGGTGTTATCGGTGTTTGATTAATCAAAAAGGTGTACATATTATTATCAAAAACACCTAATGTAGCAAAGTGATCAACAATCTTCAGTATTTTTCTTTTAATACAAAAAACCGGATCTGTGGTCAAGAGTTCATATGTGTTATGATCTGAAAGTTGTCGATTCACCTCCGCTACATATTTTGCCCTGCCCATAAGGACAATGGCGCCCCCTTTGTCTGCTGGCTTTAGAACAACACTCTTATCTTCCATTAGTGATTTCATTGCAGTCCTTTCTTGTGGTGTCACGTTGTGTGTAAACAGCAGTTCACCCCTTTTAATCTCATCTATATGCTTCTTAATGTCCCTGTAGACCAGTTCTATATAAGTCTCAACCAGGTAATAGAATTTAGGGGGCATAAATTTACTAGGGTTCTTCAGACCTAAATCTCTCAAGCATAAGCTACTAGGTCTCTCTCCATCATCCGGACCAACAGTTCTGTTACCATGATCCAAAAAGTGAGCTTTTAAGCGCAATTTGCGGAAAAAAAAAATGGTTTAAATCAATATCATATTGAAAAGTGTCAAATGAGTAGAAGGACTAAACGAAAGTCCCTTCTGGAGGGCCGACATTTGTATGAGACTCAAGATCTGTGAGGAGAGGTTAATCAGGAGCGACTGGTTCTTACCTCCGAGCGGGTTTGAATGGCTTGACTC
Source organism: Bufo bufo (assembly GCF_905171765.1). Classification (NCBI taxonomy): domain Eukaryota; kingdom Metazoa; phylum Chordata; class Amphibia; order Anura; family Bufonidae; genus Bufo; species Bufo bufo. The sequence goes on from NC_053391.1 coordinate 50,924,951, forward strand.
GGTCCCGACATTGCTGCGGTGGCTGCGGTGCTTGCGTCGCCTCCTCCTCGTGGACGCTGGCTGCCTCTCCGAAAAATAGAAGAAGAAGAAGAGCAGGTGTCTTGTGGTCCCATGGACTCGCTTCCGGAGCTGGAGGTAAAGGATCCGGGTCTTGCGGGTCGTCTGTAACCTGGTCTCTGATGCCATGAGGGATCTTGCCATTTGTAAACACGATTAAATGGTAATCCTCGCTGTCACGCAAGAACTTGGACCTTTTCTTTATCTCCGTTTCTTTCCGGTATGTGGAGATATAATTATCCACGGACTCCTTCAATTTCCCGAATTCTTCTGAGGTTAAGGAGTCTCTCAGCTGTTGTTCGGTAACTGCATTCTGTGTCTGTAATTCGGTTACCGCCGTATGTATGCGTCTGATTGTCAGCAGAATAAGGTCATACGAGCATTTGTTAATAATTTTCTCGAAATCACTAGTGTATTCAGGATCGTTAGAGAAGAAAGTAGGGCGTAAATGAACCCTTAAACCTCTGGGGATCCTTTTGACCTTAAAGTACTCTGCCAGGGTAGTCGCATGTAACTCATACGAGGTAAGTCTCCTGCGTTCGCGTTCCCAATGCCGCTTCTGAAATTCACTTGTAGGGATATTAAGGAATTCAGAGGTGGATGTCACTTGGGAGAGTATCCTCTCAGCATCTGCAAAACTCAGCGTTGAAGTGTCGGAAGACATCTGTTAATAGCGGTGCACGTTCCTGCAGACAAGTATAAAGATGAGTTGGCCAGCACACGCTGAGATGCACGCCGCGCGGATAGGACCGGTTCCACGTGTAGTTCAAAGGAAAATCCCAGCAGACGTGACTTGAATGCTCGTAGAATTTTATTCTCATATAACAATATGTCCCTTAATTAATGACGCGTTTCGGCTAGACTGCCTTTTTCAACAAGTAGATGTACATTGTGGATAACAGATATATATACACACATCAATGATTGAGGATAGGAACCTCCCTATGATGTCAACGCCCAAAAAAAGGGCGGTACATTCATAGTAACATAGTAACATAATCAAACCGAAATCAATCAATCAGGAAGACGGCACAGGTATCAAAACACATATTAATAATACCAGTACAGCAGAGAAAATCCTTCATTAGGTAGTCGATGTCTAAAAAATAATGATACATAAGTTAATATTTGATGGTAAACAGAAAACGCACAGGTAAACAAAACCAAACCTCAAATATGCATAATTTCATAATCTCTGTTGAGACCCCTTGGATGTAAGGGAATGTAAACCTAAACTCCCTCCACAGTCGCCACTGTTTTGCAAATTTTTGGTGATTCCTAGCTTCCCATGCGGATAGTTCCTCAAAACAGTACAGTTGGTCCACTTTCTGTCTCCACTGTTCCATAGATGGGAGAGTAGTTGAAAGACAGTGTTTCGGGACCAATAGACGTGCTGCGATAAGCAGTTGTCTAAACAGAAAGGGGGGAGGACGGGGGACCCCTGACTCATCTGTTTCATAGATGTTAAGTAAGGCTTTGAGAGGAGAGATTGGCACTGTGGTTTGGCATAACAAGTTGCTTAGGCGAAATATTTCCTTCCACCAATTATTTACTATGGGGCACCCCCACCAGATATGGAAAAAGGATCCTCTATCACTCAGACATCTCTAACATCTGTCCGATGTTGATTCAGAGAATAGGCAGGTAATGTCCGGAGTTTTATACCATCTGGAGGGAGAGACGGGAGGTCTAGTGTTTCTAAAAAAGAGGAGGTTAGGGTGGAGTGGGAATCCGGTGTAAGTGAAGGGGGAAGATTATATAGGGATTCATAGAACTCCTTGAAACGGGATGCAATTAACTTAGAGGAGTATAGTGGAGAGCCCTGGGGGGAGTCTATTTGATGAATATAGTTTGATGCCTTCCTATTCTTTATAGAGTTTGCTGCCTTCCTATTCTACATCAATAAGATGTAGGTTCCAGAATCCCTCCCGTATTCCTCGTAAGGCACTAGCAGATAAAGCAGATCTCCGGGTGGATGAGTCAAGTTGTGGGGTTAAAGCGGCATTTAAATCACCTCCCAGGACCACTAGACCTTCCGCAAAGTTCTCAATGATTGGGAAGATTGTGGAAAACCATCTGGACTGACCAGTATTAGGGGCATAGATATTTATGATGGTGTACATTTGAGGGCCTATGCTGCCCTTAACCAGGATGTACCTCCCCTCTGGATCCTGCATGTGCGAGGTGTACTTGAACGGGACTTTCCTCTGAAATCCAATGCTCACCCCTCCGGAAGCAGATGAATGACCACCACAGTGATACCACTGGGAATAATGAGCAAAGGATAGGTTGGGGTGAACTGTATGTTCCTTCGCTTGGCTTTCTGCGATTTCGGAGTGCGCGGAGATTCGAATGGCACTATCACAGGCAGCTCTGGGAGCTCCAAGATGTCCTGGTAAAGCTCCCAGTTCTCCATTTCCATAGGCGGAATCTGTAGATGCTCGAACACTCCAGCTAGGTCGGCATACGCGGAGATAGAGAGCCGGCGTCCTGCATGGGCAAAGGTAGGTCCGAACGGGAATGTCCATCGGTATAGGATCTTCAGGGATCGCCGTTTTCTGAGTGTTGAGGGTGCTAAGTCCTGATAAATCGAGACTGGCGATCCTTCTCATGTTATGTTGTCTCGGTTCCTGGCAGCCTCCTGCACTGCTGTTTTATTCTGGAAATTTAGGAATCGGCAAATTACATCTCTGGGGGGTTCAGAGGGTTTGGGTTTAGGCCGCAGAGCTCTGTGGGCACGTTCGATGGTTATATCAGACTGTTGATCTGGGCCCAACAATGATTTTCAAAGTGCCAGCACTGTGGCTGGAATGTCCGTGGCTTGGACTGTCTCAGGTATCCCTCTGAACCTAAGGCTACTTTCACACTAGCGTTCGGAGCGGATCCGTCTGATGTTTCATCAGACGGATCCGCTCCGATAATGCAGACGTTTGCATCCGTTCAGAACGGATCCGTCTGCATTATTACTTAGAAAATTTTCTAAGTCAGAAAGTAGCCTGAGCGGATCCGTTCAGACTTTACATTAAAAGTCAATGGGGAACGGATCCGCTTGAAGATTGAGCCATATGGTGTCATCTTCAAGCGGATCCGTCCCCATTGACTTCCATTATAAGTCTGGACGGATCCGCTCGCCTCCGCACGGCCAGGCGGACACCCGAACGCTGCAAGCAGCGTTTAGGTGTCCGCTCACTGAGCGGAGCGGAGGCTGAGCGCTGGCAGGCGCATGCATTCTCAGTGGATCCGCCTCCACTGAGAATGCAATAGGGCCAGACGGATGCGTTCGGGGCCGCTCGTGAGCCCCTTCAAACGGCGCGCACGAGCGGACACCCGAACGCTCGTGTGAAAGTAGCCTAAGATTGTTTCTGCGTCCCCGATTTTCTTGATCCTCCAAGGCACTATGGAGGTCGTTGAGATGAGTGGGGCACTTCTGCAGAGAGGATGCAGTGGCTGTTTGGTGGGCTAGGATCGCGGCTTGATGCGTCTCCAGCGTGACCACTCTGTCTCCTACATGCAGGATATCATGGCGGAGCGCTGTAAGTTCGCTCAGGATCGGTTCCATAGCTTTGCTGAGCGTTTGTTTTAGGAATCGACGGGTAATCGGGAGTGCCGTCCTGCTGTGAGAGTCTTCATTATCAGACTCCCCGTCAGAAAGATCAGTGGCGCGCTCACTAACCTTAAGCAAAGGCGTCGGCGCCATCTTGGGCTCCCGCGCCGCAACAGTGGCGGCTGCTTTTCGGATGAATTTATCCATTTCCCCGCCTGAATTAGCGGGTTTGTTGGTACCTGAGGAGTCACCAGACCTAGCCTGGCCTATCTTGACCATTTCTCCGGTTGTTAGCTTGCGTCAGCTGGTGCTATGCAGGATCTAATACGGAGAGCTCCCGACTAAGCTTCCATCACAGTCAGGCGCTAGCTCCGCCCTCCGTCTCTTATGATTTTTGATGACTCTGCTGGTAGGGTCTCCATGCGCCATCCACCTAGCCCTGCCCCAGGAGTGGAAGAGATTGAGTGCACTGATGCCCAACCACTTATGTTTCAGGATGTGGACATGGGAGGACACCACAGCACCTCTCTTCCCAAATTTATAATAAATAAATAAATTAAAGGAAAAATAAATAAATAAGGAAAAAAACAGAACAAAAACTTGGCTATCTCCTCCTTCTCCACTGCCGCTTCGACCTACCCCGCCATGTCCACCGTCTCCTTAACCACCTACTCCAATTTTACCTCCGCCTCCTAGTTCAAGATTATAATTTTTTTATTTTTTTATATTGTATGTTTTAAGTAATTTCCCTCTCCACATTTATTTACAGGGCAATTGTCCTGCTCTCATCCCCATTTTGCTCCCTTTTGCAGCCCTCTAGTCTCTACTATGACTATTTTACAGCCATTTTAGTGCACCAAAGTTCGTTTCCCATTGACTTCAATGGGGTTCGGGTTCGAGTTCGGGTCAAGTTTGGGTCCCGAAGTTTGGCCGTACCCAGCGAACCCAAACATCCATAGGTCTGCTCATCCCTAAACCTAACCCCTTTGCCACAATTTAAGGGCTCATTGCCTATGGCCCTTCCGCTTCCCCCCTCTTGCCTCTACCTGATGCTGCCTGAGGCAATCGCCTCACCTGACCTCATCGGCCACCCCTGTGGCTATCTTCCTACCAACTCCAACTGGGCAAGGTGATCAGAGATAATGGCAGGAACATTGTGGCCACTCATTGGGGGAATTTGGGGGAAATAACACATACTCCCTGTAATGCACACGTGAACAATTGTGCAACACTTTTTTAAAAAGTACAGTGGCTTGCAGAGGGTTCTAGCTATGTCCAGGAGACTGTCCCCTGGCATACAACATTTTTTAGCAAAAAATTTGGATATTTTTTTTTTTTGTTATGGACAGTGGACGTGGACCCACTGTGCCAACTAACTGGTTTGTGTCTCAAGAAAACAATCTATCCATTGTGTCTCAAGAAGACTAACCCAGAATGCCCTTGTGGGACCCTTGTAAAAATTACCTTTTAGCTTTTATATTCTTACATTTATATGCATGTACAGTAGCATAATCTCAAGCCAGTACAATACTGTATGGAGAACATTTGCACAGTACACCATATGTGTTTATTGTTTACTGCAATTCTGTTGCAACATTTCAATACAAGTTTATGGACGGGCAGCACTAAATCACTGAGAACTGTCTACAACTTTACATTCTGTATCTTACCAGCTGCACTTTTGGATGGATACCGAAGACGTAAAGGTTTTTATGCAAGAGGGAAAATGAATTCTGCTAAGAAACAGCACAAGTCTCCAAAACACAGCTGATAAAAAGGCACTGAATGAATGAGCTCATCCAGTTGCCATGTGGTTTTTATTTTGATAACATGATACTATATTGCAGTGGAAATTTTTAGCATTATGACAAATTGAAAGAAAAACAATGTACTAAAATAATGGAAATAAAAGACTTTCAATGTCATAGTGAATTATTATATATAATAATATAGTTATATAATACTGTATATACTATAATTATATATAATACTACAGTGAGGCCAACGGGAGGAGAGACGATGGGAGTTCTGGCTGTGAGAGAATGGTGGTTCTACTAAGGCCTCATGCACACGACCGTTGTGTATTTTGCGGTCCGCAAAATAGGAAAGGTTATATTTTTTTTGCAGACCATAGAACGCAGCAATGTAAATGGACAGCAGATTGCTGTTTCAAAATGCTTTTAAAGTTGTAGGATCGAAGCCAGAAGTTCTTCACCATAGTCTCATGAGACTTTGGACTTAACCAATTTTGCCTCTGCACAGCACATACATTTTAAGGCTGTATGGAGTCTATGAATAGCCTCATAGACTGCAATTGCTTGTACAAAATGGCCGCGTGATGGACGTTACATAAACAGCCGTCACACAGCCATTTTTTCACGTTTGTGTGCATGTAGCCTAAATAACATTGCTACCCTCCCTTCACCCCCTCCAACATATGGTCCCATGTAAATAACATCTCCCCCGTTCACCTCCAGCATACCATGTAAATCAACCAAGCAGGGAGGTGGTATAAGAGAGAACTACAACACCCCGCATTACTCTGGCTCTCACACCAAATCCTTCCCTTCACTTACCTCTCCTAATGTTACAGACGTCACCACAGGTTCTTCTCCACTAGTTCTCCTCTTTACTGCTCAGCTCCGTCCTCTCCTGCAGTGATCACATGATGGTGACATCATTGCAGGTCCTTCTCCAGCACTGAGCTCTGCCTCTAGTACAGACCACCTGACTGTGATGTCATCACAGGTCCTTCAGTTCCTGCAGTGCGTTGTGGTCAGTAGTCACCCTTGTTTTTTCAGTATCTGTTGCTCAGGTGAGCAGGGGTCCCTTGGCAATTGATTCAGTGTGGTAGCACTGCAGCCCAGTGATTCAATTGTACATGTTATATGTCTAGCAGACAGTACATTCAGGGCCTGGTACAAAACATCCGGGGCCCAGGCCACGAATGTTTTGACCTAGCAACGACCCTGGGGCATGCCATCTTCCATCAAACAGGAGGCTTCAACCAGAGTGTGGCTGCCCTCTCTCTCTCTTCTGTGCACGGATCAGGGAGCAGGACTGCCACTGTTAGGCCTCATGTACATGACCGTTGTTTTGGTCCGCATCCGAGCTGCAGTTTTGCTGCTTGGATGCGGACCCATTCACTTCAATGGGGCCGCAAAAGTTGCGGACAGGGAATAACTATTAAATGGGGCCCAAGAACATCGCGGACAGGGAATAACTATTAAATGGGGCCCAAGAACATCGCCTAGGCCAGAGCCTACAAAAATGAAATTTAGGTGAAGAAGTAGAAGTGTACCACATTTACCACAACTATGGCAGCAACCAGCAATCAAACCACCAATAATTTGGCCAGGTGAGAGTTCAGCTTGCACATAAGCTAATTGCTGGTCAAGAAAATTTTTCTCATGGCCACACATTCCATTATGGATGTCTTATGATGTAGCAGAGCTCAAGGGAGAGGAGTTAGAGCAGGAGAAGAAGCAGCTGATTATGACAAGGACACTATACTGCTTGGGGATGGGTGCTGGCTACCATAAAGACCAAGAGAAGAAAGACAGATTTGTTCTGATTGGGAATAGTTTTATCCGTGAATATTCGAATTGTGAATTTTAATCGCGAATATCGCCACTTCGAGAATTCGAGAATATTTAGAATATAGTGCTATATATTCATATTCACAAAAAGTGTTAATTGCGAATATTCTAATCGTGATTTTATCACAAATTTATTGAGAATTTATCGAGAATTTATTGTGAATATCGGCACTTAGCAACATTCCTAGCAACCAGTAGGAAAGTTGCCTACCCCTTAGTGTTGATCAGGAATATTCTAATCACCAATTTTTATTACGAATATATTACATTGCCGATTTTCACAATCAAGAAAATAATGACTGGAGATCACGAATTCTCGAATTCTCGAATTTATGGCGAATATTCGGCCATCACTAATTGGGAATGCTGGCAGTTCTATTCTCCCACACGATCCACTGATACCGCCTCATGTGCTACAATGGAAAACTGATATTTATGTTGAGATATTTATGTTTTAATCCTGCAGATCTTGCACATGGCTGTGGGTTTGTGTGCCAGACTTGTGGAGAAAAACTGCCATATGGGAGTTGCTCGCACAGAGCTTGAGGTAGTCGAGCCTGGTCTAGGTCTGACAGGTTTTGAGCCTGCGCCCACAGTATCAGCAGCATCGCCAGTTCCTGAGCTGACCACAGTAGAAGCAGATCTGGCCCTGGTAGTTTTTTGGGGAGGTTTTCGCTGTACATTGCCTCTGTTCTTTATTGCCATCACAGCTACTGCAGTCCTCTTCTGATGTTACCTCCTTCTCCGCACCCTGATCCGGCTCCCAGGTCCTGTCCAATACACAATCATTGACATAGCACTCACCCTCCGCACTATTTTTATCAGACTATGATATGTCATTGTGAGCTCCTGTTCTGTATTTGCCTTGACTGCCCCTATCACCACCACTTTAGCTAAAAGTGCCACTACTACTACTATTATCTGGATAGCTGATGCTGCTACATTTTGTATCTGGATGAGGAGGCCTGATCTTTTTGCTTTGCACTCTTCCGCTTTCCGGAGATTTTATTATGAGGCCTACAAATAAAAAGTCATGACTTTCCTATATATGAAAATTCATGAGTTTTGCACACACAGATTATTGAACAGTACTAGCAAATTTGCAAGTGTTTTTTCAGTAATTTAATGAAAGAGTGACAATTAAATGTCCCTATTCCCTCCCCTATCAAAAACACACTGCACACTGGTATTGAGAATTTATAATGGTAATACAATTTTTGCAGTGAAATGTGTTTGAACTTGACACCCTGATGCAATACCACCATCCCTTCACTAACACTCAGGTGTGAAAAAACTATTTTTGGGCAGTGATAATAAACATCTATTCAACTAGATTACAGGATAGTCGTAATCATGGAAACGAGCAGTGTATAATGTGATGAAAAAATGAATACAGCCAGCAAAGGAAGCAATGTGGATAATAACAATACATTAGTAAGTGCCTTGTATTAACTTTCTCTACTTGATAAATGCTACTTGCTGAAGTGACACAACCCCATTAAAGGGGCTGTCTGGGTTCAGAGGTGAACCTGGAATATGCCCATTTTCACCCAGGCAGCCCACCTGACTTGAGCATCGGAGCAGTCATACTCCGATGCTCTCCTTTGCCCTGTGCTGAATCACGCAGGGCAAAGGCATTTTCTGGAGTTCCGGTGATGAACTGGGCTCTCCATGGGGCTGCCAGGCAGAGTCTTCTGCCCAGCTGTGAGCCCGGTGACGTCACCAGCACTGATTGGCGGGCTTTAGCGCTGCCCTAGAGTGTAACATGGCTAGGGCAGTGCTAAAGCCCGCCCATCAGAGCCGGTAAAATCACCGAACACACTGCTGGGTGGAAGCCTCTGCCTGGCAGTGTGTTATTGTAAATAAAAGAGCCGTTACCCTGCGCAATCCAGCGCAGGGTAAGGAAGCGCATCAGAGCATGAAATGCTGCCAGGGTGAAATTATCTGTCATTAGCTGTCTGTTCCCTGCAGTTCAGCCGCTTGCTTCAGCTAGCTCACCTCACTACACTCTGGCTTGAACAACAGGAACGGACCAAGCCCAAGAGTTTAGATCCACCCCTTTTCCATTAATTCTGTATGCATAGTCTACAGGTGGAAACTGTAGAATACCAGCTTGAAATATCGCAAAGGCAGGAAATAACAATGCTTTCACATAATTTCCCCTAACACTATATTTTTAACTCTTTTTCAGTTATCCACTGGGTCACTACAATAACTGCACTTTTGCCCCTCCTTTTTGCATCAAAACAGAAGGCTTTTTATAATATTGTGTTTTTTTTTTCAGGTTTACTATTTGTTCTCTACATAGAAAAAGCATTAGATCGTAATAATTACACCAAAAATATTTTACATCAATAAAAGAGAAAAAGTGGAAATATTCGCATTTAAAAATACTATGGATAAGGCATATCATGGAGTGAGAAAATAGGTTTACCTAGTTTGAGATGTGCGATGGTAACTCATATTTCGTTGTTTTTTGCAAGTGAATTGTGTGTGTGGCTGAAGCGTGAGAAAGACCAGTCTAACCAAGAGATTCTCATACTTAGACCTCATGCACACGACCGTATGTATTTTGCGGTCCGCAAAAAAACGCATCCGCAAAAATTACGGATTACATCCATGTGCATTCCGTATTTTCTGGAACGGAACAGCTGGCCCCTAATAAAACAGTCCTATCCTTGTCCGTAATGCGGACAATAATAGGATATGTTCCATTTTTTGGCGGAACGTATATAAGGAAAAGGAATGCACACGGAATATCTTCCGTTTTTTTTTGCGGATCCATTGAAATGAATGGTTCCGTATACGGTCTGCAAAAAACCGGAACGGACACGGAATGGAAATACATTTGTGTGCATGAGGCCTAAGGAGAATGTATAGCTAACCATATACACCATATATATTTATGACTCTGTGATGAGCCACTTCTTTATTATTTCTGCTATAACTTATGAATGAATTGTCAGCAGTTTATAATGAATGGAATATAATGAATATAAACTTGAATGGAATATAATAAAGGTCCAGCTGGGTGTTTTCAGTTGGGTGTGTGTCCCTGCACACTAGCAGCACTGATTGGATAATGTCAGACCGTGCAGGGACACACCCTCAACTGGTAACATCTGGACCTTCACTGTAAACTTCTGGCAATTCATTCATAACTTCTAGCAGAAATATTAAAGGAATGGCACAACATAGAGCAGTGTTTCCCAACCACTGTGCCTCCAGCTGTTGCAAAATGCTGGGAGTTGTAGTTTTGCAACAGCTGGAGGCACATTGGTTGGGAAACACTGACATAGAGTCATGAGAATAGATGATCCAGAATTGTTATTACTAGAGATGAGCGAAGTATTTCAAAATTCCATTCAGCTGCTTCGCAGAATTTTACAAAAAAATTAGTTTTTGGACGAATTACTTTGTCACAACGCACATTTCTTTGTAAGTAGTGCATGCGATGCGTAATTGTGCCCCTCATAGCATCTTTGATCTTGACGAACCAGCTGCCGCCATCTTGATTGAAGATCTAGAACGAAATCTCACACGGCCCGTGATGACTTCATCATGTCATGATACGTCACCACACATGGGATTTCGTGCCAGATCTTCAATCAAGATGGAGGCGGCCAGCTCATTGCAATCAAATGGATCAGGTAAGTATAATTTTTTAAAATATTTTACCGCCATTCAGGGAAAATCGATTCGCAACCACGAAGCACAAGGAAATTCGGCTTTGCGTGAATCAAATTGTCCCTGAAATTTGGATTAAAGTCCACTCTGTGGACTTCGACTGACTCAGCACTAGTTATTGCATATGGAATGCAAGTTGTTTCTGAAAAAGGTTGTCCGGTGCGGTGACAGGTTGTTTTTGAATTTAATTTAAAAAATTGAAAATCTGATCAACTAGACTTATATAGAAAAAAAAAACAATCCAAAAACACATATCTTTTAGTTTCCTTGCACGTGAATTATATTCATAGATGAGCTGTCTGAACAAGTCATTCTCACACTGTTGCCATAATGCACAGAAGGGAAAATATGACATTGAGCAGAAGTTTCTGATCCCCTGAAAAGATATCACATCACTTCTCAGTCTTTTCTTCTGAATTTTACAGGGAGTATGTCAGCAGTTTAGACAATGCTAAACTGCTGACAGAAGTAAACGGAGGCCGGGGAAAGCAGAACAAATATCTTTTGTGGAGCTTTTCTGCCAAATTCTCTCAAAAGTGTCCTAGAGGCGGAGCATTACTCTGTTCTCTGCGATGAGCTGCTTCATAGTCCCTCCTCTATGCTCTGAACAACATTTACAGTGGACTTCTGGTTGAATAAAACAGCTGTCAATCAGAGCAGAGGCGGATGGGGATGTAAAGCAACTCGTCATAGAGAGCATTTTACACTGAAGCTCAGTTTCCTGACGCTAGACAACTGAATCTGGTAGAATAAATCTTCAGATTTTCACTACTCCTTAAGAGAAAAGGTCCATAAAAGGTATGTTTGTACTGCTCTCCTCAGTCCCTAACTAGAGCAGTCAGTAGTTTATCATTGTCACAAGTGCTGACATGGCATTTTAGAGGTGCTTGCAGGTACTTGTGGATATAGATGTCCACTGTAATATAGCCTTGATGTTAGTATGGTTGAAACAAATCCAGCGGGCACTTGCTGTTTCCTAGCGTTGCAGGGGGAAGGAGCGTGGCTCCACGAGGAACAGGTAAAAAATCCCAGCAACTGCTAATATGCTTGAAAATAAATTTCCTCTTTATTCCATATTAATTAAACAATATTAATATAACGTGTTTCGGCACACAGCCTTTATCAATAGATACTTAGCAATGACTCAAACCAACTTTATATAAGATATATCCAATCCAACATAAGTGACATCATCCACCCCATCGTTTAATAGAGAATAGTGTAATGAATAGTGTAATTAGCAAATTTCTAAATCTGCTCCTGATGCTACTTCTGATACCTCCACACTGTCATTGTGCCACCCTGTGGCCTCCTCCTGATGCTGCTGCCACCTCCACACTCTGTCCTTTTGCTTCTCTGTGGCCTCCTGATGCTGCTGCTGCCACCTCTACGCTGTCATTGTGCCACTCTGTGGCCTCCTCCTGATGATGCTGCTGCTACCACCTCCACACTCTGTCATTTTGCCTCTCTGTGGCCTCCTGATGCTGCTGCTGCCACCTCCACACTGTGATTGTGCCACTCTGTGGCCTCCTCCTGATGCTGCTTCTGAAGCCGCCTCCACTTTGTCATTGTGCCACCCTGTGGTCTCCTCCTGATGCTGCTGCTGCCACCTCCACACTCTGTCATTTTGCCTCTATGTGGCCCCCTAATGCTGCTGCTGCCACCTCCACACTAATTGTGCCACCCTGTGGCCTTCTTCTGATGCTGCTTCTGCCACCACCTCCACACTCTGTCATTGTGCTACTCTGTGGCCTCCTGATGCGGCTGCCACCTCCACACTGTCATTGTGCCACCCTGTGGCCTCATCCTGATGCTGCTACCGCCACCTCCACACTCTGCCATTGTGCCACTCTGTGGCCTCCTGATTTTGCTGCCACCTCCACACTGTTATTGTGCCACTCTGTGGCCTCCTCCTTATGCTGCTGCCACCTCCAGACTCTATCATTGGGCCACTATGTGGGCTCCTCATTCTGCTTCCACCTCCACACTATGTTATAGGGCCACTCTGTGGACTTGTCATGCTGTTCCCACCCTCCCCACTTCATGACTGGGCCACTATTTTGCCTTTTGGCCTGGCTGACATCATTTATTTGACACTTGTTCTGGTCTGTCAGAAGGAAGGAAAAATGAGTCGCACAACGGATCGTGTCTATGTAATAGTTGTAAGTCCTTCATGATATGGTGCCTATTTTGCATCAGAATTGGCTTATGATTTGCTAGCCAAAAGCAGGAGTGGGTACAAAACACAGAAGACATGCAAATATTCTATTCACGTGTCATCTCTGTTTTGGATCCACCCCTGTTTATTTATTTTTTGGGCTTTAGCAATACTGATGGATTACTGACCAAATGCTGACCGAGTGAAGGCGTATACTCCACAGACAGGATCCGGTTTTTTGGGGTTATTATTCTGACAGATCAGAGGAAGGGCAAAATAATCAGTGACGTTAACACAAACTTACTGGTGACACCCTTTCCACTCTGTTGGATGGCTCTACTTGTATAAGCGTTTAATAGAACAGGTTCTGTAGAAATCTATGTGGAATCAGGGAATTGGTGTAAAAGGAGTGCGCTCTTTTACGCTATACTAGGATCTTGGGCCTCTGCACGGTTCTTTACACCTGGCGATAACATTGACCTGTAAGGCTGAGTTCACACTTGAGTTATTTGGTCAGTTTTGGCCCTGTGACTGCCCTAATAAGTGCAGTGTGCAGTAATTCTAAGAGTATTCACAGTATTGTTTCACTACCACAGTAGACTCCCTTTGCGTGTTACTGCAAGGCACAGTGTTCTACACCACTATATAGGCTCTCTGCAGCCAGGAAATAGCCGTTTTTAAATGCAATTTGCCACAAATAAATTTGTATCGAAAAACATTTTTGGGGAAAATTCGGTGAACCGGCCGAATCAAATTTTTTAGAAATTTACTCATTTCTATTAGTGTTGAGCGAGCCATGCTCGGCGAATACCAGTTCGGCTCATGCATCGCTATGCTCGGCACATGACAGTACTCGGGCGAATACCACATGTGCTCGAGCGCAATGCTCAAGTCTCCTCTCCGCACGTTCGTGACTGGTAAGCAGCCAATAACGTGCAGGTAAGTACTGCCCTCTCTGTAATGCCAGTAGCCATGTTGGTTACTGGCATTACAGTATTTGGCTGGCCGGAACACGTCATCGGGTGCTATATAGCACCCGATGAAGCGTGTTCGGCACATTCTAAGTCAGGGAGAGCTGAGGATAAGAAGGGACAGACAGTGTAGGGAGTGTAATCGAATATTATAAGTGTACAAAAATATTTCAGAGAACCAAAAGTCCTTGTATGAACTATTGTGTGATACAGCAGCAATATATTTTTGTAGCTCAACCTGCGCTAAATTGCTCAGTGTTAGGGAGAGCTGTGCATAGGAAGGGACAGACAATAAAAGAGGAGTGTAAGGCCTCATGCACATGACCGTTACATTTTTTGCAGTCCATAAACGTGAATCTGCAAAAAACAGAATCCGCCTGTGTGCCTTCCGCAATTTGCCGAACGGAACGGACGGACCATTGTAAGAATGCCTATTCTTGTCCACAAAACGGACAAGAATAGGACATGTTCTATTTTTTTTGCGGGGCCACGGAACGGAGCAACGGATGTGGACAGCACACGGAGTGCTGTTCGCATCTTTTGCGGCCCCATTGAAGGATCGGATGCGGACCAAAACAATGGCCATGTGCATATGGCCTAATAGGAAGATTTTTATAAAAAAAAGTTTCAGAGACCCAAAAGTCCTTTTTAAGAAAAATGTGTGTGACAGCAGCAATATATATTTTTAGCACATCCTGCGCTAAATACTGTGTAATAGGTCGCTGCGGACAGTTAAATATCCGCGCCACATCTCTGTTTAAAGTGTGCGCATCGCCAAAATATCAGTGACATCCAAGTGCAGATTTCCATCGATGGTCGTCAGCCGCGGACTGTTAAATTATCCGCGCCACATCTCCTGTCTAAAGTGTGCGCCATCCCTAAAATATCAGTGACATCCAGTGCAGTTTTTCTATAGAAGGTGTCCGTTGTGAACTGTTAAATTTTCTGCGGCACATCTCCTGTTTCAAGTGTGTGCATCCCTAAAATATCAGTGACATCCAGTGCAGTTTTTCCGTAGACGGTCTCCCCTGCGGACTGTTAAATTATCCACGCCACATCTCTTGTTTCAAATGTGCGCATCCCTAAAATATCAGTGACATCCAGTGCAGTTTTTCCGTAGACAGTGTCTGCTGCGGACTGCTAAATTATCTGCGCCACATCTCCTGTTTCAAGTGTGTGCAATCCTAAAATATCAGTGACATCCAGTGCAGTTTTTCCGTAAGAGGTGTCCCCTGCGTACAGTTAAATTATCCACGCCACTGTGAGATTGTGGAACAGCTCTTCCTGTATAATGTTTGTGCCTAATTGCATTGAAACTGTTATTTGGCATTTCGGGCACTAGAGGCCACTGTTTTGCAGCTACAACCAGCACACTCTGGGATTTGAATATGTAAAGCAGATGATGACTCATGCACGCTGCTTCTGAAGAAAACTAGGAAGTGTGAGCTGATTTTACATGGTGGAAGGAATGTTCTGTGAGAGACTGAATCCGATTCCATCTTGGTTTCCGGGTGGCCAGGAGTGAATAGGCACACAGAGAATGGAGATTAGTTGTTGTCCCTTACTTGGATCCGGCTCTTTGATAGAGAGATTGTTCCAGGAAGATCGTTTACAGCGTGTAGGCAGAAGTCTGATTACCAAGCAAGGCCGCACGGTTGCTGAGAGTTTGGTGGCCATCCCGAATAAGTGGCATCCCCGGGCCCAGAGCAGACACAGGTCAGTACACCTGGTTACTCATTGTCTTATACTGAGTGGTGCCTGAAGTAATAGAGACTAAGCCTAGGTCTGAAAGTAGTTAGTTAGGGTTATATGTTTTCCTAGGCCATACAGAACTGTTCTGCGGTGCAGTATTTGACTTGCAGGCTCTGCTGCGTCTGCCACTGGCTAAGTGTGTCCTCTTTAGCGGCACAACACGACTTGCAGGCTCTGCTGTGTGCTCCACCGAGCTAGGCCTGTCCCTCGGACAGGGACAGTGACTGGGAGCCTGGGGATTAACTTAGTCTGTGTATATTTATATTGTTGTGGTTATTACTATTGTTAAAGTAAAGTTATTGTTCTTGCATATAAAGCTGGTGTCAGTGTCGCTTTTCTTGTCTGTGACTTCGCTGTATCCTGGGGAGCCCACCCCAGTACACAGCTTACACCACATCTCCTGTTTAAAGTGTGCGCAGCCCTAAAGAAATATCAGTGACATCCAGTGCAGTTTTTTCCGTAGACGTTGTCCGCTGCGGACAGTTAAATTATCCACGCCACATCTCCTGTTTCAAGAGTGTGCAACCCTAAAATATCAGTGACATCCAGTGCAGTTTTTCCGTACACGGTGTCCGCTGCGGACAGTTAAATTATTTGTGCCAAATCTCCAGTTTCAAGTGTGCGCATCCCTAAAATATCAGTGACATCCAGTGCAGTTTTTCCATGTACCGTCTCCCCTGCGGACAGTTAAATTATCCGCGGCACATCTCCTGTTTAACCACCTCCGGACCGCCGAACGCAGCGACGCGTCCTGGAGGTGGTTGATTCATTCCTCCTGGACGCATATACGCGTCCTCTCGCGAACGTGCGCACACAGGATCGGATGGTAAGCGAGTGGATCTCCAGCCTGCCAGCGGCGATCGTTCGCTGGCAGGCTGGAGATGCGATTTTTTTAACCCCTACCAGGTATATTAGACACTGTTTTGATAACAGCGTCTAATATACCTGCTACCTGGTCCTCTGGTGGTCCCTTTTGCTTGGATCGACCACCAGAGGACACAGGCAGCTCAGTAATATGTAGCACCAAACACCACTACACTACACCCCCCCCTGTCACTTATTAACCCCTTATTAACCCCTGATCACCCCATATAGACTCCCTGATCACCCCCCTGTCATTGATCACCCCCCTGTCATTGATCACTTCCCTGTAAGGCTCCATTCAGACGTCCGTATGATTTTTACAGATCCACTGATACATGGATCGGATCCGCAAAACACATACGGACATCTGAATGAAGCCTTACAGGGGGGTGATCAATGACAGGGGGGTGATCAATGACAGGGGGGTGATCAGGGAGTCTATATGGGGTGATCACCCCCTGTCATTGATCACCCCCCTGTAAGGCTCCATTCAGACATCCGTATGATTTTTACTGATCCACTGATACATGGATCGGATCCGCAAAACACATACGGACATCTGAATGGAGCCTTACAGGGGGGTGATCAATGACAGGGGGTGATCAGGGAGTCTATATGGGGTGATCACCCCCTGTCATTGATCACCCCCCTGTAAGGCTCCATTCAAACATCCGTATGTTTTTTACGGATCCACGGATACATGGATCGGATCCGCAAAACACATACGGACATCTGAATGGAGCCTTATAGGGGGGTGATCAATGACAGGGCGGTGATCACCCCATATAGACTCCCTGATCACCCCCCTGTCATTGATCACCCCCCTGTAAGGCTCCATTCAAACGTCCGTATGTTTTTTACGGATCCACGGATACATGGATCGGATCCGCAAAACACATACAGACATCTGAATGGAGCCTCATAGGGGGGTGATCAATGACAGGGGGGTGATCACCCCATATAGACTCCCTGATCACCCCCCTGTCATTGATCACCCCCCTGTCATTTATCACCCCCCTGTAAGGCTCCATTCAAACGTCCGTATGTTTTTTACGGATCCACGGATACATGGATCGGATCCGCAAAACACATACGGACATCTGAATGGAGCATTATAGGGGGGTGATCAATGACAGGGGGGTGATCACCCCATATAGACTCCCTGATCACCCCCCTGTCATTGATCACCCGCCTGTCATTGATCACCCCCCTGTAAGGCTCCATTCAAACGTCCGTATGTTTTTTACGGATCCACGGATACATGGATCGGATCCGCAAAACACATACGGACATCTGAGTGGAGCCTTATAGGGGGGTGATCAATGACAGGGGGGTGATCACCCCATATAGACTCCCTGATCACCCCCCTGTCATTGATCACCCCCCTGTCATTGATCACCCCCCTGTAAGGCTCCATTCAGACATTTTTTTGGCCCAATTTAGCGGAAATTATATATTTTTTTCTTACAAAGTCTCATATTCCACTAACTTGTGTCAAAAAAGAAAATCTCACATGAACTCACCATACACCTCACGGAATCCAAATGCGTAAAAAATTTTTGACATTTATATTCCAGACTTCTTCTCACGCTTTAGGGCCCCTAGAATGCCAGGGCAGTATAAATAACCCACATGTGACCCCATTTCGGAAAGAAGACACCCCAAGGTATTCCGTGAGGGGCATATTGAGTCCATGAAAGATTGAAATTTTTGTCCCAAGTTAGCGGAAAGGGAGACTTTGTGAGAAAAAAAAAAAAAATCAATTTCCGCTAACTTGTGCCAAAAAAAAAAAAATTCTATGAACTCGCCATGCCCCTCATTGAATACCTTGGGGTGTTTTCTTTCCAAAATGGGGTCACATGTGGGGTATTTATACTGCCCTGGCATTTTAGAGGCCCTAAATCGTGAGAAGAAGTCTGGGATCCAAATCTCTAAAAATGCCCTTATAAAAGGAATGTGGGCCCCTTTGCGCATCTAGGCTGCAAAAAAGTGTCACACATCTGGTATCGCCGTACTCAGGAGAAGTTGGGCAATGTGTTTTGGGGTGTCATTTTACATATACCCATGCTGGGTGAGATAAATATCTTGGTCAAATGCCAACTTTGTATAAAAAAATGGGAAAAGTTGTCTTTTGCCGAGATATTTCTCTCACCCAGCATGAGTATATGTTAAAAGACACCCCAAAACACATTGCCCAACTTCTCCTGAGTACGGCGATACCACATTTGTGACACTTTTTTGCAGCCTAGGTGGACAAAGGGGCCCACATTCCAAAGAGCACCTTTAGGATTTCACAGGTCATTTTTTACACATTTTTATTTCAAACTACTTACCACACATTAGGGCCCCTAGAATGCCAGGGCAGTATAACTACCCCACAAGTGACCCCATTTTGGAAAGAAGACACTACAAGGTATTCCGTGAGGGGCATGACGAGTTCCTAGAATTTTTTATTTTTTGTCACAAGTTAGAAGAAAATTATGATTTTTTTTTTTATTTTTTTTTCTTACAGAGTCTCATATTCCAGTAACTTGTGACAAAAAATAAAAACTTCCATGAACTCACTATGCCCATCACGAAATACCTTGGGGTGTCTTCTTTCCAAAATGGGGTCACTTGTGGAGTAGTTATACTGCCCTGGCATTTTAGGGGCCCGAATGCGTGAGAAGTGGTTTGAAATCAAAATCTGTAAAAAAAATGGCCAGTGAAATCCGAAAGGTGCTCTTTGGAATGTGGGCCCCTTTGCCCACCTAGGCTGCAAAAAAGTGTCACACATCTGGTATCACCGTACTCAGGAGAAGTTGGGCAATGTTTTTTGTGGTGTCTTTTTACATATACCCATGCTGGGTGAGAGAAATATCTTGCCAAAAGACAACTTTTCCCATTTTTTTATACAAAGTTGGCATTTGACCGAGATATTTATCTCACCCAGCATGGGTATATGTAAAATGACACCCCAAAACACATTGGCCAACTTCTCCTGAGTACGGCGGTACCAGATGTGTGACACTTTTTTGCAGCCTAGGTGGGCAAAGGGGCCCACATTCCAAAGAGCACCTTTTGGATTTCACCGGCCATTTTTTACAGATTTTGATTTCAAACTACTTCTCACGCATTCGGCCCCTAAAATGCCAGGGCAGTATAACTACCCCACAAGTGACCCCTTTTTGGAAAGAAGACACCCCAAGGTATTTCGTGATGGGCATAGTGAGTTCATGGAAATTTTAATTTTTTTGTCACAAGTTTGTGGAATATGAGACTTTGTAAGAAAAAAAATAAAAATAAAAATCATCATTTTCCGCTAACTTGTGACAAAAAATAAAAAGTTCTATGAACTCACTATGCCCATCAGCAAATACCTTAGGGTGTCTACTTTCCGAAATGGGGTTATTTGTGGGGTGTTTATACTATCTGGCCATTGACTGTCTGGCCATTGTAGAACCTCAGGAAACATGACAGGTGCTCAGAAAGTCAGAGCTGCTTCAAAAAGCGGAAATTCACATTTTTGTACCATAGTTTTTTTTTTTTTTACCCAAACATTTTTTTTTTATCAAAGACATGTAGACCAATAAATTTAGAGAAAAATGTATATATGGATGTCGTTTTTTTTTTGCAAAATTTTACAACTGAAAGTGAAAAATGTCATTTTTTTGCAAAAAAATCGTTAAATTTCGATTAATAACAAAAAAAGTTAAAATGTCAGCAGCAATGAAATACCACCAAATGAAAGCTCTATTAGTGAGAAGAAAAGGAGGCAAACTTCATTTGGGTGGTAAGTTGCATGACCGAGCAATAAACGGTGAAAGTAGTGTAGGTCAGAAGTGTAAAAAGTGGCCTGGTCATTAAGGGTGTTTAAGCTAGGGGAGCTGAGGTGGTTAAAATGTGTGCATCCCTAAAATATTAGTGACATCCAGTGCAGTTTTTCCATAGACGGTCTCCCCTGTGGACAGTTAAATTGTCCACGCCACATCTCCTGTTTAAAGTGTGCGTATCCCTATATTATAAGTGACATCCAGTGCAGTTTTTCCATAGACGGTGTTGCTGCGGACTGTTAAATTATCTGCACCACATCTCCTGTCTAAAGTGTGCGCATCCCTAAAATATCAGTGAAATCCAATGCACTTTTTCCATAGACGTGTCCGCTGCGGACTGTTAAATTCTCCGCGCCACATCTCCTGTTTCAAGTGTGCGCATCCCTAAAATATCAGTGACATCCAGTGCAGTTTTCCCGTAGACGGTCTACCCTGTGGACAGTTAAATTCTCCGCACCACATCTCCTGTCTAAAGTGTGCGCATCCCTAAAATATCAGTGACATCCAGTGCAGTTTTCCCGTAGACGGTCTCCCCTGCGGACAGTTAAATTCTCCGCGCCACATCTCCTGTCTAAAGTGTGCGCATCCCTAAAATATCAGTGACATCCAGTGCAGTTTTCCCGTAGACGGTCTCCCCTGCGGACAGTTAAATTATCCGCGCCATATCTCCTGTCTAAAGTGTGCACATACCTAAAATATCAATGATACCCAGTGCAGTTTTTCCGTAGACGGTCTCCGCTGTGGACTGTTAAATTATCCGCATCACATCTCCTGATTAAAGTGTGCCCATCCCTAAAATATCAGTGACATCCAGTGCAGTTTTTTCATAGCCAGTGTCTGCTGCGGATTGTTAAATTATCCGCGCCACATCTCCTTTTTCAAGTGTGCGCATCAGTAAATAATCAGTGACATCCAGTGCAGTTTTGGGGAAAACATTACACTGGGTGATAGCCAGACCACGCTAAGTTCGTCTTCTCAGCACAAATTGGATGATGAAGAGGAGGAGGAGCAAGAGACGGTTGCCTCCGCTACAGAGGGTAGTACCCATGGAAGTTTAATTCCATCTGTTCAGCGTGGGTGGGCAGAAGAGGAGGAAGAGGATGAGGAGATAGAGAGTCATCCTCCTGATGACGACAGCGAAGTCTTGTCTGTTGGTACTTTGGCACACATGGCTGACTTCATGTTAGTCTGCCTTTCCCGCGACCCGCGCGTTATACGCATTTTAGACAACACGGATTACTGGTTGTTTATTCTTCTCGACCCCGCTACAAAGAAAACTTTTCATCTCTCATTCCTCTGATGGATGGGATGAGCAAAACGGTACAATACCAGAAGATCTTTTTTGAAAAATTGCTCCAACAAATTTCAATTTAACAACGCTGGCGGCAGAGTCCGTAGTTCCTTGGCCAACCGAGGAGGGGAGACAAGGGGAACACACAGCAGTTCCAACAGAGACAGGGCAACACTTTCCCAAAGCCTGGGACAGTTTCATGACACCCCGACAGCATCCTCACCCTGATGCGCAGCCTACTGTCACAAGGAGAGAAAAATTTTGGAAGATGGTGAAGTACATAGCAGACCGTGTCAGTGTCCTCAATGATCCCTCAGTGCCTTACAACTACTGGGTGTCCAAGCTGGACACGTGGCATGAGCTCTCTCTCTACGCTTTGGAGGTGTGCTGGTCTGTCCTGACGCCAGCATTTTGTCTGAGCGGGTATTTAGTGATGCTGGTGGCATTATAACAGATAAGCGTATCCGCCTGTCAACTGAAAATACTGACAGGTTGACTCTTATAAAAATAAACAAGGCCTGGATTGACCATGATTTCTCGACTCCACCAGAGGAAAGCGGCTAAACATAAAGGCAAATTAAATGTGTTGTTTATAATATACTGAATACACTGTATTCCCATGCACCCCTTCCACCACAAACAAGGATATATGGTTGAATCTTCTTTTTCTCATCCTCCTCCTCCTCTTCCATCATATCAACATGCTTATTCGTCATATATAATTCCCTCGCATATATGCCCTTCAAATATAATGTTTTACAGGATCAGCTCAGCTGCAGGCCCTCGCATATAATTTTTTAGAGGTTCAGCTCAGCTGCAGGCCCTCACATATAATTTTTTAGAGGGTCAGCTCAGCTGCAGACTCTCATATTTTTTAAAGGGTCAGCTCACCAGTAGGCCTTCACCTACAATCTTTTACTGGGTCAGCTCACCAGCGGGCCCGCACCTCAAATCTTTTACAGGGTCAGCTCACCAGGAGGCTCGCACCTCAAATATTTTACAGGGTCAGCTCCCCTGAAGTCCCTCGCATATAATTTTTTAGAGGGTCAGCTCACCTGCAGGCCCTGGCATATAATGTTTTACAGGTTCAGCTCACCAGCAGGGGCTTGCATATAATTTTTTACAGGGTCAGCTCACCAGCAGGCCCGCACTTAAAATCTATTACAGGGTCAGCTCACCTGCAGGCCCTCACCTAATTATGCCTAATGGGTAATTTGCGCGCATGCTGCCTTGCTTGGATGTGGTATCCATAGCTGTTTTTCAGGCTCCCTCTCCTGAATCAAATACTGATTCCCGATACCGTAGTTACAATTGTTTGCGCTGTTAACATCGAAAGTTAATAGGCCAGACATCTGAATGTATCGTCGCCGTCATGGGGACGTGCGATTGGCCCCAGGTCAACTAGAGTCACCAAAGCTGCAGCAGGCCCTCACCCATAATGTTTTAGATGGTAAGATCAGCATGCTCTTGATCCAAATGTTTTTGAGTGTCACCAGAAGGCCAGCAATCATAATTTTTCAAGGGTGTGTATGATGTCCTCCTTTATGCGTAACCAAGGGTGTATTGGAGTTCCGATTCCTTGTAATTTTTGGCAGCCCTTTCAATTATAGGCTGCATAGGCTTTATGAGTGTAGGCGTCCCACTACATGAACAATTGTACCACAATGTGAATGAGGCCCTCCTTTATGTGATATACAGGTTGTATCGGAGTGCCTCTTCCTTGCAATTTTTGGCTTCACTTGCACTTTATATACAAGTAAATATACAGGAAAGAATGTTCCTCTAAAATCAATTTTTTTCTTTGGTTTTGTGCATATGATTGTCAGTCTGTAAAAGTGGCGTACTATTCGGATAGCATCGTTCCCAGCAGCAACATGCGAGTCCAAGATGCATGCAGACATCCTCCCCATGCTGTTACAGAACCATTTCGGTGGTGTTTCCATAAATTTCTGACATTTTCCTATGAACCAGGCCCCCCCTTTCAGAGCAGAGGGTGCCTGGTTTAATGCTCGGGTTCTCCCATTGACTTCCATTATACTTGGGTGCTATCCCGATGTGTTCAGCCCAAGCCCCCGAGCACTACGGTGCTCGAACAACACTAATCTCTACTTAAAATAGAGATTACAGCAAATGTGGTACATGGCATGTACGCCAGTATTTATACTTTTCAAGATGTTGAAAGACAAAAAGTTTAAATCTCATATATTAGTTTAAAACAATTGTGGGGATTCGCTTTGGTAGACAGGACAAGCGGGTGCAGTATAGAGGCAAAGACACGTTTGTATCATCAAAAACTGCAGTGTTTATTCACACTAGTTGCAGGTTCTCAGTATGACAGTCCATTTTCAGTATTGGTGTTAGTTCACACCCAAAACAGTTCATACAGAAAAACATTCACCTTTGATTCTGGGTGCTTAATCCACACCCGGCTGAATGCTCAGCCTCAGAAAGTCCACCAGCAGGCTTTAGGCGGCCTGCTAGCCTGACACACTGCTTCAGCTTTCAGCCCACACACAGGCCTCAGATGTCAACAGAGTTTCACACAGCTCCAGTGTCAGAGAGGAGTAATCCACACACCTGACACTGCTGGTTGTTTTTTTATAGGCGTGTCAAAACCCGGCCTGAACCGTGGGGAGTAGTCACCCACCCAGCACTTTGACTACTCCCAGTAATAGCCATCCAGGATCAGCTATTTACAGCCATACTAGATAGCAAGGTGTCATACAGCAACTCCTGCTGACACATGAAAACTTGCTCTTACTTCATCGAGGCCAGGAACCTCGGTGACACATGCCTATCATCCAATATGATTCCTTGTACCTTCTTACACAATGTACAGAGTTGATTAAAGTATATTATTATTAAATATATATGTCATTTATATATATATATATATATATATATATATACACTGCTCAAAAAAATAAAGGGAACACAAAAATAACACATCCTAGATCTGAATTAATTAAATATTCTTCTGAAATACTTTGTTCTTTACATAGTTGAATGTGCTGACAACAAAATTACACAAAAAAAATAATATGGAAATCAATTTTTTAACGCTTGGAGGTCTGGATTTGGAGTCACCCTCAAAATTAAAGTAGAAAAACACACTACAGGCTGATCCAACTTTGATGTAATGTCCTTAAAACAAGTCAAAATGAGGCTCAGTAGTGTGTGTGGCCTCCACGTGCCTGTATGACCTCCCTACAACGCCTGCGCATGCTCCTGATGAGGTGGCGGACGGTCTCTTGAGGTATCTCCTCCCAGACCTGGACTAAAGCATCTGCCAACTCCTGGACAGTCTGTGGTGCAACGTGACGTTGGTGGATAGAGCGAGACGTGATGTCCCAGATGTGCTCAATTGGATTCAGGTCTGGGGAACGGGCGGGCCAGTCCATAGCATCAATGCCTTCGTCTTGCAGGAACTGCTGACACACTCCAGCCACATGAGGTCTAGCATTGTCTTGCATTAGGAGGAACCCAGGGCCAACCGCACCAGCATATGGTCTCACAAGGGGTCTGAGGATCTCATCTCGGTACCTAATGGCAGTCAGGCTACCTCTGGCGAGCACATGGAGGGCTGTGCGGCCCTCCAAAGAAATGCCACCCCACACCATTACTGACCCAATGCCAAACCGGTCATGCTGGAGGATGTTGCAGGCAGCAGAACGTTCTCCACGGCGTCTCCAGACTCTGTCACATCTGTCACATGTGCTCAGTGTGAACCTGCTTTCATCTGTGAAGAGCACAGGGCGCCAGTGGCGAATTTGCCAATCTTGGTGTTTTCTGGCAAATGCCAAACGTCTTGCACGGTGTTGGGCTGTAAGCACAACCCCCACCTGTGGACGTCGGGCCCTCATATCACCCTCATGGAGTCTGTTTCTGACCGTTTGAGCAGACACATGCACATTTGTGGCCTGCTGGAGGTCATTTTGCAGGGCTCTGGCAGTGCTCCTCCTGTTCCTCCTTGCACAAAGGCGGAGGTAGCGGTCCTGCTGCTGGGTTGTTGCCCTCCTACGGCCTCCTCCACGTCTCCTGATGTACTGGCCTGTCTCCTGTAGCGCCTCCATGCTCTGGACACTACGCTGACAGACACAGCAAACCTTCTTGCCACAGCTCGCATTGATGTGCCATCCTGGATAAGCTGCACTACCTGAGCCACTTGTGTGGGTTGTAGACTCCGTCTCATGCTACCACTAGAGTGAAAGCACCGGCAGCATTCAAAAGTGACCAAAACATCAGCCAGGAAGCATAGGAACTGAGAAGTGGTCAGGTCACCACCTGCAGAACCACTCCTTTATTGGGGGTGTCTTGCTAATTGCCTATAATTTCCCACCTGTTGTCTATCCCATTTGCACAACAGCATGTGAAATTGATTGTCACTCAGTGTTGCTTCTTAAGTGGACAGTTTGATTTCACAGAAGTGTGATTGACTTGGAGTTACATTGTGTTGTTTAAGTGTTCCCTTAATTTTTTTGAGCAGTGTATTTATATATATATATATATATATATATATATATATATATATATATATCCTCTGCAGTATTGGCCAGACATTCAGACAATCCCAGCTGTGGCATTGCGCCAGCTCGAGTAACGGCCAGAGATAGATAAAGATATCTCTTCTTGAAGGTATCTGAGTCCAGCAGCCTTGGCATCTCTTTCTAGATAGCATTGATTTTTTGGAATGGTAAATGGAATTATTTATATGTTCATTATGTTGTCAGAAAATAAGAAGCTTTTGCCAGAAATCATTGTTAATGGTCAAAGCTTGAAGTGAAATTTGTCACTTGAATTCAATTACAGAGTACATATCAAATATTAATTTCAGAACACATTTTCTCTTCTGCAATACAACCAGTTCTTCATCCAGGCATTTTACACAAAGTTTAGTGCAGTCCTATAACAAATAGTTCTCTTGCTGCCATCCTAAATTGTGTCCTAGCCATTTAATTTTGATTAAAATGGTTCCGCATGGATTATAAATAAAATAATTCATACCTCAACAATTCACATTCAGATGTTTCCTGGGTCCTCTTGTTGGCTCCTCTTAACACAAAGGAACTAATAGGTTCAGCCAATTAATGACCACTGTGATGACCCATCTCAGCCAGGCTGACGATTTCCTGTGTGTTGAGGGGTACCAGGAAGCAGAGACTGGGAAGAAAGTATTGTATCGAGAGAGTCAGAGGATTAGAGATGTATTGCTTATGTTATTTTTTTACACCAATTGGAGGCTATAACCTTTTTGATTGAAGATCCTGCGTGAAATCTTGCGCGGTACGTGATGATGTCACAGGATCTTCAATCAAGGTGGCCTCTTTGCGCTCAAATGGATGAGGTATGTATTTTTTTAACGCCATTTCAGGGGAAATTGAGGCTTTACCATGAAGCATGAGGAAATTCGGCTTCGTGGTCCACTTCAGATACTTTGATTTGTAGCATAAGCAAAATGCCAGATCATAGTGTATAGTGAGACTCTGCCCCTCACTCCTCTAGGCAGCTTAGCAAGTGGTGGCAACCAGTACTACTCACATTCTAGGATACGTTGCTGGTGGCCATTTTCAAATCATTCCTGGAAAACCCTTTTAAATGGTTATGTAGGTGAAAAAGCCATCAGCGGTGTCTGACACCCCTCACCATGGCCGATCAGCTATTTGGAGTAGCTCCTGCTCTGGAAATACACATTATGTAGTAGGCACAGCAGGTTACTGCAGTACTGCTCCCATTCAGTTTAATGTGAGATTGTCGGAGCTACTACCAATAATTGATGGGTAAGGGGGCTTGGTGATAGACAATTCTAAAGAACTGTAAACATCTGTGTATAGATAGATTTACAGACATAGATAGATAAATAGATAGATGATAGATAGATAGATAATAGATAGATAGATAGATAGATAGATAGATAGATACCATTGATTCATATATCTCAACTATCAATGGGGTCATAGGGACTGATATGACAGCATTTGGCCCCTGCAGGAAAACATATAATGGGCCCCTTGCTTTCATCATAGATTCACTGATTTCTATCTAACAAGTAGGGTTGAGCGGACCCGTGGATGTTCGAGTTCGGCCGAACTTCGGGTCAAAGTTTGGGATCCGAACTTGACCCAAACTCTAACTCGAACCCCATTGAAGTCAATAGGGACCCGAACTTTGGTGCACTAAAATGGCTGTAATATAGTCATAGTGAGAGCTACAGGGCTGAAAAGGGAAGCAAAAAGGGGGTAAGAGCAGAACAACTGCTCTGCAAACAAATGTGGATAGGGAAATGACTTAAAATAACATAGAATATAAAAAAAAAAAATAATAATAATCTATGAGGCCAAAGTGGAGTAGGAGTTTGAGGAGGCAGTGGACGGGGTGGTGTAGGTATACATTTGGGAAGATCTTAAAACATTGGGAACTAGAAAAGAGAATGCAAAGAGAAAGTGCGCTGGAGACTAACAATGGCTGGGTGTGGCCGGTATACATGTCTATTCAGCACAAGGTACGGACAAGTCCTGTGGGATCCATGCCTGGTTCATTTTAATGAATGTGAGCTTGTCCATGTTGGCTGTGGACAGGCGGCTGCGCTTGTCTGTGATCACCCCCCTGCCGTGCTAAACACACGTTCGGACAATACACTGGCCGCAGGGCAGGCCAGCATCTCCAAGGCATAAAGGGCAAGCTCAGGCCATGTGCGCTGGTGCTGCCCCAGCTGCATTCGCGACTTCTTCCATCTCCTCTTCCTTCGTCTTGTGCTACCACTGAGCCACCGCTGTCAGGTGGGAATGCCATCTGCAGCGCATCTACCAACGGGCGCTTGTACTTGCACATCTTCCGATAACGCTCCAGTGACGGAATTAAGGACAGCACGTTGTCCTTGTAGCAGGGATCCAGCAGGGTGGCCACCCAGTAATCAGCACTGTTTAGAATGTGGGCAACTCAGCGGTCATTGTGCAGGCACTGCACCATGTAGTCGCTCATGTGTGCCAGGCTGCCCAGAAGCAATGACAAGCTAACCTCTGTGGGAGGTGTATTGTCTGTGTCCTCTGTATCCCCCAGCAACACTCCAGTGTAGGCCAATTGGCCATGAGCTGATTTGGGTGCCATCCTGCTGTGAACATGGTTCCTCCTCCTCATCATTAGAGATGAGCGAATCAAAGCTGACGAAGTGGAATCCGTTCCGAATTTCATGAAAAATTTGATTATGAACGAATGCGAAGTTCCTCTCGCTTCGTGGTAACTAATCGCAATTTTTCCTATCATGGCAGCTACAATGGCGGCTAAAATGGCGACTACACATGTGAGGACATGGGGCAAGAAACTCTGGGAAGGCGGGATGACCCATATTACCATGCATGCCGCCAATCAGCAGCCAGCCAGCCCGGTGATGTCAAAGCCCTATAAACACAGCGGCCATCTTAGATTCTGCCATTCGCCATCGTACTTTTTTCAGGAACAGACGCTTATGCAGGCTCTAGGGAGAGTGAAAGAAAACCTAATTGTGAAAAAAAAAAGAGTTTTATAAGTGCACGATAAGGATAGGGAGGAATCATTTCACAGCATCTTAGTGCAGGGATAGACGCTGCAGGGGCTAAGGAGAGTCATACAGAAAACATAATTGGGAAAAAAATACAATTTACAAGTGCAGGGAAAGATTATTTGGGGATCCAAATAGCCATTATACTGCTCTGTCATTCCAGCAATTTGTTGTAGGGGTGCAAGTGTTATGTTGAAAAGCCTTTAGTGGCTAATATCTGTGAAAAAAGAGAAATATATACTTTGTAGCTATATATGGTGAAAGCGTTTAGTGCCCAATTATAGTGTATACTGTACGAGAAAAATAGACGCTGTTCATGTTTGGTGTTATTTGCTCTAAAAACATCTATTGTCAGTTCAGTACAATACGAGAAAAATAGACACTGTTCACATTTGGTGCTATTTGCACTAAAAGCGTTTCTTGTCATATTTCTAGAGAAAAAGAGAAAAATACACGCCGTTCACATTTGGTGTTATTTGTGGTAAAACCATTTATTGTCATATTTCTAGAGAAAAACAGAAAAATACACGCTGTTCGCATTTGGTGTTATATGCGGTAAAACAATTTTTTCAGTTTAGTACAATACAAGAAAAATAGACACTGTTCACATTTGGTGCTATTTGCTCTAAAAACATTCATTGTCAGTTCAGTACAATACAAGAAAAATAGACGCTGTTCACATTTGGTGTTATTTGCGCTAAAAGCGTTTCTTGTCATATTTCCATAGAAAATAGAAAAATACACACCGTTCACATTTGGTGTTATTTGCGTTAAAACCCTTTATTGTCATATTTCTGGAGAAAAAGAGAAAAATAGAGGCCGTTCACATTTGGTGTTATTTGTGGTAAAACCATTTATTGTCAGTTCAGTACAATACGAGAAAAATAGGTGCGGTTCACAATTGGTGTTATTTGTCCTATAAGCGTTTCTTGTCATATTTCTAGAGAAAAATAGAAAAATACACGCCGTTCACATTTGGTGTTATTTGCGGTAAAACCATTAATTATCATATTTCTAGAGAAAAAGAGAAAAATACACGCCGTTCACATTTGGTGTTATTTGTGGTAAAACCATTTATTGTCAGTTCAGTACAATACGAGGAAAAATAGGTGCTGTTCACATTTGGTGTTATTTGCGCTAAAAGCGTTTCTGTCATATTTCCATAGTAATAGAGAAAAATACACGCTTTTCACATTTGTAGTTATTTGCGTTAAAACCATTTATTGTCATATTTCTAGAGAAAAATACACGCTGTTCCCATTTGGTGTTATTTGCGGTAAAACCATTTATTGTCATATTTCTAGAGAAAAAGAGAAAAATACGCGCTGTTCACATTTGGTGTTATGTGCGCTAAAAGCGTTTCTTGTGATATTTCTAGAGAAAAATACACGCTGTGCACATTTGGTGTTATTTGCGCAGAAATAATGTAGTGCCTATTTCAGTACAAAAAGAACATTATATTCGGCACTTTTAGGGGTGTTTTAATTTCCGTTTCATTTGTTTAGTTCAGCTACAAGTATTTCTGGCAGAAAAGTGCCAGGCCATGCACAGAGGAGTGGCAGAGGCATGAATGTTTCTGGCGCAAGCAGAGGTCGCAGCAGAGTGATCAGGCAAGCAGTTCCATCGCCGGAACTGCCTGCCAGATCCAGCAAAACGTATGCCAACTGATGGCATTTGTAAGGGCTCTTTCACACTTGCGTTGTCCGGATCCGTCGTGCACTCCATTTGCCGGAGTGTTACTATGGCACCCAGGACGCTATTAAACTATGGCACCCAGGACGCTATTGCATTCTTTTCTTCCGGCATAGAGTTCCGTCGTCGGGGCTCTATGCCGGAAGAATCCTGATCAGGATTCTCCCCATGCATTCTGAATGGAGAGAAATCCGTTCAGGATGCATCAGGATGTCTTCAGTTCCGGAACGGAACGTTTTTTGGCCGGAGAAAATACCGCAGCATGCTGCGCTTTTTGCTCCGGTCAAAAATCCGGAACACTTGCCGCAAGGCCGGATCCGGAATTAATGCCCATTGAAAGGCATTAATCCGGATCCGGCCTTAAGCTAAACGTTGTTTCGGCACATTACCGGATCCGACGTTTAGCTTTTTCTGAATGGTTACTATGGCACCCAGGACGCTATTAAAGTCCTGGTTGCCGTAGTAGTAGTGGGGAGCGGGGGAGCAGTATACTTACAGTCCGTGCGGCTCCCGGGCACCCCAGAATGACGTCAGAGCGCCCCATGCGCATGGATCACATGATCCATGTGATCACGTCACATCAGGGCGTACCGGTACGCCCTGTGTCCTGAAGAGGTTAAGTCTTCCGGCAAAACGGATACGGCTTTCCGGTCTTCGCATGTGCAGACCTTTAAAAATGAAAAAAAACTAAAAAATTCCGGATCCGTTTTTCTGGATGACACCGGAGAGATGGATCCGGTATTTCGCTGCATTTGTCAGACGGATCCGGATCCGTCTGACAAATGCCATCCGTTTGCATCCGGATTGCCGGAATCCTCTGCCAGAAGTGTGAAATTACCTTTAGTAGCTAATCTCCAGCCAAGATCTGTAGCAGACATCCGTCGCTTCCTCCACTAGGCGGGCAAGTAGTGATGAGGAGAGAGGCACAGGAGCTTGTGCTGCGAGTGGTCAGGCTCCTGACCTAGAGGCCGTTGAGGAGGACATAAGTGATGTGCAGGCACTAATCGATGATGATGAAGCCGATCGCACTTGGGAGCCAGGTGCAGAAGGGTCTTCGTCATCATCATCAGAAGAAGAGGGTGTCAGCTTGCCTGTGAGGCAGCAGCGGAGCCAGAAAGGTGGTAGCATGGCTGGGAGTCAGCAGGGTGGCAGTAGTGGAAGGTTAGGAGCCAAACGTGCCCGGGGTAGACCACCTGCTTCGCAGCAGCCTACCTTCCCGGGAAGTAGTGGTGCAGGGGTTCACGGAGGCAGCAGCGGTAGCAATCAGTCAGTGTGAACTGTTGGGGGGGAAATCACCTAATCGACGGTGTGGCAGTTTTTTGTCAAAGCGCCAGAGGACTGAATGTGGCCATATGTCGCATCTGCGGCCAGAAGCTGAAGCGTGGCCAGGGTGTCAATGTTGGCACTACGGCCCTGCGTCAACATATGCAGCGTCGCCATACAGTGGCCTGGGAGAATCGTGGCTCCGATGTGGTGGTCCAGCCTTCCGCAACCGCTACATCACCCAGTGGCACACACCCAGTTTCAGCCAGTCAAGGCTCCACCACCTCAGCCGAAGGGAGCTGTCTGTCAATCTCATCTTCTGCTGGTCCAGATGCTCCTGCTCCTACTCCTCGTCAGTCATTCCATTAGCAATCGATCACCGAAGCAAAGAGACAACAGTATGCATGCACACATCCAATTGTGCAGAAGCTGAACGTGCTCCTGTCCAAGTTGCTGGTGCTTCAGTCTCTCCCTTTCCAAGTGGTGGACTCTGCACCTTTCAGAGAACTGATGGCTTGTGCCGAGCCGAAGTGGAGAGTCCCAAGCCGCCATTTCTTTGCGAAAAAGGAAGTACCGGCCCTGCACACACATGTAGAACAGAAGGTGGGCCAGTCCTTGAACCTGTCGGTGTCTGCCAAAGTGCACGGCAGTGCCGACGTGTGGAGCTGTGACTACGGTCAGGGACAATACATGTCCTTTAAGGTCCACTGGGTGAATGTGGTTCCTGCATAGCCACACCAGCGACTTGGACAGGTCAGTCCGCTTCGTCCTCCACGTTGTCACGCCGTTGGAGTGGCAGGCACAGCACTATGAAGTGCCTTTTGCGCTGTGGCATTAGAAGAATTTTTATATCTCTGACTTTTAGTCTAACCAGACTGTCTATTACTCTGTAATTCCTCTAGTGCCGTTTTATGAAAACAGTAGGTTTAAAGAGCACACCAAATGCTTCAAATAACTTCTTTATTAACTTCAACTTTTCTTCATATATAAAACTGCCACCTCTGCAGCAGATAGTCCTTGTATAAAACACGTGTTGAAAAGCTATCACAAAATGGCGGTATGCATAAGATGGTGGTTCAACTGTTCAATCTTGTCAATTAACCTAAAATGGTGGATATATTTCTCTCTTGAGTATCTGTACTCTCACTTTAAGTTATTTAAGCACTTTATGATCTCTCTGAGAGGTATATCTGAATCTAACTAATAGTTCTGCTTGCTCAACTTGGTTTGCAGTATGCAATTGCTTATGATCTGGTATGAGCAGTTCACAGTTTGTATGCAATTTGTATGTAATCTGGTTTGTATGCTTGCAATTTGTATGGATTGTTAAGTAGTTCACAGTTTGCAACTGTAGCTTTCAATTTGGTGAAACTGTAAGTAAACACATATATAACTGGTTAAGTATACAGTTCTAATCACAATACTAACAATATGAACATTATATAACTGTTCTAAATACTTATTTTGGCCTCTGGTTTCCATAAAACTGGACAGCTCCTGGTAGGGCAATTCCCAGACAGGTTGTGTGTGAGGCTGGCTGTGATTTGTGAAAACTCTTCCTGTGTGAGAAGCTGGCTGTGAATGGTCTAGACTTCTGCCCAGCAACAACAGATTAACACTATGCCTTATGTTGTTTCTGCTGTGTCACTGAGCTTACCTTACATTACAAAATGAATTTTAAAGGCATATTATCTTTTTCTGCTTCTGTGAACACAAAATATAACAGTTATGTGACATCCAAAACACGATGTCACAGTAAATAACTCTGCTTTTGTCTTTAACACATAAACATAGGAACTGTATTAAGACTATTGGCAGGTCTAGCTGTATACACATATAAGGCATATTTGCAAAGTAGGACAAGTCTTAGCTGGCCAGCTACAGTTGGTCCTGCGACAATGTCTGTCTCTGCCTCCTCATCCTCCACCGTGTCCTCAGCTTCCACTGCAGGGACAATTTGCAGTGCCCCTCCAGCATACCACATGTGCAGGGCACGGCGGTGTCACACTGTTCTGTACTTTGTTTTCCTGGGCGAACAGAGTCGCACAGGATAGGAAATGCTCAGTCTCCTTCATCAAGAAATCGAATCCTGGCTTTCTCGCCGACAACTCAAAATCAGAACTATGGTGACCGACAATGGGAAGAACAATTTGTCGGTGCTGCGTCAAGGAAGGCTGAGCCATGCGCCCTGCATGGCACACGTGTTCAATATGGTTGTCCAGCGGTTCCTGAAGTCTTCCTTCCATCTGCAAGACATCCTAATAATAGCCAGGAAACTTTGCATGCACTTCAGCCAGTCGTATACCGCAAAGCACACCCTCCTTGAGCTGCAGCAGCAGAACTGCATCCCCAAACATAGGCTGATCTGCAACATTTCCACCCTTTGGAATTCCACCCTCCATATGTTGGACTGACTATACAAACAGAGAAAGGCCATCAACGATTTATTGATGATGCAAGCAGATAGGAGTACTCCACTGTGTAACTTTGATGTCAGCCACTGGCAGCTCATGCGTGACACCTGCCATTTGCTCAGGCCCTTTGAGGATGCCACGTTATTTGTCAGTCGCCAGAAGTACGGGATGAACGTCATCATTCCACTGCTTCATGTCCTGGAACAGACGGTGGTAACAAATAACAATGGCTGATCAGGGGACAGGAGACGTAGCACCTCGATCTCATGGCCACATGAGCCCTGTGGGGGCTGAACTGGAGGAGGGGGAGGAGGACATTGGAGCACAGGCAATGTGTAGCCAAATGGGTGTTTTTTCTACTAAGCTGACAGGACAGGAGGAGCAGGAGCAACCAGAGGAGCTACAGGACGATGAGGAAGACGAGACATGAGACCCGGACACACTGTGGCAGTATGCAGTGGAGATGGAGACAGGGAGTCCCTCTGAGTCACTTGCACAAATGGCCCGCTGCATGCTCACTTGCTTGCGTAGTGACAGCTGAATTGTTACCATTCGGCAGAGAGATGACTTCTGGCTCTACACCATGTTGGACCCTCGCTACCGGTCCAGAATGGGGGCCTTTTTTTACACCCACCGACAGGGAGGACAAACTAAACTACTACAGAGAAATCCTATGTAGTAAGTTAGCCCTTGCCTATAGGCCTCATCGTCCATCCTCTCACCGGTCTGACCGGAGGGGCCGTCTACGCTCACGTTCCACTGTCATGGCTACTGGGGAGGGGTGGGGAGGCAGGAGCAGTTCCAGCTCCATCAGCAGCAGCCTAAGTCTAGAGTCACTGTTGAGTAGCTTTCTTCACCGCCATAGTGAAGAAACTACTCACCAGCAGCAGCGGGTAGACCTGGAGCAGGACCTGAACCAACAGGTGGTGGCATACTTAGACAGCACCCTGCCACCCTACATTGAACATCTGCTGGACTACTGGGTAGCAAAATTAGATTTGTGGCCGCAGCTAGCAGAGTTTTGCCTGGAAAAGCTGTCCTGCCCAGCCAGTAGTGTGGCATCAAAGTGGGTGTTTAGTGCGGCAGGGGCCATAGTTACCCCAAGGATAACTCGCCTGTCCACCCAAAATGTGGAGAGACTGACCTTTGTCAAGATGAATCAGGTGTGGATCAGCCAGGATTTCCAACCACCAAACCCTGATGCATCAGACTAGATCATTCATGGTGCCACACCAACACTTTGATACAAGAGACCGGTTTCGTCTGTCTACCTGCCTCAGCTACTACTTTGATGCTGCAACCCGCCTCATGCCACACATCTGATACCAATTGCTCCTTATTTCACCCACCTTCGTCAGCGGGTACTGGGATTGTCACCCACTGCCCCACTCTGTTACTGGGTCACTTTCTGGTCTCCTGATGCAGCTGCTGCTGCCATCTCCAAACTATGCCACCTTGCCACTCTGTGGTCTCCTCCTGCTGCTGCCATCTCCACACTATGTCACCTTGCCACTCTTTGATCTCCTCCTGCTACTGCCACCATCTCCACAGTATGTCACCTTGCCACTCAGTGGCAGCAGCAAGAGGAGACCACAATCTCCACACTATGTCACCTTGCCATTCTGTAGTCTCCTCCTGCTGCTGCCGCCATCTCCACACTATGTCAACTTGCCACTCTATGATATCCTCCTGAAGCTGCTGTCATCTCCACACTCTGTCACCTTGCCACTCTGTGGTCCCCTCCTGCTGCCATCTCCACACTATGTCACCTTGCCACTCTGTGGTCTCCTACTGCTGCTGCCATCTCCATGCTATGTCACCTTGCCACTTTGTGGTCTCCTCCTGCTGCTGCCATCTCCACATTATGTCACCTTGCTACTCTATGGTCTCCTCCTGCTGCTGCCGCCATCTCCACACTATGTCACCTTGCTTTACTATGGTATCCTCCTGATGCTGCTGCTGCTGTTGCTACTGCCATCTCAACACTATGTCACCTTCCACTCTGTGGGATCCTGCTGCTGCTGCCAACTCCACACTATGTCAACTTGCCACTCTGTGTTATCCTGCTGCTGCCATCTCCACACTATGTCACCTTGCCACTCTGTGGTCTCCTCATGCTGCTTGCATATCCACAATATGTCACCTTGCCACTCGGTGGCCTCATCATACTGCTGCCCTCTACAGACTCTGTCATTGTGCCACTCGGTGGTCTTCTCATGATGCTGCTGCTGCATCCGCCACCACCAGACTTGGTCATTGTGCCACTCGGTGGCTTTCTCCTGATGCTGCCACCTACAGACTCCGTCATTGTGCCACTCGATGGCCTCCACACACTGCTGGCAACTCCAGACTCTGTCATTGTGCCACTCGGTGGCCTCCTCATACTGCTTCTACCTCCAGACCCCATCATTGGGCCAATCTGTGGTCTCCTCATGCTGCTTACACCTCACCACTATGTCATAGGGCCACTCTGTGGACTTCTCATGCTGTTCCCTCTATCCCCACTTCATGACTGGTCCACTATTTTGGCTTTTGGCCTGGCTGACATCATCATTTATTTTAACTTTCTTCTGATCTGTCAAAAGGAAGGAAAAATGAGACACACAATGGATCCTGTCTGTGTAGCAGCTGTAAGGCCTGTATGGTCCCATCAGAATTGGCTAGAATTTGGTAGCCAAAAGTAGGAGTGGGTACAAAACAAGGAAGACATGCAAATATTCCATTCACGTGTCATCTCTGTTTTAGATCCACTCCTGTTTTTTTTTATTTTTGGGCATTATCAATACTGATGGATTATTGAGCAAATGCTGACCGCGTGTAGGCGTATGCTCCACAGACAGGATTCGTTTTTTGTGGGTTATTGTTCTGACGGATCAGAGGAAAGGCAAATTAATCAGTGATGTCAACACAAACTTTCTGCTGACACCCTCTCCACTGTGTCAGGGGGGTCTACTTGTATAAGCGTTTAATAGAACAGGTTCTGTAGACATCTATGTGGAATCAGCTGATGAGGGTGTAAAAGGAGTGCGCTTCTTCTTGACACTAACATGGACCTGTAAGGCTGAGTTCATACTTGAGTTATTTGGTCAGTTTTGGCCCCATGACTGCCCAAATAAGTGAAGTGTGCATTGATTCTAAGAGCGACTACTGTCATCTGCATGTCATACTGACTGACAGTATTATTTCACTACCCCAGCACACTCCCTATGTGTGTTACAGCCCGGAAATAGCCGTTTTTTTTATGCGATTCGGATCGAAGCAAATTTTTCCGATAAATTCGGCAAACCCGGCCGAATCGAATTTTTGAGAAATTCGTTCATTTCTACTCATCATCCTCCTCATCCTCCAGATCTGTGTCCTGGCTGGACAGTTTTGTACCTGGCCTCTGTTGGTGCAGGAACCCACCCTCCGAGCCATTTCTGAAGGACTGGCGGTATTTCTCGAATATTTGGGCGAAAATTCATCATATATTCGTGAATTCTAGAATTCTCCATCTCCATTCAATATTTTCAATATTCGGCAATGTAATATTCCAGTACTGCGAATGCGCAAAACGGGCGTGGTCTAGTTTAGCAACTGGTTTCAAACTACTAAAAGTTTGATGAGATTAGAAAAAATGGTTGGCAGCAATTTTCGCAACAGTGAGGAAGAACTCCTGATCACTGGAAGTAATTTGACATTATAGCAGTGTATTTGATTACATTTCACATGCATGTCAGAATAATCGCTTTATATGCAGATAGAGGGATTTGCCAGATTTATCATTAGCTCAAGTCAGAATAATGGAGTGAAAAAGTCGCGAATTTTTGAGCAATCGCTAAAACTGCGCACAAATTTGCGACTTTTTTCTGCTCTGCACTATGCTCGCCAGTTTTCTGAAAGTTGGCGTGTTTTCCTATGTAAATGAATCTCTAGACAGATTTACTATTGGGACTATTTAAAAAGTCGCAAAAAAGGCGCAAAAAAATGCGCAATTTCACTCCAGTGAGGACCATGCTTATCTTATGAGACTTTTTAATAGAACATGCGACTTTTTCGTAAAGACGTGCGACTTTTGTAAAGCTGCTTACTGACAAATAAACTGCTACCATCTAACAACATTTATTACAGTCTAAAAAGGCCGATCATAAATCTGACTTGGCTAAAACTGACTTTAGCCATATGTGAAAGTGGAGTGAGCTGTCAGAGTCATGATAAATCTGGCCCAGAGTGTTTTTAAATATTCACGATTGCGAAAATCGTTGCTAATGATGCAAACTTTTTTTCTCAATACACACAACTTCACATTTTTTCAGGTCTCAATAGATATTACTGATTGGTGCACTAAGTATTGTTGTAACATCACAGCACTATGTCTGCAGCATGTATGTATGGACAGCAGAGAAATATCTCTCACATGTACATTGCACATCCACTTTCCTGCCGCACACTATATACCACACACACACAAACACAGTCTATAGATTAGAGTTTGTGTCCTTTTGCTCAGGACTCAGGAGAAGCTTTCTTTGTCTAAGGCTACTTTCACACTAGCGTTCGGGGCTCCGCTTGTGAGTTCCGTTTGAAGGCTCTCACAAGCGGCCCCGAACGGATCCGTACTGCCCCAATGCATTCTGAGTGGATGCGGATCCGCTCAGAATGCATCAGTTTGGCACCGGTTGGCCTCCGCTCCGCTCAGCAGAACGCAGCTTGCTGCCTAACACTAACCCGAACGCAGCTTGCAGCGTTTTCGTGTCCGCCTGGCCGTGCGGAGCCAAACGGATCCGTCCAGACTTACAATGCAAGTCAATGGGGACGGATCCGTTTGACGTTGACACAAAATGGTGCAATTTCAAACGGATCCGTCCCCCATCGACTTTCAATGTAAAGTCAGGAGTCCCTATTAATATACCATCAGATCGGAGTTTTCTCCAATCCGATGGTATATTTTAACTTGAAGCATCCCCATCACCATGGGAACGCCTCTATGTTAGAATATACCATCGGATTTGAGTTACATCGTGAAACTCAGA
The DNA here is from genome assembly GCF_905171765.1 of Bufo bufo. Taxonomy (NCBI): domain Eukaryota; kingdom Metazoa; phylum Chordata; class Amphibia; order Anura; family Bufonidae; genus Bufo; species Bufo bufo. The sequence continues at coordinate 50,964,601 of NC_053391.1, forward strand.
TCCGACAGTATATTCTAACACAGAGGCGTTCCCATGGTGATGGGGACGCTTCAAGTTAGAATATACTGAGAACTGTGTACATGACTGCCCTCTACTGCCTGGCAGATGCTGCCAGGCATCAGGGGGCAGACCCCCCCTCCTGTATTTAACTTGTTGGTGGCCAGTGCGGCCCCCCCTGCCTCCCCAGTATTAATTGTAACCAGTGCGGCCCCCCTTCCTCTATATTCATCGGTGGCCAGTGCGGATTCCCAGTATTAAATATGACCAGTGCGGCCTCCCCCTCCCTCCCCAGTATTAAATATGACCAGTGCGGCCTCCCCCTCCCTCCCCAGTATTAAATATGACCAGTGCGGCCTCCCCCTCCCTCTATATTCATTGGTGGCCAGTGCGGATTCCAAGTATTGTGACCAGTTCGGCCTCCCCTCTTCCCCCCCCCCTAATTAAAATCACCCCCCCCCATCATTGGTGGCAGCGGAGAGTACCGATTGGAGTCCCAGTTTAAATCGCTGGGGCTCCGATCGGTTACCATGGCAGCCAAGACGCTATTGCAGTCTTGGCTTCCATGGTTACTTAGCAATAAATAGAAGCATTATACTTACCTGAAGAGCTGCGATGTCTGTGTCCGGCCAGGAGCTCCTCCTACTGGTAAGTGAAAGGTCTGTGCGGCGCATTGAATATAGTGCTATATATTCATTTTTTAGAATATTCGTCATTTTTTTCCATCTGAAGTCACGATTCCTCCCTGCTTAAGTTGCTTGTGGGCCAATGACTCATTGGCCCACAAGCAAGAAGCAGGGAGGAATCATGTGTTCAGATGGAAAAAAAAAGACGAATATTCGATATAACGAATATATAGCACTATATTCTAAATATTCGCGAATTCTCAAAGTGCCGATATTTGCGATTTAAAATTCGTTATTTGAATATTCGGACTCTACACTACCAGTAATTCTGAAACATGACATTTAATGTAATCTCATAGACACTAAGAAGTTTTAAAAAATTTGGGTAATTAAAGGACTCCAAAAAGATCATTATTATTATTTTTTACTCCTGTAAAGTCAGCATGGTTGTGATATCAGCATTACATCTCCATTCCTGGGCAAACGTGAAAGAAAAATGACTGTAGTTTCTTCCAGATATATTTTTCATCTGCTATATAGTGCAGAAGAGAAGTTGAACAAACACATATATTTTCATAGAGTGTGAGAAATGAGACCATCTACAATATGAAACTGTCATCTTATCCTGAGATATGTTTCTCTCTTTAATGCGTATTTCAGTCACTACTCCGGAGTTTGCAGAAGAAAAATATCTCGGCTTGTGTAATTGCTCTGGTAGCTGCATAGATGGCGCTGTTGTCCATCACTTAAGAAATCTGTCATCATCACTGGCGTTTTCTTCATTACAAATATTTTGCATTAAGAGTCGGTTTATTTCCGTGTACTTAATCATTTCGCAAGAGGTAAAATTCTACACTGTATTGATCCCTTCTTACAATTATAATTTTTTATTTTATTCACTTATATAGCGCTGACATATTCCGCAGCGCTTTACAGACATTATCATCGTGTGCTGTCCCCAGTTCCCTATCAGTATATCTTTGGGTTGTGGGAGGAAACCCACGCAAACATGGGGAGAACGTACAGACTCCATGCAGATGTTGTACTTGGTAAGATTCAAGCTGAGGACTTCAGCACTACAAGGCACCAGTGCTAATCACTGAGTCACCACATTATATTTTAATTTACAGATTTATTACTCATGTTTAACCCCTTCCTGACACAGCGGTTTTTCATCTTTGTGTTTTTATTTTTAGCTCCCTGTCTTCCTGGAGCTGTAAATTTTCTTATTTTTCTTTTTTTTTTTTTATTGAAAATTTTTATTGTTTTCAATTTTTTCAAAGCATTGTACATTTTCCAATAGTTAAAGCGTACAACAATACCAGTGACATAAGCATAAGCGAAAATCACCCAATGTAAGGTGTCACAAATAACAATAAGAAACTAAAGGGCGGTTAAGCCCAACGTGACAGGTATCAGCAAGAAGTGTAAGCTTAGCAGCAAAGTCAGGTTAAGCATAAAGGTGCAAAAATAGAGTTCACAATTCTATGATATAGGAGTGAGGGTGGGGGAGGAGGAAGAGGATGGAGGGGAATGGTAAGGATTGTTAATAATTTGCTATCTGAGGAGATGTACTAGGGGGGGTTATGAAAAATAGCCACAAGAATTATATATCTAGGAAAAGTTCCTGTAACGTTTCCAGGGAGTCCAAGTTTTTAGGAAAGAAGGTCTGGAATGTGCTTCCCAATGTGAAATTTCCTCTAATCTGTATATTTGGTCCACTTTATTTGTCCAGTGTTTAATACTGGGGATTTCAGAAGATAGCCAGTGGGTAGGTAAAAGTAATCTAGCCGCTGCCAAAAGGAGGGTAAAGAGGGATTTTTTATGAAGGCCCAGGCCCTCCATCCCTAGAGATAACAGGGTCAATTCAGGGGGGCAAGGGAGGGACGACTCACATATCTGGTTACATAATTTGGTGATTGCGTGCCACCATGGGTTAATCTTTTCGCATGTCCACCAAATATGTAAGAAGGTTCCTTTGGTTTTATGACATCTCCAACACAGATCAGTGGCTGTTGTACTATACCTATAGGTTTTATCTGGGGTTCTATACCATTGCATAAGAATCTTGTAGCTGTTTTCTTGGATTCGTATGCACCTAGATAATTTATGTGGTAAGATTAAAATTCTTGAAGTTTCTTGAGGGGTCAGTGATCTTTGTAGATCTTTTTCCCACTTGCCCACTATTGCTGGTTTAACAAAGGAAGTAGGGGATTTCAGGTGTTTATAAATTGTGGAGATAGATTTAGGAGGGTATCTCTTATTGCTTAGTAGTGATGAGCGGGAGGTGCCATATTCGATTTTGCGAATATTCGCGAATATTCGCATGAATATTCGTGTTATATTCGTCGAAATCGAATATTCGCAATTATTCCAATTATCGCGAAATTATTTTTTCGCATATTGCGAAAATTTATCTTGATAGTATAAGGCAACGTTCCTATGCTAATGACTATGGCTAGGCTAATATGTGTATTTTACGAAATTTCGTAATATTGCTCTAACTTCGTCTCTTAGAATATTACGAATATTCTAAAAGACGAAGTTAGAGCAATATTAAGAACATTTGCAAAAGTCGAAATTGCGATGCGAGTAATATAACACAAAATAGTCGCATGAAGATTTAAACTTAGCACTGCTATATTCCATATTCTAGCCTAATATGGAATATAGCTGTGCTAAGTTAGCACTGCTATATTCCATATTAGGCTAGAATATGGAATATAGCTGTGCTATGTTGAAATCTTCATGCGACTATTTTGTGTTATATTACTCGCATCGCAATTTCGACTTTTGCAAATGTTCTTAATATTGCTCTAACTTCGTCTTTTAGAATATTCGTAATATTCTAAAAGACGAAGTTAGAGCAATATTACGAAATTTCGTAAAATACACATAGATTGTATTTAAGCTAATATACTGCTATAGTAATAATTTTTAATAGTGTACATATTTTACAAAACTTAAGTTCAGAAGAGGCAAAAAAAAATTACAGGAGAAAAAAGGGATTATAGCACTATATTAGCTAAATTACAATCTATATGTGTATTTTACGAAATTTCGTAATATTGCTCTAACTTCGTCTTTTAGAATATTCATAATATTCTAAGAGACGAAGTTAGAGCAATATTACGAAATTTCTAAAAGACGAAGTTAGAGCAATATTAAGAACATTTGAAAAAGTCGAAATTGCGATGCGACTAATATAACACAAAATATTCGCATGAAGATTTCAACTTAGCACTGCTATACTCCATATTCTAGCCTAATATGGAATATAGCAGTGCTAACTTAGCACAGCTATATTCCATATTAGGCTAGAATATGGAGTATAGCAGTGTTAAGTTGAAATCTTCATGCGAATATTTCGTGTTATATTACTCGCATCGCAATTGCGACTATTGCGAAATTTCGTAAAATACACATATAGATTAGATTGTAATTTAGCTAATATGGAATATAGCAGTAAGTTGAAAACGCCACTGACTGGAGCAGCCAGGAAGCCAGGAATCCAAAGGACAGGTAAGAACAACTTTAGGGAAGTGGGAAAGAAAAAAATATAATGAAAAAAAAAAGAAAAAAAATGAATATTTGATTTCGCGAATATATAGAACGATATTCTAAATATTTGCGAAATCTCTAAATTGCGATATTCGAGAAAAAAATTCGCAATTCGAATATTCGCGCTCAACACTATTGCTTAGCATTTCCACTAACCATCTAGCTTCCTCTGATACATGGGGATTTTTAGCCCTACTGAGTAATTCAGTCTTAAGGAAGTGTAACAGGGTGGGATTATGAATTTGTGTCCCCAAGAGTTTGCATATTTCTGAGTCAGGAATAATACACCCATCTGTATCTAAGAATTGGGCTATGGAGATCAATGAGGACCTAATGAGCAACGGGCAGCTTTCTCTCAATTCTTTGGGAGCCAGGTTAATTATGTCTTTTATGAGCATAAGTGAAGTGAGAGGTATTGGAGCTCCATTGATGGACGAGAAACCCCCCCAGACCCTTAAAGTGCTACGTACAATAGGGTTAGGTATTGAGGATTGGGTCGGGGGCAGTCTGTCAGCCAGCAACAGGGCTCGGGGAGAGGAGGGAAGGAGAGCAGTCTCTAATGTGAGCCAGGATTTATGTATGGGCTCCCTAATCCAATCAATAGCTCTAGAGAGCTGAATGGCTTGCATGTAAGATTTAGGATCGGGGAGACCAATACCTCCTCTAGTTCTAGGTTTAGTTAAGGTATCAAAGGAGATACGGGGGCTTTTACCTTGCCAAATAAATTTACGGACATGCTTGTTTAGAGAAGTAAAATATGAATTGGGGATATTAATAGGGAGAACTTGCATCATATATGTAAGTTTTGGCATGATCAGTGACATAAAGATATTCTTCCTTCCAAACCATGAGAGATAGGGAGAATCCAGGGAGTCCATTTGAGCTATCATAGAGGCTAAGAGGGGTTTATAGTTTAATTGAAATAGATCAGGCAGATGGGAGGACAGTTTAATCCCTAGATAAGTTAGTTGTTGGGTTTGCCAATTGAAAGGGGAGTTAATTTGGAGGGAGGCAAGACTGGCGGAGGAAAGGCCTATATGTAAAACTTGGGACTTGGAAGGATTGACCTTAAAGTTGGAAAGGGAGCCAAAGAGGTCAAGTATTGAGAGAATCCTGGGCATGGATCTCTGTGGATTAGTGGTGATGATCAGTAGATCATCAGCAAAAGCTGCCAATTTAAACTCTTGTTTCTCCACTATGAGGCCCTTAATTTCATCGTCTTGCCTAAGGGCTTGAAGGAGGGATTCCATTACAAGGACAAAGATGAGTGGAGAGAGGGGGCATCCTTGCCTCGTTCCATTTCTAATGGGGAAAAGGGAGGAAAGAAGTCCGTTTACTGACACGGACGCCGAGGAGCAGGTGTACATGGATAATATAGAGTTGATATATTGCTCAGGAATATGGAATTTTGCCAGGGCTAATCTGATATAAGTCCAGTCCACTCTATCAAATGCTTTCTCGGCGTCCGTGCCAAGCAAAAACAGAGGGTAAGATTTATGTGAGGCATAGAACAGGGCATCTAAAATTTTCGTGGTGTTATCCTTGCCTTCCCTACCTTTAACAAAACCCACTTGATCAGGTCGAATAAGTTCAGGGAGTAAGCTTTGGAGCCTAGTGGCCAGCATTTTTGCTAAAAGATCTACATTAAGTAAGGAAATTGGGCGATAGTTAGAGCAGACCGAGAGGTCCTTACCATCTTTGGGAATTATCGTAATGACTGCTTTAGTCATGTCAGAGGAGAGTGGTATATTGGCCAATGAGAGATTACAGATACAAAGTAAGTGGGGTAGTAGAATACTTTGAAAGGATGAATAGTAAGTTATAGGGAGACCATCGGGGCCAGGGCATTTGCCTCTGGGGGTAGCTTTAATTGCAGTGATTAGTTCCGGGATAGTGAACGGTTTGGTCAGGGATTTTTGTTGTGCCAAATTTAATGTTGGGAGGTTAAGGGTCTCCAAAAATGAATTGATATTGCTCTCTCTGCTTAAGGAGGGATCAGGGAGATTAGAGGCTGGAAGATTGTATAGGGATTTGTAAAATAGTCTAAATTGTTCAGCTATTTCTTCTGCTTTGAATAATTGAACACCCTGGGGGGATTTAATGGACTGAACGTAGCGGGAGTCCCTTCTCTGTTTAATACGGCTCATAGCGTATTTTGAAGCTTTATTTCCATGAGCGTAGATCTTCTGCTGAGCAGACAGGAAAAATTTAGCTGAACGCTCATTCAGAAGGTTCTTCAGCTGAGTTCTAAGAGAAGAGAGTTCCGCAAGTCTCTGTGCCACCAAACTTTGTTTATGGGCTTTTTCCACCTGGTGGATTTGTAAAAGCAGGGTGTTGAGTTTCTTCTCTGATTCTTTCTTTAAGAAAGAGCACAGGCTGATCAATCTTCCGCGTATATGGGCTTTATGAGCGTCCCAGATAGCTTGAGGACTTACTTCAGGGGTGTTGTTAATTATGAAGTATTCTTCTAAGTAAGAGGATATTTGGGCAGTATGTTTCGTGTTACTCAGTAGGGACTCATTAAATCTCCAATTAGGTTGTCTATCACTTTTTATTTCTGGGGATATAGTACAAAAAATTGGAGAGTGGTCTGATAGGGTTATGTCTCCTATTTTGGGTGCAGTACAGTATTGTAGCTTCTCCTTTGGGACTAGGATGTAATCAATTCTGCTATATGAATTATTCGGGGGCGAATAAAAAGAGTAATCTATTAAATCTGGGTTGTGGCAACGCCATACATCTATAATTCCCAGGTTGTGTAGTGTAGTATGTATTAGTCTGAGATTTTTTGCGGGGATAGGGGATTTCTTAGATGATGTATCTATTAGAGGGTTGAAAGCAATATTAAAGTCTCCTGGGACAAGCAGGAAGCCATCTCTATGCTGCTCTATTAAAGAAAATATATTATTAAGCCAGATAAGTTGGTCAGTATTTGGAGCATAAATATTTACAAATGTGAACATAGACTGTCCTACCAGGCCTTTAAGGATTAAATATCGACCCTCTGGGTCCTGGATATGAGACTTGTATTGAAATGGAAGGCCTCTGCGGAAACCTATGCTGACTCCCCTCGAGGCCGCACCCCCAGCTCCACAATGATACCATGAAGGGAATCTGGAAAAGGAAAGATTAGGATAGTTGTTATGTTTAAAATGTGTCTCTTGGAGAAATACCACTGAGCATTTTTCCTTGTGTAGGAGAGATAAGATATGGCACCTTTTTGAAGGGGATCTCAGCCCTTTAACATTATATGAGGCTAATTTAAAATCCGCCATAGTATTTTAGTAGGATGGGAAGACCACACGCCGTAGGTGATAATATAATTAAATAGTTGGCAAACCAGATATATCGTGAAGCGGAGAGTGCAGCCACGAGAGGACCCACAAGACGCCCCACTCCTCAGATTTTTCCCTCCACTATCCTTCTCCCCTGCCGGGGGACTCTGTTCCCATATTGAAAAGGATGTAGAATTGTTTCTTAAATACCTGTCAAGGTAAGAACAAATATAACGAGAACCAAAAAATTTAAATAAAAACAATGAGAGGTTAAGTATCATCCTGACAAGGCAGGGTGTATACATACTCTGTTTGTTAGAGATAACAGAACCAGTAAGGGGGGAAAGGGTATTTTACCCAGAAGCACTTTCCCTCTAGGTTAGTAATAATACCAAAACATATTGAGATTAAGTGGTAATAGTAGTGGGTGAAGGATGGGGATCCTTTTGATAGTTACATCAGTTTTCAGATTCGGACTCTCATGGGGAAACCGGGTGATGGTTAAGAAAAGAAGGCTATATCTGTAGTTATTCAGCCAAGATGAAGAAGACAGCCTGGAATATTTAAAAGAAAGAGAAGAAAAGGAAAATATGTAGGTAAGGTGGCTCATTTGACTTTCTCAATGTAGTAGATCCTAAGTAAATGGGAAAAGATAGATGCAAAAACAAAGTAAATTTGGTTACAGCATGACTATCCTGGCATTCAAACAGATGGGAAAACTCAGAAGAGAAATCCCTACTGTCTCTACGTCTGTTACTCAGTGAAGAGCAAGGCCCGAAAATATAGCGGACCCAGCTCCACACCAAGCACATAGCATGTAGTCACAACATTAAGCTTAAAATAGAGGCTCAGCTGTATAACGTCCCATCAGTCGATTTTCTTGGTCACCTAAATCATAAAAAGAGAAAGAGGAAAAAGGAAAAGAAAATAGGGCTATCTAGCTGTCCGCCATGGAGAGACGCTTTGGGGTGGAGAAGGAATCTCTTCTTCTGCCGTTTCTTTGTGGCCTTGGGGTGCGTTGGGGCTCCCAGGGGATGGTCTTGGGTAATTCTGGTAAAGAGTTCAGATTTTGGACCATGTCCCAGTTAGCAATAGGCAATGGAGACAGCTGAAGGAGATCATAGGTCTTGTCCAGGTCTGTAAATGAGGAGACATGAATGCGACGGCCATCATGAAGGAAGGATAAACCAAAAGGAAATGTCCATCTATAGATGATTCTTTTCTGCCTAAGCCAATCTGTGAGAGGTTTTAAAGCTTTGCGCTTTTTGAGAGTTGACTGTGACAGGTCTTGATAAATGGAAATACTGTTATTCTCCCATTCTATTGAGGTAGAGCTCCTCGCGCCGGCCAGGAAAGTGTAAAAACCTGCATATTATATCTCTGGGCGGTTCGTTGTCCCTTGGTTTAGGTCTAAGGGCTCTGTGTGCCCGCTCAAGCAGGACTTCATGTGCCGAGTCAGGGCCCAGAATCTTAAGGCATATATGGATTACCGTTTCAGGAATATCTACTGCCATGACGGTCTCAGGTATCCCTCTGAAACGCAGGTTGTTACGCCTGCTTCTATTCTCCTGGTCCTCCATGGCTGTGTATAGGGCATTTAGGTGGCACTGTGCTAGCGACATGCTAGAAGACACCTCTCCTTGGTGTTGGAGGATTGTGGCCTGTGTTTCTTCTAGGGCCTCCACTCTCCTACCTATGTGCCTGACGTCTTCTTTTATAGAAGAGATGTCTACACTTATGGGGCCCAGGGCTTCTGCTAGCGCTTCTTTCAGAAAGGCACTAGAGATTGGTAGGCATTCCGCTTCACTGGGGTCATCTCCTACCTGTTCACTCCCGCAGGCGGCTGGCTGTTTATGACCGGAGCGTGGGGTGCCGGGCGCCATCTTAGATTCTCGGCTCCCAGTAGCAGCGGCAGCTTTTTTCATAAATTTCTCAATTTCTCCCGCTTGACTTTGGGAGCGGCTGCCTCCTGGCTGGTCAGTGGGCTTTTGGCCCCCGATTTTCACCATTTCTGGCTTTGGTGGGCTTAAAATGAGGTGCTTTGAGGGATATGCAGGCAGGAGAGCAGCGCTCTACACGTCCATCCGGATCAAGCGCTGGCTCCGCCCCCCCCCGTAAATTTTCTTATTTTTCAGTTCACATAGCTGTATGTGGCCTTATTTATTGTGGGACAAGTTGTCATTTCTATTGCCACCATTTAATATGGAATACAATGTAGAGGGAAGCTGGAAAAAAAATGTTGAAAAAACAAACAACCCACTATTCCATCAGTTTTATGGGTTTTGTATTTATGGCGTTGTCACGGGTGTATGTGAGCAACAATAGTAATACACAGTACAGAGCTACTGACTGGACCCAGAACTAGGGAGGATAAAGGGTGACCCCTGTCCGACCCTCAACGCTCTCCCTATTCTGCTAAAGCACATGCCCGGATCCAAATGGCGGAACGAGGCATGCCCACGTGCCTAAGACTAATGACCCCTGTAACCCCTACAATAGTGGAAGGGGCACGGCCACCAGTGCCCTACTCAGTATATGGAGGGAACCGTGGCCACCTCAGATCCAGTCAGAAAATAAACAGGAACACAACAATGTCTGCACACTTAGCTGAAGATGTTGCAGCCGCAGAGAAGACGGATCCAAGGACAGGCTGGCAATATCCGGAGTGCTAGCTGCAGCAGAACACAGGTCCAGTGAACTGATAGCTACAAGTGAAGAAACTAAAGCCAGAGCTACAACTGAAGTGAGAACTATAATCCACATCCTATCATAGGAGGAGGGGTGATATAAAGAGAGGGAAATCAAACACATGAAGGACAGCTGTGGTGAAAGAAACCAAAAGTAAACAGAGTAGTGAGAACTCCTCCCAGCTCTAGTAGTGACATCATCACAGGGGTGGAGAAACAGAGCTGTGAGAACGTCCCAAAGCTCTGGTAGTGACAGTACCCCCCCCCCCTCTACGGGTGGTCTCCGGACACCCAGGACCCACCTTCTCAGGATGAGCCCTATGAAATGCCCTGATGAGGCGAGTGGCTTTAATTTCCGACACCGGAACCCACATCCTCTCCTCAGGACCATAACCCTTCCAATGAACGAGGTACTGAAGAGAACCGCGGACCATGCGAGAGTCCACAATTCTGGAAACCTCAAACTCCAGATTGCCATCAACCAAAATCGGAGGAGGAGGCAAAGAGGAGGGCACCGTGGGCTGGACATATGGTTTTAAGAGAGATCTGTGAAATACATTATGTATCTTCCAAAACCGTGGAAGATCAAGACGGAAGGCAACAGGATTGATGACTGACAAGATTTTATAAGGCCCAATAAACTTGGGACCCAATTTCCAGGAGGGAACCTTCAACTTAATGTTTCTAGTAGACAACCACACCAGATCACCCACATTCAGGTCCGGACCAGGCACACGTCTATTATCAGCCACACGCTTATACCTCTCACTCATCTTTTTAAGATTACTCTGAATCTTTTGCCAAATGGTAGACAAAGACGAGGAAAATCTCTCCTCCTCAGGTAAACCAGAAAGAGCCCCTCCCGAGAATGTCCCAAACTGCGGATGGAACCCATATGCAGCAAAGAATGGGGACTTATCAGAAGATTCCTGACGACGGTTGTTCAGAGCAAACTCAGCAAGAGGGAGAAATGAACACCAATCCTCCTGGTTCCCTGCCACAAAACAGCGCAAATATGTCTCCAGATTCTGATTGAGGCGCTCAGTCTGACCATTCGACTGCGGATGAAAAGCAGAAGAGAAGGACAGCCGAACCCCCAGGCGAGAACAGAAAGCCTTCCAGAACCTGGACACAAACTGCGTGCCTCTATCGGAAACAATATCAGAGGGAATGCCGTGCAATTTAACAATATGGTCGACAAAAGCTTGCGCCAACGTTTTAGCATTGGGTAAACCAGGGAAAGGTACGAAATGAGCCATCTTGCTAAAACGGTCCACCACCACCAGGATCACCGACTTCCCCGAGGAACGAGGAAGATCCGTGATAAAGTCCATGGACAGGTGTGTCCAAGGACGGGAAGGAATGGGTAACGGGAGAAGGGAACCTGAAGGCCGTGAACGAGGGACCTTAGCGCGAGCGCACGTCTCACAAGCAGCCACAAAGCCCTCCACCGACTTACGAAGAGCCGGCCACCAAAATCTCCGAGCAATGAGATCCACCGTGGCTCTACTCCCGGGGTGACCAGCAAGAACCGTATCATGATGCTCCTTAAAGAGTTTGTGACGTAGCTTAGGAGGCACGAACAACTTCCCAGAAGGACAACGGGCAGGTGTCTCAGTCTGGGCAGCCTGGACCTCGGCCTCCAAATCGGAATATAGAGCAGAAACAACTACCCCCTCCGCCAAAATGGGACCCGGGTCCTCGGAGTTTCCTCCTCCCGGAAAACAGCGAGAGAGAGCATCAGCCTTCACATTTTTTATCCCAGGTCGGAATGTAACAACAAAATTGAATCTGGAGAAGAACAGAGACCATCTGGCCTGTCTCGGATTCATACGCCTGGCCGACTCCAAGTATGCCAGATTCTTATGGTCGGTAAAAACGGTGATAGGGTGCCTGGCCCCCTCCAACCAATGGCGCCATTCCTCGAAAGCCAACTTGATGGCCAACAACTCCCTATCTCCCACATCATAGTTTCTCTCTGCCGGGGAGAGTTTTTTAGAGAAAAAGGCACAGGGTCGCCACTTGGCAGGGGAAGGGCCCTGGGACAAAACCGCACCCACACCCACCTCGGAAGCATCCACCTCAACAATAAAGGGTAAGGAAACATCGGGATGCACCAAGACGGGAGCAGACGCAAAATTCTCTTTAATCTTAGAAAAGGCTGCAAGCGCCTCCTCCGACCAAGAGGAAAAATCCGCCCCCTTTTTTGTCATGTCAGTGAGGGGTTTGACAACAGAGGAATAATTCAAAATGAACTTTCTGTAATAGTTCGCAAAACCCAGAAAGCGCATCAATGCCTTCTGATTCTCAGGAAGCTCCCACTCAAGTACAGCACGGACCTTCTCCGGATCCATGCGAAAACCAGAAGCAGAGAGGAGAAAACCCAGAAATTGAATCTCCGATACCATAAAAAGACATTTCTCCAGCTTGGCGTACAATTTATTTTCCCGCAGAATCTGCAGAACCTGAAAAAGATGATCCTGATGGGTCTGAACATCAGGGGAAAAAATCAAAATATCATCAAGATACACCAATACAAATTTCCCCATTAAATGATAGAAAATACTATTAACAAAATGCTGAAAGACGTCCGGAGCATTCATCAGGCCGAAAGGCATAACGAGATTCTCGAAATGCCCGTCAGGGGTATTAAAGGCCGTTTTCCATTCATCCCCCTCTCTGACCCTGACCAGGTTGTACGCGCCTCTCAAATCCAATTTGGAAAACACCTTGGCCCCAACAATTTGATTGAAGAGGTCCGGGATCAGAGGAAGGGGATAGGGATCGCGAATCGTGATACGGTTCAGCTCCCTAAAATCTAGGCAAGGTCTCAGACAGCCATCTTTCTTTTTAACAAAAAAAAAACCCGCGGCCACAGGTGACTTTGAGGGACGAATATGCCCCTTTTCGAGACTCTCGGAGATGTAAGTTCGCATAGCGATTCTTTCCGGTTGTGAGAGATTGTAGAGGCGTGCTTTTGGCAGCTTGGCGCCGGGAATGAGGTTAATGGGACAGTCAAACTCCCGGTGAGGAGGTAGCTCCTGAACACCGCTCTCGGAAAACACGTCCGAGAAATCAGAGAGAAATGATGGCACCGTTTTAGTAGACACCTCTGCAAAAGTCGCTGTGAGACAATTCTCTCTACAAAAATCACTCCACTCATTTATTTGCCTTCCTTGCCAATCAATAGTGGGGTTATGTCTAGTGAGCCAGGGTAACCCCAAAACTAGAGGAGACGGCAATCCGTTAAGGACAAAACAAGATATATCCTCCACATGAGTGTCACCTACAGCTAGCCGGATATTGTGAACAATGTCCTTCAGAGATCTCTGTGAGAGTGGAGCTGAGTCAATAGCAAAAACAGGTATATCTTTATCTAATGTGCAAACCTGAAAACCATGCATGGCTACAAATTGAGTGTCAATAAGATTGACGGCCGCTCCACTATCGACAAAAATCTCACAAGAAATGACTTTGCTCTCTAGCGCCACCCTGGCAGACAGGAGAAAACGGGAACTGCAGGTCAGAGGAAAAGCATCAAATCCTACATCAACTTTGCCCAAAGTAGCAGATGAAGCAGAACTTGATGATTTACCTTTTGAGATTTTTCTCTTATTATCGCTCTTAGTACGGTTCAAGAATCTCCTAGACGGACAAACATTTGGGAAATGACCTATGCCCCCACAACAAAAACAGACCATACTCTGAGGACTAAATCCTCTTTTATCAGGGGCAAGTCGAGCTAGCTGCATGGGCTCCTCCTCAGAGGGGAGCAAGACAGGATGAGGCCCCTGCACACTGAATGAGTCCGCACCACTGCCCCTAGACTGACAATGGCTGGACAGAGAGGTCTCGTTTCTTTCTCTTAGACGCCTGTCAAGGCGTACCGCCAATGACATGGCAGACTCTAAGGACGTTGGTCTCTCATGGAAAGCAAACGCATCTTTTAATCTCTCCGAGAGACCATGACAGAACTGACTCCGGAGTGCAGCATCATTCCAACCCGAATCAGCTGCCCATCTCCGAAATTCAGAACAATAAAGCTCCGCAGACCGTTTGTTCTGGCATAAAACACGTAGGTTAGATTCGGCCAGAGCAACACGATCCGGGTCATCATAAATCTGCCCCAGGGCCACAAAAAATCCCTCCACGGATCGAAGGGAGGGATCCCCTGATGGCAGCGAAAAAGCCCAAGTCTGAGCATTACCCCTGAGCAGGGAGATGACAATCCTCACCCTCTGCTCTTGATTACCAGAAGAGTGAGGACACAAGCAAAAATGGAGTTTGCATGCCTCTCTGAAACGAACAAAATTCTCACTGCCCCCGGAGAACGTCTCCGGAAGTGAGACCTTGGGCTCGCAACAGACTCCATGAGCCGGAGCAGGGCCCAATGCTTGAAGCTGGGTCATAGATTGACGGAGATCCGCTACTTCCAAAGAAAGACCCTGCATGCGGTCAACCAGGTCAGAAAGCGGATCCATGTCAAAAAAGGACGGTTTTGGTGGATTATAATGTCACGGGTGTATGTGAGCAACAATAGTAATACACAGTACAGAGCTACTGACTGGACCCAGAACTAGGGAGGATAAAGGGTGACCCCTGTCCGACCCTCAACGCTCTCCCTATTCTGCTAAAGCACATGCCCGGATCCAAATGGCGGAACGAGGCATGCCCACGTGCCTAAGACTAATGACCCCTGTAACCCCTACAATAGTGGAAGGGGCACGGCCACCAGTGCCCTACTCAGTATATGGAGGGAACCGTGGCCACCTCAGATCCAGTCAGAAAATAAACAGGAACACAACAATGTCTGCACACTTAGCTGAAGATGTTGCAGCCGCAGAGAAGACGGATCCAAGGACAGGCTGGCAATATCTGGAGTGCTAGCTGCAGCAGAACACAGGTCCAGTGAACTGATAGCTACAAGTGAAGAAACTAAAGCCAGAGCTACAACTGAAGTGAGAACTATAATCCACATCCTATCATAGGAGGAGGGGTGATATAAAGAGAGGGAAATCAAACACATGAAGGACAGCTGTGGTGAAAGAAACCAAAAGTAAACAGAGTAGTGAGAACTCCTCCCAGCTCTAGTAGTGACATCATCACAGGGGTGGAGAAACAGAGCTGTGAGAACGTCCCAAAGCTCTGGTAGTGACAGGCGTTCACTATGTGGTAAAACTGACTTGTGCTCTTCATTTTCCGGAGCAGTATGATTATGGTGATGCTAAACTGTCATTGCTGTATACTGACCCACTTAACTTTTTTATAGCTCTGTCTACGAAGATACAGTACAGACCAAAAGTTTGAACACACCTTCTCATTCAAAGAGTTTTCTTTATTTTCATGACTATGAAGGCATCAAAACTATGAATTAACACATGTGGAATTATATACATAACAAACAAGTGTGAAACAACTGAAAATATGTCATATTCTAGGTTCTTCAAAGTAGCCACCTATTGCTTTGATTACTGCTTTGCACACTCTTGGCATTCTCTTGATGAGCTTCAAGAGGTAGTCCCCTGAAATGGTCTTCCTACAGTCTTGAAGGAGTTCCAAGAGATGCTTAGCACTTGTTGGCCCTTTTGCCTTCACTCTGCGGTCCAGCTCACCCCAAACCATCTCGATTGGGTTCAGGTCCGGTGACTGTGGAGGCCAGGTCATCTGGCGCAGCACCCCATCACTCTCCTTCATGGTCAAATAGCCCTTACTTTCAAAGTTTTCCCAATTTTTCGGCTGACTGACTGACCTTCATTTCTTAAAGTATTGATGGCCACTCGTTTTTCTTTTCTTAGCTGCTTTTTTCTTGCCATAATACAAATTCTAACAGTCTATTCAGTAGGACTATCAGCTGTGTATCCACCTGACTTCTCCTCAACGCAACTGATGGTCCCAACCCCATTTATAAGGCAAGAAATCCCACTTATTAAACCTGACAGGGCACACCTGTGAAGTGAAAACCATTTCAGGGGACTACCTCTTGAAGCTCATCAAGAGAATGCCAAGAGTGTGCAAAGCAGTAATCAAAGCAAAAGGTGGCTACTTTGAAGAACCTAGAATATGACATATTTTCAGTTGTTTCACACTTGTTTGTTATGTATATAATTCCACATGTGTTAATTCATAGTTTTGATGCCTTCAGTGTGAATCTACAATTTTCATAGGCATGAAAATAAAGAAAACTCTTTGAATGAGAAGGTGTGTCCAAACTTTTGGTCTGTACTGTATATGTAGGCTCATTTTTTGTGGGCCAATCTGTCGTTTTTGATAATATCATTTTGGTGTGTGTATGACTTTTTGATCACGTTATTGCATTTTTTGGGGGAAAGTAAAGTTATTAAAAAATGGTGAATCGTACATGCTTTTTCTCATGCGGTGATGCCAAATATGTTATTTAAAAAATATCTTTTTTTATTTTGGGGAAAGAGGAGTGATTTAAATTTTTATTTATTTTTTAAATATTTTTAAAAACTTTTTTTTTAAACTTTTTTTATTAATTGTCCCCAAGTGGACTCCAACTTACAATCATCCGATTGCAAATTGTATAGAATAATAGAATTTGTTCTATTACATTACTCTATACAGAAATAGGTATATTACAGGTCAGTGCTGCCACCTGCTGCTCTGAACTGTAATATACAAGTAATGAGCCTGGAAGCCAAGTACAGGCTCAGGCTAACTACCAGCACTAGGGGAAAGGTTTCCTGCCTCAGAAGCGCGTGCTTATGGGTTTTAGCCCTCTCAGATGGGTCACATTTGACCACAGCATTTGACCACAGACATTAGCAGTGGGTGTCTGCTGTAATAAACCGATGTCGTGAAGGAGTAAGAAATTGCATATATAATTCACAGTATTATAGACTGCACTGGAAGCCCCTGGGAGACCCTAACCCCCTTTTCTTCTAATATAGTCAGCCATTAATGGGAGATGTATGAAGCTATGGCCAAACAAACTCGTGGCCGACTCCATCAAAACTCTACAGGATGTATGTAAGCAATGATCATCGTGTCATGAGTACTGTAAACGATAAATGTTATTCATGGGAAAATTTTATTTGCACAAATGTAAATAAATTAGAGGATCAGATTTTCCCAAAAAATATTTAGTTGGATTTCTAGATACCTACACTACATGGCGGTATGCTTACTTTGAAACTGTTTTTGGAGGTGACAAACTCCCTTTAACACAATTGTTATACCACAGTGGAAAGTCGTTCTCAATGAAACTCAAATGTGGTGCCAGAATTTTTCACATGATCAGCTAACTAACTGAATGTGATGTCATAGCAGGAACTTGACATAAACATACTTCTAATGTCATAGCAACCTACCCAATTCCACTCATGGGGGAGAGAAAAACACTTGTGATGTCATAGCAACTCACTTGAGCGAAACCAAAATGTGATGTCAAGTCAGCGTACCGAACAGACCTACACTTGTGATATCACATCATCTTACCTCATGGAAACCCACTTGTCATGTCATACTCACCTAACTGATGTCAAGTCAGCGTACCGAACAGACCTACACTTGTGATATCACATCATCTTACCTCATGGAAACCCACTTGTCATGTCATACTCACCTAACTGCAACACTTATGATGTTACATCAGTTAGTTAACGGAAACACAGAGTGATGTCACAGCTATCTGCCTGACTGAAATATTTCTGAGATCACAACAATTTACTCAGGGGCAGAAACCAACATGAAAGGGCTGCCATGTAAGGTCGGTGTATGAGCTTCTTGATTTCCTGTTAGGCCTCATAGACACAATCGTGGTTTTGGTCTGCATGTGATCCACATTTTTTGCTAATTGGATGCGGACCCATTAATTTCAATGGGGCCGCAATGCATGTGGCTAGCACATGCATGTCCGTTCAGCAAATCCGCAGGTCCGTTCCACTTGACCATGTTGAGAACAAGAATAGGCAATTCTAACAGAAGGCAGGACATAGAGGTCATCAAAATGCGGATTCGCAATTTTCGGACTGCAAAAACAGCTATGGTCATGTGCATGAGGCCTGAATACAGTGTCGGACTGGGGTACCTAGGGCCCACCAGTAATGTTCATTCTGAGTGCCCACTATACACTGCATGCAGAATTATTAGGCAAATGAGTATTTTGACCACATCATCCTCTTTATGCATGTTGTCTTACTCCAAGCTGTATAGGCTCGAAAGCCTACTACCAATTAAGCATATTAGGTGATGTGCATCTCTGTAATGAGAAGAGGTGTGGTCTAAAGACATCAACACCCTATATTAGGTGTGCATAATTATTAGGCAACTTCCTTTCCTTTGGCAAAATGGGTCAAAAGAAGGACTTGACAGGCTCAGAAAAGTCAAAAATAGTGAGATATCTTGCAGAGGGATGCAGCACTCTTAAAATTGCAAAGCTTCTGAAGCGTGATCATCGAACAATCAAGCGTTTCATTCAAAATAGTCAACAGGGTCGCAAGAAGCGTGTGGAAAAACCAAGGCGCAAAATAACTGCCCATGAACTGAGAAAAGTCAAGCGTGCAGCTGCCAAGATACCACTTGCCACCAGTTTGGCCATATTTCAGAGCTGCAACATCACTGGAGTGCCCAAAAGCACAAGGTGTGCAATACTCAGAGACATGGCCAAGGTAAGAAAGGCTGAAAGACGACCACCACTGAACAAGACACACAAGCTGAAACATCAAGACTGGGCCAAGAAATATCTCAAGACTGATTTTTCTAAGGTTTTATGGACTGATGAAATGAGAGTGAGTCTTGATGGGCCAGATGGATCGGCCCGTGGCTGGATTGGTAAAGGGCAGAGAGCTCCAGTCCGACTCAGACGCCAGCAAGGTGGAGGTGGAGTACTGGTTTGGGCTGGTATTATCAAAGATGAGCTTGTGGGGCCTTTTCGGGTTGAGGATGGAGTCAAGCTCAACTCCCAGTCCTACTGCCAGTTTCTGGAAGACACCTTCTTCAAGCAGTGGTACAGGAAGAAGTCTGCATCCTTCAAGAAAAACATGATTTTCATGCAGGACAATGCTCCATCACACGCGTCCAAGTACTCCACAGCGTGGCTGGCAAGAAAGGGTATAAAAGAAGAAAATCTAATGACATGGCTCCTTGTTCACCTGATCTGAACCCCATTGAGAACCTGTGGTCCATCATCAAATGTGAGATTTACGAGGAGGGAAAACAGTACACCTCTCTGAACAGTGTCTGGGAGGCTGTGGTTGCTGCTGCACGCAATGTTGATGGTGAACAGATCAAAACACTGACAGAATCCATGGATGGCAGGCTTTTGAGTGTCCTTGCAAAAAAAGGTGGCTATATTGGTCACTGATTTGTTTTTGTTTTGTTTTTGAATGTCAGAAATGTATATTTGTGAATGTTGAGATGTTATATTGGTTTCACTGGTAAAAATAAATAATTGAAATGGGTATATATTTGTTTTTTGTTAAGTTGCCTGATAATTATGCACAGTAATAGTCACCTGCACACACAGATATCCCCCTAAAATAGCTAAAACTAAAAACAAACTAATAACTACTTCCAAAAATATTCAGCTTTGATATTAATGAGTTTTTTGGGTTCATTGAGAACATGGTTGTTGTTCAATAATAAAATTAATCCTCAAAAATACAACTTGCCTAATAATTCTGCACTCCCTGTACAGCTACATGCAAATATTGCTTGCCAACACAGCGGCAGCAAGACGCTACAAGATGACTGATTATGGGGGCCCTTGCAGTGACTTCGAGAAGGTATATCCCTGGGGAAAGAGGATAATTGCTGGCCTGACTCTGTGCCTAGATGTCAACTCAGCCATCAGATGCATTTATAATAATAAACGTTGTAGTCTGATAAATAAACTATAGTTTTTATATGAACAAAGGCTGGTTGAGATGCTGTACGCTGCCTATCTATATGTAGTGAAGTTTGTCTACTGTATTCTGTGCTACTTGTGTAGGGGATGGGTGCTAGAGTCCCACCTTGCTCATGGTCTAGCATGGGTTTACCTGTTCCCCTGTGGGCCTGTACGAGCCTGCCTGAATATGATTAAAGTGGAACATTTTCCATAGACCATCTCATTCATGGCTCTCGCGAAATTAATGTACCTCACACTATACCAATCCACCAGTAACTGAGAGATATGGTTAGCAAAGGAAGTAGTGTAGCCTACTACAGGAGATCTGAAGCCCCTTTTAGATGGAAAAGTGCTGTCTGTGCTCACAATGAACAATAACTCACTAAATTCAATGGGTATATACAGATGGGCGATTTTCTGCTCAGATCATTGGTCCATGCAGAAAAAATTACACCATGTTCTATTTTGATCAGAATTTCCTGCAAAACTTTTTAAAGTGAATGTGTCTGCTGGAGAAATGGACTGCACATGGACGCCACCCATGTGTGGACACAAATAGTAGTGTAGAAGCAGCACTGTGCGGTCTCAGGATAATGCGTCTATGTCAATGCAGCAGCCTAACCGTAGGCCCTTGATCCATCAGGCCAAATCGTATACGTGTAGAAAAGAAGATGGCTTCGGCAGCATTCCGCAATATCAAAAATACTTTAATCGTACCTCCAGACACAGATGGCAACGAACGTTTCGACTGTGTAACAGTCTTTGTCAAGCCTAATGACACAAAATCTGATAGGCATATATATACCCCCCTCATATAAAATACACACCCCGTTACATCATTAGTGCAGATCACTACACAATAGGATACACATGTTCATACTTTAACTCACAGCTAACGACATGTCCAACGAACTCGTGTAGTTCTCCTCGGCGTTCCCTTATCTGTAATGCGCAGTCGCGTCTCAACCCATCTAAAACCCGGAAGTATCATACGTCGCCATGGCGCCCAGAGGCGCACGTGTCTCTAGCCAATGAGCTGCCAGAGGGCCTCACTGACGTCACAGACTGCGCGTCAACCTCGTAACACTCACCCAAGAGCGCACATCCGTGCGTCGATGGCGTGGGTCACATGAGGTACGCAGCCAGTAACAACATCGCGCAGGTACCGGCGCCATGACAACGAAGACGCCACGATCCACGCTGCTTACTGTGGAGTAAATATGTGCTATCCGTATCCAAAATGAACTGGTTTGTGCAACATATAGACAACACAGATAATAGCCCGATTACAGAGGGACATCAAGCCGGACTGTACATATTCATGATCATAACAGGTATAGGGCAAAAACATATCATAGCAAGTACAGATAGCAATACAAACAGTGTATCCCATGTATACTTCACATATGGATCATCATCATAGCACTTTGACATATAAATTTGGGGACCAATCCCCCGGTGGATGCGCTACATATAGGTTAAAATCATAATGTCCCTATACTAAGAGGACAAAACAATGACACACATCAATCGATGGATGAGACATTGAACTCTAGATTCAAACCAAAGGGTTGAAGGGACCTAAGGGTATGGATCCATTTAAGTTCCTTTTTCCTCAGGATTCCCTTCCTGTCCCCACCCCTTCTCAAATATCCCACGCTATCAATAGCCCGAAATCTCAATTGATTGATAGAATGTTTGCAATCAATGAAGTGTTTGGCAACCGGTTTGTCGAGTGCACCTGTTCTTATTGTACTTTTATGTTTATTAATTCTTTCCCTCAATTCCATCGTAGTCTCACCCACATAGATCAAGCTACATGGGCACTGTATCATGTAAACCACATCTGTGGACTTACATGTATAGTGACCCTTGATTTTGAACCGTTTACCACTATAGGGATGTGTAAAACCGTCGCCTTTCATGATGCCACCACAGTTGCAACAGGAAAGGCAAGGGAAATTACCATTCCTCATTGGTGCTAGTCTTTTCTGTCTTTCGATGTCCTTACCCCCTATATCCGCTTTCACCAATCTATCCCGTAGGTTGGGGCTCCGTTTGTATGCCATCATTGGGGGAACTGAAAATTCAGTGACTGTAGGCAATCCTTTCTGCAGGATCTGCCATTCCTGACGTAGGATGGTGGCTATATTGCCGCTATCACTCCCAAAGATGGATACAAATGGAATTCGGGGGGTCTCATGTTTCTGTGGTTTCTTTACCAAAGTGGAACAACGTTCCATAGATGTAATCCTATGCTTGGTACGGTTAATCAATTTGGTGGGATAACCTCTCTTACTAAACTTATCGCACATCTCATCAACTCTGAATTCAAAGAGGGTGTCATCTGATACGATGCGACGTACTCTAAGTAATTGACTCCACGGAAGGGAGCTTACCATATTCTGAGGGTGACTACTGTCATACATTAACAAGGTGTTCTTGTCTGTAGGTTTTTGGAAGAGATCAGTACAGATCCTTCCATTGAGCACCTGAACTCGGACGTCAAGGAACTGCAGCTCACGGGCAGAATGCATCACGGTGAACTGCAGGTCCCGGACCCCAGAGTTCAGGTGCGCATGGAACTCATCCAACTCAGGCACAGTCCCCGTCCAAATCAAGAAAATGTCGTCGATGTAGCGCCACCAGCACAGGACTCTCTCAAAAAATGTGGAGTGATACACCAGCCGATCCTCCACCTCCGCCATGAAGATGTTTGCGTAGGTGGGGGCCACATTGGACCCCATCGCCACACCCCGCTTTTGCTGGTAGAAGGTGTCCCCGAAGAGAAAATAATTCCTCCTCAGGACCACCTCCAGGAGGGCGAGGATCAGCCGGCGCGCCCCAGGAGAGAGCCCTGTGCCGGCCAGGGCCACATCGACGACATTTAGACCATAAGAGTGATCAATGGATGTATACAGGGATACAACATCAAAACTCACAAGCAAAAACTCCGCCGGCAAATCAAGTGAATTCAGCTTTGTCAAGAAATGGCCAGTATCACTGATATAGGAGGGAGCCGTGGTCGCGTGGATCCGCAACACTTTGTCCAAAAAGATGGATACAGGATTAAAGATGGAACCCCTGCCCGACACTATAGGTCGGCCAGGGGGATCCACAAGACTCTTGTGGATCTTTGGTAATACATATATCACAGGGGTGATCGGATGGCTCACCCGCAGAAAGCTGTTTAGTTCATCGTCAATGACTCCTTGACTAAGAGCCTCATCCAATAACACCCCTATGATATCTGCTATGTCCCACCTCGGATCCTTGCCCAACATCTCATAGACATTAATATCTCCTACCTGTCTTTTGATCTCATCAATATATTTACAGGTGTCCATCACGACCACGGCGCCCCCCTTGTCAGCTGGCTTGATCGTCAATTGCTTGTTGTGTTCCAGTTCAAGAACAGCCCGCCTCTCATCTTGAGATAGGTTGTGTTTGAACTGGTGGGTTCCCTCCACCCTCAATTGCTCGATCCGTTTCCTGACAAAGCTGATGTAGGTTTCAATCACATGGTTGTTTTGCGGTGGAGTAAAGTGACTTTTATTGCGTAAATCGAAGTTTTTGCACATTAAGGTATCAGTGGAAACATCAAGTTGACTAATAGGTACATCAATATTTCTAACTGAAAAAAAAGCCTTCAGTCTCAAGCGTCTAAAGAACTTTTGTAAGTCGAGCTCAAACTCGAACCAGTCCCTTGATGTTGTAGGGCAGAATGTTAGGCCACGGCTTAGCACACTAATTTGTGCTTTGTCAAGCTGGAAGGAAGAGATGTTCACGACCAGGTTCATCATTTCCGCTGTCCGCGTCTCGTTACTCTCCCCTGGATATGGGTGGGGGCCTCTATCGATATTGGGGGAAGGGTTCTTGTTGGATCGGTGGTGTTTCCTACCACCCCTTCTATATCGCCCTCCCCTCTTTTTCTGCTTGGGCCTAAAAAATTAGACGCACCTGATTCGTCAGCGGAATCAGATTCCCCAGTGCTGAAGCCAAATCTGCCTTGATCAAAGCGTTTACCCCGTCTACGCCTATTAAACCTTTGTGGCTGAGATGACTGCCAGTTGTATATTTTGCCAGACTGGTAATCATCTAAGTCTCTATGCCACTTATCTCTCTTGACGTGTTCCACTTCCAACTTATGTCGTGCAATATGTTGTGTGGTCTTGTCTTTGTATACTGTAAAATCCTCAGCACTCATGAGGTCCTGGATCTGGACTTCCAACTCGGCTGTGGTTTTCCTCAGGTTGTCAACCTCTTTCTGCAAAAAGTCTATGTTTAATAACATTAATTCAAAAGAATATTGATTGTTGATAGCTTCAAAGGCTTTACAAAAATCACCATTCGTCGGGAATAAATTGGGGCGAAGATTAGATCTAAGTCCCCTAGGTATCCTCTGTTGCTTGTAATATTCCCTTAAGGTAATCAAATGTAATTCCATAGTATTCAATCTCTTGAGGTCCTGCTCTACTTTACGTTTCAGGATATCAACAGAGGGGGAGCTTAAAAATGTCACATCACATCCATCTACATTGATAAGTCGCTGTATGTCCTCATCAGTATATACATACATGTGTCTTGGCGAGGTATCCATATTCTTACTTGGACCTGGGGGACCCTCCATGATGTGTATCACCACTGCGTCCAACTCCCCAGTGCACGCCTCTCGGATCAAATGTAGAGACAAATAGTAGTGTAGAAGCAGCACTGTGCGGTCTCAGGATAATGCGTCTATGTCAATGCAGCAGCCTAACCGTAGGCCCTTGATCCATCAGGCCAAATCGTATACGTGTAGAAAAGAAGATGGCTTCGGCAGCATTCCGCAATATCAAAAATACTTTAATCGTACCTCCAGACACAGATGGCAACGAACGTTTCGACTGTGTAACAGTCTTTGTCAAGCCTAATGACACAAAATCTGATAGGCATATATATACCCCCCTCATATAAAATACACACCCCGTTACATCATTAGTGCAGATCACTACACAATAGGATACACATGTTCATACTTTAACTCACAGCTAACGACATGTCCAACGAACTCGTGTAGTTCTCCTCGGCGTTCCCTTATCTGTAATGCGCAGTCGCGTCTCAACCCATCTAAAACCCGGAAGTATCATACGTCGCCATGGCGCCCAGAGGCGCACGTGTCTCTAGCCAATGAGCTGCCAGAGGGCCTCACTGACGTCACAGACTGCGCGTCAACCTCGTAACACTCACCCAAGAGCGCACATCCGTGCGTCGATGGCGTGGGTCACATGAGGTACGCAGCCAGTAACAACATCGCGCAGGTACCGGCGCCATGACAACGAAGACGCCACGATCCACGCTGCTTACTGTGGAGTAAATATGTGCTATCCGTATCCAAAATGAACTGGTTTGTGCAACATATAGACAACACAGATAATAGCCCGATTACAGAGGGACATCAAGCCGGACTGTACATATTCATGATCATAACAGGTATAGGGCAAAAACATATCATAGCAAGTACAGATAGCAATACAAACAGTGTATCCCATGTATACTTCACATATGGATCATCATCATAGCACTTTGACATATAAATTTGGGGACCAATCCCCCGGTGGATGCGCTACATATAGGTTAAAATCATAATGTCCCTATACTAAGAGGACAAAACAATGACACACATCAATCGATGGATGAGACATTGAACTCTAGATTCAAACCAAAGGGTTGAAGGGACCTAAGGGTATGGATCCATTTAAGTTCCTTTTTCCTCAGGATTCCCTTCCTGTCCCCACCCCTTCTCAAATATCCCACGCTATCAATAGCCCGAAATCTCAATTGATTGATAGAATGTTTGCAATCAATGAAGTGTTTGGCAACCGGTTTGTCGAGTGCACCTGTTCTTATTGTACTTTTATGTTTATTAATTCTTTCCCTCAATTCCATCGTAGTCTCACCCACATAGATCAAGCTACATGGGCACTGTATCATGTAAACCACATCTGTGGACTTACATGTATAGTGACCCTCCGATCACCCCTGTGATATATGTATTACCAAAGATCCACAAGAGTCTTGTGGATCCCCCTGGCCGACCTATAGTGTCGGGCAGGGGTTCCATCTTTAATCCTGTATCCATCTTTTTGGACAAAGTGTTGCGGATCCACGCGACCACGGCTCCCTCCTATATCAGTGATACTGGCCATTTCTTGACAAAGCTGAATTCACTTGATTTGCCGGCGGAGTTTTTGCTTGTGAGTTTTGATGTTGTATCCCTGTATACATCCATTGATCACTCTTATGGTCTAAATGTCGTCGATGTGGCCCTGGCCGGCACAGGGCTCTCTCCTGGGGCGCGCCGGCTGATCCTCGCCCTCCTGGAGGTGGTCCTGAGGAGGAATTATTTTCTCTTCGGGGACACCTTCTACCAGCAAAAGCGGGGTGTGGCGATGGGGTCCAATGTGGCCCCCACCTACGCAAACATCTTCATGGCGGAGGTGGAGGATCGGCTGGTGTATCACTCCACATTTTTTGAGAGAGTCCTGTGCTGGTGGCGCTACATCGACGACATTTTCTTGATTTGGACGGGGACTGTGCCTGAGTTGGATGAGTTCCATGCGCACCTGAACTCTGGGGTCCGGGACCTGCAGTTCACCGTGATGCATTCTGCCCGTGAGCTGCAGTTCCTTGACGTCCGAGTTCAGGTGCTCAATGGAAGGATCTGTACTGATCTCTTCCAAAAACCTACAGACAAGAACACCTTGTTAATGTATGACAGTAGTCACCCTCAGAATATGGTAAGCTCCCTTCCGTGGAGTCAATTACTTAGAGTACGTCGCATCGTATCAGATGACACCCTCTTTGAATTCAGAGTTGATGAGATGTGCGATAAGTTTAGTAAGAGAGGTTATCCCACCAAATTGATTAACCGTACCAAGCATAGGATTACATCTATGGAACGTTGTTCCACTTTGGTAAAGAAACCACAGAAACATGAGACCCCCCGAATTCCATTTGTATCCATCTTTGGGAGTGATAGCGGCAATATAGCCACCATCCTACGTCAGGAATGGCAGATCCTGCAGAAAGGATTGCCTACAGTCACTGAATTTTCAGTTCCCCCAATGATGGCATACAAACGGAGCCCCAACCTACGGGATAGATTGGTGAAAGCGGATATAGGGGGTAAGGACATCGAAAGACAGAAAAGACTAGCACCAATGAGGAATGGTAATTTCCCTTGCCTTTCCTGTTGCAACTGTGGTGGCATCATGAAAGGCGACGGTTTTACACATCCCTATAGTGGTAAACGGTTCAAAATCAAGGGTCACTATACATGTAAGTCCACAGATGTGGTTTACATGATACAGTGCCCATGTAGCTTGATCTATGTGGGTGAGACTACGATGGAATTGAGGGAAAGAATTAATAAACATAAAAGTACAATAAGAACAGGTGCACTCGACAAACCGGTTGCCAAACACTTCATTGATTGCAAACATTCTATCAATCAATTGAGATTTCGGGCTATTGATAGCGTGGGATATTTGAGAAGGGGTGGGGACAGGAAGGGAATCCTGAGGAAAAAGGAACTTAAATGGATCCATACCCTTAGGTCCCTTCAACCCTTTGGTTTGAATCTAGAGTTCAATGTCTCATCCATCGATTGATGTGTGTCATTGTTTTGTCCTCTTAGTATAGGGACATTATGATTTTAACCTATATGTAGCGCATCCACCGGGGGATTGGTCCCCAAATTTATATGTCAAAGTGCTATGATGATGATCCATATGTGAAGTATACATGGGATACACTGTTTGTATTGCTATCTGTACTTGCTATGATATGTTTTTGCCCTATACCTGTTATGATCATGAATATGTACAGTCCGGCTTGATGTCCCTCTGTAATCGGGCTATTATCTGTGTTGTCTATATGTTGCACAAACCAGTTCATTTTGGATACGGATAGCACATATTTACTCCACAGTAAGCAGCGTGGATCGTGGCGTCTTCGTTGTCATGGCGCCGGTACCTGCGCGATGTTGTTACTGGCTGCGTACCTCATGTGACCCACGCCATCGACGCACGGATGTGCGCTCTTGGGTGAGTGTTACGAGGTTGACGCGCAGTCTGTGACGTCAGTGAGGCCCTCTGGCAGCTCATTGGCTAGAGACACGTGCGCCTCTGGGCGCCATGGCGACGTATGATACTTCCGGGTTTTAGATGGGTTGAGACGCGACTGCGCATTACAGATAAGGGAACGCCGAGGAGAACTACACGAGTTCGTTGGACATGTCGTTAGCTGTGAGTTAAAGTATGAACATGTGTATCCTATTGTGTAGTGATCTGCACTAATGATGTAACGGGGTGTGTATTTTATATGAGGGGGGTATATATATGCCTATCAGATTTTGTGTCATTAGGCTTGACAAAGACTGTTACACAGTCGAAACGTTCGTTGCCATCTGTGTCTGGAGGTACGATTAAAGTATTTTTGATATTGCGGAATGCTGCCGAAGCCATCTTCTTTGCCACCCATGTGTGGT
The DNA here is from genome assembly GCF_905171765.1 of Bufo bufo. NCBI lineage: Eukaryota > Metazoa > Chordata > Amphibia > Anura > Bufonidae > Bufo > Bufo bufo. The sequence goes on from NC_053391.1 coordinate 50,993,127, forward strand.
CTGCTTAAAAAAAATCATCTGTGTCTTCAGCTGGAATATGAAGTGGTTGAAGAAAATGGCTTGTACCAGAGCTTCCTTTTAAAAAGTTTTTTTATTCTTAAAAATAAATAACAAGTAAAAGAGAAACGACCTGCAGAGCTGTAGGTCTAGAAGTCCAAATAGTGCATTTCGGGGCATTGCCCCTTCCTCAGATATAAGCTGGTGGAGGTAGTGACTATAGCAAATATTTATACCCTTGAAAGGGTATAAAAAAGGCACCATAGAAGGGACGGGGCTAAGATGACATCATAAACAGTAAACAAAGCAGTCTTGGAGCAAGATCTCACTAGATGCTTCCAAAGGGGCTAGGATGACATCATCAGTAGTAAACAAAGGTTTAAAGCCAGCTCATCGCAAGTCAGCACAAAGCATCGCAAGTCTGCACAGAGCATCGCAAGCCAGTGCAGAGCATCGCAAGTCTGCACAGAGCATCGCAAGCCAGAGCAGAGCATCGCAAGTCTGCGCAGAGCATTGCAAGCCAGTGCAGAGCATCGCATCACAACAAGAAAAGACAAGTCTCCTTTAAGACAGACATTTGTTCCAGCAAACTTCAGATTGCAGTATCTGCTCTTCAGAATATGGTCAGAGCTTTCCTTTTATTACTTATCATTGCATATAGCCTTTGGCATAAAGAGACATTTTTGTGTTCAGATAAAGATTTTAAAGTAAAATAAAGGACAGTTTATATTACACGGACTCTATTGCATTTCAATTGAAAGTCATTTATTGCCTGCATTTATCGCGGTTTCATTTAAAGTGAAAGTCATTTATTTCTGCATTTGTCAATATTGCATTTAAAGTGAAAGGATTCTTAATATTTGAATTGATTGTTATAGCTTAATATTACCATGACACTGTTAGAGGATAGAAAGATAGAGTAGAGGGGGAAGAGCAAGTGAACCTATCTGAGGTAGAAGAGTCTGATGCAGCATTAGTCTGCCTCAAACAAATATAGCCCAAACAGATGAACTAAGACATTCATACTGGATACTGGAAAATTTGGGGCAAGAATTGTATGAGAAGTGGAAATTTTACATAAAAGGCATTCGTGGAAAGTTAAAACAAAAAAAGTATAAAAGGGAACTTGCGTGATAAGGTAGAGACGGAAGAAGAATCTGAATCAGAGCTTACGGCAGCATATGTCAACCTGCGGTCACTTATGACACCTTCCTAGGACGTTGTAAGGAACATGGAAACATTTACTGCAGTCACTAAAGATTTAGTAAAGCTCATGAGAGAACTTTCATCTGTAGCTAATTGTGATGACGTTAAAGCAAGAAGTAGAATTAACAAGCTTTTTATGAGAGACTATGCTAGGTCGTTAGGGCCACAATCTCAAGTGTGACTTCCTTCACTAGCAGAAGTGACACCGACATATCAGAGTCCTTAAATACTACAGCTAAAAGAAAGGAATTAGCTGAACAACTTGCTGTCAAGAGAGCAGAAATTGAAATGGAAGCTGCCATCCAGGTGCAGCGCCAACTGATCGCTGAAAAGGAAGCTGAAAAGGATGCACGATGCCATCAGATAGAACCTGAAATAGATGCACAACGCCATCAGATGGAAGCTGTTAAAGATGCACAACGCCATCAAATGGAATCTGAAATCGAGGCACAGCGCCAACAGATGAAAAGTCTGGAAAGGCAAAAATAAGTTAAGATCATAGAAGCCAGACTCCGTGAACCAGAGTACGCTAAGAGGATATGAATCCGAGTAGTCAGAGGTTCAAATCTGTTCTAAGTGAAGAAGCAGACTCCTACTTTCCTACTTACGCCCATGAGAATGGAAGGGAATCTCCAGCATTTAGTGAGAGAATAAGTTATCATACTTCCATCCCTGCTCAGAAAAAAAAAGAGAGACCTAGTCCAGTGTTAGGAAAAAGGTGTGTGAATTTAACCTCTATCTCTACCAGAAAAGATAAAGAAAAGGACTCACCTAATTCAGAACTAAGTGAGAAAATAGAACCAGATGATTCTATTCCTAGATGTCACATCAATGCTCAGGAGAGTGTTACAACCATTGTCCCAACAGGACTACAGAAAACAGTCCTCGCTAGACTTCCCATGCTGGAACCCACTGTATTTTCAGGAGACGTACTGAAGTTCATAGATTGGAAGGCAAGTTTTGAAATTATCAATGAGCATCATTGCTTCAGTCCAATCGACAAGTTATTCTATCTTCGGAGATATGTTGGTGGGAAAGCAAAAAAAAGTTCTTGAAGGTAACTTCTATAGAAAAGACGAAAAAGCCTACAAGCAAGCTTGGGAAAAATTTAATGCAAGATATGGTCATCCTTTCTTAGTACAAAGAGCTTTTAGAGAGAAATTGAATAACTGGCCTAAAATAGGTCCTAAAGAACACTTCAGACTCCAAGAATTCGGTGACTTCCTGCAAGCATGCAGCAATGCCATCCCACAAGACTGGAAATACTGAATGACTATCTAGAAAACCACAGGATGCTAAGTAAGCTACCTGAAGAAGTGGCTTCTAGATAAAAAAAAATAGCTATGTGACTGAACAGTTAGATCTAGGCAGGAACTTCCCAAGTTTTAAAGAGTTCTCTGAGTTCATCAGTAAGGAAGCATGGATACCATGTAATACAGTAACATCATCTTACATCTTAAAATCCTTAGAAGGAAGGCCTGCAAGAGAGATAAGACGTGCAAGAGCAACTAGCTTTGCAACCAACACAGCAGCTAAAGGTCCAGATACCTACGATAGCAAGTTCAAAGTCACGACTGGGATCAGTAGAGAGACAGAACCGACAAATCTTCAGACTACCTTCAAGTGTATGTTCTGTGGAGAATACCACGCCAGACATAAGTGCCAACAATTGAAGGAGAAGTCCCCAGAAGAAAATAAAAAATGTCTATTGGATAACTAACTGTGTTTCGGAAGCCTAAGAAAAGGCCATATTATTAAGGAGTGTAAAAAAAAGGCCACATGTAGCTTTTGTAAAGGACGCCATCCTACACCACTACATGAAGAACATCCAAAGAAAGATAAATCCTCAATAGTATTCTCTTGGAGAGTAAGGGAAGGCACATCAATGGTTGTACCAGTGTGCATTTCAAATCCTAAAAGGAGAAACAAGAAGGTATATGCCTATGCGCTACTGGATGCCCAGAGTGACGTCACCTTCATTGATCAATAAATCTACAGAACCAGTGAAGCTCAAACTCACCACAATGACGGGGAGAGACACATTAGTGAACAGTTAAAGGATCAAAGGACTGAGAGAGGACTTCATTCAAACTGCACATTAGATCTACCTCCAGCTTATACAAAAGATGATACACCTCTAGATCGAGATCGCATACCTACCTGTGAAACAGCCAATGAATGGGAGCACCTATCTGTCATATCTCATGAAATGTCCCCGCTGAAGGAGTTTGGTGTTGGACTGTTGATAGGCTATGATTGTCCCGAAGCCTTGGTACCACGGAAGGTAATAACAGGAGGAAAAGGTGAACCCTACGCAGTTCAAACTGATCTAGGATGGGGTGTTGTTGGAGGAAAACAGCAGATTGCAAACTCAAGACAGGTGACAGGATTGTGTCATCGAATATCTGTCCAAGAGTTACCAAATGTCAATCCATCAAAAGTAATCAAGATCCTTGATCCCGACTTTGCAGATATAAGTTCTAAAGAAAAGAGTGTATCACAAGAAGACATAAAGTTCGTACACACTCTAGAAGGAAGTATTGAGCAGAATCAACAAGGTCATCTTGAAATGCCCTTACCCTTTAGAGAGCGACCTCGTCTGCCAAATAACAGAAATCTTGCCCTAGCAAGATTGAAATGCTTAAAGAAAAGGTTGGGAAGAGATCCCAAACTCAAGAATGATTATTTGAAATTCATGGAAGGCATCCTTGAAGAAGGACATGCAGAGAAAGTTAATAATCAGCCTAAATAAGGAGAAGTGTGGTTCATTCCACATCAAGGTGTTTACCATTTAAAGAAACCAGATAAGATTAGAGTGGTATTTGATTGCTTAGCAAAGTACAATGGTGTTGCATTGAATGATCATCTACTAAAAGGACCAGATTTTACAAACACTATGCCTGGAGTACTTTGTCGATTCAGAAAGTATCCCGTAGCGGTCATGTGTGACGTTGAAAAGATGTTCCACCAGTTTCATGTGAAGAATGAAGATAGAGACTTCCTGAGGTTTCTATGGTGGGAGGACAGAGATACAGATTCAGAGCCAGCAGAATACAGAATGAAAGTACACTTGTTTGGAGCAGCATCGTCTCCAGGTTGAACCAATTATGGTATGAAGTACCTGGCCAATCATAATGAAAAGGATTGCCCATCAGCAGCAAATTTTCTGAAGAAAAACTTTTATGTAGATGATGGTCTTATAAGTCTAGAGTCCACAGAATCTGCAATCAAACTAGTGAAAGAAAGCCAAGAGTTATGCGCAAGAGGAAACCTGCGCCTTCATAAATTCATCTCAAACAACAGAGAGGTACTGGAATCCATCAGTGACTCTGAACGTGCAGCAACAATGAAGAATGTAGATCTCAATTATGATCATCTTCCAGTTCAGAACGTACTTGGATTGGGATGGAATGTAGATAACGACAAGTTCTTCTTTGAAGTATCTATTGAAGAGAAAGTTGCAACTAGACAAACTATTCTTTCCGCAGTGGCTTCTATATTTGATCCATTGGGATTCTTGGCCCCAGTACTCCTCAGAGCAAAATAAATACTGCAAGAATTATGCAGACAGAAGTTGGGATGGGACAAGCCCATACCTGAAAATTTTAGGCCAATGTGGGAGAGTTGGATAAGAGACTTGCAAAACTTAAGAGAGGTTCGGATACCCAGATGTTTTGTACCTCATGATTTCGGAAAGTACAAGAAAATAGAACTTCATCAATTTTCAGATGCCAGTAGTTATGGTTATGGTCAGTGCTCCTACATCAGAGTAATAGGAGAATAAAAGATACACTGTGCCCTGGTTATGGGGAAGGCCAGAGTTGCACCTACCAGTATTTAGACAATACCAAGACTTGAACTGACCGCAGCCGTAGTTTCAGCATCAGTAAGCAAGTTTCTGAGAGAAGAATTGGAATTGAAAATAGATGAAGAATATTTTTTGACAGACTCACAAGTTGTCCTAGGATACATAAACAACGAAGCTCGAAGATTCCGTATCTTTGTCGCCAACAGAGTTGAGAAAATTCTGCAAATAACAAATCCGGAACATTGGCATTACATTGACACAAAGCATAACCCAGCAGATCATGCTTCAAGAGGCCTGAGTGTAACAGAATTGAAAAATTAAAATTGGTTCACAGGTCCAGAGTTCCTTTGGGAAAAGGAAATCACGCACAGTAAAGGTTACACAGAATTGTGTATGGGTGATCCAGAAGTAAAAGTTGTACAAACATTGAGCACTGCTGCACAGCGTCAAGATAACATACTTGAAAGACTAGCCAGATGTTCAAAATGAAATACGGTCATAAACGTAGTAGCTCGAATTCAAAGTTTGGCAAAGGGAATCGGAAAGAAAGAATTGTTGAATGTAGAGGAAAGACTGAAAGCTGAAGGAACAGTCATAGGACTAATTCAACAGAGATTCTACAGTAAAGAGTTGAAGAGACTTATTCAAGAACCTAAAAGGCTTCCAAACAACCACCCATTATGCAAGCTTAATCTTGTCCTGCAGGATGGTATACTGAGGGTGGGAGGGAGACTGGAAAATGCATTGCTACCTAGCAGAGTGAAGCATCCAACAATTCTACCCCAAAACTCTACCTTTACAAGATTGATTATTGATCACTACCACAACAAACCTGTAACGGGGCGCCGAAGGCCCACTCGGTCTCCCATCAGCCGCAGACCTGCTGCTTAGCTTCGGGAGCGAGGATCTGTGTTCAGCCTCGTTCCCAGGGCGGCTTTTGCGTGACCTCCTGGACTGACCCCGGCTAGTTGACCCGCCTCACCCTTCCGTTTTTGGTGGTACCTTGCTTGTTCCACCTCTCTGTCCGCTCTAGTGCTACCTCTCATTGGCTGTCCGCTTCCCTGCTGTCTCTATCTCTCTGCTTGCACTTACTCAAGTCAGGGACTGTCGCCCAGTTGTGCGCCGTCACCTAGGGTGGGTGGCGCAAGTAGGCAGGGACAGGGGACCGCGTGGCAGCTCAAGGGGTGCACCTCCGCTCTCTCTTTATACCCGCGACTCTACCCCGTGACACAAACCCTTGCGTTAAGGAAGAAGCTTTACCCAAAGCTGTTTGAGAGAAGGTGGGTACTGGATTGTGAAAGGAAGCAAAGTTATAGAAAAGTATATAAGTAAATGAGTAGTCTGCAGAAAGGCACGTAGACCTACGGAAGAACAAAGAATGGCAGATTTACCAGCAGATCGTGTAAACCCATCAGCACCATTTCTTTATAGTGGAATGGTTTGTTTTGGCCCATTCATCACCAAACAGAACCGCAAGGAGTACAAGAGATATGGACTAATATTTACATGTCTGAGTTCCAGAGCAATTCACCTGGAAATGTTAGAAGCTATATCAACTGACGCATTCATCAACGCCTTAAGATGCTTCATGGCCATTAGAGGTACCGTCAGAGAGCTTAGATCTGACCAAGGATAACATTTTGTCGGAGCAAAGAATGAATTAAAGAAAGTGCTAAAAGAGATTGGTAAATAAAAAGTAACTGAGTATTTGTTAAAGAAACAGTGTGAGTTTCACATGAATGCTCCACAGGCAACCCATAAAGGAGGAGTTTGGGAAAGACAAATCAGAACTGTAAGAAATACGTTAAGTTCAGTGTTGAAAAAGAACACCGGAAGAATAGATGATGCTTCACTTAGGACCCTATTCTATGAAGTAATGTCTATTGTTAACAGTCGTCCACTTGCAGTTGATAACATCAACGATCCAACAAGTTTGGACCCTTTACCTCCCAACCATCAACTTTACCTTAAGTCTGATTACATACAGCCACCACCTGGCAAGTTCACCAAATAGGATTTATATGCTAAAAGGAGATGGCGAAGAGTTCAATATCTATCAGAACAGTTTTGGAATAGATGGAGGAAAGAGTACTTAGCCAATCTTATGCTAAGAAGTAAATGGCAAACACCCAGAAGAAATGTCCAAGTTGGTGACATAGTGTTAGTAAAAGAAGAAGATTTACCTAGAAGTCAATGGAAATTGGCCAAAGTTCTAGAAGTTCAAAAGGATGAAGACTAGTAAGAAGAGTATTGTTACAAATAGGAGACTCAAAACTTGACAAAAAAGGAAACGTCTCACTACTCCACTCAAGTTGGAATGTCCTATACAGAAGTTAGTTGTTCTACTTGAGTGATAAAAGACACTTGAGAGGTGAGAACGTGATGGAAAATTCCTCAAATTCATGTTCAAATCCTACCACTAAGAACATAGAATTATAGGTAATTTTGGTGGGAGTGTAGCTGGCCAGCTAAGACCTGTGCTAGGTTGCTAGTATAGCTTATATGTGTATGCAGCTAAACCTGCTAACAGCCTTAATACAGTTCCTATGTTTATGTGTTAAAGATAAAAGCAGAGTTATTTACTGTGACATCATGTTTTGGATGTCATATAACTGCTATATTTTGTGTTCACAGAAGCAGAAAAAGATAAAATGCCTTTAAGATTCATATTGTAATGTAAGGTGAGCTCAGTGATGCAGCAGAAACAACACAAATCATAGTATTAATCTGTTGTTGCTGGGCATAAGTATAGACCAATCACAGACAGCTTCTCACACAGCAAAAGTTTTCACCAATCACAGCCAGCCTCACACACAGCCTGTCTGGGAATTCCCCTAGCAGGAGCTGCTAGAATCATTACTCACCAGAAAGAGGAGCTGAACACACAGTCAGAGTCCTGTTTTATGGGAACAAGAGGACAAAATAGGTATTTAAAACAGTTATATGATGTTCCTACTGTTAATTTAGTGATTAGAACTGTATACTAAACATAGAAACATAGAATGTGTCGGCAGATAAGAACCATTTGGCCCATCTAGTCTGCCCAATATACTGAATACTATGAATAGCCCTTGGCCCTATCTTATATGAAGGATGGCCGTATGCCTATCCCATGCATGATTAAACTCCTTTACTGTATTTGCAGCTACCACTTGTGCAGGAAGGCTATTCCATGCATTTACTACTCTCTCAGTAAAGTAATACTTCCTGATATTTATTTTAAACCTTTGCCCCTCTAATTTAAAATTATGTCCTCTTGTAGCAGTTTTTCTTCTTTTAAATATTCTCTCCTCTTTTACCTTGTTGATTCCCTTTATGTATTTAAAAGTTTTTATCATATCCTCTCTGTCTCGTCTTTCTTCCAAGCTATGCATGTTAAGGTCCTTTAATCTTTCCTGGTAAGTTTTATGCTGCAATCCATGTACTAGTTTAGTAGCTCTTCTCTGAACTCTCTCCAAAGTATCAATATTTTTCTAGAGATATGGCCTCCAGTACTGAGCACAATACTCCAAATGAGGTCTCACTAGTGCTCTGTAGAGCAGCATGATCACCTCCCTCTTTCTACTGGTAATGCCTCTCCCTATACACCCAAGCATTCTGCTAGCATTTCCTGCTGCTCTATGACATTGTCTGCATACCTTTAAGTCTTCTGAAATAATGACCCCTAAATCCCTTTCCTCAGATATTGAGGTTAGGACTGTATCACTGATTTTATATTCTGCTCTTCGGTTTTTATGCCCCAGGTGCATTATCTTGCACTTATAAACATTAAATTTTAGTTGCCACTTTTTTGACCATTCCTCTAGTTTTCCTAAATCCTTTTCCATTTGGTGTATGCCTCCAGGAACATCAACCCTGTTACAAATCTTTGTGTCATCAGCAAAAAGACACACCTTAACATCGAGGCCTTCTGCAATTTTGCTGATAAAGATATTAAACAATATGGGTCCCAGAACAGATCCCTGAGGTACCCCACTGGTAACAAGACCATGGTCTGAATATAGTCCATTGACTACAACCCTCTGTTGTCTGTCCCTCAGCCACTGCCTAATCCATTCAACAATATGGGAGTCCAAGCACAAAAACTGCAATTTGTTGATAAGCCTTCTATGTGGGACAGTATCAAAAGCCTTACTAAAGTCTAGATAAGCGATGTCTACTGCACCTCCGCCATCTATTATTTTAGTCACCCTATCAAAAAAATCAATAAGATTAGTTTGACATGATCTCCCTGAAGTAAACCAATGCTGTTTTTCATCTTTCAATCCATGGGATTTTAGATGTTCCACAATCCTCTCCTTAAGAATGGTTTCAATTAATTTCCCCACTATTGATGTCAGGCTTACTGGCCTTTAGTTGCCCGATTCCTCACTACTACCTTTCTTGTGAATGGGCACAACATTTGCTAATTTCCAATCTTCTGGGACGACTCCTGTTACCAGTGACTGGTTAAATAAATCTGTTAATGGTTTTGCTAGTTCACCGCTAAGCTCTTTTAATAGCTTTGGGTGTATCTCATCAGGCCCCTGTGACTTATTTGTATTAATTTTAGACAGCTGACTTAGAACCTCTTCCTCTGTAAATACACATGCATCAAAAGATTTATTAGTCTCCCTTCCTAACTGAGGTCCTTTTCCTTCATTTTCCTTTGTAAAAACTGAACAGAAGTATTCATTGAGGCAGTCAGCTAGTTCTTTATCTTCTTCCATATACCTTCCTTCTTTTGTTTTTAATTAGTTAATTCCTTGTTTTAGTTTCCTTCTTTCATTTATGTATCTGAAGAATGTCTTATCGCGTTTTTTCACTGACAGCTAATTTCACTTCTGCCTGTGCTTCAGAAGCTCTTATAACTTGTTTGGCCTCTCTCTTCCTAATATTATAAATTTGCCTGTCATCCTTGTTTTTTTTTTTATAATTACTAAATGCTATCTTTTTGTTTTTAATGATTTTGGCCACTTCTGTTGAGTTCCACAGTGGTCTCTTCCTTTTTTAGCTTTTACTGACAAGCCTAATGCAATTATCTGTTGCCTTCAATAGTGCCACTTTTAAGTAGCCCCATTTTCCTGGACTCCATTGAAACTGTTCCAATCTGATAGGGACTCATATACCACTAATCTAATTTTAGAAAAGTATGTTTTTCTAAAATCTAAAACTTTTGTTTTTGTGTGGTGTGACTCATTGCACTTATAGTAAACCACACTGACTGGTGATCACTAGATCCCAAGCTTTCACCTACAGTAATACCAGATACCAAATTCCCATTTGTGAATACTAAATCTAAAATGGCCTTCTTCCGGGTTGGCTCCTCAACTACTTGCTGTAGAGATAATTCCAGTAGGGAATTTAGAATATCTGTACTCCTGGCAGAAATAGCTATTTTGGTTTTCCACATCAGGAAGATTAAAGTCTCCCATAATGATAACTTCCCCTTTCAATGTCATTTTAGCTATTTCCTCAACTAGTAGATCATCTAATTCTTTGACTTGGCTAGGTGGTCTATATATTACACCTACACGAGTTACCTTATGATCATCGAGCTGCAAGGCAACCCAAACTGACTCTAAATTGGTCTCGCTAACTTGTATTAAATTAGATTTTATGCAATCTTTCACATACAGGGCCACCCCTCCCCCTTTCTTGCCTTCTTTGTCTTTCCTATATAGAGAGAACCCTGGTATTGTTACTCCCATTGAACCATGTCTCAGTAACAGCCACTAAAGCTATATTCTCAGATGCCATTATAGACTCAAGTTCATTGATCTTTTTATTGATCATAGCTTGTCATTTCTTAACCTATGTGCTACTGGCATCTTCTGGCATTGTTCTGGGGGGCAGTCGGACTGCTGGATTATCACCCTTTTGCCCCCCTTTCCTAGTTTAAATGCTCCTTAGCAAATACTTTGAACTGTTCACTGAGGACATTCATTCCCTTGAGAGCAAGATTCAAACCATCTTTCTTGTACAGTTCTTTTCCATTCCAATGAGAGCTAACATGAGACACAAAGCCAAACCCTTGGTACAGACACCATTCACCAAGCCATGCATTGAATTCTTTAATGCGCATCTTCCTGTCATGTTGAATGTTATGCACTGGCTGCAGTCTTGCATAGTTTAGGCATGGGAGATGATTGTTCCTTACCCACTGTGCCTGAGCCATCCTCCATGTTGCTCTTGCACTCTGAAGGTGCTGCAAATGAATTATGGAGAGCCACAGACTGTGGGACATGTCTTCTATCAACAACTCTGTCTACCAGAACCTGCAGTAACCCATCTTCCATTTCTAGGGGGCCTCTGTGGCAGTGGCATGGCAACATTCCCAGCGTGAGTTTGTTTAAAAGTAAATTTACAAATCTCAGATTTCAAAAATACAATTTCCTGCTGCATTATGGAGAGCTGTCTACAGATCAGACAATATCCAAACCTCTAAAGATTGGAACCTGAAATAAAAGCACAATAATTCCTGCACAGAACCAGGTCTGCCATTTTAAAGAGGGGAAAGGTTTTAAACAAACAAATCTTACTTTTTTTTAGATTGTATCCACCTCCAGATTACCTCCTGAGTATCTCCTGAATATCTCAGATGCACTTATAAAAGCAGCACTTTGAGAATCCGGCAAGGCAAACCAGTTATATGTGTGTTGCAAATACAAATTCAAATAGCAAGCATACAAACCAGATTCCATACAAATTGCATACAAACAGCAAAATGTTCATACCAGATCATAAGCAAATGCATGCTGCAAACTGCAAAACCAAGTTGAGAAAACAGAACTATTGGTTAGACCTTAGATATACCTCTCAGAGAGATCATAAAGTGCTTAAATAACTTAAAGTGAGAGTACGAATACTCAAGAGAGAAATATATCCACCATTTTATGTTGAATGACAAGATTGAACAGTTGAACCACCATCTTATGCATACCGCCATTTTGTGATATCTTTTCAACACATGTTTTGTACATGGACTATCTGCTGCTGAGGCGGCAGTGTAATATATGAAGAAAAGTTGAAGTTAATAAAGAAGTTATTTGAAGCATTTGGTGTGCTCTTTAAACTTACTGTTTCCATAGAACAGAGCTAGAGGAATTACAGAGTAATAGACAGTCTGGTTAGACTAAAAGTCAGAGATATCAAAATTCTTCTAATGCCACAGCACAAAAAGCACTTCATAGTACTGTGCCTGCCACAAGAGGAGCTCAGAATAGAGGCGTTTCTCCCAAGGCTAGGGAGTTGCCTAAGAGATGGAGATGCCATGGGTTAGAGCGGGAGCGCTTGGTTGCAGAAGGCTTCAGTCGGTTTTGTTTAGGCGACAGGTGTGCGCTGAGCACTTCTGTGAGGTTTCTGCCTAAGAGAAAGGGACACTGTAGTTCGCGTTACACTCGGCAAGTGTCTGGTTGTATGAATGTTGCCTGGGATACAGGACGTCAAGTTTGTGGGTTTGTAGCTAAGTGACTGGACGTGTTCTACAAGCACAAGTAAGGGGATATATTATGGGTAGTGGAGGGACCACTAGAAAGTTGATTAACCCTGATAAAACTGGTAAAATGGAATTAAATGACAATAAAATACATTAATACAATGATACATTGTGACAATACAATAATAAAAAAAATGGAATAATATGATATTACAGAAAGCAATAAAGAAATTATATTATAGTTGATTATTCTGGTTCAGATGGTTTGCAGGTTGTAATTGATGAATGAAAAAAAAAATTGTATATACATTATTTCGATTAAAGGTGGGACGAATCCAATTTTTTTCGAATCCGAATCCGAAAAGGTTCTCCAATCTATTGAATCTTTCTAATCTTGAATCCTACGAATCCTGTACATAAGAATTGTGTGAATGGTGTAAGAAACAAAGTGATCCAAACACTTATGGGGGGATCTGTGTATGACACTGCTATGGGGGGATCTGTAGATGGCACTGTTATGGGGAGGAATCTGTGGATGGCACTGTTATGGGGGTATCTGTGGATGGCACTGTTATGGGGGATCTGTGGATGGCACTGTTATGGGGTGATCTGTGGATGGCACTGTTATGGGGGGATCTGTGGATGGCACTGTTATGGGGGATCTCTGGATGACACTGTTATGGGGGATCTGTGGATGGCACTGTTATGGGGGATCTCTGGATGGCACTGTTATGGGGATCTCTGGATGGCACTGTTATGGGGGGGATCTGTGGATGGCACTGTTATGGGGGATCGCTTGATGGCACTGTTATGGGGGATCTGTGGATGGCACTGTTATGGGGGATCTCTGGAGGGCACTGTTATGGGGGATCATCTCTGGATGGCACTGTTATGGGGGATCATCTCTGGATGGCACTTTTATGGGGGATCTCTGGATGGCACTGTGATGGGGGATCTGTGGAAGACACATATATAGCATCTTATGCTATGTGCCATCCACAGATCCCCCCCATAACAGTGTCCCTGCAGTGTGAATGACCCCCAATATAGGGGCTGGGGGCCAGCATCTGGATTAGGAATGACAGCGGGGAACGGTGCAGTCCCTGTAATTAAAATGCATCGGCCCCGCTCACTGTAGTATAATCTTATCATCTAACCTGCATTGTTAAGATATAATAATCTGTATTACTTACATTACAACATTAAGTTCTGTATTAGAGAGGAGGGAGAAGGCAGGCCGGGAAGAGAGGTGGGCGGCGCGTCAGTCACTACGTCAAGCACCCGTGCCGCCTGCTTCATTCATAAGGTGGGCGGCGCAGGCACGTGACGTAGTGAGTGACGTGCCGCCCGCCCGTCCTCCCGGCCTGCTTTCTCCCTCCTCCCTCCTCTCTGCTACAGAATTTAATGTTGTAATGTAAGTAATACAGATGGACTATTATATCTTAACAATGCAGGTTAGATCATAAGATTATACTACAGTGAGCGGAGCCGGTGCATTAGAATACAGGGACTGCACCGGTCCCCGCTGTCATGGATTCGTCGGATTTGAATTTAGTAAATGAGGTCGGGATTCAAGTCCACGAATCCCTCGAATCCAACAAGATTTGAGAGATTTGTGGATTCGACGGATTCGTCGTCCCACCTCGAATTTCACGAATCAATGTGGTAAAGGGTAGTGATGAGCAATATGCAATATTCGAATTTGCAATAATTTGCGAATGTTTGGCTGAATATTCGCCATAAATTTGCAAATTCGAGAATTCGTGATCTCCAGTCATTGTTTACTTGATTGCGAATATCGGCAATGTAATATATTCGTGATAAATTTTCGATTAGAATATTCAACACTATTCGCGAATACGAATATATAGCACTACATTCTAAATATCTGCAAATTCTCAAAGTGGCGATACTAGCGATTAAAATTCACGATTCGAATATTCACGCTCAACACTAGTAAAGGGTAGGGGGATTTGGGGTTGGGTATTCAAGGCATGTGTTATGGTGAAAAGTTAGGGTAAAGGATGAACTGGTGGTGGCTATGTGACTACGGATTTGTTTTGGTTGGAATATTGATGAGTTTCATATTGCTCATCTGAAAGGAGCCATAAGTAAGAGCCAGAACTGCAGCTCTGTTCCCGTTCACTCCATTGGGAGCAGTGCTGCAGTAACCAGCTTTTTCTACTGCATAGTGGATGGAGCAGTGTAGTTCCTGCATCAACTTCTGCCGCCAACAATACCAGGTAACAGCTGATCGACTGGGGTGTGCGGTGTGTCAGACCCCCCAATCAAAAATGTATGGTAAAATCCTAGATAAGCCCTGTAATTAATTGCAATAAGTTCATAAGCTACACCTAGTGGTGGCTGTAGGTCACCACTATTTATTTTATTTTTTTATTTTATTTTATGGGATTGTCTGACTTATTGCAAATACTCCCCAAAATGTGTAAAAATAATGACAAAATTGCGCACTCATCAGTTAGTTCCCTGACATTTTCAGTGCTGGTTAGGTCTTAACCTCCAGATTATGTTTGTTCGATTAGCAGTCATAATTCTTCCTTTGTGTAGCAGTGACCATATCCACTACTCCAGTACCACGTGTACTATTTTACTAAAAATCTATGAATAATCTATAAATTTAGATATGGATTCCAACTTTTCATGAAGCAATTTCAATACAAAAACATATCATGCTACCAAAATCTTTGACAGGCTGCAGTTTACACGATGTTTACACAACATCACATGACTCATGTTGTATCATGTAGTCATAATTTGTTTAAAAAATTAATCACCTCAAAAGTAAGAAGGAATTTGCTACAGTGACTGCTCTGAACACCTACCATAGTCTACACAGTCCAGATGGAATCCTGTCAACCATTTTCCTGGCAGATCTAGTTATTAGGGTTGCTCTGTCCTTCAACACAGGTTATAGCCTGCTTGCCAGCAAGGCCTCACCTCCTATGCCCGCAGGGTGGGAACTCGTCCTTTAGCTCTTGAAGGGCCAGTGTGCACACCCTAGTTCACACCAGCCAATGACTGGCTATCTTAATTGTTTTTTTAGGCTCCTTCTACTATGGTAGTATGCCTGAGCTACAGGTTCAAGTTATCTAGCGTACAGCTGTACATTGGTCTGCCTGTTTACTAACTTCTTCCTGTTTTACTGATTTGACCCTAGCTGCCTGATCTGACAGCTGCCTGATCTTTGTACTAACCCTTAGCTCAGAAGGTTTATTGGATTACACATAGTCTGTCTGCCCTGACTTCAGCCTATCCCTCATGGGTCAGCTGTCAACCGA
The DNA here is from genome assembly GCF_905171765.1 of Bufo bufo. Classification (NCBI taxonomy): domain Eukaryota; kingdom Metazoa; phylum Chordata; class Amphibia; order Anura; family Bufonidae; genus Bufo; species Bufo bufo. Next base: position 51,008,854 of record NC_053391.1, read on the forward strand.
AAGAGATTACTCTAGGAGGTAGTGGTCTGGTGGTTCCCCTACAGCACAGTCCAGATCTGTGTACAGGGTTGGAACCGTTAAAAACCAAGGAACTGTCAGAATAATGCCCTTAGAAGGAGCTCCAAGTTTCCACACCCAGTTTCAATTGTTTCAGGAGAAGTTAGATAGCTGTGACTGATCACATGTGTTTTGCCTTAAAGACAAATCTTCAATGATGATTTTTATTTTGCCCTAACTATGCAAAAAAAAAAGAGAGGCCTCTTTCACTCTCCCCTAATACATTGGCCAATGTTATCTGGCAAAATTATTTAGCCTAGTTTAAAAACCTGATGTTCCTTTGATATAAAACTAGGTATTGACAAATAAATCCTTTTCCCTTTTTGACCTGAAATTTGTACATGTCATCCAAGTCAAGCAGAGATGATGTCCTAGATTCTCCCTTCAGAATTTCAGGAGAAACTAGAAAGCCATAAAAAAAGATATTGCATTGTACAATGTTTCTTATAATACTGGACACATTTTCTAAATATGTTATAGAAAATCGGCTTTTCACCTGCTGTTTTATTGTTATTATATGGTATGTATACCTCTGACTACATCATTTGTGTCTCCCCATGAAAATACATTACTTTCATCTCATCGGTATTTGCAGTCCAATGTCCAAAATGACAACCATACCCTGTTAGATGTATACAATAGCTTGTTTAGGCAAGTCCTGCCATTATTAACTGGATTGTTCAAGAATACATTGTTATCAATTTTATACTTAAAATGTATTAGGCACGTTGAATTTTCTATGTTTTTTATATAACTAGAGATGAGCAATTTTCTTGAAATTTGTTTAGGGTCTGATTTGAGCAAATCAGTTGTCAGATTACCTTCAGGTCCAAATAAATTCTATCTGAATCTAGGCTTGTGTCTAACCCCCTTCAAGCTCTTTAATGTTCAGATGACATAAATAAAAATGTAGTGACATATATGGCTATGGATAAAAAGTTGGTATAATAACATACTGCACTGTCCATTTTATTTTTAACATGTTAAGGACCCAGTGTTTTCAGTTTGTTTGTTTTTTACTCCTGGTCTTTCTTCGTTCAGGTCAGTTTTTTGCAGGACAAGTTGCATTTTCTAATTGCACCATTTAATGTAATGGGAAGATGTAAAAAAATTCCAAATGTGGTGGTATTGGAAAAATAAAGGCAATTCTGCCATAGCTTTATGGGTTTCGCTTTTACCCTAAAACTGACTTCATTCTGTGGGTCAATACCATTACAGCGATACAACAGTTTTATCGTTTTTCTTGCATTGGCATATTCTGGCACAATCTGTCGGTTTTATTGATACAATTTTGGAGTGTGTATGACTTTTTGATCACTTTTTATAATTTTTTTTGGGGGGGGGAAGTGAAGCAACAAAAAAAAAGGCTAATCGAACATGTTTTTCTTTGATGCCATTCACTCTACAAGATAAATATTTTTATATTAAATAGTACAGGCCTTTTGGGATGCTGCGATGCTAATAATATTTATTTTTTATTTTTATGTCTATTTATTTTTAATATGGGAAAATATGTGATTTGAATTTTTATATATTTTCTTATATTTTGATGTCTTTATATCCTAAATTTTTTATTTATTGATTTTTAAAAAAACTTATTTTAAGTCCCCCTAGGGGACTTTAACATGCGAATGAGATTGCTTCTCTCATAGACTGCAATAATTCCTATGGGAGTTTCACTGTGTTCCTATCAAGCCCTGTCACAGGCTGGGCTTGATAGGAACTTTACTTAAGCAGAACTCGGAGCTTCAGAAGACCTGAGGCTACAATAGCAACCAAACTGCTCCCTCGATCTTCACGCATCTGTTAAAAAAAGTGCATGTTACCCGGGAATGCTGCGCTCCTGAAGAAAGATAGCTTAGGTGCCGTAGTTGCAATTGACATGGCATCTAAGGAGTAATCTCCAATCACAAACTCTGCTTGATTTTTTTTTTGTGTAAAACAGCAGGCATGTAGAGGCTATGGAGCCTGCTCACCTGCTATGCGGACACCATCTTTAAAACCTTAACATGTGCCATAAAAGTCCAGAAGGGGTTAAATAAAAAATTGTCAAAACATTACCCTATTTTGGTGGAAGATGCCATCCTATTTGTCTTTTGACTTGAAAAATAGTGGCTGACATTATCAGCGATTCGTTCAAAATTCATAGCAAGAGTTTTTCTGGATTACAATTTTTTTTAAAAAATCCTAATTTTGTATAAATCAATTCGCTCATTTCTAACTGTAATGCTTAGAATTATGAATATGATTTAATGTATTCATAGTCTTTTGCCAAGCAATTTTCAAATGTTTACAGGCGCTATAAGCCAGTTACATGGACCAATTGATGGGTAACAGTGTGCACTCAACATAACAGTCTTACGTTACATTTTAAAATAAATAGACCAGGTCTATTTGTCGAATTAGCCATTCATTTATAGAAGTGTAGAAAAGTGAAAATGTTTGACAATTTAGACAATTTATGATAATCTGAAGTCCAATTATTCACTTTAATTTGGATATACTTAAAAAGTCTACAATATTATTATAATGACTTGTACTCAAATCCATGAGAATACTTAACATTTTTTTAACATAACTTATTAGGGGAAAGTAGCATCTTTCTAACCATCTAGCAATCACTAGCCTTGCCTGCAGGATCTCTGTAAAGCCTCCATAATCCTCCGAACCTTGTCATGAAAAACAGGAGGAGGGGGAGGAGGAGGATGTAGCTGTATGTCTGTGAGGCTTTATGCTGTGAGAGGGGAGAAATAGCAGTCAGGATAGACGTATGATTGGCTCAGATTATATATCACTCCTCGAACATTTCACTTACTTAGAAGGCATGGCAAAGAAAATGTACATTACATACCAAGGGAGATATTACAGTATATTTAATATTTTACAGCATCTGTACAAGGAGGGGTTATATTTTCTGCATTATAGGGAAAGGTACATTTTCAAGTTTTATCTTCAAATAGTATAAACACTCCTTTCCTTTTTGTAAGCCAAGAAAGTATCTGCCATCCTTTATTCTGAAGAGCCTCAAGATATTCTTGTTGATTAGAGCTTGCCATTTGATCCTGTGCCCAATTTTCTTTCTGTGTTCCACTCTGCTTCATGGCATTACTTATTCTTAAGTCTGTTTCTGTGTCGGAGTCACGCTTGGTTTTTACTCTGCTATTAATTGCGACTTATCAGGCTAGTTGCCTCTAGAGCCGTACCTACTTTTATCAAGAGTGAAGGCACATCTGTTAAAAAATACTGCATTGGATGATACAGAGAATTAGCAGCATCAGATCAAAAATTCATTTGAACTAAATAAATTCCCTGATCTCTTCAAATTCAAACTTCAGGTATGGAGATAACTTCAGCAACTTCAACAATTATTTTAGATGTAAAATTTAGACACCAGCCCAAAAAAACTAAAATCAAATCAAATAAAATTTATTATGAGGGAAATATTTGAAGTCAGTTTTGCTTGAGTCTGAGTTGGCATACTTAATGCCACATTTATCAAATTTCACATGTTTGATAAATTTATCACATTTTTAAAGGGGTTTTGCAAGACTAGGGGCTTATGTGGGAAAACACTCCCCTACCCACTTGGCTGGACCTGTAAAGGGAAGATTACTTACCTGCTTCCTGGAACTGGATCCCCGCTCCTTCTTCTGGGCTTAGATGCTCTACTGGCACCCTCACTGTAAGCATCTAGTGATTGGCTGCCATGATGCCAAACTGGATGTTTCCAGTAAGTGAGCCCAGCAAAACATTGCAAGCCTGGAGGAGAAGGAGTGGGGAGCCATCGCCGGGAAGCAGGTAACTAATCTTCCCTTTGCAGATCCAGCCAAGTGTATGTATGTGTGTGTGTGTGTGGGGGGGGGGGGGAAGGGGGTTGCCAAAAACTCCCCCATTCTTGCAAACATCGTTTAAACCTAACACTTGTCTAGAAATCTACTCCACTTTTCCTACTCCACTAGTGACTTATTTTGCAACTTTTTTAAAAAAGCCTCAGTGATAAATCTGGAGCGAAACTTATTAACATAGCTAAATAATGCCCACTTTCCTACGCATATTTCAAAACTGGAGTGAGTGCAAATTTTTTGGTGCAAGCAAGTTTTAAAAGTCACAAAAGCTCAATTTTGTGACTTTTTAAAGCCAGAATTCTGGAGTGAAGGCATGGCAAATCAAGACCCATACAATAATTTTGGGAGCTTTAAAGAATTCTGTTAGATTCAACTTAATTTTGTTTGTTTCTTTTGTATTTGGAAAGTGATGGTATTTTCAAACAGCTTCAGAGAAAATATGGTGAATGTAATTTATATGGGTTACCGATGAGACTTGTCTAGAGGGAAGGTAGAAAGAGATAAAAAGGAAGTAATGGAATCTATCTGTGAAGATTCTGAAATGCAATATTGGAACGTACTGTTTAACCATTTGCCTGCCAATGACGAAAATGCATGCAATAGGATACATTTACTGCCCTGTGACCTACATTTGTATTATGATGATATAGCGGGTGAGGTCAGTGAGAGATCAGTAGCAGGAGCTGGTTGTAATGCACAGCATTTTGTCTGATGTGATTGCCAGGATCGGTGGAAACTCTAATCTCAGCAATTAACAATAGGAACACTGTATAACAGTGTTGATTGAATGTCCTATTGACATTATCTCCATGGCTGGCATCTCAATGGAAGTAGTCCTGAAATTAACAAAGGTCACCAGGATTCCCTCATGTGTATACCTAATAAGGTACTTATCGTTATGCAAAGGCCCATTGGCAGACATATATCAATGTCACTGTGCCAGAGTTGTGGTGCAGGCTTGCTTTGCCAAATATATGAAGTGTTTAACTTACAATTTTGTTTCATTTGTGACACTCTAGACACAGAATTCTTGAAGGCAACTTTTCCACCAAATTTCTTTCCAGTCTTAGTTTGTGCTAGAGATGAGTGATTTTTTTTTAGAATTTGTTTAATTTACAATTCGAAATATGTATATATATATATATATTTTTTTTTTTTTTATTGATTCAAGTCCGAATTGATTTTATAGAATTGGCTTCTGGGAAATGTATATATATAAACTAGCATTTCTTTCTTTTGTCATCAGGCAGAAAGGCTTAGCTTTCTTTTCTTTTTTGAAAGGAAGCTAATTTGAATATCTTTCCTAAAAACCCAAAGATATGCAAACTAACTTTCCTTCCAAAAGCAAAAGAAAGTTAAAGGGGTATTTCCATCTCAGACAATGGAAGCATATCACTAGGATATGGCCCCATTGTCTGATAGGTGCATGTCCAACCTCTGGGACAGGCACCTACACTCAGAACGGAGTCCTGAAAGTGGTGGAGGGTGCACTGTGCATACGCAGCCGCCCACCATTAATTTCTATGAGGCTGCCGGAAACAGCCGAGCACTTGCCTGGCTATTTCCGTTGGCCCCATAGAAATGAATGGGAGCAGTGGCCGTGCTAGCATGGTGCGCTCCCATTCCCTACTACAGTATGGGGAGAGCGCTTTATGGTGGCCTGACCCCCACCTTCACCGCACCATTCTCAATATTGGTGTGGGTACCACCACTGGAACCTGCACCTATCAGACAATGGGGACATATCCTAGCGATATGCTCCATTGTCTCAGATGCCAGCAGAAGTCAAATATAATAATTGGCATATATGTTCCTCAGAAACCCACAGCAGTGTTGCCTGGCCTACAATACTCATCATGCAAATCTACAATACTCATCATGCAAATCTACAATACTCATCATGCAAATCTCTCTCTCCCATCACAAGAAATTCGGGTTCATTAGAATCTGAATATTTAAGTAAATTCTGAACAAATTTTGAATCAGCAGAATCTGTATTTTGTGCCTTCTTTTGTCGCAGACAGGTCTGGGCGCATATTATGATCAAAAACTATACTAGCTCATAATACAGTTAGATAAGACCCTGTAGTGCATTGTATCTTATCTTCAGACTTACAAAAAAATACACCAGCTTCTTAAATAACATCTCAACACATTTAACAATCCAAATACATACTGTACATTAAGTTGACACAAAATAAAAATGGTGAAGACACAATATTTTGTCACAAAAAATAAACTTTAACGTATGTTTACCAGTATGCTGAATGGCGAAATATTCCAGCATATTGTTAGTAAAGATAAACAAAGTATTCCAAATTTCCATCCTGCGGTTTCGCAGAATCTTACAAATTATGAATTACTTTGACATGAAGAGCATTCTTGTGGGTGCAGGAGGAACGGGATGCTGTGAATGCAGTGCTCCCCGGGCTCTGTACTCACCACTTAATGGTCCTTGGCCACTCGCTGTGCTGTGACTGTGCACAATGTGAGGACGTCAGCATGCTGTGACCTCACGCTGTGAGCATCAGGTCACAGAACGCCAGGCGGCTGGAAGAAAAAGAAGAGTGCTGGACTTGTTCAGGTCTAATCTGAGGTCTGACTAGGGGTCATTAACATAGAGGTCTCATTTAAGGTCTTATTGAGAGACTTATTAACATTGGGGGGTCTTTTATGAGGTCTGGTTAACATTGTGAGTCCTATTGGGGGTCTGAGCTGAGGGCTGATAGAAAAATATATTGTTTTGTTATTTTCCTCCTCTAAAACCTAGGTGCGTCTTATGGGCAGGTCTCATAGGGTGAAAATTACAGTACTTCATTTAGGCTGGCACAAACAAAAAAATACATGGAGTAATTGTGTCTTTTTTTTGCTTTTGCCTCCAATATTACATTAACTAAAAAAAAACTGCACAAAAATGGTAAAAATAGGAGGTGGAATATATCCCACTACAAAAAAAGTTCCTCATTGAGTCAAGTTGATAAAAAAAATTAAAAGTTTTACAATCTAGAAAGTCAAAACAACAAAAATATGTATGTTTCTTCAACCCAATAATTACCAGGTCCTTAATGGGTTAGTTGAAAATGTTATATGAAAAAACTTGTAATAGCAAAATAAAATCTGTCAAATTGGTATGAATTAATATGAGAATAATGAATGACCCCACCCTAAATCCAAGTTTTGCAGGGGTCAGTTGCCAGTCCAAAGAAATTCTCTCTGTGTTCCTGAAAGAAATTTGGGTAGTGAAAAGAATATGTCAGTCTGACATTACACCTGTTGCACTATGTTAGCTGGTTTCTTTTCTATCTCTCTCAAGTTTAAGCCCTGCTTTCTCTGAAGCCAACTCTCTCTTCCTCTGTTTGTATGTTTCCGCCCCTACTCGCTCTAAAATGGCTCTGAAAATTTTTTTCTGTAAGAAAACGGAGCTGAGAAGGCTTTAATAGCAACCACTGATAGCTTGCAGATGGTACTTCAGGTTTGAAAAACTAGCATAGTCATTCAACTTTCGGGTCACGCCTGGCAGAGTTCATGTAGCAAGGTATGACAGATTCTGGGCATGGAACAACGTAATAGCAGAGTTAGGAAAAAGCTCAAGAAAAATCCAAAACATCAACTAAATACCTTCACAACTTAATAGGAACCAAGGAAGCTTGTCATAAACCAAGTCACATACTTAATGGAATTGAGGGTAGTCCAGAGCAAGGAGAGAGGCATTAGTCACACAGGTACAGATTTGTTCTTCCTTCCTATACTTGGCTCTAAAACCAACCAAGATGTAAGGCACCAGATGATAAACATGACAAAAAGTATACATTTGGAGGATGACTCAATGGATCCTATCCAACAGACATAGCCTTCCCATTGTCCATAGAGTCTTATGTTAGTTTTTTTTTTATTATTGGACGGCGCAAGATTGTATTGCACTTGTAACATGACACATTGTATAACTGAAAGCAAGAAAGGTTAAAGGGGTTGGACAGTCCTAAAAGAATCCCCATAATGGCTTAACATTGTGGGCACTAGCCTATGAAAACCCAAACTCCCTAATTTTCTACCTGAGCACTCCGGCTTAGTGTCCCCCACTACCCATTGATTTGATCTGTAAGCAGTGAATTTATGAAGGTTGCTATGTCATTGACACGAGATGGTGGCAATCACATAATTTACAAACATGAGCTCTGTTCTGGACACATCTTCTGCTCTTGCCCTGAAAGCATTCAGTGTCTGTGGAGATACATAGAGAGGAGTCTGCTGTATCTGCACATGCACTAAATGTTTTGAGTACAAACACAGAAGAGAATATTTCTAGGACAAAGGTCACTGTCACGAGGGTGTCTAGAACCACGCCTGACTCCGTTGTACCCGGGGTCAGGAAGTCGCAGCGGTTGGCTGCACGCTCTATGTAAGATAGGGCTGTTTCCTTATAGTAGCTTTCTGGGTTTGCTTTGCAAACCCTTTTGGCTCACTCAGGGATCCGTAGCTCCTTCTCCTCAGCTGTTCCTTGTCCAGCACTCCCAACCTCCTTATATTCCCCTCTCACACTTCTCTGGTTGCCAGATATAGAGCTTCCTGCCTGGACATCTATTCTGACCCTCTGGAGCTGTGTTGCTGCGTTCTCTGGTTGTTGGTCCAGAACGCTACCCTCCGGGTCCCTGTTGGACCTTGGTTGTCTGCTGTGGTCGCCCACCTGGGTGTATGTTTTTGTCTGTATTGTCTGTCCTCTCCCTGGTGTTTCCCTATTAGTGTCAGTGGTGCGGACTAGCGATCCCACCGGCCCGTTCACTATCTAGGGCTCATTTTAGGGAAAGCCAGGGTTTAGGCACGTGATCGCCGCATGGGTGAGGAACCCATCTAGGGACTTCAGGGCAGTCAGGTGCCAGCCGCAAGGTGAGTCAGGGGTCACCACCTTTCCCTTGGGCAGGGCTTTCCCTTTTCCCTCCCTGTGCGTGTCGCCAGTCATTACAGTCACATAGGAAAATTATGTGACTGCCACCAGCTTGATTGTCATGGTCATGGCGACCAGTGGTCACAGATTACAGACAAAAACCATGGGTAGTATGGGTAACTGAACTGAGGTCCTCAGGTAAGAAATAATGGGGCATTGGGTTTACTAGGCTAGAGTTCAAAAGGTTAGGGACGAGGGTGTCCTAGAAATTCTTTTGAAAAAAGGCCAATCTCTACAGCTGGCATACCATTTAGATAGCTAATCTAAAAATGATTTTGTTTCACATAAAACACCAGATACCTAGCTTTAAAAGATCTGCAAATCTCTGGATATTAAGGTTTGTTCTGGAACTCATGTTGACTAGTGTTGATCACAAATATTCAAATAGCAAATTTTTATTGCGAATATCGGCACTTCGAGAATTCGCAAATATTTTGAATATAGTGATATATATTCGTAATTTCGAATATTCGAGATTTTTTTTTTAATCAGTACACATGATCCGTCCCTGTTTCTAGCTTGTGGGCCAATGAGAAGTAATATTGATTGCAAATTTTTAAAATGCAAATTTTTGTAATGAGAATTTTCGTAATGTGAATTTTCGTATTTGCTATATTTTCTTGTTTTAGAATATTCCAAAAATAAATTACAACTATTAAAAGAAAAGATTATAGCACTATATTAGCTAAATTGTTCTGCATTCCTTTTTTTTTGAATATTCGCTGTATTGCTATATATTCTTGTTTTAGATTATTACGAATCTCATTTTTCACAATCTCATTGATTCTCATTACGAAAACTTGCATTACGAAAATTCAAAATCAACACTACTACTAACGAATATTCGAATTCGCGAATATTCGACTAATATTCTACAAAATATTCGCGAAATATAGCGAATTCGAATATAACCCCTGCACCCCGCCCCGACCTCCACAGCCCCCCCACCCCTTAACACTGACCCCCCACACAGTGCCCCATCCCTTAAAATTGGACCTCCACAGCAGCCCACCCCCTTAACTTTGACCTTTATAGAAGCCTTCCCCTTTAACAGTGACCTTCACAGCATACCACCCTTTGGCAGTGACCTCCACCGGGGCCCGCCCCCTTAACAGTGGCCTTTACTGGATCGGGGGCAAGTCCTTTTGAACAGCTCACTCTAAGACAGCAGCACTGTACTGTCTGAGTGTGAGCTGCAGGGAGAAAGTCACCCTCCCTCCCACCCCTGCAGCTAACAGAAGTTGATTTTTACCTTCATTTTTTCAATCTCTATCGGCTGAGGAGTGGGAGTGGCGTTGCATAACCAGTTCTGGGCGTGGCTTAGCGGGACCTAGAAGTTGATTTTTAACTTCATTTTTTCAATCTCAGCCAGCTGAGGTGTAACAGGGGGCATGGCCTAACTGAATCGGGGGCGTGTCCTTTTGAACAGCTCACTCTCAGAAAGCAGCACTGTGCTGTCTGAGTGTAAGCTGCAGGGAGAAAGTCACTCTCCCTCCCACCCTGCAGCTGACAGAAGTTGATTTCTACCTTCATTTTTTCAATCCCTGTCAGCTGGAGTAAAAGGGGCGTGGCCTACCCAGATATGGGCGTGGTTTAGCGGGACCTAGATGTTGATTTTCAATCTGTCGGCTGAGTGGGAGGGAGCGTAGTCTAACAAAATAGGGGCGTGTCCTTTTGAACAGCGCATTTTAAGACAGCAGCACTGTGCTCTCTGAGTGTAAGCTGTAGGGAGAAAGTCACCCTCCCTCCCACCCCTTCAGCTGACAGAAGTTGATTTTTACCTTCATTTTTTTAACCCCCTTCGGCTCAGGAGGGGGGCGTGACCTAAACGAATCAGGGGCGTGGCTTAGTGGGACCTGGGGGTGGGGTTTTACATCTTTTGAGGGTGGACATATTGTGTCAGGGGTGTGTCTTGGCTCCTTCCTTCCCAAGAGTGACACCCTCTGGAAACCTTACTTGCTCATTTGCATACCAAATAAACTGGATTTTCAGAGGATAAAAACATCTATTGCTAGAACAAAGGCACATCTTGAAATAAGGTACTAAGTGCTATTAGGCCATGGCCTTACTTCAATAGCGATTATCCTGGTGACAGATTTCCTTTAAAGCTCTCCTACAGCAGTGAAGATAAATGGCTGGGTTGTTATGGAAACTTGGAGTAAAACTGTGTATTAGGAGGCTGGAGGACCTGCGAGCTTCTATTGGCTGATAATGGTCATGTGACCAAGCTTCTATTGGCTAATGCATTTTTTGGGAATATCTCGGGAACTGTATGTCCTAGAGCAGTGGTGGGCAACCTTTTTTTTCAACTGAGCCAAATCTCGCCAAAACCACGATTGAAATTTATTTTGAGAGCCACATTTTTAAAACCGAAAATACATAGGATGGTACACTGTTTTTAGTTTCAATAAGTTTTTATTGAGAATATTGTGCATGCAAGTATCCACATAGGTCGGGTACTGTGGGACTCTTTGCAACGGCCCTGTCACGTGGACGTGACCAGAGCCTGTGCAAGGATTTTTTGGCAACACAAGCGAAGCTACATCTCGGTGACCCCCTTCTCCCCCCGCCCCGCCCGCAGCTCACCTGGTCCTGGTTCTGTCTGCAGCAGCTGGCTTCTCCTCTGTGTGGTCCTGATATCTTCGATCTGGTTTGAGGACTGTACTTTTCGCCCTATAAGATGCACATAGGTTTTAGAGGAGTATAATCAGAAACAATATTTTCCATTATACCTCAGGTCAGACCACCAATCAGACCCCCAATGTTAATCATACCTCAGATCAGCCCCCTATATCAGCCGTCAGCACCCCATCCATCATGCCCATGTCAGCCGTCAGCCCCCATCCATCATGCCCCCATGTCAGCCGTCATGCCCCTATGTCAGCCGTCAGCCCCCCATGTCAGCACCCCATCCATCATGCCCATGTCAGCCGTCAGCACCCCATCCATCATGCCCATGTCAGCCGTCAGCACCCCATCCATCATGCCCATGTCAGCCGTCAGCACCCCATCATGCCCATGTCAGCCCCCATCCATCATTACCCCCCATGTCAGCCATCAGCCCCCCATGTCAGCCATCATGCCCCCCCATGTCAGCCGTCAGCACCCCATCCATCATGCCCATGTCAGCTGTCAGCCCCCATCCATCATGCCCCCCATGTCAGCCGTCATGCCCCTATGTCAGCCGTCAGCACCCCATGTCAGCCGTCAGCCATCAGCCCCCCCATGTCAGCACTCCATCCATCATGTCCATGTCAGCCGTCAGCCCCCATCCATCATGCCCCCCATGTCAGCCATCATGACCTTATGTCAGCCGTCAGCCCCCCATGTCAGCACCCCATCCATCATGCCCATGTCAGCCGTCAGCACCCCATCTATCATGCCCATGTCAGCCATCAGCACCCCATCATGCCCATGTCAGCCCCCATCCATCATTACCCCCCATGTCAGCCATCAGCCCCCCATGTCAGCCATAATGCCCCCCATGTCAGCCGTCAGCACCCCATCCATCATGCCCATGTCAGCTGTCAGCCCCCATCCATCATGCCCCCCATGTCAGCCGTCAGCACCCCATGTCAGCCGTCAGCCATCAGCCCCCCATGTCAGCACTCCATCCATCATGTCCATGTCAGCCGTCAGCCCCCATCCATCATGCCCCCCATGTCAGCCATCATGACCTTATGTCAGCCGTCAGCCCCCCATGTCAGCACCCCATCCATCATGCCCATGTCAGCCGTCAGCACCCCATCTATCATGCCCATGTCAGCCGTCAGCACCCATCCATCATTACTCCCATGTCAGCCATCATGCCCCCCATGACAGCCGTCAGCCCCCATCCATTATGCTCCCTAATGGGGGACAATGTTGGAGTCTGCACCATCGGGGGGGGGTGACATGATGAGGGACAATGTTGAAGTCGGTACCTGATATATCACTGGGGTCTGGCTGGAGTGGGGTCGGTCTGGTCCTGGCTCCAATCTCAGCTAGCTCTGCCTTAAGGTGTCTTCTCCAGAGTCCAGACTAGAGTCCAGCAGGGTCGGCCAAGTTCCAACAAGTCGTGCCTCAGTGTTACTCTGTGACTGTGTTCTTCTGCTGCCAGCCTGGAGGGGCAGCTTTTACAGGTCATAGCAGACAGAGCAGCTCCGCCTCCTCGCCTCCCTCCGCCGCAGCCCCACTGACAGTCAGTGACGCCTCCTTTGGCCTGAGCGCCGCACGGCACACATGTAGGCAGGACAGCCGCAGGCTGCCGCCCCCGAGAGGAGGGAGGGGAGCGGGCGCCCGGCACACAGAACAGTGCTCCAGACTAAAAAAAAATTCCAAGTAGCCATTGGCTCCTGAACTGAAAAATTTAGGAGCCAAATCAAATTTTTAGTCGCCAAATCGAAACTGAATCAAAATTTTGGTATCGTGACAACGCTACGCCGATCAGATCGGCGTAGGGTTGTTTTGAAACCAAAATTTTGATTCGCTTTCGTCACCATAAAAAAGTATTGTGATACTCAATACCGTGCAAAAAAAAAAAAACACCAAAGAAAGCCGCGTGCATTTTGCATTTTATGAAACATTCGGCCCATAATAGAACAGTCCTATGCTATTTTTTGGGGTGACAAGGTGACTAAAAAGGCTATGTAATATGTTTATTTATTTATTGTTTATATATTTTATATGTAAAATTGGGAAAGGGGGGATTTAAACTTAATATTTTAAAGTACTTTCACATTAGCGTTTTTCATTTCCAGCACTGAGTTCCGTCACAGGGGCTCTATACCGGAAAATAACTGATCAGTTTTATCCCCATGCATTCTGAATGGAGAGTAATCCGTTCAGGATGCATCAGGATGTCTTCAGTTCAGTCATTTTGACTGATCAGGCAAAAGATAAAACCGTAGCATGCTACGGTTTTATCTCCGGCGAAAAAAAATGAAGATTTGCCTGAATGTCGGCTCCGGCATTTTTCCCCATAGGAATGTATTAGTGCTGGATCCGGATTTCAAAATACTGGAATGCACCCGCACTAAATCCGGACCCATTCACTTCTATGGGGCTGTGCACATGAGCGGTGATTTTCACACATCACTTGTGCGTTGCGTGAAAATCGCAGCATGCTCTGTTGTGCGTTTTTCGCGCAACGCAGGCCCCATAGAAGTTAATGGGGCTGTGTGAAAATCGCAAGCAAGTGCGATTTTCACGCATGGTTCCTAGGATGAAAGTCTATTCACTGTATTATTTTCCCTTATAACATGGTTATAAGGGAAAATAATAGCATTCTGAATACAGAATGCTTAGTACAAGGTCAATATAATAAACATTGGTGGCGCAGTGCGCCCCCCCATCACCCCAATATAATAAACATTGGTGGCGCAGTGCGCCCCCCCATCACCCCAATATAATAAACATTGGTGGCGCAGTGCGCCCCCCCTCAATATAATAAACATTGGTGGCGCAGTGCGCCCCCCCATCACCCCAATATAATAAACATTGGTGGCGCAGTGCGCCCCCCTCAATATAATAAACATTGGTGGCGCAGTGCGCCCCCCCCCCCCATCACCCCAATATAATAAACATTGGTGGCGCAGTGGGCCCCCCCTCAATATAATAAACATTGGTGGCGCAGTGCGCCCCCCCCCATCACCCCAATATAATAAACATTGGTGGCGCAGTGCGCCCCCCCTCAATATAATAAACATTGGTGGCGCAGTGCGCCCCCCTCCCATCACCCCAATATAATAAACATTGGTGGCGCAGTGCGCCCCCCCAACACCCCAGTATAATAAACATTGGTGGCGCAGTGCGCCCCCCATCACCCCAATATAATAAACATTGGTGGCGCAGTGCGCCCCCCCGCAATATAATAAACATTGGTGGCGCAGTGGGCAGTGCCAATGAGGGTTAAAAAATTAAAAAATAATTAACTCACCTCCTCCAATTGATCTGTTCTTACTTCTTTCTAGTTTCTTCAGGACGCAGGACCTGTGGTGACATCACTGTGCTCATCACATGATCCATCACCATGGTAATGGGCCATGTGATGAGCTCAGTGACGTCACCACAGGTCCTGAAGAAACTAGAAAGAAGTAAGAACAGGAGACCGGCAGCTACCTGATCAACTGGAGGAGGTGAGTTAATTTTCTTTTATTATTTTTAACCCTCATTGGCACTTCCCACTGTGCCACCAACGTTTATTATACTGGGGGGGGGGGGGGGGGCGCACTGTGCCACCAACGTTTATTATACTGGGGGGGGGGGGGCGCACTGTGCCACCAACGTTTATTATACTGGGGGGGGGGGGGCATTGTGCCGCCAACGTTTATTATACTGGGGGGGGGGGCACTGTGCCACCAACGTTTCTTATACAAATACAGGAGGCGGGTGCCGGAATCAAATAGCCGGCACCCGACCTCTGTGACAGGGAGCTGCGATCAGCGGCAGTTAGCCCCTCAGGTACCGCACCTGAAGGGTTAACTCAACTGCAGCGGATCGCAGATCCCTGTCACAGAGGTCGGGTGCCGGCTATTTGATTCCGGCACCCGCCTCCTGTATTTGTATTAACAGGTCAGTTTTCTTCATTGGTGGCGCAGTGGCCACAGCCCCTCCCCTCCTCCTCCTCCTCCTCCTGCCTCTTCTTATTGGCAGCGGCGGGGACAGCAGCAGCACAGGGGGGAGGGAGAGACTCCTCCTGCGCTGCTGAGAACGATCATCTCCTGTGCCCGCCGCTGTATTGAGCAGAGCTGCGGCGGCGGGTCCAGTCGCAAATGGCATCTGGAGCCCTGCAGAAGAGCCGCATTAAAGTGTGTAAAGAGCCGCATGTGGCTCGCGAGCCGCGGCTTGCCGACCACTGTCCTAGAGAGCTGAAACCTGGTCTAAAACCTTCCCGGACACCTGATGTACCTGTGTGCCAAATTTCGTGATTGTAAATTTGACGGTGCGGATTCCTTTAGCGGACATACACATACACTCAGCTTTATATATTAGATGTGTGGAACATTTCTTTTAAAAGCTCAGCTGCGTGTTCTACAGGCCTCTGCTTACTAATTCACAGGAAGTTATCATAGTCTCCCACCTTACAGATATAGAGCAGCATTAGCCAAGTCATTGTTTCTGTCCCATATTACACATACCACACCTCATTTATCCTCTTCCCATTATAAGTACACTTCTAACAGCTTGAATCAGTGCTGAGGCTGCTGTAATCACATGACTTTATTAACTCACTAGTTTCCTCTACATGCACAAAAACAGGGTGGGGTTCTGTTTGAGTAAAATATTTAAGTTCATTTATCTATCTATATTTCAAAAAAAAGGTCTCATTGAGAAGGACTAAAACATTGCATTGGTGAATATAAGGAATCTCATATTTCTTTCACCACAAAACCTCTTTTTTTTTAATATAATAAGCAGGAGTCCTGGAGTGATAGCTTTCTTCTGAAATATTTATCTATCTATTTATTGATCTATAGATTTATGTATTTGCTATCAACAGGGAGGAAGTAAAGGACTTCAATTCATGTCTCCTCTTGCACTTTCCCATCTTAAAAAATGCAATGTGCCGATTCCAAGTGAATGAAGTCATCAAACAACATAGAGAATCATAATTTTTATTCTAGATTGTAAAATTGAATTCATACATTAGAGGTTTGTAAATGGCTCACTAGAGGTACAAATAATTAAAACACAGAGGTCATTAAGGTTCAGATACTTGAATAGTAATTTCTATTGTACTGTATGTAAGAAAATGTAATTGGAAAATGTAGGCGTGATTATCAGTAAACATATTTTCTTGACGAAGGGCTTCTGATTGAGGAAGGTGATTCACAGCATGTGTTGTTCTAGGCAAGTTAAAAACACAATCTCCAATGAATTTAGCAGAATAGGAAAACAGCAGGTCATCTATGTGAACTGAAATTTTCTCAGGCCATAAAATTTCCTGATTCGACTACATGCTTGCCAAATAAAGGAAAAGAAAAATACAATTTATAGCAGTCAAAGCCTCAGATATTTGTTTAATTGGCATTTTAATTACCACCAAATGGTGAGAAAGTAAAAATGTGAACAAAAATTATTTTCTTTTTAGAAATGAAGGAAATGAGATCTTATGATGATTCAGTGGTGGTCCAATAAGCAGCAAATCTAGTGTCCAGGGTAAAGCCAAGTAATAGTATTATCATGGCACACCATGCCTCCTACTCTTCAGCTCTCTCTGGATGGAAAGGTCACTGCTCTTCTCACATTCTCTCTTTCTATTTCTCCAGTCTTGCTGAAATCCTCTTCCTATCCGACAAGACAATTCCCCACTTTCCATTATGTGAAGGCTGTGGCCTGTTTCTTAGCGCTTGCCTTTCCTTTGCTTGTAAAGGCCACAGGCCCCCTCTCTGGTTTTTAAAGGGCCAGCACATGCACACCCTAATTTTGCATAGCTTATGACAGACCTTTTTAGTTATTATAAAGGTTTTCCCCCAGTGGTGAGTGTCTGACCCTCAGGGCTCCACACCGGTGTCTCTGACCCTCATGGCTCCAGGTGACGTCTCCTCTCTGTCATTATCTTCTCTGTAGATCTTCTCTCTCATCATCTTCTCCACTCGGTCTGGACAACTTCTCTCAGCCGCCTCGTCTCTGCAGAGTGTGACACACAGACATCTTAGCTTCCTCACATTCTATCATTATCCCCCAACTGGAGTCCCCACAGTGTTATCCTGCTGCTTGCTGTGCCCCCCCCAGGGGTGTAGCTATAGGGGGTGCAGAGGTAGCAGTCGCTACCTGGCCCAGGAGCCTGAAGGGGCCTAAAGACACTTGTGCCACATAAGAAGACACACAAAGCACTGAGGGAAGGAGGGCTCTAGCTGAACTCTTGCAGCGGGGCCCATGAGCCTTTAGTTACGCCCCTGCCCACCCCAATACCCCCAAATACTATCCTGAAGAAACATTACTGCCCCCCATAGTAATAGTGCTCCTCATAGTCCCACCAATAGTAATTCCCTTCTAGAATGCCCTCATTAGTAACACTGCCCCAACCGTGATAATGCTCCTCAACAATGACCCCATTATTAGAAGAGCCCTCCCATATTAATAATACCCTCACAGAGTCCCCAGTAGAAATAAGGCCCCCTATTGTTCCCCCAGTGGTAATAAAGCTCCCTACAGACCCCTCAGTAGTAATAAGGCCCCCATAGTGCGCTTAGTAGAAATAAGGCAGAACTATAAGACCCTCCTATAGAGCCCCCAGTAGTAATAAGACCGCCTGGGGGACGGATCCGTTTACAATTGCACCATTTTGTGTCAATGCAAAGGGATCCGTCCCCATTGACTTACATTGTAAGTCAGGACGGATCCGTTTGGCTCCGCAAGGCCATGCGGACACAAAAACACTGCTTGCAGCATTTTGGGGTCTGCCTCCAAAACGGAACGGGGGGCCGTACGGAGCCGAACGAATGCATTCTGAATGGATCCGCATCCATTCAGAATGCATTGGGGTTAAACTGATGCATTTGGGGCTGCTTGTGAGAGCCTTGAAACGGATCTCACAAGCAGATCCCCAAACGCAAGTGTGAACGTAGCCTAAACATTAAGTCCCATGTCCATAAACATCATTCCCCCCCACCATCCACTTTAAACATACAGTCCCATGTAAATAACATCACTCCCTCCCCCAGCCACCTCAAGCACACAGTTCCATGTCAATAACATCCCTCCCTTCAGCCCTAACATACATCCCAGTTAAATAACTACAACTCCCAGCATTGCTCTGCCTCTCCCTTCACTTACCTTTTCTCATGTACAGACATCACCATTAGGCTCCTTCTCCTCTTCACTCCGGTCCAATCCTGCACTGGTCACATGATGGTGACATCATCCAGGTCATCCTATCACAGCCTGTTTTGCTGATCACATGACCTGTCCTTCAGCTCTTCCCAGTGTATTAGATTCAATTGTATTGCCGTTCTGTGTACCGCAATACAGTTGTATCTAGCAAGCAGGCAGGACATTCGGGGCATGGGACAAAACATCCGGGACCGAGGCCCCGAATGTTTTAACCTAGCGACGCCCCTGCTGTACTATTCTTTCTTCACATTAATATTTTAATGCTAGCATTGCTACCAAGGGGGTTGTCCCTAATATAAATATGAATTAGACATACATTTTCAACTAAAATAATTTTAAATAATCTTCCTCTAGATCTTAGTGCATACTTGGTACATACTTGTTATGGTTCCCCTGGTGTTCTTTTGATTCTGTCCCTAATGGGTCCAGTCCAGCTCCATGCAATCTATCATTCAACCTGTCATCCTGTAATCTGCATGTTTCTCCAGTTACAGAATGCTGTGAAGAGTATTGGATTATATAGGTGATGAAGCCTCCCCAGGAGTCTAAACGTGTGCTTATATCAGTAAATACACTCAGAAGATAAATCTGTATTCTTTGAATATTGCTATTCCTGAAACCTCTTAGTAGTGGGGCTTCCACTGAACAGTAGTCTTGTGATCTTGTGCTATATTTGGTGACCCATCCATGATCCAGTTTGTAGCATTGTTCGGAGAAACTATTAGTCAAATGACACCATTGACTCTGGATCCTGTGTATTGCTATAAATCTTTAACACCGTTGTACTTAATATGCTCCATGATGCCGCTGTCCACCATGGTGCGTTTATGCATTTTTAGTATCTTCTCCTTACTGTAGTATCTAAGAGAGCATCAGAGCTTTTTTCTTGTGTTTCCTTTTGCACTGCATGGGACCTTAGAAAGACTATGTTTAGATTTGAGCATAGTTGTAAGCATGCTACTACAAGAATTGGCATATGGCTCTGATTTCAATATAGTTATGAATTGCCTTGAAAATGGCTTATAGAGAAGTAATTTCAAATTCTCACATGATAAAATGTTGTTTGTGATTATTGACATAGAAGAGAACAATATTAATTTAATATAGAAGTAACTGGGGCAGTTGGATGCTTCTAAAGAACTTCCCAATTAAGACATTTATGCCACCTATGAGACCTAAACGTATATGAAGAATTAGGGTTAACATAGTGACGTGCTCCTGTGGATAGTGTGATATAGTGCAAAAGAGACATTACTCAGTAAAGACAAGCAGAGAGTATTTCATCAAAAAGGAGGCTACCTTGTGTCATGTTGCTGGGATCCTAGTTAAGTGTGACATCCAGCTAAGAGGTGATGCCACAAAAACCAATGGTTTCGTTATCATTGAGTCTGACAGACTGTATGATAAGCTGATAACCCTTATGTATTGTTGAGCTATTCTACACCTGACCTATTCTTCCATGGGAACCCATTCTGCCACCCACCAGGAGTGCAACCAGACCTATAGGGATTACGCTTTTTTTCACTGTCAGCAAGAACCTAGTCCTGTCAGCAGGGCTTTGCTGCTCATTTTTCAGGTGCAACAGCATCCATTATCCTCTCTGTGAGCTGACACAAGGGTTCTAAGAACACCAAAGAAAATCTCTGCAATGCACCTACCTAATCAGGCTTCTCACATTCATGCTTTTCTGTTATTTACAATATATGAATAAAAAATGGCAAAACAAGTTGTAAATCTTTGTGAGAAAAAAAAATATTATTTCCTCAAAATATTCCATTTAAATTGTGAAATTTTAGACACAACCATCATCAATAAGGAAGTTCCGAATAAGCCACTCAACTACGTTAAAGCAAATAAACAGTTTAAGAAACTGAAAAATGGGATTAAAACGACTAGAGGAGATCAAAACAGTGGAAGCAAAGTTATTTATGTCGGATTCCTGTAATCATTCTCAATGTTTCATTCGAGACAGGAAAAAGTATACACATTATTTCCAGATCAAGTGTTGTGCAAGGAATTAACCACATTAACTTTGTAACATTATAACATAAAATAATAATCCATGGTGCTTTTTGGCATAATTGTAATTTCATTTTATAACCGGTACTAGCATCTAAGAAGTTGTCATGAAAATATTTCATTTTGGGTGTACCTATTTCAGATGTACACAATTTCAGATGTACCAATACCAGAAGGACTTTATTAGCATCATCTTGTGAAATATGACTCAATGTTTTTAAGTCTTAAATTTCATAGGGGCAGACACCAAAAACAACACCCCCCTGTGTAAAAATAGTGAGTCAGCCCCTTGTTTTCCAAATGATAATTTGAGGGGTGCCAGTCACAGATTGCCTCATCTCTATCTCTTCAAAAAATCCCTTACTGGTGAGTCAATCCACAGTAATTGTAAACTAGACAGTAGTAGGAATAAATATAGGGGGTCATATTTTAAGACTAGAGTTTTACATGCTGGTCTTAATAAGCCCCTGCACTGTCGGTGGACCTGCTGAAGTTATGTAGAGGTGCAGGCCTATGCATAACTTTGGCGTCTTTAGTGCCTTTAAGGGTAAGCCAGCTTTCTTACTGGCTTACATTTAGACTATTTTCTACGCCTATAAAAGGGCATAGAAAATGCCCACCTCACGCCCACTTTTTTAGACCTAGCATGAGTCGGGAAAAATCACAGATTGCAACGCAACTAACCTTTGCGCTGCAATCTGCACCAGATATATGCCTAATATAGGAATATTTCTGATCGTAAATTATTTCTTTGTCCTGGTCATTGAGATGGCCGCACATGCTCAGTTTCATCTTTCAACTGCCTCCTGAGCTGTGATAGGGAGAGCTGAGACACGCCCCCTCCTGAGCTGCAGCAGGAATGACACTCCCCTTGAGCTGTCAGCTTGATACAAATCTAGCAGAGCAATGGATGGGGAGATCTCTGGATCCATGTGAGGTACAGGGCTGGTTCTAACTTTTTTAGAAAGAGCTTGTCATGTACTATATGATGTCTGATTTTCATTCTTTACATTAGCCATGTAACCGCTTTAAATATCAAGGACCTATACTTGTGTCAGATTGTGGATATCCAACTCATGGCACCCCGCCAGTGTGAAAAAGGACCATTTGATGAGTGCAGTGACGTAACCAAAGGTCCTTTTGCTCCCAGGTCCTCAAAGAAGAAGAATGAAGACGAGCCGGGCTTCGTGAACAAGTGGATAAAGTAAGTTTAATCATTTATTTTTTTAGCCCCTCCATCCCTAATTTACTTAGCATTCTGCATTAAGAATATTATTATTTTCCCTTATAACTAGAGTTGAGCGAACCCGAACTGTAAAGTTCGGGTTCGTACTGAACTTTAGGTTTTTCGGCACCCGGACCCCGAACATTTACGTAAAAGTTCGGGTTCGGTGTTCCGCGCTTTCTTGGCGCTTTTTTAAAGGCTGCACAGCAGCCAATCAACAAGCGTCATACTACTTGCCCCAAAAGGCCATCACAGCCATGCCTACTATTGGCATGGCTGTGATTGGCCAACTGCAGCATGTGACCCAGTCTCTATTTAAGCTGGAGTCACGTAGCGCCGCCCATCAATCTGCTCGGATTAGTGTAGGGCGAGGCTGCAGCTGCTGTCAGGGAGAGATCAGGGAGAAATATTATGAAGAACTGCCTTTTTACTCAGCGATCTACATCAAATGTGTTTTTAAGCCTGCCCTGAGCCAACTACAGTTGTGGCCAAAAGTTTTGAGAATTACATAAATATTGGAAATTGGAAAAGTTGCTGCTTAAGTTTTTATAATAGCAATTAGCATATACTCCAGAATGTTATGAAGAGTGATCAGATGAATTGCATAGTCCTTCTTTGCCATGAAAATTAACTTAATCCCAAAAAAACCTTTCCACTGCATTTCATTGCTGTCATTAAAGGACCTGCTGAGATCATTTCAGTAATCGTCTTGTTAACTCAGGTGAGAATGTTGACAAGCACAAGGCTGGAGATCATTGAGTCAGGCTGATTGGGTTAAAATGGCAGACTTGACATGTTAAAAGGAGGGTGATGCTTGAAATCATTGTTCTTCCATTGTTAACCATGGTGACCTTCAAAGAAACACGTGCAGCCATCATTGCGTTGCATAAAAATGGCTTCACAGGCAAGGATATTGTGGCTACTAAGATTGTATCTCAATCAACAATTTATAGGATCATCAAGAACTTCAAGGAAAGAGGTTAAATTCTTGTTAAGAAGGCTTCAGGGCGTCCAAGAAAGTTCAGCAAGCGCCAGGATCGTCTCCTAAAGAGGATTCAGCTGCGGGATCGGAGTGCCACCAGTGCAGAGCTTGCTCAGGAATGGCAGCAGGCAGGTGTGAGCGCATCTGCACGCACAGTGAGGCGAAGACTTTTGGAAGATGGCCTGGTGTCAAGAAGAGCAGCAAAGAAGCCACTTCTCTCCAAAAAAAAACATCAGGGACAGATTGATCTTCTGCAGAAAGTATGGTGAATGGACTGCTGAGGACTGGGGCAAAGTCATATTCTCCGATGAAGCCTCTTTCCGATTGTTTGGGGCATCTGGAAAAAGGCTTGTCCGGAGAAGAAAAGGTGAGCGCTACCATCAGTCCTGTGTCATGCCAACAGTAAAGCATCCTGAGACCATTCATGTGTGGGGTTGCTTCTCATCCAAGGGAGTGGGCTCACTCACAATTTTGCCCAAAAACACAGCCATGAATAAAGAATGGTACCAAAACACCCTCCAACAGCAACTTCTTCCAACAATCCAACAACAGTTTGGTGAAGAACAATGCATTTTCCATCACGATGGAGCACCGTGCTATAAGGCAAAAGTGATAACTCAGTCAGAAATTGGCCCAGAAGTTGATTGAGAGCATGCCCAGTCGAATTGCAGAGGTCCTGAAAAAGAAGGGCCAACACTGCAAATACTGCCTCTTTGCATAAATGTCATGTAATTGTCGATAAAAGCCTTTGAAACGTATGAAGTGCGTGTAATTATATTTCACTACATCACAGAAACAACTGAAACAAAGATCTAAAAGCAGTTTAGCAGCAAACTTTGGGAAAACTAATATTTGTGTCATTCTCAAAACTTTTGGCCACGACTGTACTGCTGAAAACAAACTTTTTTTACTTCAGTTTGTCAATATCAATACATAATCGGCAGCCATTTTATGCAACGATAGTGCACCAGCACTATCTATCTGCATGTCTGCTAGTCCAGAAATACAGCGTTTTGCTTACTGTGCTTAAAAAAACTTTTTAGACGTGCATAAGTGACAGTCACATTTAGGCCACAAAGAAGGCTTTTAGGATACTGTGGTGAAAAATCCCTCTGACATACTGCACGTTTGGGATTACAAGTGCATAAAGGACTGTCACATTTAGGCCACAAATACGGCTATTAGGTTACTGTTGTTAAAGAAAAATTTTTTTTTCATATATTGCACATCTGTGATTACACTTGCATAGGTGACTGTCACATTTAGGCCACAAATAAGGCTTTTAGGATACTGTGGTGAAAAAACCCTCTGATATAGTGCACATCTGTGATTAAACGTGCATAGGTCAATGTCACATTTAGGCCACAAATACGGCTATTAGGTTACTGTTGTTAAAAAAAAAAAAAATTTCATATACTGCACATCTGTGATTACACATGCATAGGTGACTGTCACATTTTGGCCACAAATAAGGCTTTTAGGATACTGTGGTGAAAAATCCCTCTGATATACTGCACATCTGTGATTACACTTGCATAGGTGACTGTCACATTTAGACCACAAATATGGCTATTAGGTTACTGTTGTTAAAATAAGTATCAATAGTTTTTATTAATTTTTAAAACATACATGATTATGAATAAAGAGGGAAACGGCTACACAATCAGCGCTTTTCATAGCCACATTGGCAGCACCGACTTAGCCGAAACCAATACAACAATAAATATACGACAAACAAAAATAAATTAAAAATACAGTGCAGTCATTTGAACAATATCTGTACCGGTGTCGTCTTGTACAACAGGTCGTCAGTCTACGTATACAAATATCTTAATCAAGATATGATACTGCAAGAAGAGAGGACCTCCAGAGGCTCCATTCCCTCTCGAACCTCACCCGTGCGTCTCCGGGTCCCGCCACCACCATCTCATATATATAGGTAGAATTTATTTTTCGGATAACCTCCATCAAACTAGGAACATTCCGTGATTTCCAATTTTTAGCTATAACCAGTTTGGTTGAAAGGAAGAGATGTCCAAGTACCACCCTTGAATCATAAGGTATCTTAATCAGATCAATCCATAAAAGGGCCAGTGAGGGGGAAGGCAGGAGCCGGAGACCCAGCAGGTCCGAGGCAAGAGAGAATGTAGCATTCCATATATCCTGTAACATAGGGCAGGACCACAGGATATGATATAGTGTACCTCTTTGTCCACAGCCCCTCCAGCATAAAGATGAAGAGCCAGGGAAAATATGACTTAAACGGTCGGGGGTATAATACCACCTTAATATGGTTTTCATCAAGGACTTATAGTGCAATGCGCATCGAGTGTTTTTAGAGATAAAGGAAAAGGCCGAAGACCACTGCTCCTCAGAGAACATTAGCCCTAGATCTTTTTCCCAGGTAAGCAGTGGGGTTGTTTTAACAAAAGATTCCTTATCCCCGAGCATCATATACAAAGGCCGCAGTCGTGTACTCTGTGGGGCAAGTGACCAAAGTTTGAAAATTTCCTGATTACACACAAGATTAAGCGGGGCATTAGCAATAAAAAAAATGCCTAATACATAGATATTTAGCCACAAATAAGGCTTTTAGGATACTGTGGTGAAAAATCCCTCTGATATACTGCACATCTGTGATTACACGTGCATAGGTGACTGTCACATTTAGGCCACAAATACGGCTATTAGGTTACTGTTGTTAAAAGAAACCTTTTTTCATATACTACACATCTGTGATTACACTTGCATAACCGACTGTCACATTTAGGCCACAAATAAGGCTTTTAGGATACTGTGGTGAAAAAAAAACTTTTTTTTTCATATACTGCACATCTGTGATTACACGTGCATAGGTGACTGTCACATTTAGGACACAAATAAGGCTTTTAGGATACTGTGGTGAAAAAAAAAAAGTTTTTTCATATACTGCACATCTGTGATTACACTTGCATAGGTGACTGTCACATTTAGGCCACAAATACGGCTATTAGGATACTGTTGTTAAAAAATAACTTTTTTTTCATATATTGCACATCTGTGATTACACTTGCATAGGTGACTGTCACATTTAGGCCACAAATAAGGCTTTTAGGATACTATTGGTAAAAAAAAATATTTTTTTATATACTGCACATCTGTGATTACACTTGCATAGGTGACTGTCACATTTAGGCCACAAATATGGCTATTAGGATACTGTGGTGAAAAAAACAACTTTTTTTCATATACTGCACATCTGTGATTACACGTGCATAGGTGACTGTCACATTTAGGCCACATATAAGGCTTTTAGGATACTGTGGTCAAAAATCACTCTGATATACTGCACATCTGGGATTACACTTGCATAGGTGACTGTCACATTTAGGCCACAAATACGGCTATTAGGTTACTGTTGTTAAAAGAAACCTTTTTTTCATATACTGCACATCTGGGATTACACGTGCATAGGTGACTGTCACATTTAGGCCACAAATAAGGCTTTTAGGATACTGTGGTCAAAAATCACTCTGATATACTGCACATCTGGGATTACACTTGCATAGGTGACTGTCACATTTAGGCCACAAATACGGCTATTAGGTTACTGTTGTTAAAAAAAAAACTTTTTTTCATATACTGCACATCTGTGATTACACTTGCATAGGTGACTGTCAAAAATACGGCTATTAGGTTAGTGTTGTTAATAAAAACCTTTTTTTCATATACTGCACATCTGTGATTACACGTGCATAGGTGACTGTCACATTTAGGCCACAAATACGGCTATTAGGTTACTGCTGTTAAAAAAAAAACCTTTTTTTATATACTGCACATCTGTGATTACATATACTTCACATCTGTGATTACACTTGGTAAAACATTCGGTAACACTGACATGGAAAAGGATCTAGGAATTTTAATAAACAGCAAACTAAGCTGCAAAAACCAGTGTCAGGCAGCTGCTGCCAAGGCCAATAAGATAATGGGTTGCATCAAAAGGGGCATAGATACCCGTGATGAGAACATATTCCTACTACTTTACAAATCATTAGTCAGACCACACATGGAGTACTTTGTACAGTTCTGGGCTCCAGTGAACAAGGCAGACATAGCAGAGCTGGAGAGGGTCCAGAGGAGGGCAACGAAAGTAATAACTGGAATGGGGCAACTACAGTACCCTGAAAGATTATCAAAATTAGGGTTATTCACTTTAGAAAAAAGACGACTGAGGGGAGATCTAATTACTATGTATAAATATATCAGGGGTCAGTACAGAGATCTATCCCATCATCTATTTATCACCAGGACTGTGACTGTGACGAGGGGACATCCTCTGCATTTGGATGAAAGAAGGTTTGTACACAAACATAGAAAAGGATTCTTTACGGTAAGAGCAGTGAGACTATGGAACTCTCTGCCTGAGGAGGTGGTGATGGTGAGTACAATAAAGGAATTCAAGAGGGGCCTGGATGTATTTCTGGAGTGTACTAATATTACAGGCTATAGCTACGAGAGAGGGGTCGTTGATCCAGGGAGTTAGTCTGATTGCCTGATTGGAGTCGGGAAGGAATTTTTTATTCCCCTAAAGTGAGGAAAATTGGCTTCTACCTCACAGTTTTTTTTTTTGCCTTCCTCTGGATCAACTTGCAGGATAACAGGCCAAACTGGATGGACAAATGTCTTTTTTCGGCCTTATGTACTATGTTACTATGTTACTATAGGTGACTGTCACAATTAGGCAACAAATACGGCTATTAGGTTACTGTTGTTAAAAGAAACCTTTTTTTCATATACTGCACATCTGTGATTACACTTGCATAGGTGAATGTTACATTTAGGCCACAAATACGGCTATTAGGATACCGTGGTGAAAAAAAACCTTTTTTTCATATACTGCGCATCTGTTATTACACGTGCATAGGTGACTGTCACATTTAGGCCACAAATACCGCTGTCATATAGAGTTAAAAAAAAAAAAAAGAGTGCAATACCCTACATCAGGGTTTATATTGGCGGTTAATTATTTTTAACATACTTAACCACTTTTTACTTTGCTTTGTGAACGCTAACTATGAGGCAAACATCTAATAAGGGACGCGGTCATGGTCGTGGTGTTGGTGGAGCCTCTGGAGCAGGGAGAGGACGTGGCCATTCTGCCACAGCTACACGTCCTACTGAACCTACTACCTCAGGTCCCAGTAGCCGCCAGAATCTACACCGATATTTGGTTGGGCCTAATTCCGTTCTAAGGATGGTAAGGCCTGAGCAAGTACAGGCGCTAGTCAATTGGGTGGCCGACAGTGGATTCAGCACGTTCACATTATCTCCCACCCAGTCTTCTGCAGAAAGCGCACAGATGGCGCCTGAAACCCATGCCCATCAGTCTGTCACATCACCCCCGTGCATATCGGGGAACCTGTCTGAGCCTCAAGTCATACAGCAGTCTCTTAGGCTGTTTGAAGACTCTGCTGGCAGGGTTTCTCAAGGGCATCCACCTAGCCCTTCCCCAGGGGTGGAAAACATAGAATTCCCACAGTACGTCGTTCCCAGCCGCCACTACTTCTCCAGGAGAGCCGTGCCCTCCATGCACAACCAAGTATCAGATAATATCAAGTGTGCACTGCGCAACGCCATCTGTGGCAAGGTCCACCTAACCACAGATACGTGGACCAGTAAGCACGGCCAGGGACGCTTTATCTCCCTAACTGCACACTGGGTAAATGTAGTGACGGCTGAACCCCAGGTGGAGAGCTGTTTGGCGCACGTCCTTCCGCCGCCAAGGATCGCAGGGCATCATTCTTTGCCTCCTGTTGCCTCCTCTTTTACTCGGCTTCCTCCTCCTCTTCTACCACCTCCTCTTCCGGTCAGCAACAGACCTTCACCACTAACTTCAGCACAGCCAGTGGTAAACGTCATCAGGCCATTCTGAAACTGATGTGTTTGGGGGACAGGCCCCACATCGCGCAGGAGTTGTGGCGGGGTATAGAACAACAGACCGACGAGTGGTTGCTGCCAGTGAGCCTCAAGCCCGGCCTGGTGGTGTGCGATAATGGGCGAACTCTCGTTGCTGCTCTGGGACTAGCCGGTTTGACGCACATCCCTTGCCTGGCGCATGTGCTGAATTTGGTGGCGCAGAAATTCATTCACAACTACTCCGACATGTCAGGGCTGCTGCATAAAGTGCGGGCCGTCTGTGCGCGCTTCCGGCGTTCTCATCCTGCCGCCGCTTGGCTGTCTGCTCTACAGCGTAAATTCCGCCTCATATGCGACGTGCCCACCAGGTGGAACTCCACCCTGCACTTTCTGGAGAGACTGTGCGAGCAGCAGCAGGCCATAGTTGAGTTTCAGCTGCAGCGCGCACGGGTGAGTCGCACTGCAGAACAGCACCACTTCACCACCAAGGACTGGGCCTCCATACGAGACATGTGTGCCCTGTTGCGCAGTTTCGAGTACTCCACTAACATGGCAAGTGGCGATGATGCCTTTATCAGAGTTACAATACCACTTTTATGTCTCCTTGAGAAAACACTTAGGGCGATGATGGAAGAGGATGTGGCCCAGGACGAGGAGGAGGAAGAGGGGTCATCTCTAACACTTTCAGGCCGGTCTTTTAGAAGTGGCTCAGAAAGAGTTTTTTTGCAACAGCAGAGGCCAGGTACAAATTTGGCCAGCCAGGGCCCACTACTGGAGGACGAGGAGGAGGAGGATGAGGAGGAGGATGGGGATGAAGCATGTTCACAGCGGGGTGGCACCCAAACGCAGCTCGGGCCCATCACTGGTGCGTGGCTGAGGGGATACGGAGGATGCAGACGATACGCCTCCCACAGAGGACTGCTTGTCCTTACCTCTGGGCAGCCTGGCACACATGAGCGACTACATGCTGCAGTGCCTGTGCAACAACAGCAGAGTTGCCCACATTTTAACGTGTGCTGACTACTGGGTGTCCACCCTGCTGGATCCCCGTTACAAAGACAATGTGCCGTCCTTGATTCCCTCACTGGAGCTTGATCGGAAGATGCGCGACTACAGGCGCACGCTTGTAGACGCGCTCCTGAGAGCATTCCCAACTGACGCCGGGGGACAAGTGGAAGCACAAGGCATAGGCAGGGGAGGAGGAAGAGGTCGCCAATGCAGCTGTGTCAGCGCCAGCACCTCAGAAGGTAGGGTTAGCATGGCCGACATGTGGAAAAGCTTTGTCACCTTGCCGCAACAACCGGCCCCAACTGTTGATATGTAGCGTGTTAGCAGGAGGCAGCATTTGAACAACATGGTGGAACAGTACCTGTGCATACGCCTACACGTACTAACTGATGGTTCTGCCCCATTCAACTTCTGGGTCTCCAAATTGTCCACATGGCCAGAGCTTGGAGGTGCTGGCCTGCCCTGCAGCCAGTGTACTCTCTGAACATGTATTTAGCACGGCAGGAGGCGTCATTACAGACAGACGCAGCCGCCTGTCCACAGCCAACCTGGACAAGCTCACGTTCATTAAAATGAACCAGGCTTGGATCCCACAAGACTTGTCTGTACCTTGTGCAGAATATAAAGATACAATAAAAGAGGATTATGGTACAATTTGAAGTTCCTGGTCCTATAGACAGACCAGGTAAAATGAAAAAAGTACCTAAAGCAGAGGCTTACAGAGGTGCCAAGGGGTGGAGGTAAAGTTTAATAGAAGAAGTGTAATGGAATTATACACGTCCAAAGCTATGGATAGGGAGAGGCAGCACAAGTGTTTCAGTGGGTCAAAGATCAACCTTGCCCACTGGGAAGAAATGAAGGCGGTGCGGAGAATAAAGGAAGGAAGGGGAAGGGTAAGATGAGGGAGGAACCCTTTGCACCCGTTAAAAAAAGAAACATGTAATAGGCGCCAAATCCCTTAATCGCTATTAGTGATAAAGATAATATTCAATTATTAATGACCCTTACCCGGGTCTTTTTGAGAATGAAAACCTAGTGCTTAATAAACAAATACTCCAATAATGGTGTTAGAGATGGAGATTATAAGATCAAATACACTCACTTCACAGGGGGGTAGTCACCAGGTTAAGCTCAAGACACCTGGGACTATTTCCCTCCCCCTTTCCCCGCTGTGAAAAGGACTCTAGACTGGTCTTATCATCCTTTTAAGCACACACTCCTGAAGAAGAGGACCTCAGACCCTCGAAATGCGTTGAGCCACGTATTATTAATAAAGCGATTGACCAGAAGCCACTCGTTGTAGGCTGTGTTCAGTCACTTAGATTCCTACATGCAATCCTGGCCGGGGAAGTAAATAGTCCCAGGTGTCTTGAGCTTATCCTGGTGACTACCCCCCTGTGAAGTGAGTGTATTTGATCTTATAATCTCCTTCTCTAACACCATTATTGGAGTATTTGTTTATTATGCAGGGTGAGGGTCATTAATAATTGAATATAATCTTTATCACTAATAGCGATTAAGGGATTTGGCGCCTATTACGTGTTTCTTTTTTCAACGGGTGCAAAGGGTTCCTCCCTCATCTTACCCTTCCCCTTCCTTCCTATATTCTCCCCACCGCCTCCATGTACAGAATAGACATTTATACCAACATCAAACATACATTCTTGTACTAAAGTCAAGTGCAATGATTCTTTGTTTTCTTATTTTGGGGGCTACCTACCCCAATAAAAAATAAAAAATAAACATTGTTGGCTACCTCCTCCTCCTCCATTGCTGCCTCCACCTACAACACCACATTCACCGCCTCCTCAACCTCCGACTCCATATCCACCTCCTTTTCTGAGTTGCAGGTTAATAATTTGAAATTTTTAGTTATTTTATTTTAAGTTATTTCCCTATTCATATTTGTTTGCAGAGCAGTTGCCATGCTCTTAAGCACATTTTACTGCCTTTTACATCCCTCTAGCCTTTTCAAGGACTATTTTAGAGCCATTTTAATGCAAAAAAATGCCAATTTTAGTGCCCTAAATTGAAAAAAAATCTTATTTTCAATTGTCGGGTGACATTTAGCCATTTTTGGCGTATACAAACCCCTGCTGTGCCTGGGTGACAAGGGCATAAATCTCTCAATATCCTCTGTTCTATTGCTGGGTGACATGAACCCCCTTTTGCCGTGAATGAACCCCTGCTGTGCCTGGGTGACAAGGGCCTAAATCTCTCAAAATCGTCTGTTCTATTGCTGGGTGACATGAACCCCCTTTTGCCGTGAATGAACCCCTGCTGTGCCTGGGTGACAGGGGCCTAAATATCTCAAAATCGTCTGTTCTATTGCTGGGTGACATGAACCCCCTTTTGCCGTGAATGAACCCCTGCTGTGCCTGGGTGACATAGGCCTCGTTCTCTCAAAATCCTCTGGTCTATTGCTGGGTGACATGAACCCCCTTTTGCAGTGAATGAACCTCGCTCTGCATTGCTGACAGGGAACTAAATTAAGTGAAACATTAACATCTGTTACTGATCGGATGATGCGCGACTACAAGCGCACGCTGATGATAGCATTCCCACCTGACAGCGGGGGCACAGTGGAAGCACAAGGCGAAGGCAGAGGAGGAGGAAGAGGTCGCCAACGCAGCTGGGGCACCACCAGCACCTGAGAAGGCAGGGTTTGCATGGCCGAAATGGGGAAAAGCTTTGTCAGCCTTGGAGGTGCTGACCTGCCCTGCAGCCAGTGTACAGTGTGAACGTGTGTTTAGCACGGCAGAGAGCATTATCACAGACCGCAGCCAATGTGGACAAGCTTACGTTTATTAAAATGAACCAGGCCTGGATCCCACAGGACTTGTCCGTACCTTGTGCAGAATAGACATTTATACCAGCCTCAACCATCCATTTTTGTACTCAAGTGCACTTATTCTTTGTTTTATTTTGTTATATGTCCCAATATTTTGGGGGATACCCCAATTTAAAAATAAAAAATAACACAAATCAGTGTTGGCTACCTATTCCTCCTTCACCGCCGCTTCCACCTACACCGCCACGTCAACCTACACCGCCACATACACCCATCCACCGCCTCCTCAACCTCCTACTCCTAGATCCAGATTTGTATTTTTTATTTTTCTGTATTTTCTGTTATTTTAAGTCATTTCCCTATCCATATTTGTTTGCAGAACGGGTCCCGAACCTGAACTTTTTTTTCAAGTTCGGCCGAACCTGCCGGACCCGAACATCCAGGTGTCCGCTCAACTCTACTTATAACCATGTTATAAGGGAAAATATTAAAATCTGCAGAATACCAAACCCGAACTTCAATGAAGAAGTCCGGGTTATGGTCTGGGTACCACATTGAGTTTTTTCTCACGCGCGTGCAAAATGCATTGCACTCGCGCGGAAAAAACTGAAGAACGCAACTCAATTGCATACAAAACTCACCCCGCTCGCAGGCAAAATAGCACAATTTTGTCTTATGAAAGCTCCAGCTTCTACTTGTCCTACTGAAAGTAACAAAGAACGTTATAGTAAAATTTCAGCTGGACCACTTTGGACTCCCTAGAACTTGTATTAATAAAAAAAATTCTTGCATTTTTCAAA
Organism: Bufo bufo; assembly: GCF_905171765.1. Classification (NCBI taxonomy): domain Eukaryota; kingdom Metazoa; phylum Chordata; class Amphibia; order Anura; family Bufonidae; genus Bufo; species Bufo bufo. The sequence goes on from NC_053391.1 coordinate 51,042,237, forward strand.
CTATGTTGGACATCTTCATTGTACTATGAGCAAAAGAGGGACTAATATCAAAAAGAAAAGTCTCTAACAGAAAAAAATCATAACTTTTTGAACTTTTTTACTATTTATATACTGCTTTTTGGTTTCTTTTCTTATTTATATCCAGAGATGCTTTCTTGTTGACCTTGAAAAAGATAGTGATTTATCTCTAATCTTCAGTCAGCTTCTCTCCCAAAAGATTTTGTACTTTTTTTTATACTGTAGCTTATAAATAAATAAAAAATATTTTTGCTGTGCTATGCACTACTTGAATTGAACTGAGTTTTGTCTTCACAAACTATGTTATTATTCTCCAGTTTTTGGAATTCAGTAAATAATGTTAACAATGAATATTTTCATTCTGTCCAAGCACGTATATACAATAAAAGGAATATATATACCTATAGTTTCTCCTATTGTCATTATACTAATAATTTGTGTTGAGCGAATCGAAGTATCCGAAGTGGACTTCGATTCGAATTTCAGGAAAAATTAGATTAGTCACAAAGCCGAATTTCCTAAAGTTTTGCAGTAATAAATACATTTTTACTAAAATAGTGGCTGAAAAAAAAAAAATATTCTTACCTCATCCACTTGCTCGCCAATAAGCCGTCCTCTCCCGTCTTAATTGAAGAAAACCTACCAAAGGCAAAGGACTTGCAACGAGCGTAATGACCTCACCACGAGATCACCTTAGGTGTGCACGGTGACATCATCATTGATGATCTGCAAAGAAAAGGGGGTTAGCACCTCCCAATGCGCAAGTGCACACTGCCATGGCTAAAAACATAGAGAAAAAAGACAATGGTAGGTTCCCATCTTACACAGATCGCCGAGTTGTGCACTCCTGATTAGCCTGTCTGCCCCATAGGCTGATTTTAATTAGTTTCAGTATAAAGCTGTTGCCTGCTCTCACTACATTCATTGGAAGCTGTCTGGCACAAGAAAAGGTATGGAGTGGGCTCGGCATGCATGTTGGTACCTGCATCCCTTGGAAGTAATGGAGGCCATTTTGGAACCAAAAATGGTAAAAGGCAGAGTGGATCCAGCATGCATGTGGAACCAACACTTCCTGAACTTTATGGCGGCCATTATGGTGCATAACAGGTGGTATTTAGTGTTAGGTTCCCGTCTTACAGAGATCGCCTTGATGTTCGGCATACGGGCTCAAATGGTTTTGTACAAAATGCATTTGCCAAGCATCTCACTTTATAAATAAGGGTAGCATTAGCACTATAATATTTTTTGTGACTATGGCATTATTGTACTTTATCTGGTTTGCAGAGTGCTGTTGCATTGTCTTTTTTCTCTATGTCATCATTGATGATGTCACTGTGCGCCCAGCATTATCACATCGTGATGTCACCACGCTCACCGCAAGTTCTTTGCCTTTGGTAGGTTTTCTTCAATCAAGACTGGAGCGGACGGCCTCTCTGTGAGCAAGTGGATGAGGTGAGTATATATACTGTATATATATATATATATATATATATTACCCCCCATTGGCTTAATGTGAGTCACATATGCAACGATCAGTGTTGAACGCAGCATCTGAGGGGTTAAATGACAGAAGGCATCATGATCACCGTTCCCCGCCCTTGCACTCACTCCATACAATGGAAAACCATTTGTGGTGAAGTAATTTGCAATAAATCAAATTTTTTGTTGAAGTTTGGCGAAGCAGCCGAATCGAAATTTTCAAAACTTCGCTCATCTCTACTAATAAACAGTGGTGTGTGGCAGGGGCAATATTCGAATTTGTGATATTTTGCGAATATTTGGGCGAATATTCATCATATATATTCGCGAATTCAAGAATTCATGATCTCCAGTCATTATCTTCGATTGCAAAAATCGGCAATCGGAAAATTTGCGATAAAAATTGCGATACAAAAATTCAAGATACAAAAATTTGCGATCAATACTACTCCTAAAATCAAAGATATTGAAGCCTTCTAATTGGCTTACAAGCAAGAAGCAGTGAGGGATCATGGGTACTGATGAAAAAAAATCTAGAATATTCGCAATTACAAAGATATAGCACTATATTCTAGATATTCGCAAATTCTCGAAGTGCCAATATTCACGATAAAAATTAGCGATTAGAATATTTGCGATCAACACTACTAATAATACAGTATAACAATGTTTTTCTACACAGTATGTATACAGTGAGCACGTCCTACAATCAGCCTGCATGCTTGTAACTATGCTGCAATACAACCACAGGGGTACATGTTGAGTTTTCAAGGGGTACATACCCTATCCATATGCTGTGCTTTTAAGTTTCATCCCCTTGTCCAAGACGTTTTTTCTTTACTTCCTGAAGTATGAATTTGTTTTTGTTTTTTCATCTCCAAATTCGAAGAGCTATATATAAATGTGTTTTTTTTTATTTATGTAGCCATATCCATGGTCATTTCTAGAGATGAGTGAATTTTTTAAAAATTTGATTCAGCCGGTTTACCGAATTTTTGGGAAAAATCCAGTTTGATCCGAATTTATTTGCGCGAATCGTGTTAAAAAAAACCTGCTATTTCCTGGCTGCAGAGAGTCTTTATAGTGGTGTAGAACACTGTGCCTTGCAGTAAAACGCATAGGGAGTCTGCTGTGGTAGAGAAGTAATACTATGACATGCAGATGACAGGCGTCGCTCTTAGAATCACACTTTACTTATTTGGGCAGTCACGGGGCCAAAACTGACCAAATAATTCAAGTATGAACTCAGCCTTACAGCTCAATGTTAGCATCCAGAAGAAGCACATTCCTTTTACACCGTCGTCAGCTGATTCCACATAGATGTCTACAGAACCTGTTCTATTAAACGCTTATACAAGTAGAGCCCCCTGTCAGAGTGGAGAGGGTGTCAGCAGTAAGTTTGTGTTGACATCACTGATTATTTTGCCCTTCATCTGATCAGTCAGAAAAATAACCCCCAAAAAACGAATCCTGTCTGTGGAGCATCCGCCTTCACTACACACTGACTGACTGCTACCGCCGCTGCCTCCGTGCACCGCTACTTCCCAGGCAGGTAGGCTCCTGCAAAGCGAGTGGTCTACCCCGGGCATGTTTGGCTACCGACCTCCCACTACTGCCACCCTGCTGACTTCTGGCCACACTAGCGACTTGCTGGCTCTGCCGCTGTCTCATGGGCAAGCTGCCACCCTCTTCTCCCGATGATGAGGGGGTGAAGACATGATGACGTAAGTTTACTATGTCACTCCTCCCTCCGACTGTTCTATCCCGCCGCACTATGCAAGACACGAGCCTCTCTATCTAAACCGCAGGACGCCCCCACCTCTGAGCCCTTTGCATTCTGCTGGACCGGACTCTCGGCGAATTGCCTGCGTTTGTCTGCCTTGTATGGCGGTGTCTGCTTGCTGCCTCGCTCGCAGATGGGGCGGTCGCCCTCCTTCTGGCTTCTTCCTGCCACCCCCCCCCCCCTCCTTGGATATTCGGTGTCGGCTGGGACCTGGTTACAGGTTTGAAGTATTGAATATACACTCACCTAAAGAATTATTAGGAACACCATACTAATACGGTGTTGGACCCCCTTTTGCCTTCAGAACTGCCTTAATTCTACGTGGCATTGATTCAACAAGGTGCTGATAGCGTTCTTTAGAAATGTTGGCCCATATTGATAGGATAGCATCTTGCAGTTGATGGAGATTTGAGGGATGCACATCCAGGGCACGAAGCTCCCGTTCCACCACATCCCAAAGATGCTCTATTGGGTTGAGATCTGGTGACTGTGGGGGCCATTTTAGTACAGTGAACTCATTGTCATGTTCAAGAAACCAATTTGAAATGATTCGAGCTTTGTGACATGGTGCATTATCCTGCTGGAAGTAGCCATCAGAGGATGGATACATGTTCTCATTCTGTTTTCGCCAAATTCGGACTCTACCATTTGAATGTCTCAACAGAAATCGAGACTCATCAGACCAGGCAACATTTTTACAGTCTTCAACAGTCCAATTTTGGTGAGCTCGTGCAAATTGTAGCCTCTTTTTCCTATTTGTAGTGGAGATGAGTGGTACCCGGTGGGGTCTTCTGCTGTTGTAGCCCATTCGCCTCAAGGTTGTGCGTGTTGTGGCTTCACAAATGCTTTGCTGCATACCTCGGTTGTAACGAGTGGTTATTTCAGTCAACGTTGCTCTTCTATCAGCTTGAATCAGTCGGCCCATTCTCCTCTGACCTCTAGCATCCACAAGGCATTTTTGCCCACAGGACTGCCGCATACTGGATGTTTTTCCCTTTTCACACCATTCTTTGTAAATCCTAGAAATGGTTGTGCGTGAAAATCCCAGTAACTGAGCAGATTGTGAAATACTCAGACCGGCCCGCCTGGCACCAACAACCATGCCACGCTCAAAATTGCTTAAATCACCTTTCTTTCCCATTCTGACATTCAGTTTGGAGTTCAGATTGTCTTGACCAGGACCACCCCCCTAAATGCATTGAAGCAACTGCCATGTGATTGGTTGACTAGATAATTGCATTAATGAGAAATAGAACAGGTGTTCCTAATAATTCTTTAGGTGAGTGTATGTTGCTTCTCTGCCTCCATGTTTGACACCTCCTTCCCCATGCCCTGTGTAATCGTTTTCTCAATCTCCTTGCTTCGTCTATTCATTTATAGGGAATATGGGACAGAAGGTTAAAATGTCTCTACTTTATAGTTGTCACGGGGTTCCGAAGGTGCACTCGGTCCCCCATTGCCCGCAGAACTGTTGCTTAGCTTTTGGAATGAGGTTCTGTGTTTGACCTCATTCTCAGGGCGGCTTTACTAGCTGGGTGGCTCCTTGCTCCTAAGTCTGCCTTGAGCGCCGAGCTGATCACTCGGTGCTCGACTGGTTGGTCTGTCGGTCATGTGACGCTGGCCACGTCACATGACCCTCACTCCCCACTATAAATACAGGCAGCTGCTGGCTACAGGTTGCCTGTTAATTTCTAGGTTCCTGGTATTTGTTGGACTGCTGAATACTTACCTGATCCTGTTCCTTGACCATCCTTTTGCCTGATCCTCCTGTACTGCGCATCCGTCCTGGTATTGTGACCTCGGCTCCCACCTGACTACTCTCTTGTAGGACTCCTCTTGTACTTCTCTGCTCTCCTAGTATTTATGACCCCGGCTTCTCCAGACAATTCTCTGCTTGCTCCATTTGTACTTTGCAGCTTTCCTGGTATTGACTCGGTCCGTTCACGTCCTGTTGTTTGTCTGTCTGTCATCCCTGCACTTACTCCAAGTTAGGGATTGCCGTCCAGTTGTCCCCTGTCATTAGGACTCGCGAGGCAAGTAGGCAGGGCCAGGGGTAAGGGTGGAGCGCAGTGGTCACTTCCCTCCCCCCTGTGTGTGTGTGTACGCGACCGTTACAATAGTGTTGCTTAAAACACGATTTAATAATACACGTTCTCCAGGACAAAAGGCTTGGCAAATTGATTGTCCAGGAATTTCCCTCAAAGACTGGGATAATATATTGGCGAATAAAAGTTTAGTTTCTTATAATTTTAACAATGTTTTGGAAAAAGCATTCCCAAAAAAATGTCTTTCCACCTGGAGCCGAATCTTGTCAAGGTTGATGCAAGTGCGGTATCGTCTGCTCATCGAGTCAGATTCTTCTGGGGGAACCTTCCTGGCATGAACAGGCCTCTAGTAGCTACAGATAACGAGAAGAGAAAACTGCAAGATTGCTTGGAGCCCGGAAGAATTGCGAAGTTCATCAAGATTCAAACCATAACTACTAGCCCCTGGTCTCTTCGTCTGAAAAAACATCACGAGTTCCCAGTCATTACGGATAGGAAGGAGGACATCCTGTGGTGTATGGAGATGGAGAGGATCTTTGGATTCTCCCCGCACTATACAGATGTCTCAGAAATAAACCGTTGCTCCCGACAGAAGCTCCTGGGAAGGTCCTGGAGCGTCCTGGTCATCCGGCTTCTATTCGCCCCGCTGAAGGATTATTTTGAAAGTGTATAGAAGCCACAAGGGGCCCCCACGCTGAATATTTATCATGGAGACACCGGATTATATAATATTACATTATTATATAAAGAAAAAAATAATAATGAAGCTCGTTCGTCACCCGGCTCCCAAGTGCGATCAGCTACATCATCGAGTACTGTCTGCGTGTCACTGATGTCCTCCTCAACCGTCTCTGGGTCAGGAGCCTGATCGCTCGCAACACCAGCTCCCACAGCACTCTCCTCATCACTACTTGCCCTGCTACTGGAAGAAGCGGCGGATGTCTCCTCCACATCTTGGCTTGCCAGTAGCTTCTGACGTCTTCTAGTAACTCGTCCTCACTGTATAGTGGAGCTGAGCCCACAGCACACAATACTTTTCTGGCTGAGGGAACAGAAAAGGACAGAGGCAGGTTGAGGACAGGTGAGGGCACATGGCCTGCTCCCGGGCCATGCCAACTAAGGGTTGTGTTTGACGAACCCACCGACTCTTGGCTGAGGGTGTCTGATGTCACTTGCGACAAAGTCGAATATCGAGTCAACCATTCAAGAATTGCTGGGTTGCTGGTAAAGACATGACCACTAGCTGACACTGGGAGCTCAGGCCTCTCAAAGTGACCCCCTACTGCCACGGCCCCTTACTCTGCTCTGACCTGTGCCTGCACCAGAAACATTTAGGCCTCTGCCACTCCCCCATGCAGAGCCTGGCACTTCTCTGTCTGAAATACTGTTAGATCAAATAAATAAATAAAAAGGAAATTAAAACACCCCCAAAAAGTCTGCAATTTTCTCACTTCACCACACAACGGCTAATAAGCCCTTTTTTCCCCCTTACTATTACACACAAAAAAGGGCTTTAGAACATATAACTGCTTCGCTAAACGGCAAATATATTTTTATTTTGCCACTATTACACGCCATAAAAGACTTTAGAAGATATAAGTGCTCCGCTGAACGGCAAATATATTTTTATTTTGCCACTATTGCACGACAAAAAGGGCTTTAGAACATATAACTGCACCGCTGAACGGCAAATATATTTTACTTTTGCCACTAATACACAACAAAAAGGGCTGTAATTTTCGCACTTCCCCGCACAAGGGCAAATAAGACGTAGAAATATATCCTTGTAATAAACCCTGTTAATGGCTGTATCAAACAGCACTTGCACCCTAATAACAAGAACGGTTTGCTGGAATTACAGAGCTGTATAATGGCAATTTGGATCCCCAGTCAGTGTAGCAAGATGTAATAAGATTGCTCCTATTACCCAGGCTGTAACCTCCCCTACTGAACCCTGTTCAACACAAATGCTGTGGAATGATTCCTCCCTATTAGAGTTGAGCGAACACCTGGATGTTCGGGTTCGAGAAGTTCGGCCGAACTTCCCGAAAATGTTCGGGTTCGGCATCCGAACTCGACCCGAACTTTGCCCCGAACCCGAACCCGAACCCCATTGAAGTCAATGGGGACCCGAACTTTTCAACACTAAAAAGGCTGTAAAATAGTCCAGGAAAGGGCTAGATGGCTGCAAAAGGCAGCAAAATGCAGGTAAATCCCCTGCAAACAAATGTGGATAGGGAAATGAATAAAAATAAAAAATAAAATAAATAAAAATTAACCAATATCAATTGGAGAGAGGTCCCATAGTTGAGAATCAGGCTTCATGTCACCCACCCCTGGAACAGGCTACTGTCAGATATTTAGTCCCCGGCACCCAGACAGAGGAGAGAGGTCCCATTGCAGAGAATCAGGCTTCATGTCACCCACCATTGGAACAGGCCACTGTCAGATATTTAGGCCCCGGCACCCAGACAGAGAAGAGAGGTCCCATTGCAGAGAATCAGGCTTCATGTCACCCACCACTGGAACAGGCCACTGTCAGATATTTAGGCCCTGGCACCCAGACAGAGGAGAGAGGTCCCATTGCAGAGAATAAGACTTCATGTCACCCACCACTGGAACAGGCCACTGTCAGATATTTAGGCCTGGCACCCAGACAGAGGAGAGAGGTCCCATAGCAGAGAATCAGGCTTCATGTCACCCACCACTGGAACAGGCCACTGTCAGATATTTAGGCCCCGGCACCCAGACAGAGGAGAGAGGTCCCATTGCAGAGAATCAGGCTTCATGTCACCCACCACTGGAACAGGCCACTGTCAGATATTTAGGTCCCGGCACCCCGACAGAGGAGAGAGGTCCCATTGCAGAGAATCACGCTTCATGTCACCCACCACTGGAACAGGCCACTGTCAGATATTTAGGCCCAGGCACCCAGACAGAGGAGAGAGGTCCCATTGCAGAGAATCAGGCTTCATGTCACCCACCACTGGAACAGGCCACTGTCAGATATTTAGGCCCAGGCACCCAGACAGAGGAGAGAGGTCCCATTGCAGAGAATCAGGCTTCATGTCAACCACCACTAGAACAGGCCACTGTCAGATATTTAGGCCCCAGCACCCAGACAGAGGAGAGAGGTCCCATTGCAGAGAATCAGGCTTCATGTCACCCACCACTGGAACAGGCCACTGTCAGATATTTAGGCCCCGGCACCCAGACGGAGGAGAGGTTAATTCAACTTTGGGTTGCCCCGCAATATAATGGTAAAATTAAAAAAAGAGGATTGAATGAAGTGCCCTGGAGTACAAGAATATATTGTTAAGGGTATGTAGTTATAAGTGTCTAATCTGCACAAGGGATGGACAGGTCCTGTGGGATCCATGCCTGGTTCATTTTTATGAACGCCAGCTTGTCCACATTGGCTGTGGACAGGCGGCTGTGTTTGTCTTTAATGACGCCCCCTGCCATGCTAAATACACAGTCAGACAAAACGCTGGCCGCCGGGCAGGCCAGCACTTCCAAGGCATAAAAGGCTAGCTCTGGCCACGTGGACAATTTGGAGACCCAGAAGTTGAATGGGGCCGAACCATCAGTCAGTACGTGGAGGGGTGTGCACACGTACTGTTCCACTGTGTTAGTGAAATGCTGCCTCCTGCTAACACGTTCCGTATCAGGTGGTGGTGCAGTTAGCTGTGGCGTGGTGACAAAACTTTTCCACATCTCTGCCATGCTAACCCTGCCGTCAGAGGAGCTGGCCATGACACAGCTGCGTTGGCGACCTCTTGCTCCTCCTCTGCCTTCGCCTTGGGCTTCCACTTTTTCCCCTGTGACATTTGGGAATGCTCTCAGTAGCGCGTCTACCAACGTGCGCTTGTACTCGCTCATCTTCGTATCACGCTCCAGTGTAGGAAGTAAGGTGGGCACATTGTCTTTGTACCGGGGATCCAGCAGGGTGGCAACCCAGTAGTCCGCACACGTTAAAATGTGTGCAACTCTGCTGTCATTGCGCAGGCACTGCAGCATGTAGTCGCTCATGTGTGCCAGGCTGCCCAGAGGTAAGGACAAGCTGTCCTCTGTGGGAGGCGTATCGTCATCGTCCTGCGTTTCCCCCCAGCCACGCACCAGTGATGGGCCCGAGCTGCGTTGGGTGCCACCCCGCTGTGAACATGCTTCATCCTCCTCCTCCTCCACCTCCTCCTTATCCTCGTCCTCCAGTAGTGGGCCCTGTCTGGCCACATTTGTACCTGGCCTCTGCTGTTGCAAAAAACCTCCCTCTGAGTCACTTCTAAGAGACTGGCCTGAAAGTGCTAAAAATGACCCCTCTTCCTCCTCCTCCTCCTCCCTCTCCTCCTGGGCCACCTCCTCTTCCCTCATCGCCCTAAGTGTTTTCTCAAGGAGACATAGAAGTGGTATTGTAACGCTGATAATGGCGTCATCGCCACTGGCCATATTGGTGGAGTACTCGAAACAGCGCAACAGGGCACACAGGTCTCGCATGGAGGCCCAGTCATTGGTCGTGAAGTGGTGCTGTTCCGCAGTGCGACTGACCCGTGCGTGCTGCAGCTGAAACTCCACTATGGTCTGCTGCTGCTCGCACAGTCTGTCCAGCATGTGCAAGGTGGAGTTCCACCTGGTGGGCACGTTGTATATGAGGCGGTGAGCGGGAAGGCTGAAGTTACGCTGTAGCGCAGACAGGCGAGCAGCGGCAGGATGTGAACGCCGGAAGCGCGCACAGACGGCCCGCACTTTATGCAGCAGCTCTGACATGTCGGGGTAGTTGTGAATGAACTTTTGCACCACCAAATTCAGCACATGCGCCAGGCAAGGGATGTGCGTCAAACCGGCTAGTCCCAGAGCTGCAACGAGATTTCGCCCATTATCGCACACCACCAGGCCAGGCTTGAGGCTCACCGGCAGCAACTACTCGTCGGTCTGTTTCAATTCCCAGCCACAACTCCTGCGCGGTGTGGGGCCTGTCCCCCAAACATATGAGTTTCAGAATGGCCTGCTGAAGTTGGTGGTGAAGGTGTGTGGCTGACTGGATGAGCAGGTGGAAGAAGAGGAGGAGGAAGCCAAGTAGGAGGAGGAGGCTACAGGAGGCAAAGAATGTTGCCCTGCGATCCTTGGCGGTGGAAAGACGTACGCCAAAGAGCTCTCCGCCTGGGGCCCAGCCGCCACTACATTTACCCAGTGTGCAGTTAGGGAGATATAGCGTCCCTGGCCGTGCTTACTGGTCTGCATATCTGTGGTTAGGTATACTTTGCCACAGATGGCGTTGCACAGTGCACACTTGATTTTATCGGATACTTGGTTGTGCAGGAAAGGCACTGCTCTCTTGGAGAAGTAATGGCGGCTGGGAACAACATACTGTGGGACAGCAAGCGACATGAGCTGTTTGAAGCTGTCTGTGTCCACCAGCCTGAATAACAGCATTTCATAGGCCAGTATGTCACGGCTGAGGATGGGGGAAACCCTCAGCCGTGAGGTGCCAGGTGTTGAAGTAGCTACTCGGCCATGAAGCCACAGGACAGGGAGCAGGTCACATCCTACAGCGTCCCTACCCTGACCCTAACTCCTAACCTGCATGGGCCGACCTTTAAGGTAGGAGGGCCCATGCGCCGGAACCTCGGAGCCCTGTCTTACCCTCCGCAGATCCCTGAGCTAGGAGCTGGGTAAGGCAACCTACTCCTCCTTGACACGGAGGAGCAGGAGCCTCAATGGCCAAGCTGTTGGGAAAAGGGGAACAGAAACAGCAATACGGAAATGGCAGGTGAACAGACATTCACCAACCTGCCACAGCCCTGCTGACTGGATCCCTAAACAGACAGGGATCCAGAACCGTTATGCTGCACAAACACATATGAAAATCCCAACAGACAAACTTGCTACAACACACACATAAAGACATAGGCAAACATAAAACTATACTATGAACTGTAAACTCAAACTTAAACTTAAACTCAAACTATGAACTATGACCACAGTGGTGGCTCTCACTGGCGGATGGACAAACACAGGAGGCTGCTATCAGCAAGCATGCTGAAGCAACCAACTGAGCTCTGCAAGAGAGAGGGTCTTTATAGGCCCAAGTGGCCACACCCAAGGATTGGACACACCCAGTGACATCACACACACACTGGGAAGGAAGTTAACCCTTCCAGAAACACAGAAGGGAAAACAAACATACATAAAGGGAAAGTGCACACAAAACATAATACACAGTGCACACAACACACACACTTAACAATAGGGTTGCTAGGTGTGACCGCATGCCAGGGCAGCAAGCTACCTAGCGACGCTCAGGCTGCTCTGCTGCTAAAAACAACACTGGTTGTCCGCGGCAACCACAAGTGAGGCCACAGACAAGCGGCCCTCACCCGTGGTTGAATGCCCATACAAAACCGCAGACAACCGCATGCGGTAAAGGAGTCACGGTCATGGGCATGGCCGTGACACAGTAGTTTAGAAATGCTGGCATTCAGGGCCAGGGATGGAGGGTGGCTAGGTGGGAATTTACGCTTTCTCTCAAATGTTTGTGAGATGGAGAGCTGAACGCTGCCATGTGACATGGTGGAGATGCTTGGTGACGGAGGTGGTGGTGTTGGTGGTACATCCTCTGTTTGCTTGGCAGCAGGTGCCAACGTTCCTCCAGAGGCGGAGGAAGAGGCCGAGGCAGCAGCAGAAGAGGTAGCAGGGGGAGCCTGAGTGAGTTCCTTGTTTTTAAGGTGTTTACTCCACTGCAGTTCATGCTTTGCATGCAGATGCCTGGTCATGCAGGTTGTGCTAAGGTTCAGAACGTTAATGCCTCGCTTCAGGCTCTGATGGCACAGCGTGCAAACCACTCGGGTCTTGTCATCAGCACATTGTTTGAAGAACTGCCACGCCAGGGAACTCCTTGAAGCTGCCTTTGGGGTGCTCGGTCCCAGGTGGCGGTGGCCAGTAGCAGGCGAACTCTCTTGGCGGCAGGTGTTCTGCTTTTGCCCACTGCTCCCTCTTTTGCTACACTGTTGGCTCGGTCTCACCACTGCCTCTTCCTCCGAACTCCAAAAGTCAGTGGCACGACCTTCATTCCATGTGGGGTCTAGGACCTCATCGTCCCCTGCATCGTCTTCCACCCAGTCTTCCTCCCTGACCTCCTGTTCAGTCTGCAAACTGCAGAAAGACGCAGCAGCTGGCACCTGTGTTTAATCATCATCAGAGACGTGCTGAGGTGGTATTCCCATGTCCTCATCATCAGGAAACATAAGTGGTTGTGCGTCAGTGCATTCTATGTCTTCTACCGCTGGGGAAGGGCTAGGTGGATGCCCTTGGGAAACCCTGCCAGCAGAGTCTTCAAACAGCATAAGAGACTGCTGCATAACTTGAGGCTCAGACAGTTTCCCTGATATGCATGGGGGTGATGTGACAGACTGATGGGCTTGGTTTTCAGGCGCCATCTGTGCGCTTTCTCCAGAAGACTGGGTGGGAGATAATGTGAACGTTCTGGATCCACTGTCGGCCACCCAATTGACTAATGTCTGTACCTGCTCAGGCCTTACCATCCTTAGAACGACATTGGGCCCCACCAAATATCGCTGTAAATTCTGGCGTCTACTGGGACCTGTGGTAGTTGGTACACTAGGACGTGTGGCTGTGGCAGAACGGCCACGTCCTCTCCCAGCATCTGTGGGTCCATTAACACCACCACGACCATGTCCGCGTCCGCGTCCCTTACTAGATGTTTTCCTCATTGTTACCGTTCACCACAATAAGAAAAAAATTATTTGGCCCAATGTATTGAATTCAAATTCAGGCCTTTTTTTAACAGGCACCTAACACTATCTGGCTATCTATTTAGGTACCGTATTATACTAATACAGGCACAGCAGTAGCCACAGGTTTAGCTGAATATAAATTGTAGGCCTAGTATTTAGGCCCTGGATGACAGGTATCCCTTTACGGACAGAATTACACTTGGAGATGCACGGTAGCGTGTGAAGTTATTAAGGATGACCCTATCAGCACCTTCAATGTAATATATCTTTTTATGGATAGATTTAAACTTGGCCTGCTACAGCAGAAACCACTGATTTAGGGAATTGCTAATTTGGGAATTGAATTTCAACCCAGAACAAAAACTGTGCTTTGACGGACACTAAATAACTTGACCAGCCACAGCAGTAACCACTGATTTAGCTGAATATAAATTGTAGGCCTAGTATTTAGGCCCTGGATGGATGACAGGTATCACTTTACGGACAGAATTACACTTGGAGATGCACGGTAGCGTGTGAAGTTATTGAGGATGACCCTATCAGCACTTGAATTTGCACCTTCAATGTAATATACCCTTTTATGGATAGATTTAAACTTGGCCTGGTACAGCAGAAACCACTGATTTAGGGAATTGCTATTTTGGGAATTGAATTTCAACCCAGAACAAAAACTGTGCTTTGACGGACACTAGAAAACTTGTCCAGCCACAGCTGGAACACCATATTTAGGGTATTGCTATTTTGGGAATTGAATTTCACCCCAGAAAAAAATATATCCTTTGCCAGACAGCAGACAGTATTACAATTGGCTAGCCACAGCTGAAACACCAGATTTATGGTACTGCTATTTTGGCAATTGTATTTCACCCCTCAATAAAATAGCAAGCACAGCCAAGCCCCTGATGTAGGATTTAGCAAAAAAAAAAAAAAAACACACTATTGATGGTTAAATGGACTTGGTGGCAGCTTGTGCTGGCGCACCACAAGACACAAAGTGGCCGCCGATCACCCCAGAAAAATGTGACAGAAAAATGCTCTGGGCAGCCTAAAAACAATGAGCAATTAACTAGCAGAAGTTGAATGATACACAGCTCTAGATCGATTACTTCATTAAGTGTTTTTGATGAGTAAATCCCTGCCTAATCTGGCCCTAACTGCAGCAGCTGCATCCTATCCCTACACTGATAAGAGCAGAGTGACGTGCGGCGCTACGTGACTCCAGCTCAAATAGAGGCTGGGTCACATGCTGCACTGGCCAATCACAGCCATGCCAATAGTAGGCATGGCTGTGATGGATTCTTGGGGCAAGTAGTATGACGCTTGTTGATTGGCTGCTTTGCAGCCTTTCAAAAAGTGCCAAGAAAGTGTCGAACTCCGAACCCGAACCCGGACTTTTACGTAAATGTTCGGGTCCGTGTCACGAACACCCCAAAATTCGGTACGATCCCGAACTATACAGTTCAAGTTCGCTCATCCCTACTCCCTATCTTTTCCCTACACCTTGAATAATCTTTCCCTGAACTTGTAAATGGTTTTTTTAGCACAATGACGTTTTTCCTAGCACTGTCCCTAGCGCCTGCTGACGTCTTTTTCTGCACTAAGTACTCTGGAAAATGGCAGAATCCAAGATGGCAGAGGCTATTTATAGGGCTGTGACATCACAGGGCTGGCTGGCTGCTGATTGGCTGCATGGATGGTATTATGAGTTATCCCGCCTTCCCAGAGTTCCTTTCTCCATGTCTTTACATGTTCAGCAGCCATTTTAGGAAAAAATGTGATTCGTTACCACGAAGCGTGAGAAAATTCAGCTTCGGTGCAAATCAAATTTTTCTGAAATTTGGATCGAATTCCACTTCGTGAACTTCGATTCGCTTATCTCTACTCATTTCTCTTAAGCAGTAGGATTTCCAAATGTTTCACTGAGAAAAAACTAACTAACTCTAAAACATAACTTTTAATAGGGAACCTGTCATTAACTTTATGCTGCCCATACTAACGGCATCATAAAGTAGAGACAGGTGAGTTGATTTCAGCGGTCTGTCATTTATAAGTTAAAAGTAAGTGGTTGCCGAGAACCGACATCACAATCATTGCAGACTGGGCCTGGAAAAGAGTCACAGCCGCCTGAGAAGAGTCATGGTTATTCATAAATTCCTGCTCTCCTGCCCACCTGCTGATGGCTGACAGTCTTCTACCTAGTTTATTCCCTTTCTGTCTAGTAGAGATCATCAGCAGATGGGTGGGGAGAGCAGGAGATTAGGAATAACCAGGCCTCTGTCTAGTAGAGACAGTCTTCTACCTCGTTTTCTCCCTTTCTGTCTAGTAGAAATCATCAGCAGATGGGTGGGGAGAGCAGGAGATTATGAAGAACCATGACTCTTCTGAAGTAGATTTGACTCTTTTCCAGGCCCTGGGCTGCAATGATTTTGTTGCTGTTTCTCGGCAACCACTTGCTTTTAGCTCATGAGTGACACACCGCTGAAATCAGCATTTCTGTCATTTTTGAATATACTATATTTCCCACACATTTAACCCTTTTAGCAGTGAACCACTGGGTCACTGCACAAGTGTCCCTAGAAGAATTAGACTAGAACTACACTGCAAAACTGGTCACGAGTTGTTGCGGCCAGGATCGCTGAGCAGCGGTGATCCCATAGAAATTAATGTTGCAAGTCACAAGTAATCCAGCAGTGTTGGATTTCTTACGGCTGTCACAGCAATCCCATTCATTTCTATGGGATAACCGCTACTGAGCGATCCTGACCGTGACAGCTGTCAAGTGACCAGTGTCGCCATGTAGCCCTAGCCTTAAAAGGGTTGTGTCACTTCAGCAAGTGGCTTTTATTATGTAGAGAAAGTTAATACAAGACACTTACTAATGTATAGTGATTGTCCATATTGCTTCCTTCGCTGGCTGGATAAACTTTTTGAGCACTCCTTGTTTCCATGGTTACGACCACCCTGCAATTCAGCAGCAGTGGTCGTGCTTGCACACTACAGGAAAAAGTGCCAGCCTCTCCGGCGGCCGAGCATGTGGGAGCTCACATAGGCCGATGCTTTTTCCTACAGTGTGCATGCACGGCCGCCGCTGCTGGATTGCGGTCATAACCATGGAAGCGAGAAGTATATAATGTGATGGAAAAATTAATCCAGCCAGCAAAGGAGGCAATATGGACAATCACAATACATTAGTAAGTGCCTTGTATTAACTTTCTCTACATGATAAATGCCATTTGCTGAAGTGAGACAACCCCTTTAATGCTGTTTTGAAGGCAAGGGATTTCTCACTTCTTCATTTTTTGCATTTTGCTAATTGATTTAAAAAATAATCTATTAACACTTCTATTTTTGAAAGCATTCTTAATTTGCAGCATTTTTCCTACACAAAAAAAAAACTTTTATACAGTACTGTAGTTCTCCACAAAGCTGAATATATCTGAATATGTATACCCTGGTTGCTGGTAATGGATTAATATGCAGCACCGCACATGATCTTAGCTGTAAGGGTTCCTTAACATAATTTATTTAAGTAGAAAGTTGTCCATTGCATTGATGAATATGATAGATGCTGAGCTCTTTTGAGCTCTCATACACATTTGATGCGTCTTTTATCCTTCACTCTTTTAATGAAAGCACTGATCTGACTTTGTGTTCTCATTCATACTTCGGCCCTGTCCATCTGATGAACGCTTTAGCAGCCGGTGGCCAATTCTTATTGTAATCCCTTGAATCCTTTGTTCTTTCTCAGGATGGTTGTTCTCAACTTCTTAATTAGTTCATAATGAAAGGACATATATTTAATCATGTGGCATGGCGCGCCTTTCTGAATGCAGATCATGAGCTGGGACAAGGGGTCATAAACATCAAGAGAACGTTTCACAGGAGGATAGAGCAACTTATAACCACACCTAGTATTTTCTAAATGAGTCAAGCACCTACGGTAAACATAGCATATGCTAAAGATGTACATACTATTTTAATTAAAAGTTTATTTTTTTTATTAACAGATGCATAAAGTAATATTAGATCATACTAGAAAATCTGCTTTCATTTAAAGGAGAACTGCAGGGCTCCCTTTACCAAGGGTTCATGCACATGACATTGTCAGCTGCACAGACTCTCTACGGCTACACATGGAGTCTGCATAGGTCATTATTAGTGATGAGCGGCAGGGGTAATATTCTAATTCGCGATATTTCGCGAATATTTGGGCGAATATTCGCCATATATTCGAGAATTCGCAAATTCATGATCTCCAGGCATTATTTTCTTGATTGCAAAAATTCGCATAAGATTCGCCTAAATATGCGCAAAAATTCACATGAACTGGTATTTAAATAAAATCGAATATTAGCGATTACGAATATATTTAGCGATATTCTAAATATTCGCGAATTCGCGAAGTGCCGATATCCGCAATTAAAATTCGCAATTTGAATATTCATGATCAACACTAGTCATTATTATAGGCCCGTGGGAACTCCATGCACATACCTCCATATAGTGCCTCTGTGACAAGTGTAAGCTTTCCGACATGCAATGCTTCTGGGTTAGACTATCTCTTAGATGCAGGTCTAAGACCAGGCAGAAGGAGGGCTGCAGACTGTGCCCTGTGCAGCAGCATGCATGTCACAGGCATTTCCCACCCTGTTCAACTTTTGCCGAATGCTTGAAATCAATAGTTACATGTCCCCATAACTTTGTGTGATTAAGTCACATCTTTCAAAACCATGGTTTGGAGACACAGATGCAGGTCTATGGCACAAAACCAGACACAAGGAGTGCTGCAGACTGTTTCCTGTGCAGCAGCATGCATGTTACAGGCATTCTATTTATTTTACAGGGAACAGTTCAGTAGCAACATGACCCATAAACTTTTGTGACCAGGTCACATCTTTCAAAATCAGAGTGAAGAGACACAGATACAGGTCTAAAGCACAATAGCAGACACAAGTATGGCTGCAGGGCATGTCCTGTGCAGCAGCATGCATATCACAGGCATTTAGCATATTTCAACCTAGTGCAGGGAGGGACTGGGATGATTGGTTAGCAGTAGCATTTTATCATCTACTGGAAACAGGAAGCAGCCTATTGGAAACTAGGACTAAGAAGATTGACGTATGTCATCCATAGGCTCCTTTGACTATTGCCATGCTTCAGCAGAGTCATAGCTTGTTTAATACTTAATTAATTAAATGAGAGTAACAGCTGACATTATGGTTATAGATGAGAATTCACACAGTTTACTTCTTTTCTAAAGTAACCAACCACTGCATTGTGTGAGCGACTCTTCCCCCTTGTTCACTGATCTTATCTCCGCTCTTCCTCTTTTCTGCTTCCTCCTTTGTCTTGACTTCTGCTTGTCCTATCCTCCCACATATTTGCTTCTCCCGCATCCTGCACAGTCCTGCCCTTGAGGGACTTCCTTCAAATTTGAAAGCCATTTTTATATTAAAGTTATACTTTGAGAAAAATAATCCTCAATGTATTTAACTATTCACACTTTCTTAAGATATGTAATTAACTCTATAGATACAGTAGAATTTTTCAACTAATATATATTGAACAAAAGAAAATGTTCTTTTTTTCATTCTTCATAAGTTTTCTATGCTGTAATTTACTGTCTTATACAGTAGGCTTCATTCATAGCCGAATACAAAAGCAATGAGGTTGAATAATTGTTGGCCATATTCTGGTACGTCACCTCACCAGGCAGAAACAGAATAGCTTCAGTTCATTTGTGACCCAGTCATCTTCAGGATGCAATCTGAATCACACAGGAAATCAATGACCTTATTCTAAAGTATTTTTGTCCGTCAACGTTCAATGGTCAGAATACCGGGATATTCAGGAAATCAAATCATTCACAAAGACAAAGAGACACTTGTTAAATAGATTGATACAAGGCATTCTCTCAAGATGATTGTGACGTGGCCACCTCTCTATCTCAATGAAAGAACAATCTGTAGCTAATGAATGGGACATTCCTGCCGCTCGAAAAGGCAAAGTTGAGGGTTAAAATTGAAAAAGAAAACTCAAGCATTAAAATTTGATTTACAGAGATGTAGCAGGGCTCATCTTGTTGCTGAACACAGATTATTATGAGATAATATATTAAGTGTGATTATGTGTGGTATTTATTATCTGCTTTGCTACAGTTTATGTTTCAACATTTTTTGACATCAGCAAGATACAGTAGCATACAGTGGTGCCGTTATCAGCTAATTTGCCAGCCAAAATATCTCACCATCTGGGGAGAAAAATTGCACTATACATATTTACAGCTGGATGTACTACAACTCCTATTTTGTGTTTAGTAATGAGAGATTTTTAATCTTCTACTTCTGGCCTGATTCCCCAGGGAGCAACAGCCTGAGGGAGTACACTCTCATCCAGGCCGCTACCCAGTGGTGTACATATAGAAGTAAGGGCCCCATAGCAAGGCTCAAACCAGGCCCCCACACAGGACAGAAGGGTTTCTGCCTAAACCCTTTTCAATGACCCTTGGGCCATTTTCCCACTGATTTATTTGCTAAAAGTTGTTTCTTTCGAGGGTAGAGTCCGAACCAAGTTTTCACCTCCAGTAGAAGAGGAGTTAATCCCAAATAAGACTGGGCCCCCTCTTGCCCTGGGCTCCATATCAGTCTTTGCATCGGTTCCTCAGAGGCTGCACATGAGACCGCATCTCTGGATCCTTTGGAGAAATAGAGCTGGTCAGCATTCCAAATCAGAACAAGCCCTTCTACCACTCGTTTGTGTGGCAGCGAGGCCGCATCATCAAGCAGTAGTTGTCACGACCATGGTCATGGTCGTGACTCCTGATCCGCATGCAGTTGCCTGCGGTTTGGTTTTTGTCAATCACATTGTGAGGGTGGCTGGATTGTTGCCTCACGTGTGGTTGCCGCTGGCAACATGTTTGTACTTGGCATTATAGCAGCCTGAGCTGTTGCTAGGCATATTGCTGCAATCTGCATGCGGTTGCACCCGGCAACCTGTCTTTGTAGGTGTGCCTTTTTATAGGTTTGGTGTGCACGAGGTTTGGGTGTGTGCACTGTGACATTTTCCCTTCACTTGTGGCTGCCCGAGGCAACGTGTTGTATTGTGTACATGTGGTGGCAGTGTCTGGGCCTTCTGGCTGACTCCCAGGACACGGTTGCCACGCATGTCATTGCCTGCGGTAACAGCTGCAGTGTGATAAGTGTTTGCACACTTCCCCTGTATGTGGCTGTTTTCCCTTGCCTGGTCTAGGAAGGGTTAACTCCCTTCTGTGTGTGTGAACACTGGGTGTGTCTGTGTGGGTGTGGCTACATGGGCTATTTAGCCTCTGCTGAGAGCAGTAGTCAGAGGGGTACTTCAGCCATGGTCTGCTGGAGTCGTCCTCATACTTTATACCATCTGACAGTGAGGGCCACCCTTGTGGTCATAGATGTTTATACATTAAGTTGATGTTGTGTAGTGTCCCACTAGGTAGGCGTGGGCACTACACAAGGGTCAATTGTGTCACGTGTTAATTCTGCTCACAAGGGACAGTAATATTATATTTCCCTATGCATTTAATGTATTTTTCTATGTGTTTTTACATGCAATGCTTCCCCTGTATTATGTATAGCAGGCCTATTAGGGTGTAGTTAGGCATCCTAGACACTAGAGGGAGATAGGGAGCCCCTAGTAAATGTCCAGGCCCAGACAGGGAGGAGTTAGATCATAGTCAGGAGTCTGTGGAGACAGAAGTGAGAAGGCACCAGCCAGAGATATGCTGAGGGCCTCCTCCTGACATGCAGCTTGATAGTCCTGGCTGCTAGCTACGTCCAGGAGGCTAGTGAAGAACTCTAGCCTGCTTGTAGATCAAGTGAGCCGCAGTTAGCTCAGAAGACACCCCAGTAGTAGGAGATGCACCTCCTGGGAGCAACCTGCAGTATCCCTCACAGCAAGGACAATACCACAAGTACAGCTAAGTAACCTGAGGGGCAGAAGTGTTTAATATAAAGCAAGTGCCAATACTGGAGGAAGGATTATATATACCAAGGATTCAAGCCAGCAATTAGGCACCCGGGCCTTGGGATCCAGCCAGCTAGAATAGCTGAGGGGATAGAGCAGCATTGTACTGCAAATCATTTACTGTATACCCTCCAAGTATCTTGCAAGATTATACCTGCCATATTGTAAAGTAAACCTGCTGTGCATTTGTACTGTCAAGGACTGCATTATCATCTGCTGCAATTACTTGTATAAAGTTGGACTGTTTCCTGAAGTAAAGCAACGTTTGGTTTACCAACTGTGTACTCTATTAATCCTCCTACAAATCGATGTGCCACCGTTACAGGCACTGGCATCACGATTCTTAAAGGGACCTTGCCTCAGGCACTCAAAACACCTGCAACATCCAGGGCACCTCACCCAACATCAGGCCAGGTCTCTACATCCAGAGTGTGCCCCAGAGGAACTTGTGTCTACCTCTCATTCACTGCCGCATGCCTGCCCAGGGTTCTCCTCCAAAAAGTGAGTAACCCTCGATTGCCCATAACGTGACCTCACTGTCGCTATACCCTGCAGGTCTAACGTTCTGCAGTTGTATTCCTTTTGTTATTTAATGCAGCTATGGATCTGGGTTCCTGTGTGTGTGTATGTGTGTTGGCTGTGAAAATTTAAGTATGGTGTGGACATCAGCGTGTCAGCACAGGGATCCAGTCAGCAAGGCTGTGGCAGGTAGGTGGAACTAGTGCAGTTCACCTGCCATATCCATAGGTCTGTTTTTGGTACCCCTTTTCCTTGCAGCTTGGCCATTGAGACTCCTGTTCCTCCGTGCCTAGGAGGAACAGGTCGTCTTACCCTGCTCCTTGTCCCAGGGCAATCCTGATGTCTAGCAGGGATTATTAGGTTCCGGTGTATGAGCCATCATCAGGGTTGGCTCATATGGTTAGGAGTCAGGGTCAGATTAGGGACGCGATAGGAGGTGACCTGCTCCCTAATTCTGTTGTCCTGGCCGAGCAGCCACTTACATCCTCTGGTATCGCACGGCTGAGGGTTTTCCCCATCCTCAGCTGTGACAGTAGTGTCCTTATCATCAGCTACTTATTCTCCTGTTTAGACTCCTCCTTCTTGTACTTCACTTCACCCTGAGACAACCATAATGGAATGTGTGAGAAAACTTTTTGCAACCAGCAAATAGCTTGTGTGCAAGCAGAATTCTCACCTGACTAAGGTGCTGGAGGAGCAATTGCTGTTGTTGTGGTAAATGTGGTGCAGTTCCATGCCTTCACCCAAATGTAATTCTGTTATAATATTACTACTTCTGGCCATCTGTCTGTAAAAATGGTCTAATTTTTAAAATGTCATGCAGTTCCACGTACGTGAGGCAGCATCACCATATCCAACAAGACTGTCCTGCTTCTCTCAGTCTTCACTGTGGCAACCAGGCCGCATCCACAACCAGTACAGTGTCCTTGTCATTGTTTCTTGTTTCTTACTCAGACTCCTCCTCCTCCGCTCTGTGATCAGTCATCGATAATGGAATGTGTGGTCTGAAAACAACTCAACAAGTTTAGCAATTGCAAAGTACAAAATAAATGCAAACTACAACGCAAAATACAACGCAAAAGTAATACGCAACAAGTTTAGCAATTGGGTTGTGACCAAGCTGAACCTGGCCAAGTTGCTGGAGCTGCAGTTGCTGCCCTACCACTTGTGGTAATTGTGGTGCATTTCTGTTCTGAAAAAGTGTCTGGAATTGGCCCACTTTGCTATTGCTATACTGTCTTGTCCAGCCCCCATCATACTGTCAGAGAAGGTACAGTCCTGATCAAAAGTTTAAGACCACTTGAAAAATGGCAAAAAATCATATTTAGCATGGCTGGATCTTAACAAGGTTCCAAGTAGAGCTTCAACATGCAACAAGAAGAAATGGGAGTGAGACAAAACATTTTTTGAGCATTTAATTTAATGAAAACAACGAATAAACTGAAACGGGCTGTTTTTCAGCTGATCAAAAGTTTAGAGTAGCTCCGCCGTTATTGTTGATCACTTCAAAAATTTGTTTCGGCATGCTTGATGCAAGCGTTTCCATGAGGTGACTGGGAACATTTCTCCAAGTGGTGAAGACGGCCGCACGAAGGCCATCTACTGTCTGGAACTGTTGTCCATTTTTGTAAACTTCCCTTGCCATCCATCCCCAAAGGTTCTCAATTGGATTTAGATCAGGGAACACGCAGGATGGGCCAAAAGAGTGATGTTATTCTTCTGGAAGAAGTCCCTTGTCCTGCGGGCATTGTGTACTGTAGCGTTGTCCTGTTGAAAAACCCAGTCGTTACCACACAAACGAGGGCCCTCAGTCATGAGGAATGCTCTCTGCAACATCTGGACATAGCCAGCGGCCATTTGACGCCCCTGCACCTCCTAAAGCTCCATTGTTCCACTGAAGGAAAAAGCACCCCAGACCATTATGGCGCCCCCTCTACTGTGGCGCGTAGAAAACATCTCAGGTGGGATCTGCTTGTCATGCCAGTAACGTTGGAAACCATCAGGACCATCAAGGTAAAAAAAATTCTTATCAGAGAATAAATCTTTCTTCCACCTTTGAATGTCCCATGTTTGGTGCTCTCTTGCAAAGTCCAAAATGAGCAGTTCTGTGGTGTTCAAGGAGACGAGGTCTTTGAAGACGTTTTTTGTTTTTGAAGCCCTTCAGTCTCAGATGCCGTCTGATGGTTATGGGGCTGCAGTCAGCACCAGTAAGGGCCTTAATTTGGGTCGAGGATCGTCCAGTGACTTGACGGACAGTCAATTGGACCCTCCGGCTCAGTGCTGATGAAATTTTTTTGGGTCTTCCACTTGACTTTTTTGTTCCATAACCCTAACGTCTACCTTCATAAACAGTCGCCGCCCAGCGCGTCCCTCCAGCCCGCCCATGTCCTGCTGAATGCGATCCTCCGTGTGACGCAGCGGACGAATTCTCGCGCATGCGCAGTGCGCGGCTGTATTCGGCCCATTTGAGATGTCTGAGCTAGCGGACGAATTCTCGCGCATGCGCCGTGCGCAGCTGTATTCGGCGCATTTGAGACGTCTGAGCTGGGAGCAGACATTCAATGCGCATGCGCCGAATACAGCCGCGCACGGCGCATGCGCGAGAATTCGTCCGCTGCGTCACACGGAGGATCGCATTCAGCAGGACATGGGGGGGCTGGAGGGACGCGCTGGGCGGCGACTGTTTATGAAGGTAGACGGAGCCTCTAGGTGCTAATGACGCCCACATAGCACCTAGAGGCTCATTAGCATATTTATAAAAGTTTGTTTTTTAGCAAAACCGCTGCCCCACAAGCGATTATAGTAGGATGGTTGGCCAGAGCAGACACTAGCAGATCGCTAGTGTCTGACAGCTAATTATGTGATACAAAGTGATAAAAACCCTTTAAGAAATTCCAAATGACTGTCTTACTGCGTCCCACCTCAGCAGCGATGGCGCGCTGTGAGAGACCCTGCTTATGCAGTTCAACAACCCGACCACGTTCAAAAAGGGAGTTTTTTTGCCTTTGCCATCACAACGTGTGATTACCTGACAAAATGACAATGAATCCACATCTTTGCACAAATTTGGCCTTTTAAAGGCATGTGGTCCTAAAATTTGAATCAGCTGAAAAACAGCCTGTTTCAGTTTAATCGTTATTTTCAATTAATTGAATGCTCAAAAAATGTTTTGTCTCACTCTCATTTCTTCTTGTTGCATGTTGAAGCTCTACTTGGAACCTTGTTAAGATCCAACAATGTAAAATATGATTTTTTGCCATCTTAAACTTTTGATCAGGACTGTATTAAGTGAGGCAGGTAGCATCTTCACACCGAAGCAGACAATATTGTCCTTCTCATAACAAGCATAAAAGCATAACAAATGCAACGGCACAGTGTGTTATTAAACAGGCCGTTGACACAGTCAACTATGCGTTTACTCAAAGCTATATACACTCACCTAAAGAATTATTAGGAACACCATACTAATACGGTGTTGGACCCCCTTTTGCCTTCAGAACTGCCTTAATTCTACGTGGCATTGATTCAACAAGGTGCTGATAGCATTCTTTAGAAATGTTGGCCCATATTGATAGGATAGCATCTTGCAGTTGATGGAGATTTGAGGGATGCACATCCAGGGCACGAAGATCCCGTTCCACCACATCCCAAAGATGCTCTATTGGGTTGAGATCTGGTGACTGTGGGGGCCATTTTAGTACAGTGAACTCATTGTCATGTTCAAGAAACCAATTTGAAATGATTCGAGCTTTGTGACATGGTGCATTATCCTGCTGGAAGTAGCCATCAGAGGATGGATACATGTTCTCATTCTGTTTACGCCAAATTCGGACTCTACCATTTGAATGTCTCAACAGAAATCGAGACTCATCAGACCAGGCAACATTTTTCCAGTCTTCAACAGTCCAATTTTGGTGAGCTCGTGCAAATTGTAGCCTCTTTTTCCTATTTGTAGTGGAGATGAGTGGTACCCGGTGGGGTCTTCTGCTGTTGTAGCCCATCCGCCTCAAGGTTGTGCGTGTTGTGGCTTCACAAATGCTTTGCTGCATACCTCGGTTGTAACGAGTGGTTATTTCAGTCAACGTTGCTCTTCTATCAGCTTGAATCAGTCGGCCCATTCTCCTCTGACCTCTAGCATCCACAAGGCATTTTTGCCCACAGGACTGCCACATACTGGATGTTTTTCCCTTTTCACACCATTCTTTGTAAACCCTAGAAATGGTGGTGCGTGAAAATCCCAGTAACTGAACAGATTGTGAAATACTCAGACCGGCCCGTCTGGCACCAACAACCATGCCACGCTCAAAATTGCTTAAATCACCTTTCTTTCCCATTCTGACATTCAGTTTGGAGTTCAGGAGATTGTCTTGACCAGGACCACCCCCCTAAATGCATTGTAGAAACTGCCATGTGATTGGTTGACTAGATAATTGCATTAATGAGAAATAGAACAGGTGTTCCTAATAATTCTTTAGGTGAGTGTATGTCAGGGGCAATCTGACATTATTTGCTATTGGTGTGTTTGTGTTAATGAAATTAAAATGTGGAGCGAGAGAGAGCAAAAATTTGCAGAAAAAAAAGATAGGAGAAAGAATCATTAATAACAAAGCACAATATATTTTTTTTTATTTTTTTTGAAAAGTAAGGACTTATTTTCTTTCTGAATAAATGCTGTTTATACCTCAGGTAATTAAGTAATTTACACACAGTGGGACTCATGGGACGTCTTTAAAAATAGCAACAAGGGTCATTAATTTGATGCATGTGAATAAAATAACTAGGAAATATTACCTGCTTGATATAAATTTTTACACAGTTCAAGCAAAGCATTAAATTTCGAAAATATTGCAAGTTTTCAAAAAAAGTAACATAAAAGCCTAATTTTAACTGTGGATTCATGCAAAACAGAAAAAGGTTAATATAATGTAAGAAAC
This sequence comes from Bufo bufo, assembly GCF_905171765.1. NCBI lineage: Eukaryota > Metazoa > Chordata > Amphibia > Anura > Bufonidae > Bufo > Bufo bufo. The sequence continues at coordinate 51,068,764 of NC_053391.1, forward strand.
GCAGCTTTATTTTGAAATAGTGAATACCCTGCGTGCGATGGGGGGATTTATCCAAGAAAATTACAGCCCTTTTTGTCGTGTATTAGTGGCAAAAAAAATATTATTTATTGTTCACAGCCGCAGTTATACTGTATGTTCTAAAGCCTTTTTTTGTCGTGTATTAGTGGAAGGAAAAAAAGGGGCTTATTAACCGTTGTGTGGTGAAGTGAGAAAATTACAGCCCTTTGTGGCGTGTATTAGTGGCAAAAAAAAGTATTATTTGCCGTTCAGCGGTGCAGTTATATGTTATAAAACTTTTTTTGGCGTGTATTAGTGGGGAAAAAGAAAAAGGGTTTATTAGCCATTGTGTGGTGAAGTGAGAAACTTAAAACCCTTTTTGGCGTGTACTAGTGGCAAAAAAAAAGTACTATTTGCCATTCAGTGCTGCAGTTATATGTTCTAAAGCCTTTTTTTTGGTGTGTATTAGTGGGGAAAAAGAAAAAGGGCTTATTAGCCGTTGTGTGGTGAAGTGAGAAAATGAAAGCCCTTTTTGGCGTGTATTAATTTCCTTTTATTTATTTATTTGATCTAACAGTATGTCAGACAGAGAAGTGACAGGCCATGCACAGGGGAGGGGCACAGGCCTAAATGTTTCTGGTGCAGGTACAGGTTGCTGCAGAGTAAGGGGGCATGGCCAGTGGCGACTCTAGGAACAATATATAGGGGGGCACATAAGATACCACAGTCAAAAATGGGGGGCACTAATAATTTTCACTACTTAATCATACGACTGAAAAAAACAAAATAAGTATATATAAATAAGATTACAAAATACGACAGTATTGCGTTATGCAGGGATACCTTTTTATTGTACTAACCTAATACTTAACCCGCTTCTACCCAGGGGACAGCAGAGTAAGGGGACGTGGCAGCAGGGGTCACTTCGAGAGGCCTGAGCTCCCAGTGTCAGCTAGCGGTCGTGTCTTGACTGCAGCGTCCCACTCGTGTACATGGGCACTGCAAATCTTGTTATGATGTATGTTGTATCATACTTTATTGCACTTTTGTATAAAGATCCCTGTTAACAGGCTGTCAGGTGCACTACACACATTACACCACTAGATGGGGATAACACCACTATATATATACTATAGTTCAGGCCTAGTGAAGGGAGTTGGGGTTGGAGGAGATTGAGTGAGGGGCAAGGGGTAAGGAGAAGGCCCAGAGGAGCCAAATCATTGTCTCAGTGTCAAGTAAGGAAAACTGGCATAGGTGAAACCTTTATTCTACCGTCTACTCTTCTGGAGTGCCAAGTGGATTTTACTAATTTCTATGTGGATAGACAAAGGAAGGACAATAGCCATTTTTCTAGGCTCTAGGCGCCTTTGTAATAAGGTGAAGTTTAATTAGCTTCCAGCAGCCTCGCCGTTACTTCAAGTACAGACAGGCCATCTGTTGCATCACTTGTGTGTAGAAGATAATGACTTGAATCACCCTTACTGAGATTGGAGCAAGGCAAGGAGCTAAATATCTGTGAATACACAACCTCCTAATATAGCCTGAGATATAGCCACATATACAACCTGTTACTTGGATTTGCCACACCCAACATACAGATTTATAAGAGACTGTTTTTGACTGGATGTAAATTGCTGTCCAGACATACTACAACAACTCTCATCATTTTGCACCACCAAGGTGCTGGCGTGACGACATTACCTTAATTCAGGGGCCCAGCTGCACAAGCACCCAGAAAAGCCAATCACCATCAAGGGCACCTCGATCACCACCTGGCCGGTGTCCCCTGTAATAGAGTGTGCCCCGGAGAATCTGATGCTGTTCTCCCCTTCACTGCACTTCTGGCCCAGAGAGGCATCTGCTAACCGTGAGTACTGATGAACTGTTGCACCCGTCGGCCCACCGTGAACCTCACGCGTTCTCCCCTGGGGACCGGCATGTTGCATTGACCAGCAACCCAGCAGTTCTTGAATGGTTGACTCGATCTTCAACTTCGTCGCAAGTGACATTAGACACCCCCAACCAAGAGTCGGTGGGTTCGTCAAACACAACCCTTAGTTGGCATGGCCCGGGAACAGGCCCTGTGCCCTGATCTGTCCTCAACCTGCCTCTGTCCTTTTCTGTTCCCTCAGCCAGAGATGTACTATATGCTGTGGGCTCAGCTCCACTATACAGTGAGCACGAGCTACTAGAGGACAGTCAGCAGCTACTGTCCAGCCAAGATCCGGAGGAAACATCTACCGCTTCCTCTGGTAGACGGGAAAGTAGTGATGAGGAGAGTGGCGTGGGAGCTGGTGTTTCAAGAGGTCAGGCTCCTGGCTCAGAGACCATCGAGGAGGACATCAGTGACATGCAGACAGTACTCGATTATGATGTAGCCAATCGCAATTGGGAGCCGGGTGACGAAGGGGCTTCATCATCGGGAAAAGAGGGTGGCAGCTTGCGGGTGAGGCAGCGGCTGAGCCAGCAAGTCGGTAGAGTGGCTGGGAGTCAGCAGGGTGGCAGCACTGGGAGGTCGGGAGCCAATTGTGACCGGGTAGACCACCTGCTTTGCAGGAGCCTACCTGCCCGGAAAGTAGTGGGGCAGGAGTTCACGGAGGCAGTCAGTCAGTGCAGAGTGTAAGTGCACGGAGACAGTCAGTCAGTGCAGGGGGTAAAATCACCTACTCAGCGGTGTGGTAGTTTTTTGTTAAGCTGCCGGGGGAGGTGAACATGGCCATTTGTCGAATCTGTGGGCAGAAGGTGAAGCGTGGCTAAGGTGCCAATGTTGCCACCACGGCCCCTGTGTCAACATATGCAGAGTGACCATAAAGTGGCCTGGGAGAACCATGGCTCCAATGTGGTGGTCTAGCCTGCCGCAGCAACCGCTGTATCACAAAGTGGCATGTACCTGATTTCAGCCAGTCAAGGCTCCATCACCTCAGCCGAAGGAAGCTGTCTGTCCTTCCCATCATCTGCTGATCCTGATGCTCCAGCTCCTCTTCCTACTAGTCAGTCATTCCATCAGCAATTGATCACTGAAGCGATTGCCAAGAGACAACAGTATGTGTGCACTCATTCAACTGTGCAGAAGCTAAACGTGCTCCTGGCCATGTTGGTGGTACTGCAGTCACTCCCTTTCCAAGTGGTGGACTCTGCAACTTTCAGAGAACTGATGGCTTGTGCCGAGCCGAGGTGGAGAGTCCCAAGCTGTCATTTCTTTCCCAAAAAAGCAGTACCAGCCCTGCACACATATGTAGAACAGAAATTAGACCAGTCCTTGAGCCTGTCGGTATCTGCCAAAGTGCATGGCAGTGCCGACGTGTGGAACTGTAACTACGGTCAAGGACAATATATGTCCTTTACGGCCCACTGGGTAAATGTGGTTCCTGTCAAGCCAAACCAGCAACTTGTCCAGGTGACGCCGCTTCTGCCTCCACGTTCTCACTCTGTTGTTCCTGTGACAATGTCCGCCTCTGCCTCCTCATCCTCCACCTTGTCCTCAGCCTCCACTGTAGGAACAATTCACATACCACATGTGCAGGGCACGGCGGTGTCACACTGTTCTGCACCTAGTTTGCCTGTCACACAGGGGAGAAACTATTCTGCGTCCTTCATCAAGAAATCCAATCCTGGCTTTCTCCGCGACAACTCAAAATCGGAATCATGGTGCCCGACAACGGTAAGAACATGGTGTCGGTGCTGCGTCAAAGAGGGCTGAGTAAGGCACACGTGTTAAATCTGGTTGTCAAGCGGTTCCTGAAGTCTTCCACCCATCTGAAAGACATCCTAAAAATGGCCAGGAAACTTTGCATGCACTTCAGCCAGTCATACACCGCCAAGCACACCCTCCGTGAGCTACAGCTGCAGAACGGTTTGCCCCAACATAGGCTGATATGCAACGTTTGCACCCGTTGGGATTCCACCCTCTATATGTTGGACCGACTATATGAACAGAAAAAGGCCATAAACGATTTCTTGATGATAAAGGCGGAAAAGGAACTTCCCTGTGTAACTTCAATTTTAGCCAGTGGCAGCTCATGCGTGACATCTGCCATTTGCTCGTGCCCTTTGAGGAGGCCACTTTATTTGTCAGTTGCTACTGATTCATATCCTGGAAAAGATGCTGGTACATCTAGCTGGTCAGGGGACTGGCACCTACACCTCACGGCCACATGAGCCCTGTGGGGGTTGAACTGGAGGAGGAGGAGGACATAGGAGCACAAGCAATGTGTAGCGAAATGGGTGATTTTTCTACACAGGTGACAGGAGAGGAGGAGCAGGAGCAGCCAGTGGAGCAAGAGGGAGATGAGGAAGACAAGGCAGATGACCCAGACACACCGTGGCAGTATGCAGTGTAGATGAAGGCAGGTAGTCCCTCCGAGTCACTTACGCAAGTGGAATGATGCATGCTCAGTTGCTTGCGCAGTGACAGACGAATTGTTACCATTTGGCAGAGAGATGACTACTGGCTCTCCACCTTGTTGGACCCTCGCTAACGGTCCAAACTGAACTACTATCGAGACATCCTATGTAGTGAGTTGGCCGCTACATATCTGCGCCATCGCCCATCCTCTCTCAGTTCTGACCGGGGTGGCCCTCTGTGCTCTCGTTCAACTGCCATGGCTGCTGGGGGTGTATGTGGCAGGAGCAGTACCAGCTCCATCAGCAGCAGCCTGAGTCTAGAGTCGCTGATGACAAGCTTTCTTCACCCGCATAGTGAAGAAACTTCTCACCAGCAGCTAGACATAGAGTAGAACCTGAACCATCAGGTGGTGGCATACTTGGAGCGCAAAGGAAAGGATTGGGTTGGGCGTCACTCAATACCCCATTATGCCTGCATCTGCACATCATATATGGACACATATACGATTCATAGCAAATTAGCATCTACTGACTCCAATATGCAATCTCCAGTCTCTTATTCATTATTTTAGTATTTTTGAAAAAAAACGCACCAAAGACGCGAAGGAATCGCATGAGCGTTTTTTCAGTTTTTATGCTTCATTTGTGTCCAGTATATGTTGGGTTAAATCTGATATGTATTGGTACAAATATATATATATATTTATATACATATATATATATATTTTATAAGAATGATAAATACATTGTATGAGTTTTATAAATGGCGGTAATATATGTAGCCCAGACCTATAATAATTATGCTTTGGATGTGGATCATGGAGATTATAGAGAATAACCCTAAAATGGCCATTTAATAGGAAGATAACATCTATCCAGACAGATATACGTATTCCGGAATGAGAAAACTGGGATCCATATTTATGTTTTCCAGACATCCCTCACTGTCCCAACATGCATTTTTCTAATTAAGGATAACATATAAAAGAGGACATTTGACCAACACTGTTTAAACCACTGAAGAAGGGGTCGTTTTACCCCGAAACGCATCTGGTAATAACAGTGAGGGACCACCAAGACAGAAGCGCTTATATCTGCATATTTCCTCATTTGGAATAATGGTAACCCTGAAATAAACCACTCACGTCGAAAGAGGTTTGGAATCACCGCCTGAAGTTTAAAGTCACATGACCTTGCAGTGAACCACGTGGGACGCCACACAGGTCCTAGCAGGTCACAGCGGTGAATAACGCTACATCGCTGCAACATACACCCAGGAGCAGGAGAACCTTACTCACAGGTCCTTGCAGATAACAGCAGAGACATACGCCACAGTCACGCCGTTCAAGTAAACCGACAACAACAGACGCTGGAGTGGTAAAGTACTATATTAATAGAGCACAATTGCCTTTGCTCATACATTCAAATATATGATCCTGATGCCAAGTATAATTGAATGAATTTTATTGTGATATACATCCTAATTCTGACTTGACGTTTTGGGCTACATATTCCAGGACATTTTATTCAAAACCACGGCGAACAGCCCCCTTTTTAGTGCAATGGATTTTTAGTGTAAGATAGATTTTTTGTATAAGATTGTTTTTTAATGCAACATGTTGTACATATGATGTGTTTATTATTATTTACTATAAAGTTTTACTCTGATATAATTCAGCTTGAACATATGTTTGCCTGATATTGAGTGACGCCCAACCCAATCCTTTCCTTTTTTCTCACTACATCAGCACTAGGGAGTGCTTCGGGGCAGTGCACCTTTCCAGAAGTGGAGCAGTGAGTGAGCCACCATTTTTTCGTATTTTCATACTTGGAGCGCACCCTGCAAGCCGTCATTGAACATCCACTGGACTACTGGGCAGCCAAACTGTATTTGTGGCCGCAACTAGCCAAGCTTGCCCTGGAACAACTATACTGCCCAGCCAGTAGAGTGGCATCAGAGAGGGTGTTTAGTGTGGTGTGGGCCATAGTTACCCTAAGGAGAACTCGCCTGTCTACCCAAAATGTGACTTTTCTCAATATGAATCAGGTGTGGATCAGCCAGGATTTCCACCCACCAATGCCTGATGCATCAGATTAGATCATCCATGCTGCCTCACCCAAACCTTGACAAAAGAGACCAGTTTCTTCTGACTACCTGCCTCAGATACTGTTCTGATGCTGCCACCTGCCTAATGCCACACATCTGATGCCAAGTGCTCCTTCTTCCACCCACCATCGTCATCAGGTACTGTTAGTGCCACCCACCTCCCCACTCTGTCACGAGGGCACTCTGTGGTCTCCTGATGCTGCTGCCACCTCTACACTATGCCACCTTGCCTTTCTGTGGTCTACTGATGCTGTTGCCACCTCCACACTATGTCACCTTGCCACTCTGTGGTCTCCTGATGCTGCTGCCACCTTGCCACACTAGGTCACCTTGCCACTCTGTGGTATCCTGATGCTGCTGCCACCTCCACACTAGGTCACCTTGCCACTCTGTGGTCTCCTGATGCTGCTGCTACCTCAAAACTATGTCACCTTGCCACTCTGTGGTCTCCTTATGCTGCTGCCACCGCCACACTATGTCACCTTGCCATTCTGTGGTCTCCTGATGCTTCTGCTACCTCCATACTATGTCAACTTGATACTCTGTGGTCTCCTGATGCTGCTGCCACCTCCACACTATGTCATCTTGCCACTCTGTGGTCTCCTGATGTTTCTTCCACCTCCACGCTATGTCACCTTGCCACTCTATGGTCTCCTGATGCTTCTGCCACCTCCACACTCTGTAATTGTGCCACTCTATGGCGTCCTCATGCTGCTTTCACCTCCACACTATGTCACCTTGCCACTCTGTGGTCTCCTGATGCTGCTGCCACCTACACACTATGTCACCTTGCCTCTCTGTGGTCTCCTGAGGCTGCTGCTACCTCAACACTATGTCACCTTGCCACTCTGTGGACTCCTCATGCTGCTGCTGCCACCTCCACATTCTGTCATTGTGCTACTCTGTGGCCTCCTCATGCTGCTTCTGCCACCTCCACACTCTGTCATTGTGCCACTCGGTGGTCTCCTGATGCTGGTGCTACCTCAACACTATGTCACCTTGCCACTCTGTAGTCTCCTGATGCTGCTGCCACCTCCACATTATGTCATTTGGACACTCTGTGGACTTCTCATGCTGTTTCCACCCTGCCCACTTTATGAATGGGCCACTATTTTGCCTTTTTGGCCTGGTTGACATAATCATTCTTTTGACCCTTCTTCTGATCTGTCAGAAGGAAGAAAAACGGAATGGATCCTGTCTGTGTAGCAGCTTTAAGGCCTGTATAGTCCCATCAGAATTGGCTGACGATTTGGTAGCCAAAAGACAGGAGTGGGTACAAAACACATAAGACATGCAAATATTCCATTCTCTTGTCATCTCTGTTTTGGATCCACTCCAGGTTTTTTTTTGCCATTAGCAATACTGATGGATTACTGACCAAATGCTGACTGAGTGAAGGCGGATGCTCAACAGACAGGATTAATTTTTTTGGGTGTTATTGTTCTGATGGAACAGAGAAAGGGCAAAATAATCAGTGACGTCAACACAAACTTACTGCTCACACCCTCTCCACTCTGTCGCGGGGGGCTCTACTTATATAAGCATTTAATAGAACAGGGTCTCTGCATGGTTCTTTAAACTTGACGCTAACATCATATATCTGTATCATATAAATGAGCTAACTAACTATCTAATGCAATTGAATAAGGATCCAGCTGATTTAGCAAAGCACAGAGCACAGCAATGACACTGCCTCTCTCTCTCTCTCAGAACTGCAAAAAACTGCAGAAAATGACTGCTGGGAAGTTTTCCTATATAGAAAGGGGTAGGCAACTTTCCTATTGGCTGCTAACGATGTTACTAAGCTCTGACAAAGATATTGCAGCCTTCTTATTGGCCCACAAGCAAGAAACAGTAATACTGATGAAAAAAAAACTAGAATATTCGCAATTACAAATATGTAGCACTATATTCTAGATATTCGCAAATTCTCAAAGTGCTTATATTCGCGATAAAAATTTGCGATTAGAATATTCACGATCAACAATAAGTGCGACGCCTGTCATCTGCGTGTCATACTGACTCACAGTATTGTTTCTCTACCACAGCATACTCCCTATGCGTGTTTCTGCAAGGAAAGGTGTTCTACACCACTATACAGGCTCTCAGGAGCCAGGAAATAGCAGTTTTTTAACGCAATTCGCCACAAATTAATTCGGATCGAATCAAATCTTTTCGGAAAATCTGTCAACCCGACCGAAACATATTTTTGAGAAATTCGCTCATCTCTAGTTACGATATAGTTTAATATAATCTTCAGCTGAATTTCTGTGGCAATGGAGCTCATGAGGAGACAGGAAGTACAGAGAGGAGGTGGGGATGTGGCTGATGAGCAGCAGCACTTGTATGCAGTCTCCATTACCACAGTCTGTCCTCTCTGTACTTCGTGCTCTTCATAAACTCAATTCCTCAGAGATTTAGCTAAAGATGAGCTGTATTCAGGATCATAATTCCTGACCAGAAGAGCAGACAGGAGGATGAGGCAGCTCTTTAGCACAAGTTGTCCTGCTGTGTCATTAGGGCAGGTTTTGTGTGTGCTAATAGGACGACGGCCATTTTGTTTCCCCTGAGGATTGCTCCCTAGACAAAACAAACCATAATAACTAATGAAATGTATTTGGAAATATATTTTTTATAAAGTAATATTTAGAGGGGTTGGCCACTCTGTTAGCACTTATTAAAACTATAAAGAAAGTAGGGAGCTATTACACTTAACCTCTTAGGGACATATGACGTACCGGTACGTCATGTGTATTTCCGATCACCGCTGTGCGGCGGGCGGTGATCGGAACTGGGTGCCTGCTGAAATCAATCAGCAAGCACCCTGGGTCAATGTCGGTTTGCAGCACTGTCGGAAGTTTCTGATCCCCGCGGTCGGATCCCTCTCATTTCCAGGATGGCCGAGCAGTTTTAGCAGAGTGTCAGCACATTGCTGACACTCTGCTTGAAACGGCTGATATCTGTGCTGTGATGTCAGCCGTTTAACCCCTTCCATGCCGTGGTCTGTAGGGACTGCTGTATGGAAGGAGTTAACAGGGAGGGAGCTCCCTCCCTCTCCCATCGGGGGCTGCTGTGCCTTTTCAGCGCCCAATTCTTGACGGGATCACAGAGGGAGAGGGCCTCCCTCCCTCCCCATCACCCGCTGCTCTGTTGTGGCAGCGGGTGATGATTACCATGGCAACCTGGCGCCTTCACAGGCTTCCGGCTGTCCATGGTGCTGATCAGACTTCTGCTAAAGGCAGAAGTCTGATCAGACTTTGTAAAGTGAAAATACAGTACAGTATACTATATAGTGTACTGTACTGTATTATACAGACATCAGACCCACTGGATCTTCAAGAAAAAAGTGGATCTGGGTCAAACAAATGTAAAAAAAAAAGTGAAAAAAAAGTTAAAAAAAAACAAAAAACATTTATCTCTGATTAAAAATAAATAAATAATAAAATGCACTACACATATTAGATATTGCCACGTCCGTAATAACCTGCTCTACAAAAATATCATATAACCTGTAAGTGTAAAAAAAAAGTGTAAAAAAAAAGCAATTTTTTGTCACCTTACATCACAAAAAATTGTAATAGCAAGCGATCAAAAAGTCATACGCACCCCAAAATAGTGCCAATCAAACCGTCATCTCATCCCGCAAAAATCATACCCTACCTAAGATAATCGCCCAAAAAATTAAAAAACTATGGCTCTCGGACTATGGATACACTAAAACATGATTTTTATTGTTTCAAAAATTAAATAATTGTGTAAAACTGACATAAATAAAAAAAGTTTACATATTAGGTATCGCCGCATCCATAATAACCTGCTCTATAAAATTACCACATGATCTAACCTGTCAGATGAATGTTGTAAATAACAAAAAATAAAAACGGCTATTTCTTGTTACCGTGCCTCATAAAAAGTGTAATATAGAGCAACCAAAAATCATGTGTGCCCTAAAATAGTACCAACAAAACTGCCACCCTATCCCGTAGTTTCCAAAATGGGGTCACTTTTTTGGAGTTTCTACTCTAGGGGTGCATCAGGGGGTCTTCAAATGGGACATTGTGTCGAAAATCCAGTCCAGCAAAATCTGCCTTCCAAAAACCGTATGGCATTCCTTTCCTTCTGCACCCTGCCATGTGCCAGTTTACGACCACATATCCCTGGGGTGTTTCTGTAAACTACAGACTGAGGGCCATAAATATTGAGTTTTGTTTGGCTGCTAACCCTTGCTTTGTAACTGGAAAAAATTGATTCAAATGGAAAATCTGCCAAAAAAGTGAAATTTTGAAATGTTATCTCTATTTTCCATTAATTCGTGTGGAACACCTAAAGGGTTAACAAAGTTTGTAAAATCAGTTTTGAATACCTTGAGGGGTGTCGTTTGTAAAATGGGGTCATTTTTGGGTGGTTTCTAATATGTAAGCCTCACAAAGTGACTTCAGACCTGAACTGGTCCTGAAAAAGTGGGTTTTAAAAATTTTCCCAAAATTATCCAAACATAAAGTAGACATATGGGGAATGTAAATTAATAACTATTTTTTGAGATATTACTATGTATTATAGAAGTAGAGAGATTAAAACTTGGAAATTTGCTAATTTTTCCAAATTTTTGGTAAATTTGTTATTTTTTTATAAATAAAAATTATTATTTTTTTTACTCCATTTTACTAGTGTCATGAAGTACAATATGTGATGAAAAAACAATCTCAGAATGGTCTGGATAAGTAAAAGCGTTTTAAAGTTATTCACACATAAAGTGACACAAGTCAGATTTGCAAAAAATGGCCTGGTCCTTAAGGTGAAAATATATCTTATTAACCCTTTGAGGACCGACCAAGGGACGTATTTGTCCCATGTTTTTAATTGCCTGTATCAGCTGATTAAGAACTTAAAATACTTTTTTTTTTTGGAATGGGTCAAAATATTAGTTCTTATCAACAAATGAATCTAGCTTTATTTACTGTTCAAATACATTCTTAAAGGGAAAAAAATATAATTATTTTTATATTGATGACTGTAATCTTATGGTCCTCGAAGGGTTAAACAGATCTGCCTGGTTTTCCTGCTATTGGGAGCCACGCCCCCTCCTGTCCTGCTCTTACCACGCCCCCTCCTGTCCTGCTCTTACCATGCCCCCTCCTGTCCTGCTCTCACCACGCCCTCTCCTGTCCTGCTCTCACCACGCCCCCTCCTGTCCTGCTCTCACCACGCCCCCTCCTGTCCTGCTCTCACCACGCCCCCCTCCTGTCCTGCTCTCACCACGCCCCCTCCTGTCCTGCTCTCACCATGCCCCCTCCTGTCCTGCTCTCACCATGCCCCCTCCTGTCCTGCTCTCACCATGCCCCCTCCTGTCCTGCTCTCACCACGCCCCCTCCTGTCCTGCTCTCACAGCTGCCTGTCTCCTCCATCCCTGCAGGTGCCTTGGAGGAGCTACTTCCTCAATGCCTGAAGGAGTGTGCTGCTGTCTGGGTCCTAAAGCACCCTGCTTGTATCAGAGGTGCTTTCCTTCTGTGACTGGCACTCCTGTCTGTGAAGGGGCTTAGCAGGGACACTTGTTAAAAGCTAAAATAAAGAAACTTTTGCAGGCGAAAGGGAGACTGAGGGGAAACTGTGATGGCTGATCTGATTGCAGGCTCTGCCCCCTCTGTTTCCCCTGTACTGAGAGGATCCTGCCAACATGTGAGGATGTTGCAAAGTGAGGGAAGCGCTGTGGACCACAAACTGTAAGCAATCCCAGTGTCTGTCCTGTTTATGGCCCCTCTGCCCTGTGTTCTTATCACAGACATGATATTACAGCCAGACCAACAGTTCAGGAGCTTTAACCCCTTGTGAGCTGTCAGTATAGCTGAGGTCAGAGTTATCAGCAGCAGTCACTGGTCTCACCATCTATAATTGTGTGCCCTCTCCTTCCTGCACTCTGTATATGGTGATATGTGACCCCCACCACTGCTTTTAAAGATCTGTGACAGTGATCCGTGCTAACGGTAGCCCACGAGTACCGCCGGAAGTCCGCTCCGGCCCCATTCACTTTAATGGGGACAGGTCGGAGATGCGGCCACAGCACGGAAAACATGCCAAGAGGCAGCCAGACAAAAAACGCAGCGTGCTGGGCATCAGTGAATGTGAATGGGGCCGTAGTGGACTAGCACGGATCTGGCAGGGGAACAGCCTGCTGGACCCTGCTAACGCTAGTGTGAAAGTAGCTTAGTCGTGTGATGATAGACCGGATGCTCCTCTCTATGTGAGCAGATCGATTTGCACAAATTTATTTATCAGAACTCTTGTGCAACAAAGATCTGTCCCCCCGCTCAACAGCCCCCCTCCTATGGCACCTAAACCGAAATCTATGACAACTCAGAGCTGCCATAGATTTCTGGCTTCATTTGAGTCAGAAAACTGGCGAAAATTAACAGAAATTTGTTAGGGCGACTGGTCACGCCCTTTTTGTGTTTTAAAGTCTCAGTTAAAAAGTTGCAAACGCATTTGAGACTTTTTAGCGCCACTTTTCAGAATCAATGGAAATGATAAATCTCCCCCTCTATTCTTTCTGTTCATGGCTTAAATCCAATGGTGCAACTAGAAATGACTAGGCCCTACAGCAAATTTATGAACAGGGCCCCCCCCCTTCCCAGTAACATATGTATGATACATTAGCATCATATTCCTGTGTGCTGATAGGACTGGGGCAGACTGCCTATTGCCATGTCTGTACAGCAGTTATTTACTGATGACTGAGTTATTGACATTATCTGAGGCTCTTGTCTCTTTGGAAACACAGGTGGGCGGGGATGTCATGTGACTGCTCCTCTGAACATGCTTGATGCAATGCATGCTGGGATTTATTTATTTATTTTTTCACTGCACTTAGAACTTTATTGATACAAGATCTCAAAAGAACCAGTTAAAAGTGCAACCCCCTTACTCAGCATGCAGTGCCCTCCATCTATCCAGGGGACCCCGGTTAGGGATGTACTTTACACCACAGCCATCGGGAATGAGACGCTTCTCAGTGACCATGGCCTTAAAGTCTTCTGCATTGAACTTGGTAAATCCCTACTTCTTGGAAATGTGGATCTTCTGACGTCCAGGGAACTTGAACTTGGCTCTGCGCAGCGCTACTACCACATGTTTCTTGTTTGAAGCCTTGGTGTGGATGGACATGATCACCTGCCCAATGTGGACTCTGGCCACCGTGCCCTGAGGTTTCCCGAAGGCACCACGCACACCAGTCTGGAGCCTATCATCTCCGGCACAGGATAACATCTTGTTGATGCGGATGACGTGGAATGGGTGCAGGCGCACTCGGATGTTGAAACCGTACTTGTTGGCGCAGATACAGGCAGCCTCCAGAGCTTCTGATGAGAGCTGCTCGTACTCATCGGAGACCATGTGACCACATAGTGGGAACTCGTCCACCTTGGCCTTCTTACGACCCAATTCGAAGATCCTGATTTTAGCATCTGGGACTCCTCTACAGAAGCGGAGTAGGGCTTGGGGTAGGGCTTGTTTTTGCAGTATCTGTAACAACGGGCAGGTCTGCGGCCCATGATGGCGGCTAGTACCTCGCCGAAGCCAAAGAGGAAGCCGGTGCGCCTGCGCACTTCCATGTTGGGATTTTTACTTTCACTTTACAGCTGCTTCTCCCACACAGCCGGTCTGAGGGAGCTCCTCCAGGGAGGCATGTCATGGTGAACAGGTTAGAAAAATTATATATAGCCAGTACATGTCACATGATATAAATACTTCATGGTTTTGGCTATTCTCTAGGGCACTTTGGATTTTTGATACTTAGGGTGGACAACCCCTTTAAGTATTTTAATTTTCTTAATTCCCGGAGAACCCCTTTAAGACAGAATGCAAAAGGGACACATTTAGAGGCATTCCATTTTGCATTCCGTCATAATAGAAGTCTATGGGAGCATAACGGATCCATCCTGGTTTCCATTATGCAGGACAGGAGTCTTATGCTCCAATAGACTTCTATTATGACAAAATAAAAAATGGAATGCCTCTAAAGGTGTCCCTATTGCTTTCTATCTTAAGTATTATGTTATTTTCTGATATAACCATGTTATGATGAAAAATAGTACAGTAAAGTTTGGGTCAAGTTACTTTGACCTGAAGTTCGTCCAAACCCGGCAAATCCAAACTTCCACGGGTTTGCTCATCACGAAAAAACAATAAAAAAAAACACATTTAGTGTTTTTTAATCCTGATCAGTCTTTCATTGTACAAAGTCCCCACAAGAGACTGTTTTCCTCTGTAACTAGAACTCTTTTGGATGCCCCAATTACAGTGAAAATGGTGCAAAATACAATTTCTTTCAATGCTCTCTTGGGGGACATTTTTTGTCAAAAATGTATTAAAGTAAGAAAAAAGTTTAATATATATATATATATATATATATATACAGGGAGTGCAGAATTATTAGGCAAGTTGTATTTTTGAGGATTAATTATATTATTGAACAACAACCATGTTCTCAATAAACTCAAAAAACTCATTAATATCAAAGCTGAATATTTTGGAAGTAGTTTTTAGTTTGTTTTTAGTTTTAGCTATTTTAGGGGGATATCTGTGTGTGCAGGTGACTATTACTGTGCATAATTATTAGGCAACTTAACAAAAAACAAATATATACCCATTTCAA
Organism: Bufo bufo; assembly: GCF_905171765.1. Lineage (NCBI taxonomy): Eukaryota > Metazoa > Chordata > Amphibia > Anura > Bufonidae > Bufo > Bufo bufo. The sequence goes on from NC_053391.1 coordinate 51,083,859, forward strand.
TTATTTATTTTTACCAGTGAAACCAATATAACATCTCAACATTCACAAATATACATTTCTGACATTCAAAAACAAAACAAAAACAAATCAGTGACCAATATAGCCACCTTTCTTTGCAAGGACACTCAAAAGCCTGCCATCCATGGATTCTGTCAGTGTTTTGATCTGTTCACCATCAACATTGCGTGCAGCAGCAACCACAGCCTCCCAGACACTGTTCAGAGAGGTGTACTGTTTTCCCTCCTTGTAAATCTCACATTTGATGATGGACCACAGGTTCTCAATGGGGTTCAGATCAGGTGAACAAGGAGGCCATGTCATTAGATTTTCTTCTTTTATACCCTTTCTTGCCAGCCACGCTGTGGAGTACTTGGACGCGTGTGATGGAGCATTGTCCTGCATGAAAATCATGTTTTTCTTGAAGGATGCAGACTTCTTCCTGTACCACTGCTTGAAGAAGGTGTCTTCCATAAACTGGCAGTAGGACTGGGAGTTGAGCTTGACTCCATCCTCAACCCGAAAAGGCCCCACAAGCTCATCTTTGATGATACCAGCCCAAACCAGTACTCCACCTCCACCTTGCTGGCGTCTGAGTCGGACTGGAGCTCTCTGCCCTTTACCAATCCAGCCACGGGCCCATCCATCTGGCCCATCAAGACTCACTCTCATTTCATAAGTCCATAAAACCTTAGAAAAATCAGTCTTGAGATATTTCTTGGCCCAGTCTTGACGTTTCAGCTTGTGTGTCTTGTTCAGTGGTGGTCGTCTTTCAGCCTTTCTTACCTTGGCCATGTCTCTGAGTATTGCACACCTTGTGCTTTTGGGCACTCCAGTGATGTTGCAGCTCTGAAATATGGCCAAACTGGTGGCAAGTGGCATCTTGGCAGCTGCACGCTTGACTTTTCTCAGTTCATGGGCAGTTATTTTGCGCCTTGGTTTTTCCACACGCTTCTTGCGACCCTGTTGACTATTTTGAATGAAACGCTTGATTGTTCGATGATCACGCTTCAGAAGCTTTGCAATTTTAAGAGTGCTGCATCCCTCTGCAAGATATCTCACTATTTTTGACTTTTCTGAGCCTGTCAAGTCCTTCTTTTGACCCATTTTGGCAAAGGAAAGTAAGTTGCCTAATAATTATGCACACCTAATATAGGGTGTTGATGTCATTAGACCACACCCCTTCTCATTACAGAGATGCACATCACCTAATATGCTTAATTGGTAGTAGGCTTTCGAGCCTATACAGCTTGGAGAAGACAACATGCATAAAGAGGATGATGTGGTCAAAATACCCATTTGCCTAATAATTCTGCACGCAGTGTATATATATATATATATATATATATATATAAAAACAAATACAAATTAATATTATCATTTTTTTTTAAGTACCAATATAAAATCGTTTTATGGTCCAGAGGTGTTTTGTTTTTTTTTGTTTTTTAAATTGATAGTTTTTATTTTCATAAAAAACACATATGAAAAAACAAGTAACATTACAGGTATATACACTGCTCAAAAAAATAAAGGGAACACTTAAACAACACAATGTAACTCCAAGTCAATCCCACTTCTGTGAAATCAAACTGTCCACTTAGGAAGCAACACTAAGTGACAATCGATTTCACATGCTGTTGTGCAAATGGGATAGACAACAGGTGGAAATTATAGGCAATTAGCAAGACACCCCCAATAAAGGAGTGGTTCTGCAGGTGGTGACCACAGACCACTTCTCAGTTCCTATGCTTCCTGGCTGATGTTTTGGTCACTTTTGAATGCTGGCGGTGCTTTCACTCTAGTGGTAGCATGAGACGGAGTCTACAACCCACACAAGTGGCTCATGTAGTGCAGCTTATCCAGGATGGCACATCAATGCGAGCTGTGGCAAGAAGGTTTGCTGTGTCTGTCAGCGTAGTGTCCAGAGCATGGAGGCGCTACCAGGAGACAGGCCAGTACATCAGGAGACGTGGAGGAGGCCGTAGGAGGGCAACAACCCAGCAGCAGGACCGCTACCTCCGCCTTTGTGCAAGGAGGAACAGGAGAAGCACTGCCAGATCCCTGCAAAATGACCTCCAGCAGGCTACAAATGTGCATGTGTCTGCTCAAACGGCCAGAAAAAGACTCCATGAGGGTGATATGAGGGCCCGACGTCCACAGGTGGGGGTTGTGCTTACAGCCCAACACCGTGCAGGACGTTTGGCATTTGCCAGAAAACACCAAGATTAGCAAATTCGCCACTGGTGCCCTGTGCTCTTCACAGATGAAAGCAGGTTCACACTGAGCACATGTGACAGACGTGACAGAGTCTGGAGACGCTGTGGAGAACGTTCTGCTGCCTGCAACATCCTCCAGCATGACCGGTTTGGCATTGGGTCAGTAATGGTGTGGGGTGGCATTTCTTTGGAGGCCCGCACAGCCCTCCATGTGCTCGTCAGAGGTAGCCTGACTGCCATTAGGTACCGAGATGAGATCCTCAGACCCCTTGTGAGACCATATGCTGGTGCGGTTGGCCCTGGGTTCCTCCTAATGCAAGACAATGCTAGACCTCATGTGGCTGGAGTGTGTCAGCAGTTCCTGCAAGACGAAGGCATTGATGCTATGGACTGGCCCGCCCGTTCCCCAGACCTGAATCCAATTGAGCACATCTGGGACATCATGTCTCGCTCTATCCACCACAGGCTGTCCAGGAGTTGGCAGATGCTTTAGTCCAGGTCTGGGAGGAGATCCCTCAGGAGACCGTCCGCCACCTCATCAGGAGCATGCACAGGCATTGAAGGGAGGTCATACAGGCACGTGGATGCCACACACACTACTGAGCCTCATTTTGACTTGTTTTAAGGACGTTACATCAAAGTTGGATCAGCCTGTAGTGTGTTTTTCCACTTTAATTTTGAGTGTGACTCCAAATCCAGACCTCCATGGGTTGAAAAATTTGATTTCCATTTTTTTATTTTTGTATGATTTTGTTGTCAGCACATTCAACTATGTAAAGAACAAAGTATTTCAGAAGAATATTTAATTAACTCAGATCTAGGATGTGTTATTTTTGTGTTCCCTTTATTTTTTTGAGCAGTGTATATCACTTGCATAGTATAGACATATTTATATTAGAGTATGATCGCTATCAATGATACAGATCATGAGATATGCATAGAATGAGAAGATGGTACACCTTAATGATCAGAGAAAGAAAAAAGGAGGGGGGGGGGGGACATCTAGGCAGAAGGGAGAATCCATAACTTCTCAATATACAAGGCGACTTGTATGTGGGTATTATGAATAATGCCAGAATTTTTTCCAGGGGTTCCATATTTTAAGAAAAGCAGACCTTGTTCTTAGTTCCCAATGAGAGATCTCTTCCAGTCTGTATATCTGATCTATCTTTGAATACCAACTCTCAAGACTGGGGGTGTCTGAGGTAAGCCAGAGTCTTGGAAGGAGTAACCTGGCGGAACCCAACATAAGAGAAAAAAGGGATCCCTTATCTTTGGGGATTTTTTGGATCCCCAAGGTGAGGAGAGTTAATTCTGGAGTACAAGCAATATTAGTTTGATAAATTCTGTTTGTAATCTTCACTATCTCCTCCCACCACACCATGATCGCACGACAGGACCACCAGATATGGAAATAGGAGCCTTTTTCTGTTTTACATCTCCAACAAAGGTCGGAAGAGTCTTTGTTATAGAGGTTTTGTCTGGGGTTTTATACCAGCGAGATAGGATCTTGTAACTATTCTCTTGTGTTCGGGTGCATCTGGAGATTCTGTGTGGAGCAATCAATATAGAGGAAATCTCAGAGTCTGACAAGGAGCGTTGTAAATCTCTCTCCCACAGTCCCACTATGGCTGCTTTGGGATCAGAGACTGGAGATTTCAGGTTCATATATATTTGGAGGGATAAAGGGTGGTGCTTAGTAGTTTTTCAAACCAGGAAAGTTCTCTATGGGACGGGGTGTTTTTTTATTTTTTATTAATTCTTTATTTTCAGAATTTTTTCAGTATAGATACAAACAGACAGTAACTTAAAGGTCTTAATTTGAGATTTATAGATAGAGAGCTACATATTTTCAGGTATAACAAACAATGAATACACATAGCAATGTCAAAGTCATTCAAAGAATAGTAGCCAGCTATGAAGAAGCCATGTGTGACACCCGAATAATCATGCCCATATCTAGACAATAATAAGCCTAACTATTCTGGGCCACTCAAACTACTTATTGGTGAGCTAGTTATACATTAAATAGTTGTACTAAGAGACATAAACCATTGTGGAAAGAAAGTACTTTGAGCAGAAAAATTGGGGAAGAAAAAGAAGAAAGAAAATAGGGGGGGAGGGGGGGGGGAGGAGGGGGGTATACACCGATGTCTAAAACTAGTAAGTCTATCTGGTTCCTGAGGAACCTAGTGAATGTGTGCCCTGATGGTTAGGTAATGACCAACAACTTTGCGTGTTTCCTCAGACCATCCCTAAAGTAAGCCCACTTCACTCACCCTCGTTCAGCCTCATCCAAGGTTGCCAGGTTTTCAAAAATTTCTCATGACTTCTGTTGATCCAACTTGTCATTTCTTCGAATTGACATATTTGGTTTACTTTAGCTTTCCATTCCTGTATTGAGGGAGTATTGGTGTTCCTCCAGTGGAGGGGTATTATGAGATGGGTCACTAAATTGCGTTTAGATGGCCTATATAGGTCGGTTGGTAGAGAAAAGAGAACCATTTCTAATGTGATCCTGAGCTCAGGGGTAGCAACTTTATTAATTATCTTAGTGACATTTTCCCAGAAAGGTATAATCAGTGGGCAAGACCACCATATGTGAGATAATGATCCTACACCTCCGCCAAATCTCCAGCACAGCCGATCGGGGGCCACACCACACCTGTGTAAGAACTCTGGGGTTCTGTACCATCTGGAGAAAAGCTTGAAATGGTTTTCCTGTAAGCGTATACATGGTGACGTTCCATGTGAGAAAGCTAGAATCTTCTTGAGTTCCTGATCCGAGAAGATAGTGTCAAGCTCTCTTTCCCATTCCCTGACGTATAAAGGTTTTTTCACCTCGCCCTCGGCTCCCACCAAAGCATAGAGTGATGCAATTTTCCTCTGCTTAGGAAGTGGCGAAAGTAAGATCTTTTCGAAGTCAGTTAAAGACCTACCTGGGCTGCACCTCTTATCCAGTCCACCGCACACAGCACTTAAGTATGATTTTGTTAGGAAGAAGCCCGAATAATTTTTCATTCGCTCCGGTAATCTACTCAATATAGCTGCTTCTGTGTCAGGGAGTAAGTCCCTTAGTCTAGCTTGGGTTAATGATGACCAGACCTCCGGGTGAATGTCTCTGCTTTTTCCTAGTAAAACAGGGATGAGATTGGCTGGCAAGAGTGGGGATGGGTTGGGGGCTAGTGTTTTGTTTAGCTCTTTCCATGTCTCTCTGATCCCTTTCAATAGAGGGTCCAAATCTTTCTTATTGTGGCTTATGTCGGGTAACCAGAGAAGTCTCTGGAGTGCGGGTCCTACACTTTGTCGCATTAAGTTTTGTACATCTGGTTGCCTCTTGGGATCCACTGATTCTAGCCATCTGTTTAACTGAATAGCTTGGTAATATTTTGATACTTCCGGTAGTCCCAAACCTCCTCTGTCTCTATGTCTAACTAAAAGATTATGTGAGAGTCTAGACCTCTTCCCGTTCCATAAGAACTTTGAGAAGGTTCATCTTATCTCCTGAAAAATTGCTTTTGTTAAGTGTATCGGGACCATTTGCATTACATAAAGGATCTTGGGAAAAACATAGGCTTTAATCACATTCTTCCTGCCCATCCAGGATAGATATGGCAGATTGTATTTCTGCAATAGTCTTGTGGTGTCGCTTTTAAGAGGCGAAAAATTACATCTGTATAAATCCTCCAAGTTTCTTGGTATCGATATCCCAAGATACTTTCATGGGACTTTGGTCCAATGGAATGGAAGGAGGGACTGTAGGGAAGTTGCTCGTGGTTCAGAAAATGAGATGTTTAAAATTTCAGACTTAGAATGATTGACCTTAAAATCTGAAATCAGACTGAAAATCTCAATTTTTTCGGCTAAGTGTACTAATCCTGTCTCAGGGTTGGTCACCAAAAATAAAAGGTCGTCTGCAAAGGCAGTGCATTTCAGATCTTCTTGACCTCTACCAACTCCCTTGATTTCCGAGGCCTGTCTGACTAGCTGGATGAGCGTTTCTACAACTAGGATGAATAGAGAGGGGGACAGTGGGCACCCCTGCCTCGTACCATTTGTTATTTCAAAGATCGGGGACAGGGTGCCGTTGACCTTCAATCTAGCATGTGGTTGCTGGTAGAGGGTGAATATTGAGTGTATAAAAGGTTCTGGTACGGCAAATTTTTCAAGTGTCATTTTCATGAAGTTCCAGTTGACCCTGTCAAACGCCTTCTCGGCGTCTATGCTTAGCAGGGTCAACGGGAACCCCTTTGTTTTAGCTGCATGAATTGCATGGAAGATTCTGTAAGCGTTGTCTTTCCCTTCTCTCCCCTGGATGAATCCCGACTGTTCTGGGCCTATTAGGTAGGGTAGTAATTTGCCTAGTCTGGTTGCTAATATTTTGGCCCAAATCTTCAGATCCAAATTTAAAAGGTAAATTGGCCTATAGCTTCCGCAGTTCTAGGGGTCTTTCCCTTCTTTATGGATGAGCGTGACATAAGATTCTTGGGTCTGTCTAGGGAGTTGACCTCCCTGTAGTAGTTTGTTGCACACGTCAGTAAGTCTTGGCAATAGAATATCCCGAAAACTCCTATAGTAGAGTAAAGGCAAACCGTCTGGTCCTGGGCTCTTTCCCGGGGGGAAACTGCACACAATGGAGTCTACTTCGTCTAGCGTAATTGGAGTAGTAAGGGAATCTAATTTTTGAAAGGCCTCAGCTATTTCAGGCGTTTCCTGAGTGATGTTATCATCTGCTTTTCTTATTTTGGGAATGTGTGATATATTTTTAGTCTTTTTTAAGATCGAGGTCATCATTTTGCCTCCCTTATCACCATGTGCGTATACCTTATGTTGGAAGTTTAGTAACTGTTTCCTCACTCTTTGGGCTAACAGTTTTTTAAGTTGGGCTCTAAGTTCCGCTAGCTCTTCTTGTTTTTTTCTGCAAGCAGACAATTTGTTTAGCTTTTTTATTTTCGATATCTGAGCTAGGATGGAATCTAGGACCTTTTGCTGTTCTCTTTTGACCCTAGTACCAATAGAGATGAAGCATCCCCTAATGTATGCCTTGTGTGCTTCCCATTCAATAGGAGAGGTACTGTGTGCGGTGGAATTGACCCTGAAATACAGCTCCAGTTGAGATCTGACCTGTTCAATATGCAGTCTGTTTTTCAACAAAGATTCGTTGAGTTTCCAATTCCACTCTCTTCTTGGTAAGGAGGCCAGGCGAGGGTCACGTGGCAGGGTGCATGGTCAGAGATGGTGATACGGGACGGGGTGTTTTTAAGGGAAGAAAGGATTTCTGTTTTAAAGAATCTCAGTGGGATGGGGTTACAGTTTTTTATTTTAAGGAGCTCACAAAGCTTTTGGTCAGGGAGTAGAGTCCCATCTGAGTCTATTAACACCCCTATGGGAGTGTCAGAGGATCGCAGGGAGAGGGGAAAGCATTCTCTAAGTTTTCTCGGGGCTAGAGAGACTATATTCTTAGTAAGCAGCAAAGGGGAAGGTAGGGACATGGAACCTTCTTTAGCTGAAAACCATCTCCATGCTTTTAAAGTGTTCCTAATCATAGAGTTAGGAATAAGGCGTAGACTGGAAAGAGGTTTACCCGATAATAGAAGGGCCCGTAGGGAAGTATTTAAAAATGAATTTTCCAGAACAAGCCATGATTTGGTGGAGGGAGATCTAATCCAATCAACTATCCTGGACAGAAGGATGGATCTCACGTACACTTCAGGATCTGGTAGTCCTATCCCACCAGCTTTTTTTGGTTTGGAAAGTGTAGGTTTTTCCTCCCAAACCAAGATAAGAAGGGGAAATTTAATGAGTCTAGTTGAGCAATAATGGAAGATAATAAGGGGTTTATAATTTAGAGCATAGAGATCTGATAAAAAGGGGGTAAGTTTAACGCCTAAGTATGTTAGTTGTTGGGTGTCCCAATTAAAAGGGGTGGAAGCCTTGAGGGAAGTGAGAGTTGTGCGGGATAGTCCCATGTGTAAGACCTGAGATTTGGTAGAGTTAACTTTGAAATTAGATAGGGATCCAAATTGGCTCAATAGTGAGAGAATGATGGGCATGGACTTAGAGGGTTTAGTCGTAATTATTAGAAGATCGTCTGCAAAAGCAGCTAATTTAAATTCTAATCCCCCAACTTGTAGGCCTCGAATGTTTTCTTCCTGTCTCAAAGCTTGCAGGAGGGTTTCCATAACAAGGACGAAAATAAGAGGGGAAAGGGGGCATCCCTGTCTGGTTCCGTTCCTGATTGGGAAACTAGAGGAAAGGATTCCATTTACTGACACGGACGCTGAGGATTGGGCATACATCGAAGAGACTGAGTTAATGAAAGTCTGGGATTTGGAATTTTTGTAAAGTAAAACGGATATAAGACCAATCAAAAGCTTTCTCAGCGTCCGTGCCAATCAGGATCAGGGGTGTAGGTTTATGGGTGGCGTAGTAAAGGGAGTTCAGGACTTTGGTGGTATTATCTTTGCCTTCACGGCCCTTGACAAAGCCCACCTGGTCCGGATGGATTAATGAGGGGAGAAAGTTATTCAGGCGGAGGGCGAGCATTTTAGCTAGGAGTTTTAGATCTACATTGAGTAGGGATATGGGGCGATAATTAGAGCAGGAAGTGGGATCTTTTCCGTCTTTGGGGATTATAGTGATATTAGCTCTAGTCATGTCTGAGAAAACAGGAGTTCCTTCCAGAGAAGAGTTATAAATTGGGAGTAGATAGGGAATAAGAATGTTTTTAAAAGAGGAGTAATAAAGTATTGGGAGACCGTCTGGGCCTGGGCACTTCCCTCTCTGGGTAGTTTTCATAGCTGCCTCCAACTCTCGGGTCGAAAAAGGCCTGGAAAGAAGGTCCTTTTGGGGAGGGGTTAAGGTGGGAAGTGTGAGGAAGTCCAAGAAGTGTTTGATGCAATGTATTTTTTCCTCAGGGGAGTATTTTAGCTCATGGAGGGGGGGATTGTATAGTGACTTATAGAAGAGTTTAAATTGATCAGCAATTTCCTCAGATTTAAACAAGGAAGTGCCTTGTAGGGATTTAATGCTTTGGACATATCGGGACTCCCTCCTCTGTTTTATCCTCCGTATCATGTATTTAGAAGCCTTATTGCCATGGGAGTAGAACTTCTGTTGAGAAGATAGAAAATATTTAGCTGAACGCTCGTTCAAGAGGTTCTTAAGTTCAGATCTAAGGGACAGGAGTTCTGACAGGTGCAGAGCAAGGTGGGATTGTTTATGTTTCTGTGACATATGTGGATCTGTGACAGGAGGTGGATCTGTGACAGGAGGTGATTTAATTTTTTCTCTGCTTCTTTTTTGAGGAATGAGCAAAGGCTTATGAGTTTACCCCTAATATAGGGTTTATGAGCATCCCATAGCGTTTGGGGGGAAACCTCTGGGGTGTTGTTGATAGAAAAATATTCCTAAAGGTAGGAGGCAATCTGCGTTTTATGGGTAGTGTTGCTTAGTAAAGATTCGTTAAAGCGCCAGTTTGGGGCTCTAGGGGGGTTCGGTAATAAATGTATTTCACATGTAATTGGGGCGTGATCAGATAACGTGATGTTACCAATCTTAGCTAATTTACATAGTTGTAGTTTTTCTTTAGGAAGAAAAACATAGTCAATCCTAGTATATGTGTCATTGGCTGGTGAGTAGTAGGAAAAATCTATCTCATCTGGGTGTAAACACCTCAAAACATCTACCAGGCCTAGATTAAATAGCTTAACTTGTAGGGCTTTAAGACCTCTGAAGGAAATTGAGGACTTTTTCGAGGAGGAGTCTAACAGTGGGTTGAGGGTTAGATTAAAGTCGCCCCCTAGGATTAAGGTGCCTTCTTTATGTTCCTCTACCAATTTCAGGAGGGAAATGAACCAGTCTACCTGGCCTGAGTTGGGAGCATAGATATTCACTAGGGTGAAGACTTGTTTGCCTATTGATCCCTTCAAAATGAGGTATCTACAATCCGGGTCTGGAATTTGTGTATGGAAGGTAAAGGGAAAATCTTTGCGGAAACCTATACTCACACCCCTTCAGGCAGCACCACTAGCTCCACAATGGTACCATATGGGGAATTTGGCGTACGAGAGATTGGGGTAATGACCATGCTTGAAGTGAGTTTCCTGGAGGAAAATCACAGAGCCATTTTCTTTTCTCAGTAATGAAAAGATTCTGCACCTCTTAGAGGGAGATCTTAGCCCCTTAACATTGTAGGAAACCAGGTGAACGTCCGCCATCATCTTATATAAAATGTGAAAGGAAGGGTAATGAAGGACGCCAACCCGGTTCTCCCAAGGAAGGCGCTGCCTGGCAGAGTGAGAGACAGGGGGTATGTAGGCACAGTGTAAAGAACCTGCTTGGTGGAGGGAAGAGACAAAGTGGTGCATATTAAAAATCTTACTTCCTATGTCAATAAGGTAGTAGAACATCTTCTTAGGCATGGGTGGGATATACCTGTCACAATGAGATAAAATAAGAACAAGTAACGAAAAACAAAACAAGAACTTGCGAGTAAGCTCAAACATTAAATTACTGTTTAAGTAGGTTAGTGTAGAAGACAGTAACAGTAACAGTGGGGGGAGATATAGACATAACGTCATATAGGTAAGTAGATAGAACCCTCAAGGGCTAGTACTACTGGAATAGAGAGGTTAGAGACCAGGGATATTAAAGGTTATCATTTATCCGGCAATGAGATTCTCTTTGGGGTAGATGCGAGATAGCCTCTCTTGGTTTTCTGCGATGTTGGGGTGCGCAGGGTCTCCCAGGGGGATATTGCAGGCAGAGGCGTCAGAGATGAAAGGTTCTGGACTATCTCCCAATTCTCTATGTCCAGAGGGGAGATTTTCAAAAGAGCGTACACTTTTTCTAGATCGCCATAGGAAGAAATGGTGATGGGGCGGCCATCGTGGAGAAACAACAGACCAAACGGGAAGGACCAACGGTAAGTGATATTATGCTGGCGGAGCCATTCCGTTAGGGGTTTCAGAGATCTGCGTTTCTTCAAAGTAAACTGCGCTAGATCTTGGAAAACAGCGATAGTATTATTCTCCCATCTCAGTGGCTCTGCTTGTCTGGCCCCGGACAATATGGCCTCCTTGACAGGGAAATGCAGAAATTTGCAAATAACGTCCCGAGGAGGTTCTGAGGCCTGCGGTTTAGGGCAAAGAGCTCTGTGCGCCCTTTCTATGATCACCTCATGAGCTGAGTCTGGACCCAGGATTTGAAGGTAGATCTGAATAACAGTGTGCGGGACATCCACTGGGGACACAGACTCAGGTATCCCACGGAATCGCAGGTTATTTCTCATTCCTCTGTTTTCTTGCTCCTCGATGGCTGAGTACAGGGAGTTAAGGTGCTTCTGACATTCCGTTAGACTGTTAGCTGCTTCCGATTGATGTGTAATGATGGCCGCCTGATTCTCTTCTAGGGCCTCCACCCATCTGCCTATGTGATGGACATCTTCCTTGATTGAAGCAAGGTCCAGGCTGAGGGGACCCAGGGCGTCTAGTAGTGCCTCTTTAAGGTAAGAACGGGAGATGGGGAGGCTGTCAGGGTCAGGGGAGTCATCTCTTACCCCGTCTGCTTTAGCCGTCTCTCTGGCTGGTCTGGGATTGCCGCCTCTTGGAGTGCCCGGCGCCATCTTAGGTTCTCTGTTCACTGCAGCATCCGCCGCTTTTTTGATAAAACGATCCATATCGCCGGGCTGGCTGGAGGAGCGGGCTTGACTCGCTTGGTCAGAAGGTTTTTGGCCACCTATCTTGACCATTTTAGTGATCAGTAGGGCTGTTTAAACAAGCTTATAGGGTAAAATCAACTTCACATGACCGTTCGGCTCCGGCGCGCTAGCTCCGCCCCCCTCTTTATCTAGGGTCCAGAGGTGTTTTAATGACTTTTTGGGGGACATGTTACAGTATGCATAAAAAATTATTTTAAAAATAAGCAAAAAAAAATTATAAATAATAAAAATATAAATATGTGTCCGGAGCTGTGTGAGATCTCTTTTGTTGCGGGGCAATCTGTTCTTTTTATTGCTACCATTTTGGGGTGTGTTTGTATTTTTGTCTTTTTGATCACATTTTATAAAAAAAAATTGTGTGAGGTGAAGTGACCAAAAAAGCGTCAAATCGGAGATTTTGACTTTTTTTCCGTTTGGCTGTTTGCCGAATGGGATAAATATTTTTTTTATTTTAATAGTATGGGCACTTTTGCATCCAACTATGCACAAGATGTTTATTTTTTTATTGTTTATGTATTTTTATCTTGCTTTTGGGGAAAGCGGGTGATTTGAATTTTTATATTTTTTTTTAAAATAATGTTGATGTTCTTGGAGGCTGGTGGTTCATGACTTGGTGATAATTTTCATAATTTTACAGCTCGCAGTAAATGCTGCTAATGAGTTCTTATCAGTCTATAGAGCTATAGATATGTATTACCTATACTCTATCATTCAATATGGTTTTCCAGTTTGTCTGTAAAAAATGTTGGCTGTCCATGATTTTGGGATAAGTTGTCCAGAAAAAAAAATAATTCTGGTTGTGGCTATTGCACCTACTATGCTTGTGAGTGGGCACCATTTTTAAATACCGACTGCCGACGTAAAATTATGTGAGGCAGTCTGGTCATTAAAGTTTTAACCAATGATCACTTTCTCCACTAGGAAGGGAAAGTGATTACTAGTTATTGCAGAGCACCAGTCACTCAGATATAACCTATAACGAGATATAACCTATACAAACGGAAAATGCAAATGTGATCGCACACTACATCCAGCACTCTGCCCTCCATGCTGGATGAGACATTGGTTTATATTTTGGCCAAAGCATAGTAAGCCACTCACCGCGTCAAGGCCGTCTCAATTGAGTGGTCCCTAACTCTTGTTCCTACCTGTTTATGGGCCATGACAGCCACATAAAATCCAGGGAATGCAGGTCAGCATGCAAGCCAAGTACACTTTGCTTGTAACCCCGTCCGGTGCCATTACAGCTTTCATCGGATCCAGGGATGCAAGTACCAACATGCATGCTGAAGCCACCATATACTTCTCCTGGAGCCAGATGGCTAATGGTAGGTTCTATATAAGCAGACTCAGTTTTATACTGACTTTAAAACCAGCCTCCAGGACAGATTAACTGGTCAGGTGTGCAATGACTCCAAGGAGATCGCCACGCCTCCAATATATACTACAAAGAAAAAAATAGGGGGTTGAGTCAGCACAACCTGCCTGTAGGTGCAGATCACTATGGCGAAATACATATACAAACGGAAAATGCAAATGTGATCGCACACTACATCCAGCACTCTGCCCTCCATGCTGGATGAGACATTGGTTTATATTTTGGCCAAAGCATAGTAAGCCACTCACCGCGTCAAGGCCGTCTCAATTGAGTGGTCCCTAACTCTTGTTCCTACCTATTTATGGGCCATGACAGCCACATAAAATCCAGGGAATGCAGGTCAGCATGCAAGCCAAGTACACTTTGCTTGTAACCCCGTCCGGTGCCATTACAGCTTTCATCGGATCCAGGGATGCAAGTACCAACATGCATGCTGAACCCACCATATACTTCTCCTGGAGCCAGATGGCTAATGGTAGGTTCTATATAAGCAGACTCAGTTTTATACTGACTTTAAAACCAGCCTCCAGGACAGATTAACTGGTCAGGTGTGCAATGACTCCAAGGAGATCGCCACGCCTCCAATATATACTACAAAGAAAAAAATAGGGGGTTGAGTCAGCACAACCTGCCTGTAGGTGCAGATCACTATGGCGAAATACATATACAAACGGAAAATGCAAATGTGATCGCACACTACATCCAGCACTCTGCCCTCCATGCTGGATGAGACATTGGTTTATATTTTGGCCAAAGCATAGTAAGCCACTCACCGCGTCAAGGCCGTCTCAATTGAGTGGTCCCTAACTCTTGTTCCTACCTGTTCATGAGCCATGACAGCCACATAAAATCCAGGGAATGCAGGTCAGCATGCAAGCCAAGTACACTTTGCTTGTAACCCCGTCCGGTGCCATTACAGCTTTCATCGGATCCAGGGATGCAAGTACCAACATGCATGCTGAACCCACCATATACTTCTCCTGGAGCCAGATGGCTAATGGTAGGTTCTATATAAGCAGACTCAGTTTTATACTGACTTTAAAACCAGCCTCCAGGACAGATTAACTGGTCAGGTGTGCAATGACTCCAAGGAGATCGCCACGCCTCCAATACATACTACAAAGAAAAAAATAGGGGGTTGAGTCAGCACAACCTGCCTGTAGGTGCAGATCACTATGGCGAAATACATATACAAACGGAAAATGCAAATGTGACCAATTACTGGGAACAAGTGTGAAACAAGTTGTAGTTTCTAATGGCACCGTTTACTGTTGCATACGATGTAGTGGGTAGCTGTAGTTTTTACGGCATTCCCTATGCGGTAAAACTGATCAGTGTCCTTCATTCTGTGGGTCAGTACAATTACAACAATACCTCATTTATATCATTTATATAATTTTTCTTGCATTTTAATACTAAAAAGAAAAGAAAACGTTGGGAAAAAGAATTATTTTCTTTTCATTGCCATATTCTGACCCCCATAATTTTTTATAGTTAGATCTACGAAGTTATGTGATGGTTCATTTTTTTGCAGAGTAATTGTTACTTCTGATTGATGTATATTAGGTTACAATCACCTTTTATAAAAAAAAATTTGAGGCAGGTGAAGCGAGCACATTTTTAAAAAAAACAGCGAATCAGCCATTTCGATATCTTCTTTTTGTTATCCTAAATTATTAAATTAATTTTATATTTTAATAGCTCAGGTGTTTTTTTTTTTGATTCATCGATGCCCATGAAGTTTATTTCTTTACTAGTTATTTCTTTATTCTAGGGAAAGTTGAGTGATTTTAATTTTTTCTTTTTATATATAAAAAAATTTTAAATATATTTTTAAGTCAACATATGTGACTATAACATGCAATCATTAGATTGCCATTTGTATTCTGTAATGGATTTCTATATTCCAATGCAGTGCTGCCACCTGTAGGCCAGGCATATACTAGTAATTAGCCTGGAAGCCTTGTACAGGCTCAGGCCTATTACTACTACGGAATGCTTTCCCCAATCTCAGCCATGGGAAGACGTCCCGAGCCAGGAAGCATGGGGCTCCCAGTTTTAGTGCTCTCAGATGCCGTGGTCACATTTGCCAACGGCATTTGAGGGAATAAATGTCCAAAAACAGTATTATCGCCAATCACAGAAATTAGCCCTGGGTCTCTGTGAGCGAGCAGGCACCATCCTGTGGTCCAGAAGGAGTTAAAATGATCATTTATGAAGGTTGCTGTAATATTGTAATGCATTTATTTTACCTTTATTGCTACTATTTTCCATTGTAGGCTGTGGTCACATGACAACGAGCAGCAACCCCTAGAGAAGCCAGTGTAAAGGATAGGAGTGGTAGTGGCCCTGATGAAGTGTGTCACAGTGTACTCCCACTGGCCGTTGCTCACTGGGGATCGGTACAGTGGAAGTATATTAGTGAAGAAGGAGGCTAGAGTTAACTGTACAAAGTCTTTTTCACTAAGTGCATTATAGCAGCAGGCTTTCAGTGCAGTTTCCTCTCCAGCACCAGTAAGGATATGGAGGCAAGTTTGTTGTTGGCAATTTGCACTTAGGTGATGCTGGCCTAGTGGTAGTTTGGTGATTGGTGGCTTGGCTGTAATACAGCACATCTCACAGCAGTGTTTTCACTGCTGAAGGTGGCAGTTCACGCTGCTGTCTGAAATCTCAATCTTTTAATTTTCTGTAGAGAATTTGTCACAGGAGCATGAGCTCTGCAGTGTGCTTCCTCTCCTCTCTGTGTCTATTTTGGAACTTCCCCTCTTGGCAGAAAGCAAGTGTAGCCCACCGCTGCCAAGAATGGTGTCACGGCGGACAGGATATAAGATACATAAATCACAAAACAAGTTTTCTAGGTGAGAAACTGGGGATAAGGTCACCTCCTAGCTAATCCCTAACTGCTCTCCCTATTCTGCTTTGCCCACATTCAGACCTTGAAGGTAGGAATAATGTGTCCTCGTGCCTGGGCTGAGAATACCCTAGAATCCCTGAGATGGGGAAAGGGGAAAAAGGGACAGCCTGCTCCCTCAGAACCAGGAGGGGACAGACGACACACAAAAGCCAAGACAGCAAACCAAAGAAATAAGAAACCAACTTATCTTATCTGAGCCGGAAAAGCCAATCCTTCACTCCTTACTTCCACAGACTGACTGAGCTATAACCCGCACGGCCCCCTGGGAGTGACAGTAATTTAAGCCAATGACCCCACCCAGAGCACCTGAAGGGAGGCGGATCTAGCGCGACTCCAAAACAAAACAAATGATTAGACACGTGCTGCTAATCTGACAGACCTCCACACATCGTCTGAGCAGGGCATGA
Source organism: Bufo bufo (assembly GCF_905171765.1). Classification (NCBI taxonomy): domain Eukaryota; kingdom Metazoa; phylum Chordata; class Amphibia; order Anura; family Bufonidae; genus Bufo; species Bufo bufo. The sequence goes on from NC_053391.1 coordinate 51,100,492, forward strand.
CAAATGGACAGACAAGGCGGTTAGCCTTGTTCCTTGCCAACCTTTGCCAACCATTGCTTAACTGGAAGATACGACCAAATAAAATACATAATTCACAATAATATACAATGCACAAATTGTAGTAACCCCGGGTCTGGGTTTTGTCACAGGTCCATGCAGCTCTTTCTTATTTCCTGTGATGTTATGTCCATGGGCAGGGCAGTGATAGGAAAGTGTCTACGTAACTAGCTCGGTAGGAGGAGCTATAAAGTAGCTGGGCATTGGTAGGGGGCGGTGCTGGAGAAAGAAGTGCATCATGGGTTTTGTGGAATACAGGAAGTGCTACATACAGAATGCAAATAAACCAGAGGGATTGGTTTATATGGTGAAAATGAGTCACAAAGATGTACATGAGCACACCTGTTAAAAACCATAGTAATTCTGGAGAACCCCTTTAAGGGCTATGTACACATTTGGGGGCATTTTTTATTATTGCATTATACTTATTTTGAGCTAAAAATCATTTGGTCTTTATAAAAAATATGGAGGCTGAGATGATGTAGTAGCAAACTGTGGCTTTTCTGTCTTTTCCATCATTTGGGGAGCTGATGGGCTCATTATCTCTGCTCTCTGACATTATAAGCACTCATTATAGCTCAGTTCTTATCTTACTGATAAGAGTGTGGCTTAGTAGTTTAGAGATAAGGTTTATTAGATGACCGGCACATAGCTAGAAAAACAGTTAACCCTTTGTGACAGATATATAAGCTCAATATTTTTTATAAAGGCCAATTGAAAATATGATTTTTAGCCAAAAATAAGTAAATCACAATCATAAACAAAAATTGCCTCTGAAGGTGTACATAGCCTTTAAGGCTTTTTGAGGCCACATTCAATTAAAAATTGTGTGAGCTAGCGGAGTAATGTAATATATAATCATAAAACAAACCCTTAAATGAAGACTATTTGTAAAATGTAATTTCATTTTAGATGTACAGTAGAATAAAAAAAATGAATGTAAAGGTGAACATACCCTTAAAGGCACTTAACTACATCTCTTTTTTGCTAACATCCATAAAATCTTAGATAATTCTATAAAGGCGTAAACCATTTTTCAAAGTATAAAGAATGCTTGTATATCAGAGTGGCTCTCCACTTCACCTTGTTAAGATCCTTCTCATGCAAAGCAATGGAAGAGAATGTTCCCAGACCTTTATTTATGCTTATTGTTCCACCGGTTTGCTTTATGATCTTCATAAAAGCATCATGAGCGTTTGTTTAATTGGCCACAGCAGTTCTTTAAAAGTCACTTGAAGAAGAAAAAAAATAGTATAGCAGTTTAATATATAAATTACTTTTAATCAAAGCCAACTGAGGCAGCTTTACGAGGTATTGAGGACATCAGTAATCTCGGTTTTGTGCAGTAGAGTTCACGTAAGGATATAGTCCTCTTCCTCCTTGTAGGACCTATACCTCTCTGAAGTTACCAAGCAACAGCAGACGCCTACCCAAACCCGAGCAGCTACAAGAGGGCATCAGAGCATGCTGCTTCTCCTCTTCATTAATGGAGAGATTATTACTAGCAGATCTCCGCTCCTGAGGGAATCAGTGCTAATAATACGAGCTGCAGGATGTACTAAGCAAATACTCTTAATCGTGCTTTAACGGCCTGCATCAGGGAGAAGATGTCTTGTATGATTCCTCACCTTGTATGTTTGCTTTCTCTAGTTCTTAACTCAAGATCCACATTCAATATAACACAAATACATGTAAGAGCCAAAATTCTGATATCTTTTTAAGGCTGTGAGTAGAGTTGAGCGGACACCTGGATGTTCGGGTTCGGCAGGTTCGGCCACAACTTAAAAAAATAAGTTCGGGTTCGGGACCCGAACTTGACCCGAACTTGACCCCGAACCCTAACCCCATTGAAGTCAATGGGGACCCGAACTTATGGGCACTAAAATGGCTCTAAAAAAGTCCTGGAAAGGGCTAGAGGGCTGCAAAAGGCATCAAAATGTGCATCAACTGTTCTGCAAACAAATGTGGATAGGGAAATGACTTAAAATAACAGAAAATACAGAAAAATTAAAAATAACAATCATGGATCTAGGAGTAGGAGGTTGAGGAGGCGGTGGATGGGTGTATGTGGCGGTGTAGGTTGACGTGGCGGTGTAGGTGGAAGCGGCGGTGAAGGAGGAATAGGTAGCCAACACTGATTTGTGTTATTTTTTATTTTTAAATTGGGGTATCCCCCAAAATATTGGGACATATAACAAAATAAAACTAAGAATAAGTGCACTTGAGTACAAGAATGGATGGTTGAGGCTGGTATAAATGTCTATTCTGCACAAGGTACGGACAAGTCCTGTGGGAACCATGCCTGGTTTATTTTAATAAACGTAAGCTTGTCCACATTGGCTGCGGCCTGTGATAATGCTCTCTGCCATGCTAAACACACGTTCACACTATACACTGGCTGCAGGGCAGGTCAGCACCTCCAAGGCTGACAAAGCTTTTCCACATTTTGGCCATGCTAACCCTGCCTTAGGTACTGGTGGTGCCCCAGCTGCGTTGGCGACCTCTTCTTCCTCCTCTGCCTTCGCCTTGTGCTTCCACTGTGCCTCCGCTGTCAGGTGGGAATGCTATCATCAGCGTGCGCTTGTAGTCACGCATCTTCCGATCAGTAACAGATGTTTTCACTAAATTTAGTTCCCTGTCCGCAATGCAGAGCAGGGGTTCATTCACGGCAAAAGGGGGTTCATGCCACCCAGCAATACAACAGAGGATTTTGAGATATTTAGGCCCCAGTCACCCAGGCACAGCAGGGGTTCATTCACGGCAAAAGGGTGTTCATGTCACCCAGCAATAGAACAGAGGATTTTGAGAGATTTAGGCCCCTATCAGCAATGCAGAGCAGGGGTTCATTCACAGCAAAAGGGGGTTCATGTCACCCAGCAATGCAACAGAAGATTTTGAGAGATTTAGGCCCCTGTCAGCAATGCAGAGCCGGGGTTCATTCACGGCAAAAGGGGGTTCATGTCACCCAGCAATAGAACAGAGGATTTTGAGAGATTTAGTTCCCTGTCAGCAATGCAGAGCAGGGGTTCATTGATGGCAAAAGGGGGATCATGTCACCCAGCAATACAACAGAGAATTTTGAGATATTTAGGCCCCAGTCATCCAAGCACAGAAGGGGTTCATTCACAGCAAAAGGGGGTTCATGTCACCCAGCAATAGAACAGAGGATTTTGAGAGATTAAGTTCCCTGTCAGCAATGCAGAGCAGGGGTTCATTGACGGCAAAAGGGGGATCATGTCACCCAGCAATACAGCAGAGGATTTTGAAAGATTTAGGCCCCAGTCACCCAGGCACAGCAGGGGTTCATTCACGGCAAAAGTGGGTTCATGTCACCCAGCAATAGAACACAGGATTTTGAGAGATTTAGGCCCCTGTCAGCAATGCAGAGCATGGGTTCATGTCACCCAGCAATAGTCTGTAATGATGCCTCCTGCCGTGCTAAATACACGTTCAGAGAGTACACTGGCTGCAGGGCAGGCCAGCACTTCCAAGGCATTCAGGGCAAGCTCTGGCCTTATGGACAATTTGGAGACCCAGAAGTTGAATGGGGCAGAACCATCAGTCAGTACGTGTAGTCATGTGCACAGGTACTGTTCCACCATGTTGTTCAAATGCTGCCTCCTGCTAACACACTCCATATCAGCAGTTGGGGCCGGTTGTTGCGGCGAGGTGACAAAGCTTTTCCACATGTCGGCCATGCTAACCCTGCCATCTGAGGTGCTGGCGCTGACACAGCTGTGTTGGAGACCTCTTACTCCTCTCCTGCCTTTGCCTTGTGCTTCCACTTGTCCCCCGGCGTCAGTCGGGAATGCTCTCAGGAGCGCGTCTACCAGCGTGCACCTGTAGTCGCGCATCTTCCGATCACACTCCAGTGAGGGAATTAAGGACGGCACATTGTCTTTGTAACGAGAATCCAGCAGGGTGGCCACCCAGCAGTCAGCACACGTTAAAATGTGGGCAACTCTGCAGTCGTTGCGCAGGCACTGCAGCATGTAGTCGCTCATGTGTGCCAGGTTGCCCAGAGGTAAGGACAAGCTGTCCTCTGTGGGAGGCGTATCATCTGCGTCCTCCGTATCCCCCCAGCCACGCACCAGTGATGGGCCCGAGCTGCGTTGGATGCCACCCGCTGTGAACATGTTCATCCCTATCCTCCTCCTCATCCTCCACCTCCTCGTCCTCCAGTAGTGGGCCCTGGCTGGCCAAGTTTGTACCTGGCCTCTGCTGTTTCAAAAATCCTCTTTCTGAGACACTTCTAAAAGACTGGCCTGAAAGTGTTAGAGATGACCCCTCTTCCTCCTCCTCGTCCTGGGCCACATCCTCTTCCATCATCGCCATAAGTGTTTTCTCAAGGAGACATAGAAGTGGTATTGTAACGCTGATAACGGCATCATCGCCACTGACCATGTTGGTGGATTACTCGAAACGGTGCAACAGGGCATACACGTCTCGCATGGAGGCCTAGTCATTGGTGGTGAAGTGGTGCAGTTCCGCAGTGCGACTCACCCGTGCGTGCTGCAGCTGAAACTCCACTATGGCCTGCTGCTGCTCGCACAGTCTCTCCAGCATGTGCAAGGTGGAGTCCCTCCTGGTGGGCACGTCGCATATGAGGCGGTCAGCGGGAAGGCAGAAGTTATACTGTAGATCAGACAGCCGAGTGGCGGCAGGATGAGAATGCCGGAAGCGCGCACAGACGGCCCGCACTTTATGCAGCAGCTCAGACATGTCGGGGTAGTTGTGAATGAATTTCTGCAGCACCAAATTCAGCACATGCGCCAGGCAAGGGATGTGCGTCAAACCGGCTAGTCCCAGAGCTATAACGATATTTCGCCCATTATCGCACACCACCAGGCTGGGCTTGAGGCCCACTGCCCGTCGAGGCAGCAGCAGAAGAGGGAGCAGGAGGGGCCTGAGCCCTTTCTTGGTTTTGAAGGTGCTTACTCCACTGCAGCCCGTGTCTCGCATGTAGATGCCTGGTCATGCAGGTTGTGCTAAGGTTCAGAACGTTAATGCCTCGCTTTAGGCTCTGATGGCACAGCGTGCAAACCACTCGGGTCTTGTCGTCAGCACATTGTGTGAAGAAGTGCCATGCCAGGGAACTCCTTAAAGCTGCCTTTGGTGTGCTCGGTCCCTGTTGACGGTGGCAAACTGTTTTGGCGACGGCTGCTCTGCTTTTGCACCCTGCTCCCGCTTTTACTATGCTGTTGGCTCGGTCTCACCACTGCCTCTTCCTCCGAACTCTGAAAGTCAGTTGCACAACCTTTATTCCATGTGGGGTCTAGGACCTCATCGTCCCCTACATCGTCTTCCACCCAGTCTTCCTCCCTGACCTCCTTTTCGGTCTGCACACTGCAGAAAGACGCAGCAGTTGGCACCTGTGTTTCGTCATCATCAGAGACGTGCTGAGGTGGTATTCCCATGTCCTCATCAGGAAACATAAGTGGTTGTGCGTCAGTGCATTCTATGTCTTCCACCCCTGGGGAAGGGCTAGGTGGAGATGCCCTTGGGAAACCCTGCCAGCAGAGTCTTCAAACAGCATAAGAGACTGCTGCATGACTTGAGGCTCAGACAGGTTTCCCGATATGCACGGGGGTGATGTGACAGACTGATGGGCATGGGTTTCAGGTGCCACCTATGCGCTTTCTGCAGAAGACTGGGTGGGAGATAATGTGAACGTGCTGGATCCACTTGACAAGCGCCTGTACTTGCTCAGGCCTTACCATCCTTAGAACGGCATTAGGCCCGACCAAATATCGCTGTAGATTCTGGTGGCTACTGGGACCTGAGGTAGTAGGTTCAGTAGGACGTGTAGCTGTGGTAGACCGGTCACGTCCTCTCCCTGCACCAGAGGCTCCACCAACACCACCACCACGACCATGACCGCGTCCTTTATTAGATGTTTGCCTCATAGTTAGCGTTCACAAAGCAAAGTAAAAAGTGGTTAAGTATGTTAAAAATAATTAACCGCCAATATAAACTCTGATGTAGGGTATTGCACTCTATTTTTTTTTTAACTCTATATGACAGCGGTATTTGTGGCCTAAATGTGACACTCACTTATGCACGTCTTATCCCAGATGTGCAGTTTATTAGAGGGTTTTTTCACCCTAACCAAAAAGCTGTATTTCTGTCCTAAATGTGACAGTGACTTATGCACGTGTAATCACAGATGTGCAGTATATTAGAGGCTTTTTTCACCCCAGTATGCCAAAGCCGTATTTATGGCCTAAATGTGACAGTGACTTATGCACGTGTAATCACAGATGTGCAGTATATTAGAGGCTTTTTTCATCCTAGTATGCCAAAGCCGTATTTCTGTCCTAAATGTGACAGTGACCTATGCTTGTCTAATCCCATATGTGCAGTATATTAGAGGGTTTTTTCACCCTAACCAAAAAGCTGTATTTCTGTCCTAAATGTGACAGTGACTTATGCACGTATAATCACAGATGTGCAGTTTATTAAAGGCTTTTTTCACCCCAGTATGCCAAAGCCATATTTCTGTCCTAAATGTGACAGTGACTTATGCACGTGTAATCACAGATGTGCAGTATATTAGAGGCTTTTTTCACCCCAGTATGCCAAAGCAGTATTTATGGCCTAAATGTGACAGTGACTTATGCACGTGTAATCACAGATGTGCAGTATATTAGAGGCTTTTTTCACCCTAACCAAAAAGCTATATTTCTGTCCTAAATGTGACAGTGACTTATGCACGTGTAATCACAGATGTGCAGTATATTAGAGGCTTTTTTCACCCCAGTATGCCAAAGCCATATTTCTGTCCTAAATGTGACAGTGACTTATGCACATGTAATCACAGATGTGCAGTATATTAGAGGCTTTTTTCACCCCAGTATGCCAAAGCCATATTTATGGCCTATATGTGACAGTGACTTATGCACGTGTAATCCCAGATATGCAGTATATTAGAGGCTTTTTTCACCCCAGTATGCCAAAGCAGTATTTATGGCCTAAATGTGACAGTGACTTATGCACGTGTAATCACAGATGTGCAGTATATTAGAGGGTTTTTTCACCCCAGTATGCCAAAGCCGTATTTCTGTCCTAAATGTGACAGTGACTTATGCACCTGTAATCACAGATGTGCAGTATATTAGAGGCTTTTTTCACCCCAGTATGCCAAAGCAGTATTTATGGCCTAAATGTGACAGTGACTTATGCATGTGTAATCACAGATGTGCAGTATATTAGAGGGTTTTTTCACCCTAACCAAAAAGCAGTATTTCTGTCCTAAATGTGACAGTGACCTATGCTTGTCTAATCCCAGATGTGCAGTATATTAGAGGGTTTTTTCACCCCAGTATGCCAAAGCTGTATTTCTGGACTTGCAGATAGCCTATGCTGGTGCACTATCGTTGCATAAAATGGCTGCCAATCATGTATTGATATTGAATAACTGAAGAAAAAAAAGTTCGTTTTCAGCAGTAGTTGGCTCAGGGCAGGCTTAAAAAAATTGTGCACTGCACCCACAAAACACTTTTTCTGTAGATCGCTGTGTACATAAACCAGTTCTTGATGAGATTTCTCCCTGATCTCTCCCTCACAGCAGCTGCAGCCTCTCCCTACACTAATCCGAGAAGAGTGACTGGCGGCGCTACGTGACTCCAGCTTAAATAGAGACTGGGTCACATACTGCAGTCGGCCAATCACAGCCATGCCAATAGTAGGCATGGCTGTGATGGCCTTTTGGGGCAAGTAGTATGACGCTTGTTGATTGGCTGCTTTGCAGCCTTTCAAAAAGCGCCATAAAAATCACTGATCACCAAATCCGAACCCGAACTTTTACGTAAATGTTCGTGTTCGGGTCCCGAAAACCCTAAAGTTTGTACGAACCCAAACTTTACAGTTCGGGTTCGCTCAACTTTAGCTATGAGATTATCTACAGTATCTCATATCTATCTCTCTATCTATCTATCTATCTATCTATCTATTTACCAATCTATCTGTTTCTCTGTCTGTCTATCTACAAAGGAAAATTCGACAGCACCAGATAATACAGTAAAGGCAATAGTAGTGCTAGTTTTGGGTACTTGACCTAAAGTTAGCTCTCTATCTAATATCTATCTATCTATCTATCTATCTATCTCTCATATCTATCTATCTATCTATCTATCTATCTATCTATCTATTTTCTCTCTTTTCTATAGGATATTGTTTTGAAGCATAAAGTTCGAATGTTCACGTATGGCGAATACTGGAGGAACTATGTTGGCGATCCCTCTTTTTATCATTTTGTAATATGCACAATTAGTGTTTGGTGTCAGCCCCTGTTTGTGTGATGGTGCGACTCCAGCCCCCGTTGGGACTTGAGTGGCACCGACACAGACGGGAGTTGCTGATACAGTTAATATAAACAAACTAATATTTTGAGCTCCGATGCAGTTTTATCTGTGTCCCCTCGGTTAATTTACAGTGGACTTTGCCTACTGTGTGGCTGTAAGGGACATGGAGCGGATCTGCTGTCATTCTGGACAGCGGGACGTTGACGGTGTGAATACCGCATCGTCCTGCTGATACAGATATCCCATTGGTGACCGACGTCGACCCGCCGGTCCCCGATGAATGGATCAGCCTTTTCTGCTATATACTGCGGCGCTCTGGCACTGTACAAGTGTCTATAAAATCTACATGGGCGTTAGTAATGGCAGGCGCATGCGCCCTAAAGTAATGCTCCAAAGCGGCCATCTTTGATGTGGTTGGTATACCACACATTATCTCTGTGAATCTCGCGATAGCGGTTGGAGCGGCGCATGCGCCGTTCTCTCTTCCGGACGCCAACTGTCTCCACCATGTGTATTCAGCCGCAAGTGATTCATTCAAAGGTTTTTAACTTTTTTTGATTGTTATATTATGTCTAACACTCCTGTTCATCCTCACATTTGATTGGCAATTATGGTATGTCGGTGATTTTACATCACATTTATCACATTATGAATTTTTATGATTACATTTGTATTGTTGCTACACTGAATCATGATGATACACTAATTATATTTGTAATATGATTGTAATATGTATGTATTTGCACTTTATTATATGATGTATCAATTTGTACCTTGGCAATTACCTGCACTATTTATATATGTAATTTTGCACATGTTACTCAGCTGGAAAAAGGCTCCATAGAGAGAGCTGAAATGTTGCTGATGAGTGAATAAACCGTCCACATTTTCATTATCATCTGGAGTGCTGCCTTCTTTTGCTTTATTATCCATACATGGGATCTTGGTCGCAGGTCTCTTAGGAGGATATTTTTGCACCCGTTTGTTTTTTGTGTGCTGCTTCTTTCCTTTCTGTTTTGTTTTTGTTTTTATCTATCTATCTATATATTATTTATCTATCAATCAATCATATATCTATGTATCTATCTATCTATTTATCCTTTATATCATACCTATCTTCAATATTTCTATTTCTTTCTTTCTTTCTTTCTTTCTTTCTTTCTTTCTTTCTTTCTTTCTTTCTTTCTTTCTTTCTTTCGCTCTATAACTATCTATCTAATGTATATTATTTCTATTCTATTTGTGGTATGTGGAGTCGCACAGTCTACAGGGCACAGTTTTATAGGTCCCAGGTCATATTCTAGAACTCCCCCATTTCCCGGCTTTTTGTTGTTTGGCTGCACCAGCCTCAATGATGGACTTGCTAGGGTCTATAAAAATCTGTTTTACCCCTCTGGTGTGCCACACAGTAATAGTACCCATCAAACAATATTTGTGCTTTACGATTCTCCATATAGTATGAGACTGTGGAGCTGGAGCCCAGACAGCACCAGTGCAGCTGGAGGAGGTGTAACCCAATCCTTTGTGAAACTTTTAGAGGTCATTGCAGCTCTTTGACATCCTGTGCAGGGGGCGGACCTTTCCTGGTGAGTTGAACACACCATCCCTGGTATAACCTTCCTATACTCTCTCTGGCGCTGCTGTCTATGGACATATTGCTTTGTGGAGCTGAAGCTGTAAGATGTCTTCTGGCCTGGTTGCACCCTCTACAGCCGTGATCATCTCCCTCAGTGGCACATGGGTCATTAGTATATTTTAGACTTCATATAGCACTGTTCTATATGTATGGAGATCTTAATACGGCATCTGATGGCATGAAATGTAAAAAATCAGAGGCACACGTAGGTACAATAAGCCAGCATCACCTTACATAGAGACCCTTTTATGGCACCATACAACTCTGAGCTTTCATGAAGACATAAAACCGTTGTGTGCCTGTGGCCTCGTGTCTTTTTGAACTAAAAGTCACGTACAACGTCCACCATAAAATCTACAGAAATGTTTCATTGCCTCTTTGAGGTGAACCAGACTTTTCTTATGAGCTGTAACCCGTTCTGTTGAAAACAGAGACATCACTCGATAGAATGTAATGGGTCATGTCAGAGGCTTTCAGGACAAATCAAACGTTCTACATAAAAAAGAAGAAGGCATGTAAAGAAGTTCTTAATTCCAGTGATATCACACAAAATGTTTATAAAACTCATTACAAGATATCAAAAGGACTCAGGTTTGGTAGGGAAAGAAACAGCTGAAAAAGAAATCAGAATCCGCCTAGAAAGATGGAACGCGTCTTGACAGATTCACTGGAGGGAAGGCGGCCGTACATTGAAAGCTTCTAAGTTACATTATAGAAGTTTACCCATAAGTCACACTCTGCTTGAGGCGTCTGAACATTGTGTAAAGACACCAGAACACGATATAAGAGTAGAGCACATCACGTCACATATTCCTTCTTCTAGAACAATTAATTTTTGCTCAGAAATATACCTGACAGGCTTTACAACAGTCCTGAGAAGAGGCAATCAAAAGGAGGAGACCAGGAGGAGCTGTGAAGGAAACAACGGAATAAATAGAAATTAGAGAATTTCTTAAAATTCGATTTGGGTTTCTTTAGTCTGAAATGACCTGCCGGATCAATTCTGAATAAATTTGACCAGACTCAAAAGTTCTCTTTTTCTCCCTCACTCTCCATTACTAGGGCTAGAGTTTGTCTGCTCTAACTGTAAAGAATCCTTTCCTGATTTCTAAATCACCGTTGCTTTACTCCTGGTCTTGTAATGTCTCCTGGTCTTGTAATGAATTAATCATATGGCAGTTCTTTGTATTGGCCAAACTAGTGATGAGTAGTGTTGATCGAGCACCGTAGTGCTCAGGTGCTCGGGCCGAACATATCGGGATGTTTGGGTGCTCGACCGAGCACCCGAGTATAATGGAAGTCAATGGGAGAACCCGAGCATTAAACCAGGTACCCCCTGCTCTGAAGAGGGGAGGGTGCCTGGTTCATAGGAAAATGTAATAAATTGATGGAAACAACACCGAACTGGTTCAAGAACAGTATGGGGAGGATGTATGGATGCATCTTGGACTCCCAGGTCGCTGCTGGGAACGTTGTTGTCCGAGTAGTACGCCACTTTTACAGACTGACAATAATATTCACAAAACCGAAGATGAATTCGATTTTAGAGGAAAAATTGTTAGGAAACATTCTTTCCTGTATATTTACTTGTATATAAAGTGCAAGTGCTGCCAAAAATGTTGTTGATTTTTGGAACTGGGGCCATGTTTAAGAGGGACAGCCGGTGGCATCCGTATTGCGCCGCTTGAGGTGAAATTTGTGGACCGGCGCAAGACGAACCACAGTGAAAGCATTTGCCAAGAATGTTTTCATTAATCAACAACGAAATTTGGAGGATCGAAGACGATCCGACAGGCGATCCGGCGGTGTTATTCCCATGACCCACCGAGCAGCTTCCGGGAAACCAAAGTCTTTGGGTTCTGGGGGGAGTATGGTTTCAAACTGAAACTTAAACAAATTGACGGAAGGGCACCACCAGGTCTGGAGCCTGCGGCTTAATTTGACTCAACACGGCAAACCTCATCCAGCCTGGACACGGAAAGGATTGACAGATTGATAGCTCTTTCTCTGCTCTGTGGGTGGTGGTGCATGGTCGTTCTGAGTTGGTGCAGTGTTTTGTCTGGTGAATTCCTATAACCATTGAGACTCCTCCGTGCTAATTAGTTACGTGACCCCCTTGGGTGAGGATTGTGTTGACCAGGCTCTTATGGGAGAGTGCCTGCTGCTTAGCTGACCATCGAAAAAAATTATGGTTGAGGGCCTGCAGGTGAGCTGACCATTGCAAACATTATGGGCGAGGGCCTGCTGCCGCTTGGTTGACTCTAGATAACTTCTGCTTGATTGCACGTCCCGTGATGTCGATGATCCATTTCGATGACTGCCCTATCAACTTTCGATGTTCTTTTATGCGCCTAACATGGTGACCACGGGTAACGGGGAATCAGTGTTCGATTCCATATTGGAAGCCTGAGAAACGGCTACCACATCCAAGAAAGGCAAGCAGAGGGCGTGCAAATTATCCACTCCCGACTGTCAGAAGAGGACACAGTCTATTGAAAAATTGCATTTTATGTCACAGAAAACTTTTTGAAGCGCACACGTTACACAGCAGATGCGGCCCTGGTAAGAAGAGGAAACCGTCGACATAAAAAGTGCACTGGATGTCACTGATATTTTAGGGATTTAGGGATACGCACACTTTAAACAGGATATGTGGCACGGAAAATTAAACTGTCCGCAGCGGACACCGTCTACGGAAAACCTGCACTAGATGTCACTGATATTTTAGGGATGCGCACACTTTAAACAGGAGATGTGGCGCGGATAATACCACGAAGCACAAGGTAATTCGGATTTGTAGCAAATCAAATTTATCCTGAAGCTCAGCACTAGACTAGACATTTAAATTAGGTCACCTGTAGGGTAATTTCACACACAGCTGTGTTATTGGTAAAAAGGCACTGCGGTTTTTCATTTAGTTTGAGCCAAAACCAGAAGTAGATCCAGGATGAAGCAGTGGCGTAGCGTGGGTTGCCAGCATCCAGGGCAAGCCAAGTATTGCGCGTCCCCCCACGAACATGTGTCCATGCCCCTTCTTATAGATAATGTAGAAGATATCACCTGCAGTCCAATGTAACACCACAGATAACACGGTGATAACTTTCTGTGTACAGATAAAGTAGTAGATTGGTGTGAGCCCTCAGAATTTAGAACACGCACCGTGTGACATGAAGTCTGGGGCCAGGCTGCTACAGTGTGGGCCAAATTCTATATCAACCCTGCCTAGTGTCTGCAGGCTATCAGGGGAACAGGAAAGGGAGACACCTCTCCCTGCCCCGCATCACATCCATCTGTATCTCTGTCTGGAGGACGGCAATACAGATGACTATGGGGATGAGCGCTTCCACAATGGAAGCGCTCATCTCCCTGTGACTTGCCGCCGCCCCCCACTTGTGAGCAGGGCCGCGCCGCCTGGGGCGATCACCTCACTTTGCCTAATTGGCGGTGCGGCCCTGCTAGCGCGCCCTAAAATTTTCCACCTGGGGCAACAGCCCCCCCGATCCCCCCCACGCTAGGCCACTGGGATGAAGGCAAAGCCAATCTTTACATTTCCCTTCCTTTTGAATGCTCATCTGGTTTTGGCTCAAAAGGCTTTACAAAAAAAAACAAAAAAACATGGGTTGAGTCTAAATATGAGTATGAGTATCATGAGGGTAATATCGTAATATCTGAAGATTTGAAGTCAGCTTTGCCTAAAGGGGTTGTCCCACAAATAATCTACAGTTTTCAAACCAGCACTGAGATCTGCATACTTTTGTAATTGAATGTAATTAAAACTTTAGTACAGCTACTGACTGAGATATGCTCAATTCCATCCTTCAACTACCACTAGCTGCAGCAGAAAGGACACTACTTTGAGACTTTTTGAAATCAGAATTCTATAGTTTTACCAAACTGAACAAGCCCAATTTTTTAAGCCTCTCGTCAAAAGAGAGACATTCCATTCCATGTAATATTTTAAATTTAGAATGTGGAGCCTAAAATTGAATGTTTTGGTGGCAACCTATGTCTGCCGCTGCTCCCCTATTCCGGGTGGGTGCAGGTGTTGCTCCACTCACCCTGTGTGTATTAGGCCTTGTATTTAGTAAAACCTCTCTGTAGAAAGGGTTAACCTGTTCAGCTGCTAAGGTACTGATCAACACTCATATTTATTCTGGCTATTTGTTCGTCACTAGAGATGAGCACATTTTTCAAAAATTTTATTCGCTGGTTTGCCGAATTTCTTTGGAAAAATTTGCTTTGATCTGAATTTATTCGCAGCGAATTCCATTAAAAAACTTATATTTCCGGGCTGCAGAGAGCCTTTATAGTGGTGTAGAACACTGTGCCTTACAATAACATGCATAAGGAGTCTGCTGTGGTAGTTAAATAATACTGTGAGTCCGTATGACATACAGATCACAGGTGTCGTTATTAGAATCACTGCACACTTCACTTATTTGGGCAGTCACGGGGCCAAAATTGACCAAATAACTCAAGTATGAACTCAGCCTTACAGGTCGATGTTAGAGCCAAGAAGAAGCTCACTCCTTTTACACTGTCATCAGCTGATTCCACATAAATGTCTACAGAACCTGTTCTATTAAACGCGTATACAAGTATAGCCCCCCAGACAGAGTGGGGAGGCTGTCAGCAGTAAGTTTGTGTTGACGTCACTGATTAATATGCCTTTCCTCTGTTCCATCAGAACAATAACCCACAAAAAAACGGATCCTGTCTGTGAGGTGCAGCGTACTCAAGTTAGGTGTAGAAATGTTCCTGGGTGTTGTAGTGCAATTGTGACACTAACCTGAGACAGCTGACTCTCTGCAAGAGCAGGTGATGATAAGTAATGTTCGTGACGCCAGTGCCAATTAAACGGTGGCACGCCGTTTGCTGATAGCAGGAATAACTGAGGAACCACGTGATGTTAAAACAGAATTCAAACTTTAGTAGTCATCATGCATGGACATAGATGGAAGCACAGTTCCTTTGCAGACAGTTGGTTGCAGTACATTTGATGCAGGCAATATATATAGCAAGGTGACTTCAGAGTGTTAAACACAGGACTTGCAGTACAGGCGGCTTGCACTCTATTCCTGACTGATCCTGGAACTTAGAAACTCCTCTCCAAGGCCCAATGCCCTAGCTCTGGCTTATATCCTTGGTTTTATAATGATCAAGTACCTCCTCTGTTGTCTTTAGTACCTCTTGCTTTTCTGGACTTGCCTCTGTCTCTCCCAGTTTCCTCAGGCTGGTTAACTGTGGTATTCCTGCTTCTGCATATATGAACTTAGGAGGGGAACCTTCTCCTTGGATCTGGAACCCGGTTACAGGGACTGTAATACCCTCTCCTGGTCTGCAGGCTTCAGGCCTGGACTTGACTCAGACATAGTCTAAACTCCAACTCCAACTCTTTTACTCTAGACTGAAGACTCCTCTCCTTACCCTGACTGGGCCTTATATAAACTAGGGCTCCCTAGCTCCCTCTAGTGACTAAGAGCCGGAATGACACCCCTAGCAGGCCTGTACATGCACATTTCACAGTAACAGGGAAGTACATAGCATTACATTACATTACATTTTATGCAGATGACTTATACCAACTTCCCCATAAATAAGGGGAAACGACAGCACACAAGTGACTTTTCTGTAGTGACGGGCATTACAGCTCCCGTACACTACATACCCCGCTGCTTTAAGCTGAGTACGACCTCGTACTCCATCAGGGCTCGCCCGACTGGAATTTTCACCTGAAATAGAAAAAACACATGCAGGCATACATATATGTCATTCATATCAGGTCCAATTGGCAAAGGTGAAGTGTGGTGACAAGGGGCGTCGTTCTCTTCTCTCAGGATAGTGAATGGAACTGGGGCGCTGACCTGGCACAGCGTAACATTATTACCAGGATAGTCCATATGTGCAAATTGTCCTTAATAGAACAGCAAAACAATGTAAACATTTTAAAAGTTCTTGGAGGCTCAAAGAACAAATATGAGTCCATACCCAGGTTACTTTGTATAAATCACAGAGGCTCTCGTGCGGTGGAGTCCACCTCTGGGCACATTTCCTTAAAAACAAAGATCTCAGAGGCTCAGTTACTTTTGAGTCTATCACTGGGCACGTATACTTGGAATCCAGTTGCACAGTAAAAATGACAGCTAAAAACAAGTGCTGTAATACCCCTGATCAACCTGAAAAGGGGGTTAAGGGTAAAAGGTGCAACAAAGGAACAGGCACAACTTGGTGTGTGATAGCAGAAGCAGGCAGGAGGTCCTGGAAACAAACTTGGCTTTGTTGACTTTATTATTTCAGTGGGTGACACCTACCACTGAGCCGTGGATAAACTGGCAGCCGCAACAAAGGACCAGAAACATAGGACTCCTGTCCTGGAAGAGTTAAATTTTCAAAATCATCTTTTGGCAAAATAAATCAAAGGCCTAGCAGGCCAATTCAAAAGGGCCTGTCATAATCACCCGGCTCTGCTGGCAAATATGGCCTGTAGTAGTCCTCTACAGGAGGATGTGCCCACATCACAGTGTCAGGGATCAGCTGCAAAGTGAAGGGACCCCTGATAGGTATAGGCCCCATAGGCCTAGGGGTAAATACACTGGTGGACCGTACCGGTCCAGGCATAATGATTGTAGGTTGCGGTGGACTTGATACCGCCGCCGCAAGCGGTCCGGTGGGCTCTGTGCAGCAAATCACAGGATTAACAGGTCTTCTTTGGGACCTTGACGGAGCAATGTTAGCAGAAGGTGGTTTACGGGTGGTGACAGGCACCCTTACCTCGTCCTTCTCAGGCGGCGTCTGGATCCTGGCGGTGGCAATCTTGCGCAGCTCCCGCAACTTCTCCTCCAGCCGAACGATCTGGTCACCTATACTTTCAGTGTCAGAGTCGCTGTCCTCTGCTGGCGCCGCCGGCGCAGGTACGGTGCAGGATGCATCAGACGCGGCCGCTGCAGGCTCCGGTGGCGCATCGGGTCTCCTACCCTTCCGGATATTCTCCAGGGTAACGCGGAGTCCTTTGAGATTTTCCAGGTCTTGGATGGTCTTCTCCCGGCGAGGCAGCTCGGGGGACGGATAGGGACTCACCCATTTCTCCAACACGGTTGGCTGCCAGAATACATTAGGACCAATGAAAGAGCCCCGCTCCTGGAACACGTGATGGGCTGGTTGTTCTGGAGAGCGTTCAGATTCCCGCTCGCAGCCAGAATAGTCCTCTTCTGCCTCCCAGTCCTCCGGTTCCCTCTTGGGACGGGTCACGGCAGTTGCATATGGGCCTCGCAGACTCTCGGCAGGGGTGTACTCCACCTCCTCTCCTTCGCGGAGGCTATGCTGGTATGAAGGGAGATAATCCCTCTTGACAGATCTCCTGTTAACATATAAGTCTCTGCCAGTTAGGTAGTCTTGTATGAACCCGTAGCCACGGGTCTTGTCAAAGGACACCACCAACCCCTTCCTCCTTTCCAGGCGGGGTTGGGTATTCGTGTGCCGCTCGTGAATCGACTTGGTTAGCTCTTCATAATATATTTTAGTTTGGGTATTTCTCTTTATAGCGGCCTCCCGAATCTCTGCCATTAACGCGGACCACTTGAAAGAGGGCTGAAAAAAGTCTCTTCCAGAGCCATAGCAGGGCTCTGTTTCTTTCTTCGGTGGCGGGCAGGCGGGTCTCTCCGGTCCCGGAGAGTAGGCCGGTGGAGCTTCCTCTGGCTCTACACCGATATCAGTCATTTTTGGTAACTCAGGCGCGGACGTCGCAGCAAAGCAGTCCTCACTCTCCAACATGCTCGATCCTTCTCTGGAGAGCGACAGGGTGGCGCCAATAAGTTCAGCCAGATCCTCCCATTGCACTGGGAGGCCGCCCCCCAGGTATTCCAGTATGTGGAAGGCGGAGTCCATGCTGGCAGACATGCAAATGTCCAGACAGGCGGTGGCCCCTGACCTTGAATTTTTTCCCGCTTTTTCAGTAAAAAGGCGCCAACTTTTCCCGCATTTTCGGGATGAAGATGACGCAGCAGTAAATCCAGCAAGCTCAGCGGCCATCTTTTAGCAAGAAACGCTGTCTATTCACTGACAGCAAGCAGGATGGTAAAAAGTCCATAAAACCACACTCCGATGTGGCGATTTCTTTCCTCTTGATAGCGCAACACTGCACAGCGCTTTTTGGAGATTTTAGGGACACTTTTGGTATGTTTTTCAGTCCACAAAGTCCACTTTAATAAAACAGGCAATTTGTCACTTTGGTCACAGGGCAACTGTATAAGGCACAAAGTTCACGCTTCTTGCACTAGAAAGCGTGCGTATCCTGTTTGTGACGCCAAAAGAGAGGTGCAGCGTACTCAAGTTAGGTGTAGAAATGTTCCTGGGTGTTGTAGTGCAATTGTGACACTAACCTGAGACAGCTGACTCTCTGCAAGGGCAGGTGATGATAAGTAATGTTCGTGACGCCAGTGCCAATTAAACGGTGGCACGCCGTTTGCTGATAGCAGGAATAACTGAGGAACCACATGATGTTAAAACAGAATTCAAACTTTAGTAGTCATCATGCATGGACATAGATGGAAGCGCAGTTCCTTTGCAGACAGTTGGTTGCAGTACATTTGATGCAGGCAATATATATAGCAAGGTGACTTCAGAGTGTTAAACACAGGACTTGCAGTACAGGCGGCTTGCACTCTATTCCTGACTGATCCTGAAACTTAGAAACTCCTCTCCAAGGCCCAATGCCCTAGCTCTGGCTTATATCCTTGGTTTTATAATGATCAAGTACCTCCTCTGTTGTCTTTAGTACCTCTTGCTTTTCTGGACTTGCCTTTGTCTCTCCCAGTTTCCTCAGGCTGGTTAACTGTGGTATTCCTGCTTCTGCATATATGAACTCAGGAGGGGAACCTTCTCCTTGGATCTGGAACCCGGTTACAGGGACTGTAATACCCTCTCCTGGTCTGCAGGCTTCAGGCCTGGACTTGACTCAGATATAGTCTAAACTCCAACTCCAACTCTTTTACTCTAGACTGAAGACTCCTCTCCTTACCCTGACTGGGCCTTATATAAACTAGGGCTCCCTAGCTCCCTCTAGTGACTAAGAGCCGGAATGACACCCCTAGCAGGCCTGTACATGCACATTTCACAGTAACAGGGAAGTACATAGCATTACATTACATTACATTTTATGCAGATGACTTATACCAACTTCCCCATAAATAAGGGGAAACGACAGCACACAAGTGACCCTTCTGTAGTGACGGGCATTACAGCTCCCGTACACTACAGGAGCATCCGCCTTCACTCGGTCAGCATTTGCTCAATAATCCATCAGTATTGCTAATGCCCAAAAAAACTGGAGTGGATCTAAAATAGAGATGACATGTGAATGGAATATTTGCATTTTTTCTGTGTTATGTACCCACTCCTGCTTTTGGCTATGAAATCATAAGTAGTGTCGAGCGCGAATATTCGTATTGCGAATTTTAATGACGAATATCGTCACTTCGAGAATTTGCGAATATTTAGAATATAGTGCTATATATTCGTAAATTCGAATACTTGTTTTTGTTTTTTAAACAGTACACATGTGTAACGGTCACATCCACACACACACACACACACACACACACACACAGGGGGGAGGATAGTGACCACTGTGCTCCACCCTCACCCCTGGCCCTGCCTACTTGCCTCACGAGTCCTGAAGACAGGGGACAACTGGACGGCAGTCCCTAACTTAGAATATGTGCAGGGAAGACTGACAAGACAAAATACGGAACAAGAACGGACCGGGTCAGAACCAAGAGAGCACGCAGTACAAAGGGTTAAGCAAAGAATGGTCAGGAGAAGCCGGGGTCAAATACCAGGAGAGTAGAGAAGTACCACAGGAGTCAGCAAAGAGTAGTCAGGTGGGAGCCGAGGTCAAAATACCAGGAGGGATGCGCAGTATAGGAGGAGCAGGCAAAGGATCGTCAGGGAACAGGATCAGGTAAGTACAAACCGGATTCCAAAAAAGTTGGGACACTATACAAATCGTGAATAAAAACTGAATGCAATGATGTGGAGGTGCCAACTTCTAATATTTTATTCAGAATAGAACATAAATCACGGAACAAAAGTTTAAACTGAGAAAATGTACCATTTTAAGGGAAAAATATGTTGAATCAGAATTTCATGGTGTCAACAAATCCCCAAAAAGTTGGGACAAGGCCATTTTCACCACTGTGTGGCATCTCCCCTTCTTCTTACAACACTCAACAGACGTCTGGGGACCGAGGAGACCAGTTTCTCAAGTTTAGAAAAAGGAATGCTCTCCCATTCTTGTCTAATACAGGCCTCTAACTGTTCAATCGTCTTGGGCCTTCTTTGTTGCACCTTCCTCTTTATGATGCGCCAAATGTTCTCTATAGGTGAAAGATCTGGACTGCAGACTGGCCATTTTAGTACCCAGATCCTTCTCCTACGCAGCCATGATGTTGTGATTGATGCAGAATGTGGTCTGGCATTATCTTGTTGAAAAATGCAGGGTCTTCCCTGAAAGAGATGACGTCTGGATGGGAGCATATGTTGTTCTAGAACCTGAATATATTTTTCTGCATTGATGGTGCCTTTCCAGACATGCAAGCTGCCCATGCCACACGCACTCATGCAACCCCATACCATCAGAGATGCAGGCTTCTGAACTGAACGTTGATAACAACTTGGGTTGTCCTTGTCCTCTTTGGTCCGGATGACATGGCGTCCCAGATTTCCAAAAAGAACTTCGAATCGTGACTCGTCTGACCACAGAACAGTCTTCCATTTTGCCACACTCCATTTTAAATGATCCCTGGCCCAGTGAAAACGCCTGAGCTTGTGGATCTTACTTAGAAATGGCTTCTTCTTTGCACTGTAGAGTTTCAGCTGGCAACGGCGGATGACACGGTGGATTGTGTTCACTGACAATGGTTTCTGGAAGTATTCCTGAGCCCATTCTGTGATTTCCTTTACAGTAGCATTCCTGTGTGTGGTGCAGTGTCGTTTAAGGGCCCGGAGATCACGAGCATCCAGTATGGTTTTACAGCCTTGACCCTTACGCACAGAGATTGTTCCAGATTCTCTGAATCTTCGGATGATGTTATGCAAAGTTGATGATGATAGATGCAAAGTCTTTGCAATTTTTCGCTGGGTAACACCTTTCTGATATTGCTCCACTATCTTTCTGCGCAACATTGTGGGAATTGGTGATCCTCTACCCATGTTGGCTTCTGAGAGACACTGCCACTCTGAGAAGCTCTTTTTATACCCAATCATGTTGCCAATTGACCTAATTAGTGTTAATTGGTCTTCCAGCTCTTCGTTATGCTCAAATTTACTTTTTCCAGCCTCTTATTGCTACTTGTCCCAACTTTTTGGGGATTTGTTGACACCGTGAAAATTGGAATCAACGTATTTTTCCTTTAAAATGATACATTTACTCAGATTAAACGTTTAATCTGTCATCTACTTTCTATTACAAATAAAATATTGACATTTGCCATCTCCACATCATTGCATTCAGTTTTTATTCACAATTTGTTCAGTGTCCCAACTTTTTTGGAATCCGGTTTGTATTCAGGAGTCAAACAAATCGCCAGGAACCTAAAATTAAAAGGCAACCTGTGGCCAGCAGGCTGCCTGTTAAATACTGTGTAGCTGGGGTCATGTGACGTGGCCAGCGTCACATGACCCGCAGCAGGAAGTACAGCTGAGCACCGAGTGCCCAGCTCGGTGCTCAGATCCCGCCTGGTTGCTGGGGGAACTGGGGACGCCGGCCGTGCGGAGGAGACATGCGCGGCCGGTCCGTCCCGCCCCTTATCACCAAGGAGACGAGGACGCTGTGCGCGTCCTCGCTACTGCACAGAAACGGGACGCCGGCGGCGCTGAGGAGAGTGAGCTCCCCAGCGTCTCGTGACAACATGATCCTTTACTGCTTCTATCTTGTGAGCCAATGAGAAGGCTGCAATATCTCTGTCAGAGCATAGCAACATCACTAGCAACCAATAGGAAAGTTGCCTGCAGCCATTTTGTGCTGTTTCATGCAGTTGTGTGAGAGAGAAAGGAGTGTGATTTCTGTACTGTGCTGAATTCCTGTGTCATATTACATCTAGTACCTCATATACACTCACCTAAAGAATTATTAGGAACACCATACTAATACGGTGTTGGACCCCCTTTTGCCTTCAGAACTGCCTTAATTCTACGTGGCATTGATTCAACAAGGTGCTGATAGCCTTCTTTAGAAATGTTGGCCCATATTGATAGGATAGCATCTTGCAGTTGATGGAGATTTGAGGGATGCACATCCAGGGCACGAAGCTCCCGTTCCATCACATCCCAAAGATGCTCTATTGGGTTGAGATCTGGTGACTGTGGGGGCCATTTTAGTACAGTGAACTCATTGTCATGTTCAAGAAACCAATTTGAAATGATTCGAGCTTTGTGACATGGTGCATTATCCTGCTGGAAGTAGCCATCAGAGGATGGGTACATGGTGGTCATGAAGGGATGGACATGGTCAGAAACAATGCTCAGGTAGCCCGTGGCATTTAAACGATGCCCAATTAGCACTAAGGGGCCTAAAGTGTGCCCAGAAAACATCCCCCACACCATTACACCACCACCACCAGCCTGCACAGTGGTAACAAGGCATGATGGATACATGTTCTCATTCTGTTTACCCCAAATTCGGACTCTACCATTTGAATGTCTCAACAGAAATCGAGACTCATCAGACCAGGCAACATTTTTCCAGTCTTCAACAGTCCAATTTTGGTGAGCTCGTGCAAATTGTAGCCTCTTTTTCCTATTTGTAGTGGAGATGAGTGGTACCCGGTGGGGTCTTCTGCTGTTGTAGCCCATCCGCCTCAAGGTTGTGCGTGTTGTGGCTTCACAAATGCTTTGCTGCATACCTCGGTTGTAACGAGTGGTTATTTCAGTCAACGTTGCTCTTCTATCAGCTTGAATCAGTCGGCCCATTCTCCTCTGACCTCTAGCATCCACAAGGCATTTTTGCCCACAGGACTGCCGCATACTGGATGTTTTTCCCTTTTCACACCATTCTTTGTAAACCCTAGAAATGGTTGTGCGTGAAAATCCCAGTAACTGAGCAGATTGTGAAATACTCAGACCGGCCCGTCTGGCACCAACAACCATGCCACGCTCAAAATTGCTTAAATCACCTTTCTTTCCCATTCTGACATTCAGTTTGGAGTTCAGGAGATTGTCTTGACCAGGACCACCCCCCTAAATGCATTGAAGCAACTGCCATGTGATTGGTTGACTAGATAATTGCATTAATGATAAATAGAACAGGTGTTCCTAATAATTCTTTAGGTGAGTGTATATAATCCAGATAGTTAGTGGTAGATAGTGTAGGTTAGTTAGTGTAGCTGATAGGTTCCAGTGCAGGGTGTTAGGTACATTAGTTAGGTAGCTCAGTCATATATATAATCCAGATAGTTAGTGTGAGATAGTGTAGGTTATTTAGTTAATAGTGTAGCTGATAGGGTTTAGTGCAGGGTCTAGAGTAGGTTAGATAGATATATAGTATAGTGTAGCCTGTTGCTGTCTGTTTAATCTGTGGTAAAAAAAAAGTCTTTTGCTGTGTTTTAACCACTTCAGCCCCCAGTGCTTAAACACCCTTAATGACCAGGCCACTTTTTACACTTCTGACCTACACTACTTTCACCGTTTATTGCTCGGTCATGCAACTTACCACCCAAATGAATTTTACCTCCTTTTCTTCTCACTAATAGAGCTTTCATTTGGTGGTATCTCATTGCTGATGACATTTTTACTTTTTTTGTTATTAATCGAAATTAACGATTTTTTTGCAAAAAAATGACATTTTTCACTTTCAGTTGTAAAATTTTGCAAAAAAAACGACATCAATATATACATTTTTCTCAAAATTTATTGTTCTACATGTCTTTGATAAAAAAAAATGTTTGGGTAAAAAAAAAATGGTTTGGGTAAAAGTTATAGCGTTTACAAACTATGGTACAAAAATGTGAATTTCTGCTTTTTGAAGCAGCTCTGACTTTGAGCACCTGTCATGTTTCCTGAGGTTCTACAATGGCCAGACAGTACAAACACCCCACAAATGACCCCATGTCGGAAAGTAGACACCCTAAGGTATTCGCTGATGGGCATAGTGAGTTCATAGAACTTTTTATTTTTTGTCACAAGTTAGCGGAAAATGATAATTTTTTTTTTTCTTACAAAGTCTCATATTCCACTAACTTGTGACAAAAAATAAAAACTTGCATGAACTCACTATGCCCATCACGAAATACGATGTTGTGTCTTCTTTCCAAAATGGGGTCACTTGTGGGGTAGTTATACTGCCCTGGCATTTTAGGGGCCCAATTGCGTGCGAAGTAGTTTGAAATAAAAATCTGTAAAAAATGGCCGCAAATGTGGGCCCCTTTGCCCACCTAGGCTGCAAAAAAGTGTCACACATGTGGTATTGCCGTATTCAGGAGAAGTTGGGCAATGTGTTTTGGGGTGTCATTTTACATATACCCATGCTGGGTGAGAGAAATATCTTTTCCCATTTTTTTTATACAAAGTTGGCATTTGACCAAGATATTTATCTCACCCAGCATGGGTATATATAAAATGACACCCCAAAACACATTGCCCAACTTCTCCTGAGTACGGCGATACCACATGTGTGACACTTTTTTGCAGCCTAGGTGGGCAAAGGGGCCCACATTCCAAAGAGCACCTTTAGGATTTCACCGGCCATTTTTTACAGATTCTGATTTCAAACCACTTCTCACGCATTCGGGCCCCTAGAATGCCAGGGCAGTATAACTACCCCACAAATGACCCCATTTTGGAAAGAAAACACCCCAAGGTATTCCGTGAGGGGGCATGGCGAGTTCCTAGAATATTTTATTTTTTGTCACAAGTTAGCGGAAAATTATGATTTATTTTTATTTAATTTTTTTCTTACAAAGTCTCATATTCCACTAACTTGTGACAAAAAATAAAAACTTCCATGAACTCACTATGCCCATCACGAAATACCTGGGGGTGTCTTCTTTCCAAAATGGGGTCACTTGTGGGGTAGTTATACTGCCCTGGAATTTTAGGGGCCCGAATGCGTGAGAAGTAGGTTGAAATCAAAATCTGTAAAAAATGGCCGGTGAAATCCAAAAGGTGCTCTTTGGAATGTGGGCCCCTTTGCCCACCTAGGCTGCAAAAAAGTGTCACACATCTGGTATTGCCGTACTCAGGAGAAGTTAGGCAATGTGTTTTGGGGTGTCATTTTACATATACCCATGCTGGGTGATATAAATATCTCGGTCAAATGCCAACTTTGTATAAAAAAATGGGTAAAGTTGTCTTTTGCCAAGATATTTCTCTCACCCAGCATGGGTATATGTAAAAAGACACCCCAAAACACATTGCCCAACTTCTCCTGAGTACGGTGATACCAGATGTGTGACACTTTTTTGCAGCCTAGGTGGGCAAAGGGGCCCACATTCCAAAGAGCACCTTTCGGATTTCACCGGCCATTTTTTACAGATTTTGATTTCAAACTACTTCTCACCCATTCGGGCCCCTAAAATGCCAGGGCAGTATAACTACCCCACAAGTAACCCCATTTTGGAAAGAAGACACCCCAAGGTATTTCGTGATGGGCATAGTGAGTTCATGGAAGTTTTTATTTTTTGTCACAAGTTAGTGGAATATGAGACTTTGTAAGAAAAATAAAAAATAAAAAATAAATCATCATTTTCCGCTAACTTGTGACAAAAAATATTAAATTCTAGGAACTCGCCATGCCCCTCACGGAATACCTTGGGGTGTCTTCTTTCCAAAATGTGGTCACTTGTGGGGTAGTTATACTGCCCTGGCATTCTAGGGGCCCTAATGTGTGGTAAGTAGGTAAATGACCTGTGAAATCCTAAAGGTGCTCTTTGGAATGTGGGCCCCTTTGCCCACCTAGGCTGCAAAAAAGTGTCACACATGTGGTATCGCCGTATTCAGGAGAAGTTGGGCAATGTGTTTTGGGGTGTCTTTTTACATATACCATGCTGGGTGAGAGAAATATCTCGGCAAAAGACAACTTTTCCCATTTTTTTATACAAAGTTGGCATTTGACCAAGATATTTATCTCACCCAGCATGGGTACATGTAAAATGACACCCCAAAACACATTGCCCAACTTCTCCTGAGTACGGCGATACCACATGTGTGACACTTTTTTGCAGCCTAGATGCGCAAAGGGGCCCACATTCATTTTATGAGGGCGTTTTTAGACATTTGGATCCCAGACTTCTTCTCACGCTTTAGGGCCCCTAGAATGCCAGGGCAGTATAAATACCCCACATGTAACCCCATTTTGGAAAGAAGACACCCCAAGGTATTCAATGAGGGGCATGGCGAGTTCATAGAATTATTTTTTTTTTGGCACAAGTTAGCGGAAATTGATATATATTTTTTTTCTCACAAAGTCTCCCTTTCCGCTAACTTGGGACAAAAATTTAAATCTTTCATGGACTCAATATGCCCCTCACGGAATACCTTGGGGTGTCTACTTTCCGAAATGGGGTCACATGTGGGGTATTTATACTGCCCTGGCATTCTAGGGGCCCTAAAGCGTGAGAAGAAGTCTGGAATATAAATGTCTAAAAAATTTTACGCATTTGGATTCCGTGAGGGGTACGGTGAGTTCATGTGAGATTTTATTTTTTGACACAAGTTAGTGGAATATGAGACTTTGTAAGAAAAAATAAATAAATTTCCGCTAACTTGGGCCAAAAAAATGTCTGAATGGAGCCTTACAGGGGGGTGATAAATGACAGGGGGGTGATCAATGACAGGGGGGTGATCAGGGAGTCTATATGGGGTGATCACCCCCCTGTCATTAATCACCCCCCTATAAGGCTCCATTCAGATGTCCGTATGTGTTTTGCGGATCCGATCCATGTCTCCGTGGATCCGTAAAAAACATACGGACATCTGAATGGAGCCTTACAAGGGGGTGATCAATGACAGGGGGGGTGATCAATGACAGGGGGGTGATCAGGGAGTCTATATGAGGTGATCACCCCATGTAAGGCTCCATTCAGACGTCTGTATGTGTTTTGCGGATCCGATCCATGTATCCGTGGATCCGTAAAAAACATACAGACATCTGAATGGAGCCTTACAGGGGGGTGATCAATGACAGGGGGGTGATCAATGACAGGGGGGTGATCAGGGAGTCTATATGGGGTGATCACCCCCCTGTAAGGCTCCATTCAGACGTCTGTATGTGTTTTGCGGATCCGATCCATGTATCCGTGGATCAGTAAAAAACATACGGACATCTGAATGCAGCCTTACAGGGGGGTGATCAATGACAGGGGGGTGATCAATAACAGGGGGGTGATCAGGGAGTCTATATGGGGTGATCACCCCCCTGTCATTGATCACCCCCCTATAAGGCTCCATTCAGATGTCCGTATGTGTATTGCGGATCCGATCCATGTATCCGTGGATCCGTAAAAAACATACGGACATCTGAATGGAGCCTTACAGGGGGGTGATCAATGACAGGGGGGTGATCAATGACAGGGGGTTGATCAGGGAGTCTATATGGGGGTGATCACCCCCCTGTAAGGCTCCATTCAGACGTCTGTATGTGTTTTGCGGATCCGATCCATGTATCCGTGGATCCGTAAAAAACATACGGACGTCTGAATGGAGCCTTACAGGGGAGTGATCAATGACAGGGGGGTGATCAATGACAGGGGGGTGATCAGGGAGTCTATATGGGGTGATCACCCCCTTCAATGATCACCCCCCTGTAAGGCTCCATTCAGACGTCCGTATGTGTTTTGCGGATCCGATCCATGTATCAGTGGATCCGTAAAAATCATACGGACGTCTGAATGGAGCCTTACAAGGGGGTGATCAATGACAGGGGGGTGATCAATGACAGGGGGGTGATCAGGGAGTCTATATGGGGTGATCAGGGGTCAATAAGGGGTTAATAAGTGACAG
Source organism: Bufo bufo (assembly GCF_905171765.1). Classification (NCBI taxonomy): domain Eukaryota; kingdom Metazoa; phylum Chordata; class Amphibia; order Anura; family Bufonidae; genus Bufo; species Bufo bufo. The sequence continues at coordinate 51,128,479 of NC_053391.1, forward strand.
GGGGGGTGTAGTGTAGTGTAGTGGTGTTTGTTGCTACATATTGCTGAGCTACCTGTGTCCTCTGGTGGTTGATCCAAACAAAAGGGACCACCAGAGGACCAGGTAGCAGGTATATTAGACGCTGTTATCAAAACAGCGTCTAATATACCTGTTAGGGGTTAAAAAAATCGCATCTCTAGCCTGCCAGCGAACGATCGCCGCTGGCAGGCTGGAGATCCACTCGCTTACCTTCCGATCCTGTGAACGCGCGCGCCTGTGTGCGCGCGTTCACAGGAAATCTCGCGTCTCGCGAGATGACGCGTATATGCGTGACTCTGCGCAGGGCTGCCGCCTCCGGAACGCGATCCTGCGTTAGGCGGTCCGGAGGCGGTTAAGTTTTTGTGTGCTAGGATTGTCAGCGTCTTTTGTCTGTGAAAAAAAAAGAAAAAAAAAAAGAAAAAAAAAAAGTCTTTGCCTGTGTTTTAGTGTTAATGTTTTAGGCTACATGCACACGACCGTTCCGTATGGCATCCGTTTTTTTTGCGGATCCGTTTTTTTTTGTGGATCCATTGTAATAATGCCTATCCTTGTCCGCAAACTAGAAAAAAATAGGACAGGCACTATTTTTTTTGCGGAGCAATGGAACGGACATACTGATGCGGACAGCACACGGTGTGCTGTCTGCATTTTTTGAGGACCATTTGAAATGAATGGGTCTGCATCCTATCCGCAAAAAAAACGGATCAGACACGGAAACAAAATATGGTCGTGTGCATGAGGCCTTAGGCAGTTAGTGATTTGGCTTCAGTGGTCCGTGTCCGATTTTGCTTCAGTTGTGTTTCCTTGTGTCTTCCTTTTTTTTTGTCTGACAGGGGAAAAAAAGGACGGTTAATGAAAAGTGTAATTTTATTGCACCAAGGACTTGTAGAAAAAAACGGACACGGACGCGGACACGGATGACATACCAGTTGTGCATCCATTTTTTTTGACGGACCTATTGACTTGAATGGGTCCGTCCTCCGTTTTCCACTGACAAGAATAGGGCAGGTTATATTTTTTTGACGGACTGGAATCACGGATCACGGACGTGGAGAAAAAACGGAGGACTATCATAGAAATGAATGGGACCTCCGCTAAACTGTGAAAAATGACGGAACGGACGCGGATGCACACAACGGTCATGTGCATGAGGCCTTAGGGTATTGTTTGCTAGGCAGGGATTATTGTCTGCGTCTTTTATCTGTGAAAAAAAACAAAAAAAATGTCTTTCCCTATGTATTTATGTGTTTTAGGGTTTCGTGTCTATATATTTTTTTTTCATTTTTGCCCTATTGTTCCCAACCCAATAAAGTTTGCCCAAACTACCTCATTATTTTCTCTCTATATTTTTTTTCTGTTGTTTAAAAACATTGTGGTCATTTACTCAATTGGTGAAACAATGAGTGGACATGGTCGTGCCGACAGCCATGGTCGTGGTAGGGGAGTTGGTTCCAGTGTTGGACCACTGTCAGCACGGGGCCACTCCTCTACCCATTGAAGGGCGGGCGCAGGTCGCAGGGGTGTCCGCCTCATCCGTGACTTTTTTGGGCGTAGCAGCCGCCCAATTTCATCTCAGGACGCCGAGGAAGTTGTGTCAATCGTGACACAAGCCAGTAGCATGGAGTCCTCTTCCCCCGGCTCTGAGCAGCAGCAGCTCTCCACCTCCTGCAAGACCAGCCCCCAAGAATCGACCCTGATGCTGTTTGACAGCGACAGTGATAGGGACATCTTGGGGATAGTAATGAAGGAGAGTGAGCTAGAGCTTGGTCTGGATACTCAGGACCTTTTAGAAGGGATGGATGGGGCAGGAGGCAGAGGAGGAGGGGGTACCGCCCATCAGAACCCCAGTGACATCCCTTCCAACTGGTGCAGGTGGTTTCAGCCACAGAACCCCCACACCTAGTCAGACCCAGGCATCAGCGAGGGGACAGCGGAGCCAGGTTAGGGGCTCCACGTCTGCTGTTCCCCTCAGTCAACCACTGGTCGACCTTGGGTCTGACATTACAGAGGATGAAGAGGAAGGTGACTTAGAATGGGTGCCACCTCCCTTGTCAGGTGATAGCAGCACTGATGAGGAAGGTAGGCACCCGAGGCAAGCGGTGCGCCAGGTCACTAGGGAGCACAGTGGCAGGGGCTAGGTCACTAGGGAGCACAGGGGCAGCTCCACCTGTGCGCACCGACCCCGAACAGAGGCAAGCCAGCACCACCCCATCTGATAGGAGGTCGGTGCATAAGTTGCCTGCTTGGGTTTACTTCAACCTGGCAGCAGACGATCAGACAATTGCCATCTGTCAGCTGTTCCATGCCAGGGTGAGGAAAGGGAGGTCTGTTGCTTGGCTGGGTACCTCTGCCCTCACCCAGCACCTGAGAGTCAACCACTGGTGGGAGTGGGAACAGATGCAGGGTGGTCGCAGCAGCGCCAGCAGCAGTGCGCAGGGGACAGCAGCTCCTGCCACTGTCCTGCAGCCACCCCACCCCCTTCTAACAATGCATTCCCACTCCCCCACTCCCTCTCCTAGAGGTACTGGTACCAGCAGCCAGACCTCTGCCTCTTCTGCACTCTCCTCTATCTCCTCCACTGCTGCCCGGCGCCAGCTGTTGGTTACCGATGCATTTAAATGCACCGTGCCCTACGACCCCAGCGACCGACGGGTGCGTTCACTCAATGGGCTCCTAGCAAGGCCCAACCCAGATGGCATGTCCTCAGCTGCCATTTATTTGCCAGAATCAGCGTCCCTGCCCTACACCAGCACATTGTGCAGAATGTATCCCTGTCACTGGATCACACTGTCAGAGACACGGTGCATCTGACATGCACCTGACAATGGATGCCTGGACCAGCAGACATGGGCAGGGACGATACATCAGCTAGAAAAGCCCATTGGGTGTCCCTCCGAGGTGCCGGGAAGGGATCATCAGATGTGGCGACATCTCAGTTTGTGTTGCCGCCCCAGGGTGTCCAGGGGAGAACTGTTGCTCTCCCTCAAGCCACTGTCTCCACCACTGCTGAGCCCCCCAGCAAGCGTCCCCGTAGCTACGCAAGTGTGGGGCACGTCCACTGCCAGGCCGTGCTCTAGCTTGTGATCTTAGGGGAACGGAGACACACTGGACCTGATGTTCTGGCTGCCCTCCAGGCTCAGGTCCACAAGTGGCTGACACTAGTGTTGATCGAGCACCAAAGTGCTCGTGTAGAACACTTTGCGATGCTCAGGTGTTCAATGGGAGAACCCCAGGCACCCCATGCTCTGAAGAGGGGAGGGTGTCAGGATTCTAGTTCGGCTTAGGAGTCCCTGCTCTGGCTTCATATATAGCTATGTCCATTGGGAACACCCCAGTGTATTTAAATCTAATTTAGCCTGTATTTCTGCCAGGATTCGAACTCACAACCTTCTACATTAGAGGCAAGGCATCTATATATAGATATATATGGAGTCAGAGCAGGGACTCCTAAGCCGCAGACTCACACTGAGGGATTCCCTCACTGCACAGCGATCTTCTGCATAGAAATACAGGGTGGGCCATTTATATGGATACACCTTAATAAAATGGGAATGGTTGGAGATATTAACTTCCTGTTTGTGGCACACTAGTATATGTGAGAGGGGAAACTTTTCAAGATGGGTGGTGACCATGGCGGCCATTTTGAATCCAACTTTTGATTTTTCAATAGGAAGAGGGTCATGTGACACTTATTGGGAATTTTACAAGAAAAACAATGGTGTGCTTGGTTTTAACGTAACTTTATTCTTTCATGAGTTATTTACAAGTTTCTGACCACTTATAAAATGTGTTCAATGTGCTGCCCATTGTGTTAGATTGTCAATGCAACCCTCTTCTCCCACTCTTCACACACTGATAGCAACACTGCAGGAGAAATTATAGCACAGGCTTCCAGTATCCGTAGTTTCAGGTGCTGCACATCTCGTATCTTCACAGCATAGACAATTGCCTTCAGATGACCCCCAAAGATAAAAGTCTAAGGGGGTCAGATCGGGAGACCTTGGGGGCCATTCAACTGGCCCACGACGACCAATCACTTTCCAGATAACTGTTCATCTAGGAATGCTCGGACCTGACACCCATAATGTGATGGTGCACCATCTTGCTGGAAAAACTCAGGGAACGTGCCAGCTTCAGTGCATAAAGAGGTAAACACATCATCATGTAGCAATTTCACATATCCAGTGGCCTTGAGGTTTCCATTAATGAAGAATGGCCCCACTATCTTTGTACCCCATATACCACACCATACCATCAATTTTTTTGTTCCCACAGTCTTGGAGGGATCTATCCAATGTGGGTTAGTATCAGACCAATAGCGGTGGTTTTTCTTTGTTAACTTCACCATTCACATAAAAGTTTGCCTCATCACTGAACAAAATCTTCTGCGTAAACTGAGGATCCTGTTCCAATTTTTGTTTTGCCTATTCTGCAAATTCAGTGCGCCGATCTGGGTCATCCCCGTTGAGATGCTGCAGTAGCTGGAGTTTGTAAGGGTGCCATTGGTGAGTAGCTAATATCCGCCGAAGGGATGTTCGACTAATGCCACTCTCCAGTGACATGCGGCGAGTGCTACGCTTGCTGAATGAAGCTAGGACAGCCACTGATGTTTCTTCATTAGAGACAGATTTCATGCGTCCACATTTTGGCAAATCCAACACTGAACCAGTTTCACGAAACTTAGCAAGAGGTTTGCTAACTGTAGCATGGGAGATGGGTGGTCTCGTAGGGTGTCTTGCATTGAAATCTGCTGCAATGACCCGGTTACTGCGTTCACCAGACATCAACACAATTTCTATCCGCTCCTCACGTGTTAACCTCGGCGACATGTCAATGGCTGTAAACAAAGAGAAACTTGTAAATAACTCATTAAAGAATAAAGTTACGTTAAAACCAAGCACACCATTGTTTTTCTTGTGAAATTCCCAATAAGTTTGATGTGTCACATGACCCTCTTCCTATTGAAAAAACAAAAGTTGGATTCAAAATGGCCAACTTCAAAATGGCCGCCATGGTCACAACCCATCTTGAAAAGTTTCCCCCCTCACATATATTAATGTGCCACAAACAAGAAGTTAATATCACCAACCATTCCCATTTTATTAAGGTGTATCCATATAAATGGCCCACCCTGTAGAAGCATTTTGTAGAATATTCGTCATATATTTGAGAATTCCAGATTATTTTATTGAATGCGATAAATGGGCAATGTAAAAATCGCGTAATGCGAATTCGTAACACGAAATACAGGTGTGGGTCACTTTGGTTACATTTTTCAAGCTGGTATAAGTTTCCTGAGACTGGCAGAACATTAGAATAGCTTTATATGCAGATAGAGTCAAGTGCTCCAATATATTCGCGAATGCGCTAATCGGCAGTGATTAGAATATGTTTTCGTACTACGTGCAACTTCACATTTTAGCAGGTCTGACTACAGATTACTGATTGGTGCACTAAGTATTGTTGTGATCTTGACATTGCTTCCTTCTCATTGGCCCACAAGCAAGAAGCAGAGAGGAATCGTGTGTTCAGATGGAAAAAAAATGCTGAATATTCAATATAACGAATATATAGCACTATATTCCAAATATTTGCGAATTCTCGAAGTGGCGATATTCACGATAAAAATTCGCTATTCGAATATTCCTGCTCAACAATATATTTCTTGATGAATTTATTTATTTATTCTACATGTTTTCATAAGCATTAAAGGGGTTGTCTCACCTTCTTATTTCAGTCCTCAGTACATGGCTCCTGGGGCACTTCCTGAGCTGTAGTGGGGGGGGGGGGTGGTCCTCTGCTGTGATTGATGGGGCAGGCATGAGGCGCTGGGATAATATGATCCCGCCCCTTGACTACACCTGCACGCTCGTGAGGCTGCTAGACTATCTGAAACACTAGCAGTCTCAGCGGAGCAGACCCTGTACAGATTGTTACAACCTATGGTAAGCGGTTGCAGCGTTTGGATATCTAACAGGAGAGAATGACAGAGAGGTGGATGGGAACGGAAGCTGCTGCACATGCGCGCGGCCCTGTGTGCGCTCACTCCATCAATTCCCGGACACCAGAAAGGGCGGCTTTTTTTCTAGCTGTGCGCAATCGCGGCTCCCTCTCTCAACCATCGGGGCTGCTGCGCTGCGATTGCAGCGCCCGATGGTTGCCATGACAACCGGACGCTTTGCAAAGGCGTCCGGTTGCCATGGCAAAGCCGTCCGGTGCTGCCACCTACAGGACATCTGGTAGTATTATACTTTGGAATGCAAGAGCATTGCAAAGTATAGTACAACCATCAGCCCCACAGGATCTTCAAGATCCAAGAGGGAACTGATAAAAAAAAAGTGAAAATAATAAAAGTTAAAATAAATAAATAAATAAAAATGTAAATAAAAAAAAAAAATTGCCTTTTCCTATAAAAGAAAAAAACAAACAAAAAAAAACCCACACATATTAGGTATCACCGCGTCCGTAATGACCATCTCTATAAATATATCACATGATCAACCCCGTCCAATAAACACCATAAAAAATAAAAAATAAAAACTATGTAAAAAAAGCAATTTTTGTCACCTTACATCACAAAAAGTGCAACACCAAGCGATCAAAAAGGCGTATACACCCCAAAATAGTACGAATCAAACCGTTACCTCATCCATCAAAAAATTAGCCCTTATTTAAGACAATCGCCCAAAAAATAAAAAAGCTATGGCTCTCAGACTATGGAGACACTAAAACATTATTTTATGGGTTTCAGAAATGCTATTATTGTGTAAAACTTAAATAAATAAGAAAAAGCATACATATTGGGTATTGCCACGTACGTAACGATCTGCTCTATAAAACTGTCACATGACCTAACCCCTCAGATGAACGCTGTAAAAAAAAATAAAAAAATCCAAAACAGCCAATTTTTTGGTCACCTTGCCCCTTAAAGTGTAATAATGAATGGTCAAAAAATCATATGTACCCAAAAAATACCAATAAAAACCTCAACTCTTTCTGCAAAAAACGAGCCCCTGCACAAGACGATCGGTAGAAAAATAAAAAAACATACAGTACAGACCAAAAGTTTGGACACACCTTCTCATTCAAAGAGTTTTCTTTATTTTCATGACTATGAAGGCCTCAAAACTATGAATTAACACATGTGGAATTATATACATAACAAACAAGTGTGAAACAGCTGAAAATATGTCATATTCTAGGTTCTTCAAAGTAGCCACCTTTTGCTTTGATTACTGCTTTGCACACTCTTGGCATTCTCTTGATGAGCTTCAAGAGGTAGTCACCTGAAATGGTCTTCCAACAGTCTTGAAGGAGTTCCCAGAGATGCTTAGCACTTGTTGGCCCTTTTGCCTTCACTCTGCGGTCCAGCTCACCCCAAACCATCTCGATTGGATTCAGGTCCGGTGACTGTGGAGGCCAGGTCAACAAATTCTAACCGTCTATCCAGTAGGACTATCAGCTGTGTATCCACCTGACTTCTCCTCAACGCAACTGATGGTCCCAACCCCATTTATAAGGCAAGAAATCCCACTTATTAAACCTGACAGGGCACACCTGTGAAGTGAAAACCATTTCAGGGGACTACCTCTTGAAGCTCATCATGAGAATGCCAAGAGTGTGCAAAGCAGTAATCAAAGCAAAAGGTGGCTACTTTGAAGAACCTAGAATATTACATATTTTCAGTTGTTTCACACTTGTTTGCTATGTATACAATTCCACATGTGTTAATTCATAGTTTTGATGCCTTCAGTGTGAATCTACAATTTTCATAGACATGAAAATAAAGAAAACTCTTTGAATGAGAAGGTGTGTTTAAACTTTTGGTCTGTACTGTACATATATATATATATATATATATATATATATAAGCTGAAGGACCCCGCTTTGCTCAGGTATATTTAATCAATTTCATTTAATGTTTGTGTGTGTCGTTAAAAGATATCAACACTATCCACTATACCAGTGAAATCTACAACACCCCGCCCCCAAAACAGTGACCTCCATAGCCCCCCACCCCTTAACACTGACCACCCCACAGTGACCCGTTCCTTAAAATTGGACCTCCACAGCAGCCCACCCCCTTAACTTTGACCTTTTACAGCAGCCTTCCCCATTAGCAGTGACTTTCACAGCATACCACCCCCTTCACAGTGACTTCCACAGGGGCCCGCCCCCTTAACAGTGACCTTTACTGTATCGGAGGCGTGTCCTTTTGAACAGCTCACTCTAAGACAGCAACATTTTACTGTCTGAGTGTGAGCTGCAGGGAGAAAGTCACCCTCCCTCCCACCTCTGCAGCTGACAGAAGTTGATTTTTACCTTCATTTTTTCAATCCCTGTCGGCAGAGGAGTGGAGGAGGCGTGACTTAACCAGATCGGCGTGTGGTTTAGAAGGTGATTTTTAACTTCATTTTTTCAATCTCAGTCGGGTGAAGAGTGGGAGGGGCGTGGCCTAACAGGATCTGGGGTGCGTCTTTTTAAACAGCTTACTCTAAGACAGCAGCACTGTTCTGTCTGAGTGTAAGCTGCAGGAGAAAATTCACCCTCTCTCCCACCCCTGCAGCTGACAGAAGTTGATTTTTACCTTCATTTTTTCAATCCCTGTCGGCTCAGGAGTGGGAGGGGTGTGGCCTAACCAGATCTGGGAGTGGATTAGCGAGACCTAGAAGTAGATTTTTACCTTAATTTTTTCAATCCCCATTGGCTCAGGAGTGGGAGGGGGCGTGGCCTAACCGGATCGGGGGGTGTCCTTTTGAACAGCTCACTCTAAGGGGCGTGGCTTATGGGGCAGAGTTTTAAGTCTTTTGAGGGTGGATACATTGTGGCAAGGGGCGTGTCTTGGCACCTTACTGGCTCATTTGCATACCAAATAAACTTGATTTTCAGAGGATAAAAACATCTATTACTGGAAGAAAGGCACATCTTGAAATAAGGTACTAAGTGCTATTAGGCCATGGCTTTACTTCAATAGCAATTATTCTGGTGACAGATTTCCTTAAAGCTCTCCTACAGCAGTGAAGATAAATGGCTGGGTTGTTATGGAAACCTGGAGTAAAACTGTGTATGTGGAGACTGGAGGACCTGTGAGCTTCTATTGGTTGATGAGGGTCATGTGACCAAGCTTCTATTGGATAATGCATTTTTTTTGGGACTATCTCAGGAACAGTACATCTTAGAGAGCTGAGACCTGGTCTAAAACCTTCCCGGGCACTTAATGTACCTGTGTGCCAAATTTTGTGATTGTAAATGCGACGGTGCGGATTCCTTTAGTGGACATACACACACAAACACATACATTCAGCTTTATATATTAGATATATACTACATGTCACACCAGTTAATAAGTAATCATTTGTAAAGGGATGAAATACTTATTTTCATAACTGTATATATACATTACAGAGTGTTGGTGAGAGATACAAAAATAATGTAAGCATTGTACCTGATCTCTTTGATCCGCTCCAAATTCCTCCTGTTCAAATCCGACCATTTTTTTTATATGGATATCCTAGGGTTTTTGCCCTTAAACTTCCTCTTGAGCTCGGAACGGATTTCCCTCACAATGTCCTGCTTCTCAGCGTGGACCCGGGTCCGGTCATAGCTCCACTCCAACATGCACTGCAGGATAAAGATGCAAGCATATAATCCCAATTTTGTCTAACCTCTTGCGGACACAGAGAGTACCTGTATGCCATGATGTCCGAGTCCTTAAGCACGCAGGGCGTACAGGTATGCCCTGTGTATTTCCGATCACCGCCGCGTGGCGGGTGGTGATAGGAACTGGTTGCCTGCTGAAATCATTCACTAGGCACCCTGTGACAATGCCGAGGGGGGTCCTGTGCCCCCCCCCCCCCCCCGTATCAGCGATCACTGCAGATTAAACCCCTTCTATGTCGCGGTCCACGCTGATTGCGACATAGAAGTTGTTTGTGGTTGAGTGATCCCATCGAGTCCCCGCGCTGCTGCTGCGGGGACTCGATGTGTGACAAGGCAGCCCGATGCCGTGCAAAGGCTGCCCAATGCCTTGCATGGCATCGGGACCTGCCTTCTATGGGAGCCGAGGAGATCCAGCCTCAGGTGTTAGTGTATGTTAGTGCCATACAGATGTTGTAATGCATTGCAGAGGGGATCAGACCCCCAAAAGTTGAAGTGCCAGAGTGGGACAGAAATAAAGTTTAAAAAAAAAGTAGAAAAAAGTGTTTTCAATAAAAAAAATAAAGTTTCAAGTAAAAAAAGACTCCACTTTCCCGTAATTTTATAATAAAAAAAAAGAAAAAGAAAAAACACACATATTAGATATTGCCGCATCCGTAACATCCGGCTCTATAAATATATCACATGATCCACCACATCCGATAGACATCATAAAAAATTTATAAATAAATGGGTCCAAAAAAGCCATTTTTGTCACCTTACATCACTAAAAGTGCAACACTAAGCAATTAACCACCTCAGCTCCCCTAGCTTAAACACCCTTAATGACCAGACCACTTTTTACACTTCTGCACTATACTATTTTCACTGTTTATTGCTCGGTCATGCAACTTACCACCCAAATGAATTTTACCTCCTTTTCTTCTCACTAATAGAGCTTTCATTTGGTGGTATTTCATTGCTGCTGACATTTTTACTTTTTTTGTTATTAATCAAAATTTATTCAAAAAAATGACATTTTTCACTTTCAGTTGAATTTTTTTTTAAAAAAAGGACATCTATATATATATTTTTCTCTAAATTTATTGTTCTACATGTTTTTGATAAAAAAAATGGTTTGGGTAAAAGTTATAGCGTTTACAAACTATGGTACAAAAATGTGAATTTCCGCTTTTTGAAGCAGCTCTGACTTTCTGAGCACCTGTAATGTTTCCTGAGGTTCTACAATGCCTAGACAGTAGAAAAACCCCACAAATAACCCCATTTCGGAAAGTAGACACCCTAAGGTATTCGCTGATGGGCATAGTGAGTTCATAGAACTTTTTATTTTTTGTCACAAGTTAGCGGAAAAAGATGATTTTTTTTTTCTTACAAAGTCTCATATTCCACTAACTTGTGACAAAAAATAAAAACTTCCATGAACTCACTATGCCCATCACGAAATACCTTGGGGTGTCTTCTTTCCAAAATGGGGTCACTTGTGGGGTATTTATACTGCCCTGGCATTTTAGGGGCCCTAATGTGTGGGAAGTATTTTGAAATCAAAATGTGTAAAAAATGCCCTGTGAAATCCTAAAGGTGCTCTTTGGTAGTGTTGAGCGCGAATATTCAAATATCGATTTTTTTTTCGCGAATATCGGCACTTCGCTAATTCGCGAAAATTTCGAATATAGTGATATAAATTCGATATTTAGAATATTCTTTTTTTTTTTTTTTTTTTTATTGTTATATTTTTTTCTTTCCCACTTCCCTAAAGTGGTTCTTACCTGTCCTTTGGATTCCTGGCTGCTCCAGTCAGTGACCGTTGCCGCTTCTGCCGACTTCCGTGCTCATGGAGCGTCCCCATCACCATGGGAACGTCTCCATATACTAGAATGTACTGTCGGATTTGAGTATTACGTGAAAAATCGCAATTCGATTATTTCAAGTTATAATAATCGAATTTCGATTTTAACTTAGCACTGCTATATTTAATTCTAGCCTAATATGGAATATAGCAGTGCTAAGTTAAAATCGAAATTCGATTATTATAACTTGAATTATTATTATTATTTTTTTTTTTTTTATTGTTATATTTTTTTCTTTCCCACTTCCCTAAAGTTGTTCTTACCTGTCCTTTGGATTCCTGGCTTCCTGGCTGCTCCAGTCAGTGCCCGTTGCCGCTTCTGCCGACTTCCGTGCTCATGGAGCGTCCCCATCACCATGGGAACGTCTCCATATACTAGAATGTACTGTCGGATTTGAGAATTTCGATTTTAACTTAGCACTGCTATATTTAATTCTAGCCTAATATGGAATATAGCAGTGCTAAGTTAAAATCGAAATTCAATTATTATAACTTGAATTAATTGAATTGCGATTTCAACTTGGACCTGGTTTACTATGGTTGGCTTGGTAGAATTATTCCACAAAACGAAGATAACAAAGTATTCTGCATCTTCGTTTTAGCTACCTATTCATCAACTTCGCTAATTCTAGCAATCATATAGGAAAGTTTACTATAGAGACAGCTAAGTTTAATTCGCTATGTGATTATATGAAAAAATAAATAGAATAATTATAATACCTGATAATTATTATAATTATTCTATTTATAAAAAAAAAGCTAAGTAATATAATCGCATAGCGAATTAAACTTAGCTGTCTCTATAGTAAACTTTCCTATATAATTGCTAGAATTAGCGAAGTTGATGAATAGGTAGCTAAAACGAAGATGCAGAATACTTCGTTATCTTCGTTTTGTGGAATATGACGAATACATTCGTTATATTCGTTTTGTGGAATATGACGAATACATTTGTCATATTCGCTAATTCTACCAAGCCAACCATAGTAAACCAGGTCCAAGTTGAAATCGCAATTCGATTAATTCAAGTTATAATAATCGAATTTCGATTTTAACTTAGCACTGCTATATTCCATATTAGGCTAGAATTAAATATAGCAGTGCTAAGTTAAAATCGAAATTCGATTATTATAACTTGAAATAATCGAATTGGGATTTTTCACGTAATTCTCAAATCCGACAGTACATTCTAGTATATGGAGACGTTCCCATGGTGATGGGGATGCTCCATGAGCACGGAAGTCGGCAGAAGCGGCAACGGGCACTGACTGGAGCAGCCAGGAAGCCAGGAATCCAAAGGTAAGGTAAGAACAACTTTAGGGAAGTGGGAAAGAAAAAAATATAACAATAAAAAAAAATAAAAAAATTGAAGTTATAATAATCGAATTTCGATTTTAACTTAGCACTGCTATATTCCATATTAAGCTAGAATTAACGAATATGGAATACAGCAGTGCTAAGTTAAAATCGAAATTTGATTATTATAACTTGAATTAATCACATTGCTATTTCAATAGGAGAGTAGCCTTATTTAAATCGCTTATTAATCGCGATAACAAGAATAATGACGAATATTCGATTTAGACGAATATAAAACGAATATTCTATCGAATATTCGCGAATTTCGTCGAAATCGAATATGGCACCTGCCGCTCATCACTACTCTTTGGAATGTGGGCCCCTTTGCCCACCTAGGCTGCAAAAAAATGGCACACATGTGGTATCGCCGTACTCAGGAGAAGTTGGGAAATATGTTTTGGGGTGTCATTTTACATATACCCATGCTGGGTGAGATAAATATCTCGGTCAAATGCCAACTTTGTATAAAAAAATGGGAAAAGTTGTCTTTTGCCGAGATATTTCTCTCACCCAGCATGGGTATATTTAAAATGACACCCCAAAACACATTGCCCAACTTCTCCTGAGTATGATGATACCACATGTGTGACACTTTTTTGCAGCCTAGGTGGGCAAAGGGGCCCACATTCCAAAGAGCACCTTTCGGATTTCACAGGGCATTTTTTACACATTTTAATTTCAAACTACTTCTCACACATTAGGGCCCCTAAAATGCCAAGGCAGTATAAATACCCCACAAGTGACCCCATTTCGGAAAAAAGACACCCCAAGGTATTTCATGATGGGCATAGTGAGTTCATGGAAGTTTTTATTTTTTGTCACAAGTTAGTGGAATATGAGACTTTGTAAGAAAAAAAAGAAAAAAAGAAAAATCATCATTTTCCGCTAACTTATGACAAAAAATAAAAAAATTTAGGAACTCGCCATGCCCCTCACGGAATACCTTGGGGTGTCTTCTTTCCAAAATGGGGTCACTTGTGGGGTAGTTATACTGCCCTGGCATTTTAGGGGCCCTAATGTGTGAGAAGTAGTTTGAAATCAAAATGTGTAAAAAATGCCCTGTGAAATCCGAAAGGTGCTCTTTGGAATGTGGGCCCATTTGCCCACCTAGGCTGCAAAAAAGTGTCACACATCTGGTATCGCCATACTCAGAAGAAGAATGTGTCTTTTTACATATACCCATGCTGGGTGAGAGAAATATCTCGGCAAAAGACAACTTTTCCCATTTTTTTATACAAAGTTGGCATTTGACCAAGATATATATCTCACCCAGCATGGGTATATGTAAAATGACACCCCAAAACACATTCCCTAACTTCTCCTGAGTACGGCGATACCACATGTGTGACACTTTTTTGCAGCCTAGATGTGCAAAGGGGCCCAAATTCCTTTTAGGAGGGCATTTTTAGATATTTGGATCCCAGACTTCTTCTCACGCTTTAGGGCCCCTAAAATGCCAGGGCAGTATAAATACCCCACATGTGACCCCATTTTGGAAAGAAGACACCCCAAGGTATTCAATGAGGGGCATGGCGAGTTCATAGAAATTTTTATTTTTTGGCACAAGTTAGCGGAAATAGATTTTTTTTGTTTTTTCTCACAAAGTCTCCCTTTCCGCTAACTTGGGACAAAAATTTAAATCTTTCATGGACTCAATATGCCCCTCAGCAAATACCTTGGGGTGTCTTCTTTCCAAAATGGGGTCATTTGTGGGGTGTTTGCACTGCCCTGGCATTTGAGGATCTCCGCAATCATTACATGTATGGCCAGCATTAGGAGTTTCTGCTATTCTCCTTATATTGAGCATACGGGTAATGAGATTTCTTTTTTCCGTTCAGCCTCTGGGCTGAAAGAAAAAATGAACGGCACAGATTTCTTCATTCGCATCGATCAATGTGGATGAAAAAATGTCTGCCAAAAAAAAAAAAGGAGGGGAACGGCGTCTGCCAGGACATAGGAGCTCCGCCCAACATCCAAACCCACTCAGCTCATATGCCCTGGCAAACCCGATTTCTCCATTCACATCATTCGATGTGGATGAATAAATCATTGCCGGGATTTTATTTTTATTTTTTTATATACAAAGTGTTTGCCAAAGCATATGAACACCGCCGCCCCCTCAGCTCATATGCCTCGGCAAACGTATCTTTTACTGCAGAGGAGAAATCTCGTCTTGCAGCGCCGCATACACCGACTTTTGTGTAATCTGACAGCAGCGCAATGCTTCTGTCAGAATGCACATCAGTGCTGCAGCTAGTCGATCGGTTGGTCCACCTGGAAGGTAAAAAAAACAAAACAAAAAAGAAAAAAACAGACCGCAACGCAATAAATTTATTAACTTTATAATAACATTTGAACGGAACATATAAACTTTATTTAACTTTTTTGCTTACCGGTGATTTTTTTATTTTTTTTTACCTTTATAGGACAAACCTCTCCTTCCCCATGGGACAATGTGCAAAGCGCAAATCGCCCAAAGATGTGGCGAAGTACATTATGCACTTTGTCCCAGGTGAAGGGAGAGGTTTGCAGCAGCTGTGAGTGAAAGGGCCCTAATAGCCCTGTGTGCCTGTCCTGTGAGATGCAATCCCTATGCTAAGTGTACCTGTGTGTGGTACTTCCGGAAACACTCCCCTAAGCATAGGGCAGGGTGGTCAGGGCAGTCAGGACAGAAATAGCGGGTGTCACGCCTTATTCCACTCCTGCTACAGACACGACATCTTTTTCGGGGTGACGGTTGGGTTGAGGTACCAGCAACGACATTGGGGAAATGTCGCTCGTGTAGACGGCTCACTACACTGGTGGTTGGGGCCATGGAACCTCCTGGATACAGGAGGTTCTCGATGATCTCTTCCTGAAATTTGAGGAAGGATCCTGTTCTTCCAGCCTTACTGTGGAGAACAAAACTATTGTACATAGCCAATTGAATCAAATATACAGAAACCTTCTTATACCAGCGTCTGGTGCGTCGGGAAACTAAATAAGGAGCCAACATCTGGTCATTGAAGTCCACCCCTCCCATGAGCGAATTATAGTCGTGGACTGAGAGGGGCGTTTCAATGACACTGGTTGCCCGTTCTATTTGTATTGTCGTGTCTGCGTGAATGGAGAAGAGCATGTAAACATCACGCTTGTCTCTCTATTTCACCGCAAGCAGTTCTTCGTTACACAAGGCAGCCCTCTCCCCCCTTGCAAGACGGGTAGTAACGAGCCGTTGGGGGAAGCCCCGGCGACTACGTCGCACGGTGCCACAACAGCCAATCTGTTCTAGGAACAAATGCCTGAAGAGGGGCACATTTGTGTAAAAATTGTCCACATAAAGATGGTACCCCTTGCCAAATAAGGGTGACACCAAGTCCCAGACTGTCTTCCCACTGCTCCCCAGGTAGTCAGGGCAACCGACCGGCTCCAGGGTCTGATCTTTACCCTCATAGATCCGAAATTTGTGGGTATAGCCTGTGGCCCTTTCACAGAGCTTATACAATTTGACCCCATACCGGGCGCGCTTGCTTGGGATGTATTGTTTGAAGCCAAGGCGCCCGGTAAAATGTATAAGGGACTCGTCTACACAGATGTTTTGCTCAGGGGTATACAAATCTGCAAATTTGTTGTTGAAGTGGTCTATGAGGGGCTGAATTTTGTGGAGCCGGTCAAAAGCTGGGTGGCCTCTGGGACGAGAGGTGCTGTTGTCGCTATAGTGCAGGAAACGCAGGATGGCCTCAAATCGTGCCCTGGACATGGCAGCAGAGAACATGGGCATGTGATGAATTGGGTTCGTGGACCAATATGACCGCAATTCATGCTTTTGGTTAGACCCATGTTGAGGAGAAGGCCCAGAAATTGTTTTAATTCGGAAACTTGGACGGGTTTCCACCGGAATGGTTGGGCATAGTAGCTTCCCGGGTTGGCGGCTATAAATTGAGTGGCATACCGATTTGTTTCTGCCACGACTATGTCCAAGAGCTCCGCAGTCAAGAACAGCTCAAAAAATCCCAGTGCCGAACCGATCTGAGCTGTCTCAACCCGAACTCCAGACTGGGCGGTGAAAGGGGGAACTAATGGTACGGCTGAAGTTGGGGACTGCCAATCAGGGTTTGCCAGCACCTCAGGGACTCTAGGGGCTCTACGGGCCTGTCTGTGCGGTGGCTGCGACGGGGTAACTATTGCATGTGCCACCGTACCAGCTTCAACTGCCCTTCTGGTGCTCGCCACTTCACCATGTTGTACGGCAGTGCTGGTACTAGGTCCAGGGTGGGCTGCGCTGCTGGTGTATGCCTCACCACGTAATCCGACAGCGCGAGCCCCACTCTGCTGCCCTTGAAGCGGATCCTGCGCAACCTGTGGTGTAGCAACACGGGGCCGGGTACGCCTGGTGCTATCAGGGACCTCAACCTCCTCGTCCGAACTTTGGGTCAGACTGCCACTGCTTTCTACAGGTTCATATTCTGACCCGCTGGATTCGTCAGATGAGGGTTCCCATTCCTCATCCGACTGGGTCAGAAGCCTGTAGGCCTCTTCAGAAGAATACCCCTTGTTTGCCATTTGGTCAACTAAATTTAGGGGGTATTCCCTGAGACTACCCAAGAAAAAAAGCAAGCCTGTCTTACAAATGGGAGGCTAGCGAAGTACCTGAGGCCGCTGCGATTGATAAAAAATATCAAAACTGATTTTTTTTATCGCCTCAGCGCTTGTAAAGTGATTGTGCAGTGATCAAAAAAAAGAAAAAATTTTGTCACTGCGGCGGGGCGGGGGTGGGTGAACGCACGTTTGGCGACCGATCAGGCCTGATCGGGCAAACACTGCGTTTTGGGTGGAGGGCGAACTAAGGTGACACTAATACTATTAGGCCCCTTTCACATGGGCGAGTATTCCACGCAGATGCCATGCGTGAGTTGAACGCATTGCACCCGCACTGAATACCGACCCATTCATTTCTATGGGGCTGTTCACATGAGCGGTGATTTTCACGCATCACTTGTGCGTTGCGTGAAAATCGCAGCATGCTCTATATTCTGCATTTTTCACGCAACGCAGGCCCCATAGAAGTGAATGGGGTTGCGTGAAAATCGCAAGCATCCGCAAGCAAGTGCGGATGCGGTGCGATTTTCACGCACGGTTGCTAGGAGACGATCGGGATGGAGACCCGATCATTATTATTTCCCCTTATAACATTGTTATAAGGGAAAATAATAGCATTCTGAATACAGAATGCATAGTAAAATAGCGCTGGAGGGGTTAAAAAAAAATAAAAAAAAATTTAACTCACCTTAATCCACTTGACCGCGGAGCCGGCATCTCCTTCTGTCTCCTTTCTTCAGGACCTGGGTAAAGGACCTGTGGTGACGTGACGTCACTCCGGTCATCACATGATCCATCACATGATCTTTTACCATGGTGATGAATCATGTGTCAGTGACTGCGGTGCGGTGGGCTGGGCGCTAAACGATCGCTAACTACCTAACCAAGGAGCCTAAACTATCCTAAAACCTAACAGTCAATACCAGTGAAAAAAAAAAGTGACAGTTTACACTGATCACTTTTTTCCCTTTCACTAGGTGATTGACAGGGGCGATGAAGGGGTTAATTGGGGTGATGGGCTGTGATTTGGGGGCTAAGTGTGCTGTTTGGTGTACTCACTGTGAACTGAGGAGCAGAGAAGCAATTTAACACCTTATATTTATAAATACACTGCTCAAAAAAATAAAGGGAACACTTAAACAACACAATGTAACTCCAAGTCAATCACACTTCTGTGAAATCAAACTGTCCACTTAGGAAGCAACACTGAGTGACAATCAATTTCACATGCTGTTGTGCAAATGGGATAGACAACAGGTGGAAATTATAGGCAATTAGTAAGACACCCCCAATAAAGGAGTGGTTCTGCAGGTGGTCACCACAGACCACTTCTCAGTTCCTATGCTTTCTGGCTGATGTTTTGGTCACTTTTGAATGCTGGCGGTGCTTTCACTCTAGTGGTAGCATGAGACGGAGTTTACAACCCACACAAGTGGCTCAGGTAGTGCAGCTTATCCAGGATGGCACATCAATGTGAGCTGTGGCAAGAAGGTTTGCTGTGTCTGTCAGCGTAGTGTCCAGAGCATGTAGCGCACCAGGAGACAGGCCAGTACATCAGGAGACGTGGAGGAGGCCGTAGGAGGGCAACAACCCAGCAGCAGGACCGCTACCTCCGCCTTTGTGCAAGGAGGAACAGGAGGAGCACTGCCAGAGCCCTGCAAAATGACCTCCAGCAGGCCACAAATATGCATGTGTCTGCTCAAACGGTCAGAAACAGACTCCATGAGGGTGATATGAGGGCCTGACGTCCACAGGTGGGGGTTGTGCTTACAGCCCAACACCGTGCAGGACGTTTGGCATTTGCCAGAGAACACCAAGATTGGCAAATTCGCCACTGGCGCCCTGTGCTCTTCACAGATGAAAGCAGGTTCACACTGAGCACATGTGACAGACGTGACAGAGTCTGGAGACGCCGTGGAGAACGTTCTGCTGCCTGCAACATCCTCCAGCATGACCGGTTTGGCATTTGGTCAGTAATGGTGTGGGGTGGCATTTCTTTGGAGGGCCGCACAGCCCTCCATGTGCTCGCCAGAGGTAGCCTGACTGCCATTAGGTACCGAGATGAGATCCTCAGACCCCTTGTGAGACCATATGCTGGTGCGGTTGGCCCTTGGTTCCTCTTAATGCAAGACAATGCTAGACCTCATGTGGCTGGAGTGTGTCAGCAGTTCC
Source organism: Bufo bufo (assembly GCF_905171765.1). Lineage (NCBI taxonomy): Eukaryota > Metazoa > Chordata > Amphibia > Anura > Bufonidae > Bufo > Bufo bufo. The sequence goes on from NC_053391.1 coordinate 51,148,109, forward strand.
TGCAAGACGAAGGCATTGATGCTATGGATCGGCCCGCCCGTTCCCCATACCTGAATCCAATTGAGCACATCTGGGACATCATGTCTCGCTCTATCCACCAACATTCACTCATTTTTTTCTGTATGAGATGACGGTTTGATTGGTACTATTTTAGGGTGCATATGACGTGTAAATATTAGTGTAAATAAAAAAAAGTTGACATTTTAGGTATCGCCATGTCCATAAAAACCTTCTCTAAAAATATAACATGACCTAACCCCTCAGATGAACACCGTAAAAAATTTGGTATTGCACTTTTTGTGATGTAAGGTGACAAAAAATTGCTTTTTTGACACAGTTTTTTTTTACGGTGTTCATCTGAGGGGTTAGGTCATGTGATATTTTTATAGAGAAGGTTTTTATGGACATGGCGATACCTAAAATGTCAACTTTTTTTTATTTACACTAATATTTGCAAGTCATATGCACCCTAAAATAGTACCAATCAAACCGTCATCTCATACAGAAAAAAATGAGCCCCTACATAAGACAGTCGCCCAAAAAAAAATAATAATAATATGGCTTTCAGAATATGGAGACACCAAAAAAAATATTTTTTCAAAATTTTTTAATTATATAAAACTGAAACAAAAAATACAATATTTGGTATTGACGCGTCTGTAACAACCTGCTCTATAAAAGTAGCTCATGATCTAACCTGTCAGATGAACGTTGTAAATATAAAAAAATAAAAACGGTGCCAAAACAGCTATTTTTTTGTTACCGTGCCTCACAAAAAGTGTAATATAGAGCAACCAAAAATTATCTGTACCCTAAAATAGTACCAACAGAACTGCAACCTTATCCCATAGTTTTCAAAATCGGGTCACTTTTTTATAGTTTCCACTGTAGGGATGCATCAGGGGATCTTCAAATGTGACATGGCAAGTTAAAATTATCCCAGTGAAATCTGTCCTCCAAAAACCATATGGTGTTCCTTTCCTTTTGCGCACTGCCGTGTGCCCGTACAGCAGATTACGACCATATATGGGCCGTTTCTGTAAACTACAGAAACAGGGAAATAAATATTGAGTTTAGTTTGGCTGTTAATCCTTGATTTGTTAACGGAAATAAATGATTAAAATGGAAAATCTGCCCAAAAAGTGAAATTCTGAAATTTCATCTCCATTTTCCATTAATTCTTGTGGAACACCTAAAGGGTTAACAACATTTATAAAATCAGTATTTAATACCTTGAGGGATGTAGTTTTCAAAATGGGGTCATTTTTGGGTGGTTTATATTATGTAAGCCTCACAAAGTGACTTTAGACCTGAACTGGTCCTTAAAAAGTGGGTTTCAGAAAAATTTCAAGATTTGCTTCTAAACTTCTAAGCCTTGAAACAGCATGAGGAGACCACAAAGTGGCCCAATGACAGGGTCTGGAGGTGGCAGCAGTATGAGGAGTCCACCGAGTGGCACAATGACACAGTCTGGAGCTGGAAGCATTATGAGGAGACCACCAAGTGGCACAATGACACAGTCTGGAGTTGGCAGTATTATAAGGAGGCCACCGAGTGGCACAATGACCGAGTCTAGAGCTGGCGGCAGCAGCAGCAGAATCAGCATCAGGAGAAGGCCACCGAGTGGCACAATGACAGAGTATGGAGTTGGCAGCAGTATGAGGAGACCACAGACTGGCAATGTGGAGGTGGCGGCAGCAGCAGCATCAGGAGAAGGCCACTGAGTGGCACAACGACAGAGTATGGCGTTGGCAACAGTATGAGGAGGCCAACGAGTGGCACAATGACTGAGTCTGGCGTTGGCAGCAGTATGAGGAGGCCAACGAGTGGCACAATGACCGAGTCTGGAGTTGGCAGCAGTATGAGGAGGCCAACGAGTGGCATAATGACAGATTCTGGATGCAGCAGCCGCAGCATCAGGAGAAGGCCACCGAGTGGCATAACGACAGAGTATGGAGTTGGCAACAGTATGATGAGGCCAACGAGTGGCACATTGACCGAGTCTGGAGTTGGCAGCATGATGAGTAGACCACCGAGTGGCACAATGACAGAGTGTGGAGGTGGCGGCAGCAGCATCAGGATACTACAGAGTGGCAAGGTGACAGTGTGGATAAGGCAGTGGCAGCAACATCAGGATACCACACAGTGACAAGGTGACATAGTGTGGAGATGGCAGCAGCATCAGGATATCACAGAGTGGCAAGGTAACATAGTGTGAATAAGGCAGCAGCAGCTGCATCAGGAGACCACAAAGTGACCTGGTGACAGAGTGGGGCGGTGGGTGGCCATACCAGTACCCGCTGACGAAGGTGGGTGAAAGAAGAAGCCTTTGGCAATAGATGTGTGGCATCAGGCAGGTGGCAGCATCAGAGTAGTAGCTGAGGCAGACTCTTATGTCAAAGTGTTGGTGTGGCACCAAGAATGATCTTGTCTGATGTATCAGGAATAGAGATGTCGCGAACATAAAATTTTCCGTTCGCGAACGGCGAACACGAATTTTCGCAAATGTTCGCGAACGGGCGAACCGCCATAGACTTCAATAGGCAGGCGAATTTTAAAACCCACAGGGACTCTTTCTGGCCACAATAGTGATGGAAAAGTTGTTTCAAGGGGACTAACACCTGGACTGTGGCATGCCGGAGGGGGATCCATGGCAAAACTCCCATGGAAAATTACATAGTTGACGCAGAGTCTGGTTTTAATCCATAAAGGGCATAAATCACCTAACATTCCTAAATTGTTTGGAATAACGTGCTTTAAAACATCAGGTATGATGTTGTATCGATCAGGTAGTGTAAGGGTTACGCCCGCTTCACAGTGACAGACCAAACTCCCCGTTTAACGCACCGCAAACAGTCCATTTGCACAACTGCAAACTCCCCATTTGCACAAGGTGGATACCAAGCTAGCCATGTCCCGTTCATTGTCCTCACTGATGTCATTGAAGGTCTCTTCCTCCACCCAGCCACATACAACACCAAGGGTCCCCGAAAGGTGACAACAAGCCCCCTGGGACGCCTGCTGTGGCTGGTCTTCCACCTCCTCAAAGCCACCTTCCTCCTCTGTCTCCTCTTCTTCAGAATCCTCTCTCTGCGTTGCCTCTCTCTGCATTATTATAAGGTGTGTTAAGTAGTACTATTCCTATCAGTTTAATCCCTGTTACGTCCCCTATCAGGGGACGTGTATATGGCATCGATTTTAGGAACAGGGAGATGGAAAAAGATGCTTGGTCGGTCCTCCTACTTCAAATTTGGGGCACTGCGCGTGCAATCTAATGTGCCACCAGATAGTTGTGGTGTGTTATGTTGTTCTATTCTTATCAGTTTAATCCCTGTTACGTCCCCTATCAGGGGACGTGTATGGAATAGATTTTAGACAACCGCAAAGAGTTGTCAATAGTTGACACACTCATGACATAAATTTTATACCTCTATGCGTCAATCTTGGTGTAGTTATGACTGTGCTTGTGCGCACGTTTGGGAGATTGCAGGTGATGGGGGTTTTACAAAGCCTATGGTCGTGCTGATGTAGTTCTGTGACAGTTAAGTGACCCAGAAAACAATGATTCTGCAGTGTGGGCCCATTGTTGGCCTAGTAGGCTTTAATGATCACCTTAGATGATCACAAAGAAAATTAATGTTTTTTCTATGCAAAATTATCCAGCCGATCGCTTTTGGTCTGTTCACAATGAAGCAACGACCTTATCATCTGGGGTGTGCCAACATTGCCATTGCCAACACATTCATAGAGGTGGTCGCTTCATTGTGATATGCAAGCCCCTTCACCACAACAAGGTAACGATCACGAAGGGGAATTGACACATGTATGTGCCTTTTTTTTTGGTTGGTTTTTGAAGCCACAGTGCAGCACCAGAGGCCAGAAAAATTAGGCATGTACACATGCCTGAAAAATTAGGTATTGTTGCAGTCGCCGCGGCCAGAAAAATTGATGTTTGTTTCCCAGGCAGAAAGTGCCCTAAAACATTGCGGCTTGAACCCTAGTTGGTGGCGGATAAGTCACGCAAGTCATCCGGCATTCAGAGATAAAATACAGCAGCGTGTGGACCATTTTTAGCCCAAGGCAGCTCATCTCATCAGGCCTTTTTTAGTCGAATGTATCGCCCACTGTCAGTCCCTTCGGGATCCATCCCTCATTCATCTTAATAAAGGTAAGGTAATCTAGACTTTTTTGACCTAGGCGTCTTCTCTTCTCAGTGACAATACCTCCTGCTGCACTGAAGGTCCTTTCTGACAGGACACTTGAACCGGGGCAGGCCAGAAGTTCTATCGCAAATTGGGATAGCTCAGGCCACAGGTCAAGCCTGCACACCCAGTAGTCAAGGGGTTCATCGCTCCTCAGAGTGTCGATATCTGCAGTTAAGGCGAGGTAGTCTGCTACCTGTCGGTCGAGTCATTCTCTGAGGGTGGACCCTGAAGGGCTGTGGCGATGCATAGGACTTAAAAAGCTCTGCATGTCCTCCATCAACAACACATCTGTAAAGCGTCCTGTCCTTGCCGGCGTGGTCGTGGGAGGAGGAGGATTACTTTCATCTCTTCCCTTGTTAGATTCCCATTGTGCTGTGACATCACCCTTATACGCTGTGTAAAGCATACTTTTTAATTTATTTTGGAACTGCTGCATCCTTTCCGACTTGCGGTAATTCGGTAACATTTCAGGCACTTTCTGCTTATACCGGGGGTCTAGTAGCGTGGACACCCAGTACAGGTCGTTCTCCTTCAGACTTTTTATACGAGGGTCCCTCAACAGGCACGACAGCATGAAATAACCCATTTGCACAAGGTTGAATGCCGAGCTACTCATTTCCCGTTCCTCGTCCTCAGTGACACTGTGCCCGGGCAGGCCCTAAAACGCACACGTGTGAAGGAAAATGACTGCTTTTATTTCACAGTCCAAAATGTATTTAATTTTTTTAAGTGTACACCACTGTTACACCAGATATGAGTTGCACTGGTGTGACACTGTGCCCTGGCAGGCCCTGAAACGCACACGTGTGAAGGAAAATGACTGCTATTATTTCACAGTCCAAAAAGTGTTGTTTTTTTTAAATGCAAGCTATTGTGACACCAGATATGAGTGGTGGCACTGGGCAAGTGGGCACAGTATACGCTGTGAGCCCGACACACACGCTGGCAGGCAGGAAACTGCAATTAGATTACACAAAAAAAAAAAAAAAAGCAGACTGATGTTCTAGCCCTAAAAAGGGCTTTTTGGGGTGCTGTCCTTACAGCAGAGATCAGATGAGTCCTTCAGGACTGTAGTGGACACTGAATACACTAGCCTAGCTATCGATTTCCCTATTAAATCAGCAGCAGCTACACTGTCCCTCCTCTCACTAAGAATGCAGCTTCCGAATGAATCTAAAATGTATGCTGTCCAGGAGGTGGGAGGGTCAGGGAGGGAGGGTCTGCTGCTGAATGGCTGGAATGTGTCTGCTGACTGTGAGGTACAGGGTCAAAGTTTACTCAATGATGACGAATAGGGGGCGGTCCGAACATCGCATATGTTCGCCCGCCGCGGCGAACGCGAACAAGCTATGTTCGCCAGAAACTATTCGCCGGCGAACTATTCGGGACATGCTGACAACACTGGAACAGGCCAATGTCAGATATGTTTAGGCCCCGGCACCCAGACAGAGGAGAGAGGTCCCAGAGCAGAGAATCAGGCTTCATGTCATAGCAGAGAATCATGCTTCATGTCACCCAACACTGGAACAGGCCACTGTCAGATATTTTTAGGCCCCGACACCCAGACAGAGGAGAGAGGTCCCATAGCAGAGAATCAGGCTTAATGTCATAGCAGAGAATCATGCTTCATGTCACCCAACACTGGAACAGCCACTGTCAGATATTTTTAGGCCCCGGCACCCAGACAGAGAAGAGAGGTCCCATAGCAGAGAATCAGGCTTCATGTCATAGCAGAGAATCATGCTTCATGTCATAGCAGAGAATCATGCTTCATGTCACCCACCACTGGAACAGGCCATTGTCAGATATTTTTAGGCCCCGGCACCCAGACAGAGGAGAGAGGTCCCATAGCAGAGAATCAGGCTTCATGTCATAGCAGAGAATCAGGCTTCATGTCACCCACCACTGGAACAGGCCATTGTCAGATATTTTTAGGCCCCGGCACCCAGACAGAGGAGAGGTTCATTCAACTTTGGGTTGCCCCGCAATATAATGGTAAAATGAAAATAAAAAGAGGATTGAATGAGGAAGTGCCCTGGAGTACAATAATATATGGTTAAGGGGAGGTAGTTATAAATGTCTAATCTGCACAAGGGATGGACAGGTCCTGTGAAATCCATGCCTGGTTCATTTTTATGAACGTCAGCTTGTCCACATTGGCTGTAGGCAGGCGGCTGTGTTTGTCTGTAATGACGCCCCCTGTCGTGCTGAATACACGTTCAGACAAAACGCTGGCCGCCGAGCAGGCCAGCACCTCCAAGGCATAAAAGGCTAGCTCTGGCCACGTGGACAATTTGGAGACCCAGAAGTTGAATGGGGCCGAACCATCAGACAGTACGTGGAAGGGTGTGCACACGTACTGTTCCACCATGTTAGTGAAATGCTGCCTCCTGCTAACACGTTCCGTATCAGGTGGTGGTGCAGTTAGCTGTGGCGTGGTGACAAAACTTTTCAACATCTCTGCCATGCTAACCCTGACCTCAGAGGAGCTGGCCGTGACACAGCTGCGTTGGCGACCTCTTGGTCCTCCTCTGCCTTCGCCTTGGGCTTCCACTTGTTCCCCTATGACATTTGAGAATGCTCTCAGTAGCTCGTCTACCAACGTGCGCTTGTACTCGCGCATCTTCCTATCACACTCCAGTGCAGGAAGTAAGGTGGGCACATTGTCTTTGTACCGGGGATCCAGCAGGGTGGCAACCCAGTAGTCCGCACATGTTAAAATGTGGGCAACTCTGCTGTCATTGCGCAGGCACTGCAGCATGTAGTCGCTCATGTGTGCCAGGCTGCCCAGAGGTAAGGACAAGCTGTCCTCTGTGGGAGGCGTATCGTCATCGTCCTGCGTTTCCCCCCAGCCACGCACCAGTGATGGGCCCGAGCTGCGTTGGGTGCCACCCCGCTGTGAACATGCTTCATCCTCATCCTCCTCCACCTCCTCCTAATCCTCGTCCTCCTCGTCCTCTAGTAGTGGGCCCTGTCTGGCCACATTTGTACCTGGCCTCTGCTGTTGCAAAAAAACTCCCTCTGAGTCACTTCTAAGAGACTGGCCTGAAAGTGCTAAAAATGACCCCTCTTCCTCCTCCTCCTCCTCCTGGGCCACCTCCTCTTCCATCATCACCCTAAGTGTTTTCGCAAGGAGACATAGAAGTGGTATTGTAACACTGATAAAGGCATAATCGCCACTGGCCATGTTGGTGGAGTACTCGAAACAGCGCAACAGGGCACACAGGTCTCGTATGGAGGCCCAGTCATTGGTGGTGAAGTGGTGCTGTTCCGCAGTGCGACTGACCCGTGCGTGCTGCAGCTGAAACTCCACTATGGCCTGCTGCTGCTCGCACAGTCTGTCCAGCATGTGCAAGGTGGAGTTCCACCTAGTCGGCACGTCGCATATGAGGCGGTGAGCGGGAAGGCCGAAGTTACGCTGTAGCGCAGACAGGCGAGCAGCAGCAGGATGTGAACGCCGGAAGCATTCACAGACGGACCGCACTTTATGCAGCAGCTCTGACATGTCGGGGTAGTTGTGAATAAACTTCTGCACCACCAAATTCAGCACATGCGCCAGGCAAGGGATGTGCGTCAAACCGGCTAGTCCCAGAGCTGCGACGAGATTTCGCCCATTATCGCACACCATCAGGCCAGGCTTGAGGCTCACCGGCAGCAACTACTCGTCGGTCTGTTGTTCAATACCCCGCCACAACTCCTGTGCGGTGTGGGGCCTGTCCCCCAAACATATGAGTTTGAGAATGGCCTGCTGACGTTTACCCCGGGCTGTGCTGAAGTTGGTGATGATGGTGTGTGGCTGACTGGATGAGCAGGTGGAAGAAGAGGAGGAGGAAAACGAGTAGGAGGAGGAGGCTACAGGAGGCAAGGAATGTTGCCCTGTGATCCTTGGCGGCGGAAGGACGTGCGTCAAAGAGCTCTCCGCCTGGGGCCGAGCCGCCACTACATTTACCCAGTGTGCAGTTAGGGAGATATAGCGTCCCTGGCCGTGCTTACTGGTCCACGTATCTGTGGTTAGGTGGACCTTGCCACAGATGGCGTTCCGCAGTGCACACTTGATTTTATCGGATACTTGGTTGTGCAGGGAAGGCACGGCTCTCTTGGAGAAGTAGTGGTCGGCTGGGAACAACATACTGTGGGACAGCAAGAGACATGAGCTGTTTGAAGCTGTCTGTGTCCACCAGCCTGAATGACAGCATTTCATAGGCCAGTAGTTTAGAAATGCTGGCATTCAGGGCCAGGGATCGAGGGTGGCTAGGTGGGAATTTACGCTTTCTCTCAAATGTTTGTGAGATGGAGAGCTGAACGCTGCCGTGTGACATGGTTGAGATGCTTGGTGACGGAGGTGGTGGTGTTGGTGGTACATCCTCTGTTTGCTGGGCGGCAGGTGCCAACGTTCCTCCAGAGGCGGAGGAAGAGTCAGAGGAAGCAGCAGAAGAGGGAGCAGGGGGAGCCTGAGTGAGTTCCTTGTTTTTAAGGTGTTTACTCCACTGCAGTTCATGCTTTGCATGCAGGTGCCTGGTCATGCAGGTTATGCTAAGGTTCAGAACGTTAATGCCTCGCTTCAGGCTCTGATGGCACAGCGTGCAAACCACTCGGGTCTTGTCGTCAGCACATTGTTTGAAGAACTGCCATGCCAGGGAACTCCTTGAAGCTGCCTTTGGGGTGCTCGGTCCCAGATGGCGGTGGCCAGTAGCAGGCGGACTCTCTTGGCGGCGGGTGTTCTGCTTTTGCTTACTGCTCCCTCTTTTGCTACGCTGTTGGCTCAGTCTCACCACTGCCTCTTCCTCCGAACTCTGAAAGTCAGTGGCACAACCTTCATTCCATGTGGGGTCTAGGACCTCATCGTCCCCTGCATCGTCTTCCACCCAGTCTTCCTCCCTGACCTCCTGTTCAGTCTGCACACTGCAGAAAGACGCAGCAGTTGGCACCTGTGTTTCATCATCAGAGACGTGCTGAGGTGGTATTCCCATGTCCTCATCATCAGGAAACATAAGTGGTTGTGCATCAGTGCATTCTATGTCTTCCACCGCTGGGGAAGGGCTAGGTGGATGCCCTTGGGAAACCCTGCCAGCAGAGTCTTCAAACAGCATAAGAGACTGCTGCATAAGTTGAGGCTCAGACAGTTTCCCTGATATGCATGGGGGTGATGTGACAGACTGATGGGCTTGGTTTTCAGGCGCCATCTGTGCGCTTTCTGCAGAAGACTTGGTGGGAGATAATGTGAACGTGCTGGATCTACTGTCGGCCACCCAATTGACTAATGCCTGTACCTGCTCAGGCCTTACCATCCTTAGAACGGCATTGGGTCCCACCAAATATCGCTGTAAATTCTGGCATCTACTGGGACCTGAGGTAGTTGGTACACTAGGACGTGTGGCTGTGGCAGAACGGCCACGTCCTCTCCCAGCACCAGATGATCCACTAACACCACCATGACCATGTCCGCGTCCGCGTCCCTTACTAGATGTTTTCCTCATTGTTACCGTTCACCACAATAAGAAAAAAATTATTTGGCCCAATGTATTGAATTCAAATTCAGGCCTTTTTTTACAGGCACCTAACACTATCTGGCTATCTACTTAGGTACCATATTACACTAATACAGGCACAGCAGTAACCACAGATTTAGCTGAATATAAATTTTAGGCCTAGTATTTAGGCGGTGGATGACAGGTATACGTTTATGGACAGAATTAGACTTGGAGATGCACGGTAGCGTTTGAAGTTATTGAGAATGACCCTATCCGCACCTTCAATCTAATATACCCTTTTATGGATAGATTTAAACTTGGCCTGATACAGCAGAAACCACTGATTTAGGGAATTGCTAAGTTGGGAATTGTATTTCAACCCAGAACAAAAACTGTGCTTTGGCGGACACTAAATAAATTGACCAGCCACAGCAGTAACCACAGATTTAGCTGAATATAAATTGTAGGCCTATTATTTAGGTGCTGGATGACAGGTATACGTTTACGGACAGAATTAGACTTGGAGATGCACGGTAGCGTTTAAAGTTATTGAGAATGACCCTATCAACACCTTCAATGTAATATACCCTGTTATGGATAGATTTAAACTTGGCCTGCTACAGCAGAAACCACAGATTTAGGGAATTGCTAATTTGGGAGTTGTATTTCAACCCAGAAAAAAATATATCCTTTGCCAGACAGCAGACAGTATTTCAATTGGCTAGCCACAGCTGAAACACCAGATTTAGGGTACTGCTATTTTGGCAATTGTATTTCACCCCTTAAAATAGCAGCCAAGCCCCTGATGTAGGATATAGCAAAAAAAAAAAAACACACTATTGATGGTTAAATGTACTTGGTGGCAGCTTGTGCTGGCGCACCACAAGACACAAAATGGCCGCCGATCACCCCAGAAAAAAGTGACTGAAAAACGCTCTGGTCAGCCTTAAAACAGTGAGCAATTAAATAGCAGAGGTTGAATGATACACAGCTGTACATCGATCACTTCAATAAGCAAATCACTGCCTAATCTGGCCCTAACAGCAGCAGCTGCATCCTATCCCTACACTGATCAGAGCAGAGTGACGTGCGGCGCTACGTGACTCCAGCTTAAATAGAGGCTGGGTCACATGCTGCACTGGCCAATCACAGCCATGCCAATAGTAGGCATGGCTGTGATGGCCTCTTGGGGCAAGTAGTATGACGCTTGTTGATTGGCTGCTTTGCAGCCTTTTAAAAAGCGCCAAGAAAGCGCCGAACACCGAACCCGAACCGGACTTTTACGAAAATGTTCGGGTCCGTGTTACGAACACCCCAAAATTCGGTACGAACCCGAACTATACAGTTCGGGTTCGCTCATCCCTAGTCCTGAGCAAACGGCAGGTGTCACGTATGAGCTGCCACTGGCTGACATTGAATTTACACAGGGGAGTACTCCTATTTGCTTGGATCATCAAGAAATCGTTGATGGCCTTTCTATATTCGTATAGTCGGTCCAACATATGGAGGGTAGAATTTCAACGGGTGGAAACGTTGCATATCAGCCTATGTTGGGGGATGCCGTTCTGCCGCTGCAGCTCAAGGAGGGTGTGCTTTGCGGTGTACGAGTGGCTGAAGTGCATGTAAAGTTTCCTAGCCATTTTTAGGATATCTTGAAGATGGGTTGAAGACTTCAGGAACTGCTTGACAACCAGATTGAACATGTATGCCATGCAGGGCGCATGGCTCAGCCCTCCTTGACGCAACGCCGACACCATGTTCTTGCCGTTGTCGGTCAACATGGTTCCGATTTTAAGTTGTCACTGAGAAAGCCAGGATTTGATTTCTTGATAAATCACACAGTTCCTCCCCTGTGCGACTCTGTTCGCCAAGGCAAACAATGTGCAGAACAGCTTGACACCGCTGTGCCCTGTACATGTGGTATGCTGGTCGGGCACTGTGACTTGTCCCTGCAGTGGAGGCTGAGGAAATGGTGGAGGATGAGGAGGCAGAGGCGGACATTGTCACAGGTCCAACGGTGTGAGAACGTGGAGGCGGAAGCGACGTGACCTGGCCAAGTTGCTAGTGTGGCTGTGCAGGAACCACATTCACCCAGTGGGCCGTAAAGGACATGTACTGTCCCTGACTGTAGTTACAGCTCCACACGTCGACACTGCCGTGCACTTTGGCAGACACCGACAGAGTCAAGGACTGGCCCACCTTCTGTTCTACATGTTTATGCAGGGCAGGTACTGCCTTTTTGGCAAAGAAATGATCGCTTGGGACTCCACATCTCCACTGCACACTGACCCTTTAATAAATGGGGTACAGGAGAGGAGATAAATCGGGGAGGTGACATGTACAAGCTGTAGTGTAACATGAACAGGCTCTCATAGACTGAAACTATCAAACTACATAACAATGGAGTTTTGGCGGAGAAGAGCTATACATGTTTTGCACAGTAGTCCATTTAATTACTTCTGCTGGACCTTGGACAGCTCCAGGTGGAATAGACATAGGGAAGAGAAATATTTCTCTGCTTGTTACATAAAGCACTTCTTCATTTACTCTCAAAGAGCACAGGTCTGCATATTTTAGACTGATTTTTGTACTTGATGTAGAGATTTAGATTTTCTATATCCCAGTGTCAAGTAAGGTTAAGTCTACAGGCACATTCAAATGGCTTAAAACAATGTAAGGAACAACTTTTTGCAAATACTTGTTTTCTATTTATTATAAGGCATCCTATTCTGTCTCCTAAAATGACCAGGAGAGTATATGAAGTATAAAATGGAGGGCACTGTTACATTTCTTACCAGAGAAGTGGTTTATTTAAACTGTAATAAGCTTGACGCTGGCTAGACTGTGGTGAACAATCTCAAAGGGGTTTTATGGTTTGAATCAACATCCTTTATAATAATCGTTTATGAAAGTAGCTGTAATTTTGTAATGTATTTATTTTACCTTTATTGCTCCTATGCAGCTCTATCTTATTTCCTGTGAGGATATGTCAATTGGTGGGGCAGTGATAGAGGAGTGTCTATGTGATTAGCTGGGTGGGAGGAGCTATATACTAGCTGGGCATTGTTAGGGGCGGTGCTGGAGTTGTGGCAGAGGAAGGAGAAGTGCATTGTGGGTTTGGTTGGATACAGCAACAGGAAGTGCTACATACAGGATGGAAACAGACCAGAGGGATTGGTTTGTATGGATAAAACGTGTCCAGAAGAGTCCAAATTTATATATAAAAAGCACGAGGAACATATAAGTCAAGTAAGCAACTACTAGTGTTGAGCGAATCGAAGTCCACAAAGTAGACTTCTATCCGAATTTCAGGGAAAATTCGATTTTGCTGCAAAGCCAAATTTCCTCTTGCTTCGTGGTAGCAAATCGATTTTCACTGAATGGCGATAAAAAAAACAAAAATAAAAGTAAGTATGATTATTATTATTTTTTTTACTTTACACCGTGTTATTACTGTCAGATGCCACAATCAGCTATGAATGCGTCATCTGAGGGGTACAATGACGAGAAGCGGCACAATAGTCGTTCACTGTCATTGCACCTGCTTCACAAAGTGAGTATTATTTATTCGGCGACGTGGCCAAATTGAATTTTTTAATACTTTGCTCATCTCTAGTAACTACATGAACATACAGTATCTGCTAAAAATCACAGTAATCCCAGAAAACCACCATAAGCCTCTTGAAAGTTTATGGACTTATGGATCAGATTTCAAGGTCACAGTACTCAGAATAGTCAATGATTGCCAGCAGGTGCTCAATAGCAAAGTCATCAATGCAGCTGATTGTTGTCACCAGAAAAACAGTCAGGATGCTACAGCTTGGAAGATCAGATGGAAACATAGCCAGAGGATGAGCCAGGTGTCATAATTAGGAGTAAAACAAGAGGGACCACATTGCAAATCCAAGGAGCATGATAGAAGCCAAAGTCAGGGTCATAATCAGAGACAGAGTCAAATAGCAAACCGGAAATAGAGCAAATGATGTACATTAATCTGCCAACTTCCCTTTAACTAGGCCCTCAATCTGACATCATCAAGGAGCACTGGTTGATCTGGCAACTCTAAACAGGACAGGACCAGGACAGGGTCCACTGGTGGAATGGGGTGAGGTGAGTATCAGGCATCTAATCTTGGAGTGGTTGTCCAAAATACATACATCTAAGGCACACCAGCCCTTTATTTCCATTGTTCAGCTTAATTATAGGAGCAGAATAATAATGTCCCCTAACAGAACCCATTGACTATAATGGAATCATTTGAGTTTCTGTTAGAAACCCCACCATTTTACTGTGCTGCTTTTGCAGTACCCCAGTACAGGGGGTGTGGGCAAATGGTTTGTTCCTATCGTTATGCCATGTTTATATACACCCAGCATAACCTAATATGTGGTTGGCAGGGACAGGGATAATCACCCCGGTCCTCCCCTCTTGACAGGACTGGGCTGTCATGCTTCCTGTCTAGAGAAGAGTCTGAGTCTAGTGAGTGAGAAGGGAGAAAGCAAGTCCATGTGCTCCTTCTCATTAAGCCTCAGGATCCAGAGACAAACCAATTTCTGTGGGATATACTTCTTATGCTACATCAAGAAAGAGAAAAAGAAAGAAGAACTCAGAATCTGCATAGTTAAACATAGGAGTCAGCAAGGTAACCGGTGACTACAGCTAACCAGACTTTGCTGATTTTGATGGTTTACAGTTAAGACACCCATCACATCTTACCACGTTCTGGCCAGATATTCCTCTACAACTTGTATCCCACAGTGGAAAGCCATAATTGTCAGATTACAGTTGTCAGACAGAGATGAGAGAGAGAGAGAGACTTTAGCATCCCAAAGTGCCATTAATTGCCACTTTGACAGCTTCCATAGCTCACCATCTGGGAAAAAGTTTGGCACTGTGTACAGACTATTGTTAGATGTACTAAAATTCTTATTTTGCACTCAAGTAAAAAGAGACATTTATTCTACAACTTGCCTGGTTTCCTGACTCCTATCGCACCATTTCTTGGCCTTTGCACTACTGTACCTGCCAGGCATCCATCCATACAACCAACAACATCAAGGGCACCCCAAACTACCATCAGACAGGAGCCCCAACTAAAGGGAGTGTCCCAAGGGAAGAAAGGATACCCCTCCTCTCACTGCATCGGCTCTAGGTAGCAATGACCTGAGGAAAACCACTGTGACACATCCTATAGTCAGAGCCACTACCACTTCCATCCTCTGATCCAGCTTCTCAAGGGCTTGCTGGAAATTTTCCCATATTTTTGATTAACTCTACAATGGAGAACCCAAATAGAGCCCCCGACACAGATGTGAACACAGCCTAAATGGTATCCAAAGTGAACTATCAGAAGAACCGCATCTAACATATGTAAACCTGATAATGTTCACATAAAAGCCATGATTCTAATTTATGGAGTTTAGAGAAAATGCTTCTGAAACTAAATTATGGCAGGAACTATTTAGGTTTTGCAGGTAATTTTTTGAATTTTTGTGTCATGAAACATATGGATACAATACTAAAGTCCTCAAAAGAAGAAAGTATTACTTGTAATGCAGTATGGAGATGGCTATTGTTTTATTACAAGATGAGAAAGAATTGGTTTGGTTTTCTTTAAATGTAAGAGAAGTGGGATGGCTGCTAGATTATCTAATGTAAAGACAGCAGCTAGAGGAACAGGCAGGGTGTTAGCAGAGGAAATCACTGAGATGGCAGGAGGGGTGACATAGCCTACAACTGACTTTAATCTGCCAGATGCTGGTCACCCTCATATGGAAAATGTTTCCTTTGTTCTGAGGGTGGAGAGATCTGTGTAGCCACATTTGGGACTCCATGCGATGTGTAATTTAATAATGCTTTGGGTAATGTCACAGAATCTTATTAGATATCTAAAATAATATTTATCTAAAATAATGTTCAGAAAAATAGAAAGATGGAGTGTGATAAAATAGTCTAATTTAATTTCATTTTAGTTTTAGTGTCCAACCGTGGGTCCTTGTAATCCGACATGTTGTAAACGGGCAAGTAGCAAGGCAGGACAATAGAGGAGGCAGGACAGCAGGGGGCCAAAGGGACCTACAGTATCTAGTAAAGGACAGTTGTGGTGTGGATGCTGACTGCCAGTGAAGTGAAGGTTTCCAACAAGACACTCTGCCAGGGCTTAAACTACAGAGCTAGGGAAGGGAACTATATATTTACCCTTGGTGAAGGACAGTCTAGCTTAAACTCTAAGGCGGTGTATATCTGGGGCAGAATTTGTCGTATGCCATGTTGCGGCAGAATCTGTGACTTCTTCCCTGCTCACGCCAGTTCTAAAAAAGGGGGGCATGGGCAGGGAAGGGGACAGGCCGGCAGGCCCATCTCACTCATCATTTTCTATGCCTGTTTTAGGCGTAGAAAATGGTCTAAATCTATGTCAGCAAGGAAGCTGTCTACATTTAGAAGTGGTGGTGGATCCACAGAAGTTATGCAGAGACCTCCGCCTCTGCATAAATTCGGCGGATCCTGCACAGGTTTAAAACGCCCGTCTTAATAAATCACCCCCTAAGATCTTTGTGAATATGAAGGGGTTAGCAAAACTCAAGTTTCCCTTCCAACTATGTCCCTTTGGTACAGCTGAACATAGATCTTTCCAGAGGTACTTCAGCTAAGCTATAGAAGTGAAGAGGAAAACAGCCATGACATTGTATACCTATGCCTGTAACCATGACAAGATAACATCCTCTAATCGGTTGTTATGGGGCCCATGGGTGAAGGGGGCCCGAAGTGGATGAAAGGCCCCTCTAATTACGATTAGTACAATGGTTCTCCTCCATCTTGAGTCCCTGACTGGGTTCAGGCCCCACCTTCTGGCTGCATACTCATTGCTTCATCATGCCCTTGTGCTCAGGTGGGCACCCTTCCCCATCACTCTGGTTCTCTGCTGGGCACTGCGCTCACGTGATGGAGCATTTATTCTGCCATATTTGGAGTAGGGAAGGAATTTTTTCCCCTATAATGTGCTCATTGGCATCTGTTTTTTACTTTCCTTCAGAAAAACATGGTAGGATTATAGTTTAGATTTGATGGACCTTTGTCTTTCTTCAACCCTATCATGAGTGGGCTTTCTATAGAATCAGAATTTGACCAACTTAAAAAAAAAAAAAATTGTATTCTGTAGAAACAGAAACTTCAGAAGAATTTTGGGAGACAGAGAGAGAGGTTTTCAGGGCAGCAGAAGCACTTTACATCCTGGTAGAATTTATTCCGACCCGAATTGATTCTAGCCAGAATCTAATTTCCAGAAATTCGCTCATCTCTACAGCTGCCAATATAGTTTACTTTAGATTTTTAGAAAAATAAAAAGTTTCCCTTTTAATTTCATGAACCAGAAGTGAATGAATGCATTTTTCCTAGCAAGTTCAATGCCACTATTCACATCTTAGAGTTTACTCTCTCCGGTCACAGGATATGATCTATGGTACTCTGTATTCTAAACAGGTGGTTCCCTAACCTTTTTACCTCGATATTCTAAACACATAGTTATGTTACTACCAGTATATTACATAATCATTCATTTCTGATGGGGCAGTGGATGAAAAAGAGTCTTGTAGTGTCTACGGAGTAGGTGCTGTGCTAATTGTTACATGTAAATGCATCATGGCACATTAATGGTCTATACCAGGCATGCTCAACCTGCGTCCCTCCAGCTGTTGTAAAACTACAACTCCCACGATGCCCTTCTGTAGGATGATAGCTGTAGGCTGTCAGGGAATGATGGGAGTTGTAGTTTTGCAACAGCTGGAGGGCCGCAGGTTGAGCAGGCCTGGTCTATACTATGATATCAGAGTGCCAAAAAGTTCCGCCCCCTCCCCACGTCATAGTCTACCTTCTAGAAATGTCCCGTCCTTCTTCCTGTCGGCGGCCAGAAAACTCGCGCAGGCGCAGTACCGCCTGCGCCTGCGCGATCATCAACCTCCTCAGGGCAACAGCGCTCAGGTTACATCACTGGGCTCGGCGCATGCCTAGTGAGACTTTTGAGGCTGTTGCCCTCAGGAGGTTGATGATCGCGCAGGCCGCAGGCGGTACTGCGCCTGCGCAAGTTTTCTGGCCGCCGACAGGAAGAAGGACGGGGCATTTCTAGAAGGTAGACTATGACGTGGGGAGGGGGCGGAACCGTTTGCCGGGCTGTGGGAGGGTATTTCAGAATCAGGAGGCGTTCTTGGGCACTGCAGGGGGGTGTCACTGGGCACCGGAGAGGGAAAAAAACGCCCCTCTGGGCACCTTGGACCCTCATTAGCATATCATAAAAAGCGCTTTTATATCAAAAGGACAAAACGAAATCAAGTAAAAAGAAGACTGCTGGAAATAAGGTACTTTAGTGAATATAGCGATGGTGATAGCTTAAAATGCTAAAAGCAGGTGACAGAATCTCTTTAAAGACATGCCTCACACATAACTAACCTGAAGGAGAAAAGTCATATTATACAGTGCCTGGCTCAAGTTGTGAGGATCAGCCACTCTGGAACATGGTCACATGACGTGCTTCTATTCAGAAATCCTATATCTGCTGTAACATCCTTTAGCAGGTTTCCAGCCTGGGCTATAGACAGGACATCATTTCCACAGCCCAGGACAGAAGAGGTGCTGTGGATGTAGCCAGAACTAGTTGTTCCCCTGTTGCATGTGCAAACTCCTAAATCCAGCTCATCTTTACACGCACCAAGGAAAGGAATAGTATTGGCCCCATTCACAGAAGACGTGATATTTGCTCCATAGCTCAGGCCAGAAATCCAGTAAAGGGTGTGACATCAGTGAATGCAGGATTTTCAGAATAGGATCATTTGACCAGGTTTCTGAATACCAGGGTTATCTCACTAAATATACAGTATTTATTATCTAACCAGAATGTATGGAGCAGCAATATAGTCAATAATATCTCCATGCAAGTGTCTTCTTAGGGCTTGTGGGTAAGGAGGAACAGACTCTTATTCCTTGTCACCTCCAAGGCTGGGGTCTGTGTTCTAGTCATCTTTATTGCTTTCAGTAGTAAAACCCCCAGCAATAACAGATATATTAATTATAATTTGGATAAGTGACAAATATATTTGGTGGAAAAACCCTTTAAATTGTTGATGATGTAAGTCCATAAGTCATGAGTCCGCTGGCTGTGGTCTCGGGCAGTAGGGTTGTTTGAATACCAAACTTTTGATTCGGTTCCGATACCATAAAAAAGTTTTGCGATACTCGATACCATTCGAAACACCAAAAAAAGCCATGTGCATTCCACATTTCATGGAACGTCTGGCCCATAATAGAACAGTAAGATCCTATTTTTTGGGGGGACAAGGTGACAAAAAAAAATGTAGAATCGCACAGTTTTTATTTTATTTTTTTCTGTTACGGCGCTCACCGCATAGGACATTTTTAAATATTTTAATAGTTTGGACTTTTCAGATGTGGCAATATGTAATACAGTCCTGATCAAAAGTTTAAGACCACTTTAAAAATGGCAAAAAAACATATTTTACATTGTTGGATCTTAACAAGGTTCCAAGTAGAGCTTCAACATGCAACAAGAAGAAATGAGACAAAACATTTTTTGAGCATTCAATTAATTGAAAATAACGATTAAACTGAAACAGGCTGTTTTTCAGCTGATCCAAATTTTAGGACCACATGCCTTTAAAAGGCCAAATCTGTGCAAAGATGTGGATTCATTGTCATTTTCTGTCAGGTAGTCACACGTTGTGATGGCAAAGGCAAAAAAAACTCTCCCTTTTTGAACGTGGTCGGGTTGTTGAACTGCATAAGCAGGGTCTCTCACAGCGCGCCATCGCTGCTGAGGTGGGACGCAGTAAGACAGTCATTTGGAATTTCTTAAATGATCCTGAGGGTTAGGGAATAAAATAATCAAGTGGAAGACCCAACAAAAATTTCATCAGCACTGAGCCGGAGGATCCAATTGGCTGTCCGTCTAGACACTGGACGATCCTCGACCCAAATTAAGGCCCTTACTGGTGCTGACTGCAGCCCCATAACCATCAGATGGCATCTGAGACTGAAGGGCTTCAAAAACAAAAAACGTCTTCAAAGACCTCGTCTCCTTGAACGCCACAGGACTGCTCATTTGGACTTTGCAAGAGACATGGGACATTCAAAGGTGGAAGAAAGTTTTATTCTCTGATGAGAAAAAATATAACCTTGATGGTCCTGATGGTTTCCAACGTTACTGGCATGACAAGCAGATCCCACCTGAGATGTTTTCTACTCGCCACAGTGGAGGGGGCGCCATAATGGTCTGGGGTGCTTTTTCCTTCAGTGGAACAATGGAGCTTCAGGAAGTGCAGGGGCGTCAAACGGCCGCTGGCTATGTCCAGATGTTGCTGAGAGCATTCCTCATGACTGAGGGCCCTCGTCTGTGTGGTAACGACTGGGTTTTTCAACAGGACAACGCTACAGTACACAATGCCCGCAGGACAAGGGACTTCTTCCAGGAGAATAACATCACTCTTTTGGCCCATCCTGCGTGTTCCCCTGATCTAAATCCAATTGAGAACCTTTGGGGATGGATGGCAAGGGAAGTTTAAAAAAATGGACAACAGTTTACAGACAGTAGATGGCCTTCGTGCGGCCGTCTTCACCAGTTGGAGAAATGTTCCCACTCACCTCATGGAAACGCTTGCATCAAGCATGCCGAAACGAATTTTGGAAGTGATAAACAATAACGGCGGAGCTACTCATTACTGAGTTCATGTTTGGAAGTTGGATTTCTGTTTTGGGGGGGTTTAGTTTTTTTTTGGAGGTGTGGTCCTAAACTTTTGATCAGCTAAAAAACAGCCTGTTTCAGTTTATTCGTTGTTTTCATTAAATTGAATGCTCAAAAAATGTTTTATCTCACTCCCATTTCTTCTTGTTGCATTTTGAAGCTCTACTTGGAACCTTGTTAAGATCCAGCCATGCTAAATATGATTTTTGGCAATTTTTCAAGTGGTCTAAAACTTTTGATCAGGACTGTATGTTTATTTATTTATTGTTTATATATTTTATTTGTGGTCACGGCTACGGAAGAGAACTTGGTACCCTGAAGAACCAGGACCTGACTGACTAACTAAAAGCTTGCTGACTTGACTAAATGGCTGGCGGGGTGCCCTTAGCCATGCCGTGGGTAGGCCTATAAGGGGGCATACCCTGAGGTATATGAAAAGAAAAAGGGGAGGGAGGGTGGGGCATCTGAAACATACGCAAAGCAGGTGAGGGCATGCCTCCATTTTATAGGCGCCTGCGCCCCTCCCACAAATGCAGGCTGACTTGTCAGCCTTACCTATTTGTGGTCACGGCTATGGAAGAGAACTTGGTACCCTGAAGAACCAGGACCTGAATGACTAACTAACAGCTTGCTGACCTGACTAAATGGCTGGCGGGGTGCCCCTAGCCATGCCGTGGGTAGGCCTATAAGGGGGCAAAAAACCAAGCCAAGTAGTGTAGAGAATAACTTTATTGAACCTGTACCAAATCATAAAGCCAAACTGCGAAAGTCGTTGGATATCTCGGCATGGGGATTCGGGATATAACGCGCAAAGCACGAGGAGTGCCAGCGACCTATTTTACGAATAATATGGCCGGGGACATTATGTTTTGAAGCCGCTGATGCAGCCCCAATGCGGAATGAGTGCCCTGAAATTGCCTTGTGATCAAACCCCAAGCCAGATGCCAAGGTGCGAATATGTGAGATGAACTGAGAAGGCTTGATGGCACTGACCTTAAATGGGAGCAAAGGGCTGTCTGGGGCAGAGTCCCCCAAAACGGACAGCAAGTTCCTAAAAACTTGAACTGGGCACCATGCGTTGAAGGTCTGGAAGTACTTCACCTCCACCGGTGGCCCTACCTGAGAGGGTTTGGAAGCCAGATGGTATAGGGTGAAATGGTCGTTACACCATACCAGCTGACCCCTAGTTAAGCCTTTTGCCTTGGCCGAAAAGCTGGTAAATTCCCCGGGTCTCAACAACCCATAGAAGTTAAGGTACATGGCTGTTTTTATGACTGTGCTGGAATGTAGCCCAAAAGGAAGCCCATCTAGGGAGGTGGAAAGCTTCCTGAAGAGTTCCCCTGACACCGGCTGTCTGCTCGGAATGGACCCCCCGCTACTCTTCTGAATGCCTCTGAGCGTCGCTTTGATTGCCTGGGACAAGAAAACCGACCTACTTTCTGGATCCTCCAACATAGAAAAATGCTGGACCCCGGCCAAGTACAATTTGATAGTGTTGTAGGACAGTTTGAGGTCAGTATGACAGTAAGCTATGAAGGCTGTGAAGTACATGGTCTTGTCGGTATTCTCCCTTGGATAAAGGAGTGTGAATCTGTTAAACGTGTTCCAAGCGGATTTATAATTCCTGGCTGTGTTAACAGACAGAGACTTCTGCATCAGAGACTTGACTGAAGAAATGTATGATTTTAATTTATTATTAGCGATTGAAAAACTGGAGGGGGTAGCCCCACTCTTTCGGCCTCCGGCATGATCTGGAAAAAAGCATTAAAATTAAAATGTGATAATGAGTCTGTGGCGACGTTACGTATGCCCTGAATGTGCCTGCATGATACGTGAAAATTATGCTGCAGGGAGAGCCAAACCAGCCTGCGGAAAAAAGACATGATCCGGGGTGATCTGCCCCAGTGATGATTTCTATCACTGTCTGGTTGTCGGTGATGAAAGCCATGGAAAAATTGGCCCATTGCCTGCCCCATACAGCCTCTACGATTGGGTAGAATTCCAATAACGGAGAAGATTTCAAAGCGACTCGATTCCCGCAGATTACCGCAAATCCCCCGGAGGCGGCGGCGCCCGAGAAAATCAAGGTGGATGCGGGCCCCAGTTGAGGAACGAACAGGGAGACAGTACCATTCGGCCAGAAAGTCCCTTCACATGGCCAAATCGGCCATGGCTTGGGCATCTAAACAAATGAGGCTGTCTTGCTCGGGAGCTGAGGGGAGTAACTGCAGTAGCCTGGACATGAAAGCCCTACCTTGGGGCATGACTCTAGTGGCGAAATTTAGCATGCCTAGCAGGGACTGCAATTCTACTTTGGCACAGGTCCTATTGTCCACTGACTTGGAGATGGCCTCCTTGATTTTCGTGAGCTTCTCTGCTGGTAACCTGGCCTCCATTTTGAGTGTGTCCAAGACTATGCCCAGGAAAGTGATTACCGTCGCGGGGCCTTCTATTTTTGAGGGTGCCAACGGGACATTGAGTCTGGAAAAAAGTTGGAGAAGGGTCTTGAGCTTGCTGGGCTTGCAGTCTGGCCTCTCTATTAAAAGGAAATCATCCAGGTAATGGATGATCAGCGGACAGTCGCAGCAGTTGACCAAGATCCAGTGCAAAGCTTGTGCAAACTGATTAGAAAGCCAGGGGCTGCTTTTAGACCCGAAAGTTAGTCAGTTTGCAAAGTAGTATTGGTCTTGCCACTTGATCCCATAGAACTTCCAAAGCTGTGTCTGAATGGGCAGTAGTTTGAAAGCATCAGTGATGTCTGCCTTGGCCAACCATGCCCCCTGCCTACCTGGAGAATGAGCTGAATGGCCTCGTCTATTGAAGAGTAGCGCATTGAAAACTCCTCAGAGGGAACTAAGGAATTTAAACTGGGTATACTAGAGCCATGAGGTGCAGAAAGGTCATAAATCAAACTTTTTTTTAATTAGAAAACTTTTTTACACGATATGATCCTCCAATAGTCGAAGGGGACAACGGAAAATGAACTGATGAGGAACCCCTTCTCTAATTCGGACCTGATTAGTGTCCCCACTGACTCGGGATCCCCGGCTGCTGATAAGAGGTTGGGACCCTCCGAAGTGGACTGGGAAAGAGCTACTAGGCCTGTGTGAAAGCCTGCCGTGAACCCAGAAACCAAGAATTAGATGAACTGCTGATTGTGGTGGCCTTGCAGAAGGGCTGCTAGTAAGTCCACATTGACCCCGGTTAGTCATAAGGGTCTGGAGGACAAGCCGTTTGGGGGTGTGCCCTGAAACACACGGAACAGACATGGAGGGCCCTACATTTATTGTAGTAACAGGCGTGCAGGTTGTAGTTATTGCAGACCTGGCTGTTGCCCAAGAAAACTATGGGACGACCCAATTTGTCTGTGGTTGGGCCAGACCTTTGTTGGGACCCGGAGCTACTGGGGAAAGATCTGCCCTGGGTCATAGAGGGTCCTACATTGGGGCACCAATCTGAGGAGTGGGAGATTGACTGGCAGGAGGCACACGCCGGGGCCTTGAGCCCTGCGAAATGCTGGCAAAAAAAAAAAACATGTCCATGGAAGCCCAGTTTGTGACGTGCTGGAATTGGGCAAGAGCGGCGGCAGCCTTGGCAGAAAACGAGCGGTGGTAGTCGTAGAAAGCATGCACACCGTACTTGTGGCCCAAGTCCGTGACCCGGTAAAGGTAGGTATCCAACTCTGCCCGCTTCCCAGGGTGGGCTGAGCAAAGGACATCCCTGAACAAACTGAAAGCCAGGACAAACTCAGTGATGGACAGCTTTTTGTTGAGGCTTTGGCTTTGAGAACGATGGACACGTCGCCGCAAACGATCGTTTTGCTCTCAACTGTGTCATGAGTGGCTATGAGGATAGACACTAGGTTGACGTCTTTTCCCTCTAGGATGTCTTTTTTTGATATTGCTGGGAATAAAATGTGAGGGAGCTACTTCTGGTAACAATAGCCTCCAAAAGTGTCAGTAACCAGAGCCCTCCCCCCCCCTAAAGAGTTAATCTCCTGCAGCACAAAGGGATCCTCTTACCACATGTTGCTTTCATTTATACACTGAGCAGATGGCAGATCTCCCTTCCCTGGTCTGCGCTGATTCAACTCTACTTCTCCAGCTCTGCTGAGTGAGGGAGCGTCTGCCAAGCGCAGGGACAGGGAGAAGTGCACACAGCCCAGGCACCGCGGGGATCAGAAACTTTAGAGTGCCTAAAATCAATATTTTTCACTCCCCCCTGCACCCCTGCACGATTTGATGCCGGCGGGTGGTGCGGGGGGGGGGTGTCGCAGGCGGTGGGGGCGTTGCGGGAGGCGGGCGGTGCGGCAGGCGGGATCGCTATCCCCCGCACGCGTCCCCATGAATGATCGTTGGCTTCTAGTGGTTATACCAGGGTGCCAGCACATTGCTGGCACCCTGGTATAAACGGCTGACATCTGTGCAGATGTCAGCCGTTTAACCCTTTCCATACCGCGGTCCGTACGGACCGCTGTATGGAAAAAGTTAACTGTCATCGGTCAGGGAGCTCCCTCCCTCTCCATCGGGGGGCTGCTGTGCCTTTGCAGCCCCCCCGATGGAGAGGGAGAGAGCCCCCCGACAGCCCCCCTCAGCCCTGTGCTTACCCTTCCCCGTCTGCGAAGTTGTGGCAGACGGGGAAGGTTCCCATGGCAACAGGACGCCTGCTCAGGCGTCCTGCTGTCCATGGTGCTGAACAGATCTATGCTAAAAGCATAGATCTGTTCAGAGTAAGTAAAATACAGTACAGAGCCCTATATAGGGTTCTGTACTGTATTATACAGACATAATACCCACTGGATCTTCAAGAACCAAGTGGGTCTGGGTCAAAAAAATGTAAAAAAAAAGTGAAAAAAGTTAAGATAAAAAAAAAAAACATTTATCACTGAATAAAAAAAAAAAAAAAAAATACACTACACATATTAGGTATCGCCGCATCCGTAACGACCTGATCTATAAAACGGTCATGTTACTTTCCCCGCATGGTGAACGCCATAAAAATAAAAAAATAAAAACTATGAGAAAATTGAAATTTTGCCCACCTTACTTATCAAAAAAGGTAATAAAAGTGATCAAAAAAGTCGCATGTACGCCAAAATAGTACCAATCAAACCGTCATCTCATCCCGCAAAAAATGAGACCCTACTCAAGATAATCGCCCAAAAACTGAAAAAACTATGGCTCTTAGACTATGGAAACACTAAAGCATGATTTTTTTTTTTTTTAAAAATGAAATCATTGTGTAAAACTTACATAAATAAAAAAAAAGTATACATATTAGGTATCGCCGCGTCCGTATCGACTGGCTCTATAAAAATATCACATGACCTAACCCCTCAGGTGACCACCGTAAAAAAATAAAAATAGAAACGGTGTAAAAAAAGCCATTTTTTGCCATCTTACGTCACAAAAAGTGTAATAGCAAGCGATCAAAAAGTCATATGCACCCCAAAATAGTGCCAATCAAACCGCCATCTCATCCCGCAAAAAATGAGACCCTACTCAAGATAATCGCCAAAAACTGAAAAAACTATGGCTCTTAGA
The DNA here is from genome assembly GCF_905171765.1 of Bufo bufo. Taxonomy (NCBI): domain Eukaryota; kingdom Metazoa; phylum Chordata; class Amphibia; order Anura; family Bufonidae; genus Bufo; species Bufo bufo. The sequence goes on from NC_053391.1 coordinate 51,174,075, forward strand.
CTATGGAGACACTAAAACATTTTTTTGGTTTTAAAAATGAAGTTATTGTATAAAACTTACATAAATAAAAAAAATTGTATACATATTAGGTATCGCCGCGTCCGTGACAACCTGCTCTATAAAATTACCACATGATCTAACCTGTCAGATGAATGTTGTAAATAACAAAAAAAAACGTGCCAAAAAAGCTATTTCTTGTTACCTTGCCGCACAAAAAGTGTAATATAGAGCAACCAAAAATCATATGTACCCTAAACTAGTACCAACAAAACTGCCACCCTATCCCTTAGTTTCTAAAATGGAGTCACTTTTTTGGAGTTTCTACTCTAGGGGTGCATCAGGGGGGCTTCAAATGGGACATGGTGTAAAAAAAAACAGTCCAGCAAAACCTGCCTTCCAAAAACCATATGGCATTCCTTTCCTTCTGCGCCCTGCCGTGTGCCCGTACAGCGGTTTATGACCACATATGGGGTGTTTCTGTAAACTACAGAATCAGGGCCATAAATAATGAGTTTTGTTTGGCTGTTAACCCTTGCTTTGTAACTGGAAAAAAAATATTAAAATGGAAAACCTGCCAAAAATGTGAAATTTTGAAATTGTGTCTCTATTTTCCATTCTTGTGCAACACCTAAAGGGTTAACAAAGTTTGTAAAATCAGTTTTGAATACCTTGAGGGGTGTAGTTTCTTAGATGGGGTCACTTTTATGGAGTTTCTACTCCAGGGGTGCATCAGGGGGGCTTCAAATGGGACATGGTGTCAAAAAAACAGTCCAGCAAAACCTGCCTTCCAAAAACCAAACGGCGCACCTTTCACTCTACACCCCGCTGTGTGGTCGTACAGTAGTTTACGGCCACATATGGGGTGTTTCTGTAAACAGCAGAGTCAGGGCAATAAAGATACAGTCTTGTTTGGCTGTTAACCCTTGCTTTGTTAGTGGAAAAAATGGGTTAAAATTGAAAATTAGGCAAAAAAATGAAATTCTCAAATTTCATCCCCATTTGCCAATAACTCTTGTGCAACATCTAAAGGGTTAACGACGTATGTAAAATCAGTTTTGAATACCTTGAGGGGTGTAGATTCTTAGATGGGGTCACTTTTAGGGAATTTCTACTCTAGGGGTGCAGCAGGGGGCTTCAAATGGGACATGGTGTAAATAAACCAGTCCATAAAAATCAGCCTTCCAAAAACCAAACGGCGCACCTTTCACTCTACGCCCCGCTGTGTGGCCATACAGTAGTTTACGGCCACATATTGGGTGTTTCTGTAAACGGCAGAGTCAGGGGAATAAAGATACAGTCTTGTTTGGCTGTTAACCCTTGCTTTGTTAGTGGAAAAAATGGGTTAAAATGAAAAATTAGACAAAAAAATGAAATTCTCAAATTTCCTCCCCATTTGCCAATAACTCTTGTGCAACACCTAAAGGGTTAACAATGTATGCAAAATCAGTTTTGAATACCTTGAGGGGTGTAGTTTCATGGGGTCATTTTTGGGTGGTTTCTATTATGTAAGCCTCGCAAATCGACTTCAGACCTGAACTGGTCCCTAAAAATTTAGTTTTTGTAAATTTCTGAAAAATTTCAAGATTTGCTTCTAAACTTCTAAGCCTTATAACATCCCCAAAAAATAAAATATCATTCCCAAAATAATTCAAACATGAAGTAGACATATGGGGAATGTAAAGTCATCACAATTTTTTGGGGTATTACTATGTATTACAGAAGTAGAGAAACTGAAACTTTGAAATTTGCAAATTTTTCCAAATTTTTGGTAAATTATGTATTTTTTTGTGCAAAAAAAATAATTTTTTGGACTTCATTTTACCAGTGTCATGAAGTACAATATGGGACGAAAAAACAATCTCATAATGGCCTGGATAAGTCAAAGCGTTTTAAAGTTATTAGCACTTAAAGTGACACTGGTCAGATTTCCAAAAAATGGCCTGGTCCTTAAGGTGAAAATGAGCCCGGTCCCTAAGGGGTTAAGCAGAGGTAAAAATAGGCAGTACAGGGAACAAAAATGTGGAATTAAGGGGTAATTGAATACACAGTGAAAAGTTGAAATAGGGCCACCAAGGTGATATTAATCACCACAATCCAATACTCCAAAAAAAAAAAAGTTATCCTGGACAGATGAGATGCTGGCCTGCTCGGACGCGGGGGTTTCAGGAACCGACAAGGCCTCCTCGATGTCAGACGTGTGCGACATACTGCAACTGCGAGATGACAAACAGTAATTAATACCGGAGCTGGAGGCCCTGCAGTTTGGTAGAGAGAACCGAGACCGTGGTTGGTGGAAGGAAACTAGTGAGTTGGGCGAGTGACTGGTGCTTAAAAGGAATCTGTCACCTACCTGACCGGTTTCAAACAGGTGACATTGTTCAGTGGGGCACAAAGACATGACACAGATGTTGCCTGTGTTTCGTTCTTCAGATGCTTCAAATCGCCCACAAAATCGTTTTTATCATATGCTAATGAGCCGCCGCAAGTGTCCAGGGGCGGAGAGTTTTCTGAAAGTGCCCAAGTTTCCCCGCCTCACTCGCAACTAACTCCGCCCCTCAGTAAGCTCAGGCCAGCCCTGTGGCTCTGTGACATCATATTTCCCTATAGGCTGTTCGCGCATCACTGCCGGGCCCGGGCATGTGCACTGTTCTGCCCACTGTGGTCAGAGGCACAGAGATATGCAGTGCGCATGCGCTAATTTCACGCCAGTAACTAGTGCATGCACACTCCATATCCCTTTCCCTCTGCCCACTGTGGGCAGAACAGTGCGCATGTCCGGGCCTATAGGGAAATATGATTGTCACGGCGGACGGGGAACTCAGACACACAGATAAACCAACAACCAGGCTCTAGGCGAGAAGCAGGGGAAGGGTCACCTCCTAGCTTAACCCTGACCTCTTTCCCTGCACTGCTCAGCCCACATTCAGACCTTGAAGCTAGGAATGATGTGTCCTCGTGCCTGGGCTAAAACACCCTAGATTCCCTGAGATGGTGAAAAGGGGAAAAGGAGCAGCCTGCTCGCACAGAACCTGGATGGGAAAGATGACACAAACACAACCTAGACAGCAATCAACAAAAACTGAAACCACACTTATCTTTTCTGAGCTGGAACAGACAACCTTCCTTCCTTGTTTCCAAGGCCAGACTGATTTCTATAACCCGCTCAGAACACTGCACTAGAGTGATATTTAAACCAGTGACCCCACCCAGTGCACCTGATGGGAGGCTGGTTCAGCACGACTCCAAAACAAAACAAAACTAAACACGTGCTGCTATTCTGGCCGACCTCTGCACATAGTCAGAGCAGGGCATGACAATGATGTGACAGAGCCACAGGGCTGGCCTGAGCCTACTGAGGGGCGGAGTTAGGCACGAGTGAGGCGGGGGAACTTGGGCACTTTCAGAAAACTCTCCGCCCCTGGGCACTTTCGACGGCTCATTAGCATATGACAAAAATGACTTTTTGGGCGATTTGAAGCATCTGAGGAACGAAACACAGGTAACATCTGTGTCATGTCATTGTGCCCCACTAAACAATGTCACCTGTTTGAAACCGGTCAGGTAGGTGACAGATTCCCTTTAATTGAACAAACGGGCGTTACTGTGGAGGACCTGGGCGGACTTGGCAGAAAACGAGCGGTGGTAGTCGTAGAAAGCATGCACACCGTACTTGTGGCCCAAGTCCGTGACCCGGTAAAGGTAGGTATCCAACTCTGCCCGCTTCCCAGGGTGGGCTGAGCAAAGGACATCCCTGAACAAACTGAAAGCCAGGACAAACTCAGTGATGGACAGCTTTTTGTTGAGGCTTTGGCTTTGAGAACGATGGACACGTCGCCGCAAACGATCGTTTTGCTCTCAACTGTGTCATGAGTGGCTATGAGGATAGACACTAGGTTGACGTCTTTTCCCTCTAGGATGTCTTTTTTTGATATTGCTGGGAATAAAATGTGAGGGAGCTACTTCTGGTAACAATAGCCTCCAAAAGTGTCAGTAACCAGAGCCCTCCCCCCCCCTAAAGAGTTAATCTCCTGCAGCACAAAGGGATCCTCTTACCACATGTTGCTTTCATTTATACACTGAGCAGATGGCAGATCTCCCTTCCCTGGTCTGCGCTGATTCAACTCTACTTCTCCAGCTCTGCTGAGTGAGGGAGCGTCTGCCAAGCGCAGGGACAGGGAGAAGTGCACACAGCCCAGGCACCGCGGGGATCAGAAACTTTAGAGTGCCTAAAATCAATATTTTTCACTCCCCCCTGCACCCCTGCACGATTTGATGCCGGCGGGTGGTGCGGGGGGGGGGTGTCGCAGGCGGTGGGGGCGTTGCGGGAGGCGGGCGGTGCGGCAGGCGGGATCGCTATCCCCCGCACGCGTCCCCATGAATGATCGTTGGCTTCTAGTGGTTATACCAGGGTGCCAGCACATTGCTGGCACCCTGGTATAAACGGCTGACATCTGTGCAGATGTCAGCCGTTTAACCCTTTCCATACCGCGGTCCGTACGGACCGCTGTATGGAAAAAGTTAACTGTCATCGGTCAGGGAGCTCCCTCCCTCTCCATCGGGGGGCTGCTGTGCCTTTGCAGCCCCCCCGATGGAGAGGGAGAGAGCCCCCCGACAGCCCCCCTCAGCCCTATGGGGTGTTTCTGTAAACTACAGAATCAGGGCCATAAATAATGAGTTTTGTTTGGCTGTTAACCCTTGCTTTGTAACTGGAAAAAAAATATTAAAATGGAAAACCTGCCAAAAATGTGAAATTTTGAAATTGTGTCTCTATTTTCCATTCTTGTGCAACACCTAAAGGGTTAACAAAGTTTGTAAAATCAGTTTTGAATACCTTGAGGGGTGTAGTTTCTTAGATGGGGTCACTTTTATGGAGTTTCTACTCCAGGGGTGCATCAGGGGGGCTTCAAATGGGACATGGTGTCAAAAAAACAGTCCAGCAAAACCTGCCTTCCAAAAACCAAACGGCGCACCTTTCACTCTACACCCCGCTGTGTGGTCGTACAGTAGTTTACGGCCACATATGGGGTGTTTCTGTAAACAGCAGAGTCAGGGCAATAAAGATACAGTCTTGTTTGGCTGTTAACCCTTGCTTTGTTAGTGGAAAAAATGGGTTAAAATTGAAAATTAGGCAAAAAAATGAAATTCTCAAATTTCATCCCCATTTGCCAATAACTCTTGTGCAACATCTAAAGGGTTAACGACGTATGTAAAATCAGTTTTGAATACCTTGAGGGGTGTAGATTCTTAGATGGGGTCACTTTTAGGGAATTTCTACTCTAGGGGTGCAGCAGGGGGCTTCAAATGGGACATGGTGTAAATAAACCAGTCCATAAAAATCAGCCTTCCAAAAACCAAACGGCGCACCTTTCACTCTACGCCCCGCTGTGTGGCCATACAGTAGTTTACGGCCACATATTGGGTGTTTCTGTAAACGGCAGAGTCAGGGGAATAAAGATACAGTCTTGTTTGGCTGTTAACCCTTGCTTTGTTAGTGGAAAAAACGGGTTAAAATGAAAAATTAGACAAAAAAATGAAATTCTCAAATTTCCTCCCCATTTGCCAATAACTCTTGTGCAACACCTAAAGGGTTAACAATGTATGCAAAATCAGTTTTGAATACCTTGAGGGGTGTAGTTTCATGGGGTCATTTTTGGGTGGTTTCTATTATGTAAGCCTCGCAAATCGACTTCAGACCTGAACTGGTCCCTAAAAATTTAGTTTTTGTAAATTTCTGAAAAATTTCAAGATTTGCTTCTAAACTTCTAAGCCTTATAACATCCCCAAAAAATAAAATATCATTCCCAAAATAATTCAAACATGAAGTAGACATATGGGGAATGTAAAGTCATCACAATTTTTTGGGGTATTACTATGTATTACAGAAGTAGAGAAACTGAAACTTTGAAATTTGCAAATTTTTCCAAATTTTTGGTAAATTATGTATTTTTTTGTGCAAAAAAAATAATTTTTTGGACTTCATTTTACCAGTGTCATGAAGTACAATATGGGACGAAAAAACAATCTCATAATGGCCTGGATAAGTCAAAGCGTTTTAAAGTTATTAGCACTTAAAGTGACACTGGTCAGATTTCCAAAAAATGGCCTGGTCCTTAAGGTGAAAATGAGCCCGGTCCCTAAGGGGTTAAGCAGAGGTAAAAATAGGCAGTACAGGGAACAAAAATGTGGAATTAAGGGGTAATTGAATACACAGTGAAAAGTTGAAATAGGGCCACCAAGGTGATATTAATCACCACAATCCAATACTCCAAAAAAAAAAAAGTTATCCTGGACAGATGAGATGCTGGCCTGCTCGGACGCGGGGGTTTCAGGAACCGACAAGGCCTCCTCGATGTCAGACGTGTGCGACATACTGCAACTGCGAGATGACAAACAGTAATTAATACCGGAGCTGGAGGCCCTGCAGTTTGGTAGAGAGAACCGAGACCGTGGTTGGTGGAAGGAAACTAGTGAGTTGGGCGAGTGACTGGTGCTTAAAAGGAATCTGTCACCTACCTGACCGGTTTCAAACAGGTGACATTGTTCAGTGGGGCACAAAGACATGACACAGATGTTGCCTGTGTTTCGTTCTTCAGATGCTTCAAATCGCCCACAAAATCGTTTTTATCATATGCTAATGAGCCGCCGCAAGTGTCCAGGGGCGGAGAGTTTTCTGAAAGTGCCCAAGTTTCCCCGCCTCACTCGCAACTAACTCCGCCCCTCAGTAAGCTCAGGCCAGCCCTGTGGCTCTGTGACATCATATTTCCCTATAGGCTGTTCGCGCATCACTGCCGGGCCCGGGCATGTGCACTGTTCTGCCCACTGTGGTCAGAGGCACAGAGATATGCAGTGCGCATGCGCTAATTTCACGCCAGTAACTAGTGCATGCACACTCCATATCCCTTTCCCTCTGCCCACTGTGGGCAGAACAGTGCGCATGTCCGGGCCTATAGGGAAATATGATTGTCACGGCGGACGGGGAACTCAGACACACAGATAAACCAACAACCAGGCTCTAGGCGAGAAGCAGGGGAAGGGTCACCTCCTAGCTTAACCCTGACCTCTTTCCCTGCACTGCTCAGCCCACATTCAGACCTTGAAGCTAGGAATGATGTGTCCTCGTGCCTGGGCTAAAACACCCTAGATTCCCTGAGATGGTGAAAAGGGGAAAAGGAGCAGCCTGCTCGCACAGAACCTGGATGGGAAAGATGACACAAACACAACCTAGACAGCAATCAACAAAAACTGAAACCACACTTATCTTTTCTGAGCTGGAACAGACAACCTTCCTTCCTTGTTTCCAAGGCCAGACTGATTTCTATAACCCGCTCAGAACACTGCACTAGAGTGATATTTAAACCAGTGACCCCACCCAGTGCACCTGATGGGAGGCTGGTTCAGCACGACTCCAAAACAAAACAAAACTAAACACGTGCTGCTATTCTGGCCGACCTCTGCACATAGTCAGAGCAGGGCATGACAATGATGTGACAGAGCCACAGGGCTGGCCTGAGCCTACTGAGGGGCGGAGTTAGGCACGAGTGAGGCGGGGGAACTTGGGCACTTTCAGAAAACTCTCCGCCCCTGGGCACTTTCGACGGCTCATTAGCATATGACAAAAATGACTTTTTGGGCGATTTGAAGCATCTGAGGAACGAAACACAGGTAACATCTGTGTCATGTCATTGTGCCCCACTAAACAATGTCACCTGTTTGAAACCGGTCAGGTAGGTGACAGATTCCCTTTAATTGAACAAACGGGCGTTACTGTGGAGGACCTGGGCGGACTGGGGCGTGAAATGGCCTGGGGAAGCTAAAGTAACATGGCACCAAAACAGGAAGGTTGAGTAAGGGAGAAAATGAACACCAAACCTGAATTCGTACCGGAGGAAAATGGTACTTAACAAACGTAAGCCTGAAATGTAACAGGCAACAGACATGGTAATTAAAAACGTGAGCCTGAAACGTAACAGGCAACAGACATGTTAGATAAGCGTAGCCTGAAGCATAACAGGCAAAGACATGGTACTTAATAAACGTAAGCCTGAAACGTAACAGGCAACAGACATGGTAATTAAAAAATGTGAGCCTGAAACGTAACAGGCAACAAACGTGTCGAATGATGACGTAAGCCTGAAACGTAACAGGCGACAAACATGGTAATTAATAAACATGAGCCTGCAACAGACATGGTAAAAAATAAACGTGAGCCTGGACATAACAGGCAAACAGACCTTGTAATCAATGAATGTGAGCCTGACACGCAACAGGCAAAGACATGGTGAATCAATTAACGGGAGCCTGACACGCAACAGGCAAAGACATGGTGAATCAATGAACGGGAGCCTGAAACGTAACAGGCAACAGACCTGGTGACTAAAATGTGAGCCTGAAACGGCAGGCAATAGACATGATGGTTACTGAACCCTGGGGAAAGTAACCGTGACTGGCAGCAACATTCATACCTTAAATGGGACTGAGAGTGACGGAATAAGAATGTGGTCGGAAAAAGACGTACTTACCGAAACGTCCGCATTTAAAACCACGTCTCCTTGTTTGATGAACTGCTATGATGTAGCAGAGTGGAATAGGCGGCGGTCGGATCAGACGGAATGTCTGACTGACTATTTGAGAGAACCTCGGCTGACGGTATTAGCTATGGTCGGGGGAGGACCTGAAGCCTGCAAAACAATCGGTATTGTGACCACAGTGTGAGGGTTGGATCCGAGTGGGCGAAACATGAAATCTGGTCGTGACCCCCCTTTTTGGACTGGGGGGGGGGTGCAGGATCCTGATTGTGCATTGGCCACAACTGCTGTAGGATTGCCAACATGATGACTTGAGGAGTTGGCTGGGAATGCTGATGCTAACCATGTGGGAAGGTGCAATACATTAAATCTCCCACTAGGGGGATGTGGTGGTAGTGCGGCAGCTGCCGCCAGCTCTGCACGTGCAGAAGAAGGGGCGTCCGGCAACAGCAGGAAGGCGGCCACCAGACAAGGCCGTGGTGAGAAAGCCCGCCCCCCTCTCTACCCTCTTGTGGAGCAGGCGCCGGCGTTGTGGCCTCCAACACCCCACCACGCCGGCAAAAATATTGAAGGGAATACAGCTGGGGCCACTGAGCACAGCTCCTCTTTGCATTGAACCATGCGTCGGCTGGCCTTAAAGCGGCGGCTCCCATTTACTCACGTGGTCAGCGAGCGGTTCGGAATGGGTTGAAATTTGTCCGATCTACTTGGTGAAAAAGCGATGAATGAAGCTCGGCAACAGAAACGCCCCCCCCTGGAACCCGGAAACATATGCGAAGCAGGTGAGGCCGTGCCTCCATTTTAAAGGCACAACACAACAGCTCTGTGCATTGTGCAGTGGCCATGGCTTGTTGCAACAGCAGTAGTTATTATTTACTGCCTGGTTACTACAGCACTACTCCTATTCACTTGAATGGGAGCAGCTTGTATGGAGCTGTGCTATGTCAGTGTCATGTTTCAGCACACAACAGGTCCTGAAAAGAGCTGATCAGTGGAGTTTCCGTCATTTTGAATTCCTTAACCTCTTAGTGACCAAGCCTGTTTGGGCCTTAATGACCAAGCCAAATTTTTAGCTTAGAATAACTTTGTAACGGTTTCGCACATCAAAGTAATTCTGACATTGTTTTCTTGTCACATATTGTACTTTACTTAGGTGGTAAAAGTCTACCAATAAAATATGCGTATCTTTATTAAAAAAGTGAAAATTTATGAAAATTTTCAACTGCAATATTTCACATGCATACATAAATACTATTCAATATTTTTATCAGAAATATATTTCCACATCTTTACTTTATTTTGGCTGCACTTACAAAAATGTTTTACTTTTTTTTATTTAGATGTGGGGGAAGGGCGCCCTAATAACTTTATTTAACACATCTGGGGGCCATATTGCAGATCGGGGTGCTGGGGGACCCGATCGGGGCATAATTTGAACTTCTCTCTTCTTTCCTGAGGAGAGAGACCTTACTGAGAGCAGCAGTGAGCGGCGGTGAGCGGCGGCGGCCGGCTTTTAGTCTGCGCATGCGCCGGGCCGCCGCCGCCATCTTTCTTGAGGGTAAGGGGGGTGGGGGTGAGGATCGGGACCCAGCTTAGGGCCAGAAGCACTGGGGGACCCGATCGCTGCACCGGAGAATTTCTCCCTCCTCTCTTACATGAGAGGAGGGAGAAAGTTTAGTGCGGGCAGCTCCTCTGCCGGCATTTTCTGTGATCGCCGTGATAAAGTGTATCACGGAGATCACGTGATCAGAGACCGCTTGTCACGGTCTCTGATCACTGCCCTCAGCTACCTCCGTTAGCTGCGGGCACGGAGCTGCAGCGCTTGATTTTATCGCTAACTTGGGCTGAAGTGACGCCGTAAAAATGCGGCGCTCCAGCCCAAGGCCCCTTAGTGACCGCCGTAAAAACACGTATGGGTGGTCACTAAGGGGTTAAAAGCGTTTTCCAACATCTTATAACTGATGACCTATCCTGAGGATCATCAGTATTTGATCATTGGGAGCCGACTACCGGGAACCCCGCCAATCAGCTGTGTGAGAACCTTCTCCGTACATGGTATAGCGGCTCTGCTTGGTAACACTCTCAGCCCCATTCACTTCTATGGGGCTGAGCTGTGCCTAGGCCACGTGAGCAATGAATGTGTCATCACTGGCCTAGGAAAAGCTGTGAGAAGGCCACAGTGCTCACAGGAGTGTCAGTGCCTTCCCAAACAGATGATCTGCAGGGGTCCCAGGTGTCGGACCCCACTGATCAGATACTGATGACCTATCCTGAGCATAGGTCATCAGTTTTAACATTTCGGAAAACCACTGCGCCGCACAGACCTTTCACTTACCAGTAGGAGGAGCTCCCGGCCGGTCACAGACATACATCGCAGCTCTTCAGGTAAGTATAATGCTTGTATTTATTGCTAAGTAACCATGGCAGCCAAGACTGCAATAGCGTCTTGGCTGCCATAGTAACCGATCGGAGCCCCAGCGATTAAACTGGGACTCCGATCGGAACTCTACGCTGCCACCAATGATGGGGGGGGGAAGAGGTGAGGCCGCACTGGTCACATTTATTAATACTGGGAATCCGCACTGGCCACCAATGATGGGGGGGGAAGAGGTGAGGCCGCACTGGTCACATTTAATACAGGGGAGGGAGGGGGTCTGCCTGGCAGCACCTGATCTCAATAATTGTGTGGATCACAGCCCCCTGTAAGAGATCGAGCACTGCAAGGCAGCAGGGGGCAGTCATGTACACAGTTCTCAGTATATTCTAACCTGAAGCGTCCCCATCACCATGGGAACGCCTCTGTGTTAGAATATACTGTCGGATTTGAGTTTTCACATGTTTCCGTTTTTTGCAAATCCGCAAAAAACGGATGACATACGGAAACATTTTCAGCAACAACGGATTCGCAAAAAACGGACCGAAAATTGGGATGTAGAAAAATACTGACATGTGAATGTAGCCTAAAGCGAGGTCATCAGTATTAAACTTCCAGAAAACCCCTTCAGTCCTAAATTATGTCCAGCTGGAAAGTTATTGAGCAATCATGGCATGTATGCCACAAACCGTGGTGTAACTAGAAATGACTGGGCCCCACAGAAAATTTTAGAATTGGGGCCCCAATCAACTTCTTAACAACTCCCTCCTCCTGAGCAACCTCCACTCCCGTGGCTAGACAAGATAGCTCTCTCAGACCAGGCCCGGCAGCCTCTCCGTCCATTTCCTACACATATATACTGTATTTCCTGTCACTGTATATACTGTCACTGTACTGTATGTAATGTCATTGTATAATACCGTTGAGGGGGCCTGAGAATAAAATCTTTTAGTCCCTCTCCTGGGTGGGCCCCGTAGCAGTGGCTTCCCCTGCTTCCACCATAGCTATGGCCCTGGCCACAATTGTCTTCAACCAGAATACCCAATTAAACTTCCAACAGTTATGGCCACTGTCATACTTACACGAGCAGAGCAAGGACATGGGGTGAATGTAACTGTGTAACTAAGGCAGATTCTGTTAGACCAAGATCATTTAAAAAAAGCAGAATGCATAAAAAACATCACATTGCAAAAACAACATAAAATGTGTAAGGTTAAGTTCTCACAAGGAAATCAAAACCAGTGTAGGTTACTAGCACTCCCATTTTTTGGAGAGTGTTGGTTACAACGCAAATGATTTATGAATTTATTTTAAAAAAATGGAATGAAATGGCAAATGTTCCTGCAATATGCTGCTAATTGGGAATACAGGAAAAAGATATGATTATTTGAACTCTGCCTTCCCTTCCTCTGTGTCCTGACTGCTCCATGATAATACATTTCTGGTCGTCCTGCTGCTCCGGGAGTACAAGCTGTTAGAGGATGTGGGTTGTAGTGAGTGATGATCTAAGGTACATGGAGAAGGAACAGGAAGGGCAGAGTCTTGGATGCAGTTATCCTCAGCTTCCGAGTCATTGTTTGCATAAATCAGCCCGGCTGTGGCCAGGACACAAGCTTTTGATGTTCTAAGCAGAATCTGGATGTAGTATTTAACTAGTTATTTGTCCATTGGGAATCAGTGTAATGTAGAAGAGGTTAAATGGAGTCTGTCAGCACAAACATGTCTATATAACACAGCTCAATGTCTAGTAGGGTTTGGTCAACTCGATAAAAGGATGCCTTTTTTACTAGTAAATTCCGTGACTCCATTGCTGAGAATTTCAACTTTTAACCAATGTGCAAATTAGATGTTAAGTGCACCGTGGGCATTCCCACTGCCCTCAGTGCACCAAAATTCCCATCCTTTCTCTGCCCAGTCCCTCCCTTGACCACTGATTGACAGAGCTAGTCATTAGGTACATCATCTCTCTTGGCAACACATATGCACTGTGTAGGCTGTGTACTGTGCGGTCGTGTGCATGTAGCCTTAAAGAGGACCTTTCACCTGTATAAACGATGTTAACCGAGTATGCTGCCATATAGAGCGGCGCCTGGGGATCTCACTGCACTTACTATTATCCCCGGGCGCCGCTCCGTTCTCCCGTTATGCCCTCCGGTACCTTTGCTTCTTAAGTTATAGTAGGCGGGTCTTCCCTTGTCCTGTGGGCGTCTCCTTCTCCTAGGCTGCAGAGCTGGCCAATCGCAGCGCACAGCTCACAGCCTGGGAGAAAAAAAACTCCCAGGCTGTGAGCTGTGCGCTGCGATTGGCCAGCGCTGCAGCCTAGGAGAAGGAGACGCCCACAGGACAAGGGAAGACCCGCCTACTATAACTTAAGAAGCAAAGGTACCGGAGCCTATAACGGGAGAACGGAGCGGCGCCCGGGGATAATAGTAAGTGCAGTGAGATCCCCGGGCGCCGCTCTATATGGCAGCATACTCAGTTCACATAGTTTATACAGGTGAAAAGTCCTCTTTAAGGACTATTGTTGTATCTGGCTGCAAAATAATTATTAGCGCAACCTGCGCTAAATTGCGTGGAATTGTTAGAGACCCAAAAGTCCTTTTAAGGACAATAGTTGTATCTGGCAGCAATATATATTTTTAGTGCAAACTGCGCTAAATAGCTTGCAATTGTTTGGCCGCTGCAGACAGCGACATTATCTGACCTACATCTCCTGTCTAACCTGAGCGCAGCCTAAAAATATCTGTGACATCCAGTGTACTTTTTCCGTAGACGGTGTCCGCCGCGGACAGTTACATTACCTGCGCTACATCTCCAGTAAAACATTAGCGCATCCGAAATATCTATGACATTCAGTGTAATTTTTTTCGCCGCTGATGACAGTGACATTATCTGCGCTACATCTCCTCTGTAACGTTTGAACATCCTAAATATCAGTGACATTAAGTGTAATTTTTTATTAGCTGCTGGTGACAGTGACATTACTTGCGCTATACCTCCTGTATAACGTTTGTGCATCCTAAATTTATCTGTGACATTCAGTGTACTTTTTTCATAGACGCTACAGACAGCGACATTACCTGCGCTACATCTCCTGTTTAACGTGTGCATGACGGTGGTATTGGTTATCCACCGTTCGACCCCTAACCATTCTCCCCTCTATTCACTCCAGACCCCATCACCAACCCTCACATCTATCACATCCCAACATGCCCCCCAAAATGACACACGGACACCTTGGTTGGAATAAATCGGCCACAGCAGCCGTCTTTTATTAACATATAACATAACATATAATAAATAACAATTCTCCACCCCCCCGAGGGGAAGTCCTTGAAGCCCCCAAACAACCGCAAATACCCCAGTGGGTTAGCCATCTTGCTTCCAGCCGTTGTCCTCCAGCTCAGAAGCACCACTGAATGGCCCCTTTAAAATCCGTCACCACTGGGAGTCCAGCCCCAACCATGGAGCCCTCCCAGCATCCTCCTCTGTGAATATGACCAACTTCAAGGACCTCCCCCCGCCACAGCCACCGCGACACCAAAACTACCATAACCTGCCCCATTCCCCCTTTTTTACCACCACCGCACCCCCATAAAACAAGGGAGGGTGGGCGGGAGCTCTTTTGGATCCTGACAAAATGGCCCCCGGTCTCACCTCAGCTACCCTATTTAAGCCTATAGCCACACCCCTAAGCTTAAACCACCCAATCCCCCCATTTCCAACGATCCTCCTCCCATCCCCACTAACTCCACCTAACCTACACACTGGGGTCTCCCTAAACCAAACCCCCGTCATGCTGCCCTCCCCTAAGGCTGCGCCCCCAGTCCGGCCATGACTTGACGGTGGTATTGGTTATCCACCGTTCGACCCCTAACCATTCTCCCCTCTATTCACTCCAGACCCCATCACCAACCCTCACATCTATCACATCCCAACATGCCCCCCAAAATGACACACGGACACCTTGGTTGGAATAAATCGGCCACAGCAGCCGTCTTTTATTAACATATAACATAACATATAATAAATAACAATTCTCCACCCCCCCGAGGGGAAGTCCTTGAAGCCCCCAAACAACCGCAAATACCCCAGTGGGTTAGCCATCTTGCTTCCAGCCGTTGTCCTCCAGCTCAGAAGCACCACTGAATGGCCCCTTTAAAATCCGTCACCACTGGGAGTCCAGCCCCAACCATGGAGCCCTCCCAGCATCCTCCTCTGTGAATATGACCAACTTCAAGGACCTCCCCCCGCCACCGACGCACAGACTTGACCGCCTTAAGTCTGCGCGTTCCTCCACAAACGCAAGGCCACTTCAATCCCCTCCTGGATTGCAAGGCTCCACATGTCCAAGCCAACCGCATTCAAATGCACCCCGTCCGCCCGCCAAAACCCCCCTACACCCTTCTCAAGCTCCAAATGCCTCACTGCCACAGCACCATTCCTGGCCATGAACCGTCCCATCGCCCGGTTCACCTTAACCCGCGCCCTATTAACACCTACCACTGAACGAGCATCCCTCCACACCTTCCTAGGGACAATATCGGACCATACCGTCACCATCCGCGGGAACAATACCCACAACCGCAGCAAGTCAAATTTTATCCCTTGCAACAACTCCCGGAACGGCCGCGCCACCAGGTCGTTACCTCCCACGTGCAGAACTAAAACCTCGGGTGCCCTGTCTTGCCTTGCAAACCTGTGAACCTCCGGCAACACCCCAGCCCAAACCATACCTCGTCGCCCTATCCACCTCACCACCGCCACGGCCCTCGAGAACCCTAGTTGCTGACCGTCCGGCCGAACCGCTGCCCGGACGGCCCCCCAAAAGACATACGAATGCCCGAGGATCCAAACTAGGGCCGGCACTGCATCTGCAACGAGAAACAAACCCAAGAACAAACAATAATGACATTGCAAAACACCATCCACCTATCCTACCCTGACCCCCCCCCGGCCGCTCCCTCACAGACTATGCAATCTAATGTATGATCTAAACCGCACAGACTCCCAACGACCAATCCTTTTTATAATTTCGTCGCCCAACCCCCACCTCGCCGCCTCCGTTGCCGCCCCTATCCTAAAAGAATGACTCGAGTACCCCTCCGGCCCCAAGCCCAAACGAACCAGGCATTTTGAAAAAAACGCCGCAAACTGAAAACGCGACAAAAAAGAATTATCCTCATGCACCAACAGTGGCGACATCCCACTCCTCCTGTCCCCCCAGTAATCCCGTAAACTCCTCACTGGGCACATGGTGCAATCCGGGACCCCAAACAATACCACTCTCCGACCTCGACCTTCCGCATCCGTCTTGGACTGGCGAATAACGAATTCCAATCTGTCATGGAACAACTCCACATCCGCCATCTGTAACCCCCCAGCCTTACGCACTGACGGACTCACCAACTCCCCCACCCTTAACGCCCCAAAGAACGCCAAGGAAAATGCCAACCGGAACAACCGAACCTCTGAGGCGGAAAAACACACCCCCCCCAGCTGCTCCCCCAACTTCAACAATAACCCGAAGGACACCGGTCTCCTGTTATCCCCTCCCGTACTCGCCCTTCGCCACCCTTTCATCGCCCGCATTACCAAAAATGACTTAGTTACATCCGGCCGCTGCCTACACTTAAAACCGAATGCCAAACCGGCCATGCAATTATTCATCCTAGACACCGACCACCCCTCTTCCCTACAGTGCCCCACAAACAACAACATTGGGACCTCTAACTCCCCATCCCCCACATCCAACTTACTGCACCAATCCTCCCAGTACTGCCAAGATTTCCGATATAACTCCCACGTCCTAGGTGCCAGCGATGCCTGAATAAGCTTTGCTACCGTTCGTCCAGTACCTCCCATAGACAACTCGGGCATTCCCTCCCAAACTCTTCCGCCTCTGGAGCCAACTGCCGGAAACGGTCCCACTGTGAACGAGAAAGAGCGTCAGCAACCCCGTTATCCACTCCCGGCACATGAACCGCCACCACCCAGGCATTGATCAACAGACACTCCAACACCAACCGTTGCAACAACCTCACCACCAACTCCGACGAAGCCGACAACCCATTAATCGCCTGCACCACCCCTAGGTTATCACAGTGGAACCGAACCTTCCTATCTCGGAACTTGTCACCCCACAAAACCACCGCCACTACAATAGGAAACAACTCCAACAAAGCCACATTCTTCACCCAACCTCGCTCCACCCAACTGTCAGGCCATTGACCCGCACACCACTGCCCCCGGCAATAAACCCCAAAGCCCTTGCTACCCGCTGCATCCGAAAACAACTCGAAATCGAAAGAATTCACCACATCACCCATAAACAACGAGCGACCGTTATAACGCTCCAGAAAGGAACTCCACACCCTCAAGTCCGCTCGCAATTCCTTACCTAAACGCACATAATGATGTGGCGAAATCACCCCCCCCGTTGCCATAGCCAACCTCCTACAGAACACCCTCCCCATAGGCATGATCCGGCAAGCAAAATTGAGTTTCCCGAGCAGCGACTGCAGTTCCCGCAACTGCAATTTCTTTAAACGAGACGCCCTTGCCACCTCTCCCCTCAAATCCTCCAACTTATCTAGGGGCAACCTACATTCCATCCTACCCGAGTCAATCACTATCCCTAAAAAACTCAACTCTGTAACCGGCCCTACCGTCTTATCCGTAGCCAACGGGACCCCAAAGACCCCAAACAACGACTCTAAAGTATGCAACAATAAAGCGCACACCCTAGAACCCGACGGACCAATACATAGGAAATCATCTAGGTAATGAATGATGGATTCACACCCCGCCGAGTCCGCCACCGCCCATTCCAAAAATGAGCTAAACGCCTCAAAATACGCGCAGGACAGGGAACAGCCCATAGGCAGGCACCTGTCCACAAAAAACTCCCCCCCCCAATAACATCCCAACAAGTGTAAACAGTCTGGGTGCACCGGTAACAACCGAAACGCCGCCTCTATGTCAGTCTTTGCTAACAGCGCCCCCCTCCCAAACTTCTTAACCCACTGCACTGCCGCATCAAATGAGGTATAGACCACCGAACACAAGGCGGGGTCAATACCGTCATTGACCGACGAACCTTTCGGAAAAGACAGATGGTGGATAAGCCGAAACTTACCCATCTCCTTCTTCGGAACCACCCCCAATGGTGACACCCGCAAATTCGGCAATGGTGGAGCCGAAAAGGGGCCCGCCATCCTGCCTAAACTGACCTCCTTGCCCAGTTTCTCAGTCACCACCTCCGGATGCTCCAATGCTGACCTCAAATTTTTCCTAAGCAAAACCGCTTCACACTGAACAAACGGGATCCGAAAACCAACTGAAAACCCATCCCACAACAACGCCGCCGCCTCTCTATCCGGATACCTGTCTAGAAACGGGCCCATCCTTCCCAGACGTACCGGCGTCTCCCCCTTTGCTATTGAAATCCCCCCCCCTCTGTCTGTTCCCCCTAAAGCATCGCGCTGCACCGTGAGCCCCCCCACACACTGAGCACTCGTGCTCGAATTTGCACTTGGCTCCGAATTTACATGTTCCATCATTAAATGCGAAACACAGCCCCTTTGCTGACGCTGACGCAACATTAGACTGCCCACTACCTCCTGCCTCCCCCCGAAAGGACTGGCCCTGTCTCACTGGCGCAGTAACCTTCAACCACAAAGCTATATCTTTGTGGTCCCACTTAATCTCTGGCCTCACCGCCTTCCGCTGTCGGAACTGTTCATCGTACCGCAGCCACGCTATTCCCCCATACACCCTGTACGCCTTCCCAACTGCATCCAAATAGCAGAACAACGCCGAACAGCACTCCGGCGCCTTCTCCCCAATTACGCTCGCTAATATCGTGAACGCCTGCAGCCAGTTTGCAAACGTACGCGGTATCAGGCGGTATCTTCGCTTCTCTTCCTCCTCCTTCTTACCCTCATCCCGTCTCACTCTATCCAAATTAAATTTATCTAGCGGAAGCAAAGAAAAAATCTCTACATACTCCCCCCTCCAAATCTTTTCCCTCACCTCCTGCTTCAAATGAGCCCCCAAAGGGCCCTCAAAGCACACATAAACTTCACCCCTTGCCCTATCATCCAACCGAACTGTCTCCTCCTCAACCGCGCCCCCCGCCTGCGTCTGCACCGACGACGACACAGTCCCACCACTCACACTGGCCCCCCCAACCCCGCTCGCTCCCCCAGAGGGCCCGGACACCCCCCACGCTGCTAACGGAGACGCCCCCCCCGTACCCCATCCTGCAAGCAAACCTGCCAGCCCCCCCAACAACTGCCCCAAACCTCTGCTAACATCTACTGGGGACCCCCCAACACCCCCAGCCCCCCCAACAAACTGTGCTAGTGTTCCCCAAGAGGCCTCACCTGGCTGCCTGGGTGCTGTGTCCCCACCAGCCGACAATCCGGACTCCAGCAGATCCATCCTCTGCGTCGCCGCCTCATCTTCAAGTCTCCTAGCCAGGCCCAGGCTAGAGACGTCAGGCCCTCCATCTTCTTGGGCTGCGACGGAGTGGGCGGGGCTTCCTCCTATGCGCGCCGAAATCACTTCAGACAGGGGCCTGCTGCCGGACACCGGAACGACTGCAGCAGCCCCGCTCCTCCCGCCGACTCGTCCACGCCGAGGGGTCTCAACCTCCGGTCCTGGGCTGACGACCCCCGCTCCTGGTCCTTCTCCCACGCTGTCGATCACCGCAGAACGAGGTGACCGGGCCCGGCCACCCCGCAGGCTCCGCCTACTATTCGGATTCCTCCCACGCCGGGGGGTACTGGAGGAAGCGTTCCCCGCCGACCCCCGGCGTGGAGGGTCCCTTGAGGGGCTCCGCTTGCGGCGCTGAGCCTTGGGAGGGGGCTGGGCAGACTGAGAAGCCTGCGGGCTATAGCGCGCCGGCGGCCTGGCCCGCCGCGGCCGGATCAACTCTGGCTGAGGCCCAGCTGGAGCCTCAGCCGCCCCCTGGAGCATCTGCTGTACCTGCGCCTGAATCCAGTCGGCGCCGCAGACCTCCGCTGCTGCCCTCAAACGAGCGATGGTCTCCTCCAGCTGCTCCATTTCGGTCACCAGCTCAAGCACAAGGTACCAGCTCTTTTGGATCCTGACAAAATGGCCCCCGGTCTCACCTCAGCTACCCTATTTAACCCTATAGCCACACCCCTAAGCTTAAACCACCCAATCCCCCCATTTCCAACGATCCTCCTCCCATCCCCACTAACTCCACCTAACCTACACACTGGGGTCTCCCTAAACCAAACCCCCGTCATGCTGCCCTCCCCTAAGGCTGCGCCCCCAGTCCGGCCATGACTCATCCTAAAAATGTCTGTGACATTCTGTCACAAGGAGGGAAACATTTTGGAAGATGGTGAAGGAGTACGTAGCTGGACACGTGGCACGAACTGGCACTCTACGCCTTGAAGATGCTGGCTTGCCCTGCTGCCAGCGTTTTGTCAGAGCGGGTATTTAGTGTTGCTGGGGGCATAATAACTGATAAGCGCATATGCCTGTCAACTGAAAATGCTGACCGGTTGACTCTGATAAAAATGAACAAGGCCTGGATTGCCCCTGACTTCTCTACTCCACCAAAGGACAGCGGCTGAACATAAAGGCACTCTAAATGTGGCTTTTATGGTGTATTGAATACACTGTATTCCCATGCACCCCTTCCACCACTAAAAAGGGTATATGGTTCAATCTCCCTTTTCTCGTCCTCCTCCTTCTCCTCCCCCTCCTCTATTCAACATGCTAATTAGGCTGCCCTCGCTCCTAATGTTTTAGAGGGTCAGCTTAGCAGCAGGCCCTCACCCATGTTTTAGAGTCTCACCAGCAGGCCCTCACCCCTAATGTTTTAGATGGTCAGATAAGCCTATGATTGGCTACATCGGTCACGTGTCCCCCCGTCGACGGATGTTGATCTCAGGGCTGCAGGGAGAGGAAGAGCCGGCCCAGGTACAAACACAATGGTGTGGACCAAGTAAGTATGATCTCTACCATGGGACAGCCACTCTCGGAGGTCTGTCTGACTCTTAGATAATCCCTTTAAAAAGATTATTCAATTTATTAATTTACTCTTATCCCTGTTTCAATAGTAAAGACTGACGGGAGGGACTGTACTGGGAATATGACAACACCATGTAAGCACCTTGCATATTTCTGATCTTGAGAACATCACGGTTCTGCTAGGAGACTAAATGACATGAAGATGCCGTGAATGACAGGTAAGTAAAAAAGATTTTTTTTTAAAGTGCAGACATGCAATGATGGATGAATTGTTCCGAGATCATTCACATTCAATATTCCGTTTCTTTTTTTCCTCCCAAATTATACAAACCTCATTAGAGACAACTCCCTGTGATTTGTTTTATCTATCAACCACAGGCTAAAAATCTCATTTTCCAATTGCTTTTATGTGAGCCAAATAATGATGACAATTGCAGTTTATTTTTTTTTAAGGTCTAAAATGCGTTTCCTATGAGACCTTTAAATAAGCTATTTTTTTGTCACATTTATGTTTCATTAGGCTTTTCCCTTCCTAAAATGTAATTCACAGGCCGGCCTATAATTACATCTTTCCTTTCCCAACACGACAGGAAGGAAGCTGCCTTCTCAAATAGACGTCAATCGAGCCGTTAACCTCGCTGGATGAACGCCTTTTATAGGCAGAACAAGAGTTTGATTATTGAGCTACAAAAATAATGCAGATCCTGTCCTCACGATTGTTACGTGTAAGGTCAAATGTAACCGAAGGATACACGTGGTGATGTCAGACCCGCGTAAGACAGGGGTCAAGTGTGAGGATGTTACCTACCAGCCCCGCAATGAATGAAGTCCTTTTAACCCCTTGGGGATCATTTAAGTTATGTCCTGTGGAGCACAATACTCTGCACGGAGCTACAGAAAGATGCTAAAGAAAAGAACTTAGGCTTCGCCTCATCGCCATTGGCTTCTATGGGAAAAATACTGTCAGAGTGACTAAGAATTTAAAGTTTTTAAAAGGCAGATTTGTCCCTTAGACACTGTCTGACCTGTTACATGTGCGCTTGGCAGCTGAAGACATCTGTGTTGGTCCCATGTTCATATGTGCCCGCATTGCTGAGAAAAATTATGTTTTAATATATGCAAATAAGCTTCTAGGAGCAACAGGGGCGTTACCGTTACACCTAGAGGCTCAGCTCTCTGTGCAACTGCCACGTCCTCTGCATTTTGACAGGGCCAGGCAGTGAAAACATCATCACACCTGGACCTGTTTATCTATCTATCTAGACAAAAATCAATACGCTGGGCAGCACTGCAGAGAAGGTGGAAACCGGAGTGCCAGCGGCCACGGAAGCGATCTAACATCCAGATCAATCTAAAAATAAGAAATTCCACGGCACTTCCAAAAAATCTAATGATGTGTTTATTACATCAGGTGATTTTTTGGAAGTGCCGTGGAATTTCTTATTTTTATATCTATCTATCTATCTATCTATCTATCTATCTATCATCTATCTATCTATCATCAATCTATCTATCTATTTATCTATTATCTATCATCTATCTATTATCTATCTATCTATCTATCTATCTATCTATCTATCTATCTATTATCTATCTATCTATCTATCTATCTATCTATCTATCTATCTATCTATCTACTATTCTATTATCTATCTATTATCTATCATCTATCTATCTATCATATCTATCTATTATCTATCTTCTATCTATCTATCTATCTATCTATCTATTTATCTATCTATCTATCTATCTATCTATCTATCTATCTATCTATCTATCTATCTATTATCTATCTATCTATCTATCTATCTATTATCTATCTATCATCTATCATATCTATCATCTATCATCTATCTATCTATCTATCTATCTATCTATCCATCTATCTATCTATTATCTATCTATCTATCTATCTATCTATCTATCTATCTATCTATCTATCTATCATCTATCTATCTATTATCTATCTATCTATCTATCTATCTATCTCATATCTATCTATCTATCTATTATCTATCTATCTATCTATCTATCTCATATCTATCTATCTATCTATCTCCTATCTATCTATCTATCTCCTATCTATCTATCTATCTATCTATCTATCTATCTATCTATCTATCTATCTATCTATCTATCTATCTCCTATCTATCTCCTATCTATCTCCTATCTATCTATCTATCTATCTATCTATCTATTATCTATCTATCTATCTATCTATCTATCTATCTATCTATCTATCTATCTATCTATCTATTTATCTATCTATCTATCATCTATCTATCTATCATCTATCTATCTATCATCTATCTATCTATCTCTCATCTATCTATCTATCTATCTATCTATCTATCTATCTATCTATCTATCTATCTATCTATCTATCTATCATCTATCTATCTATCTATCATCTATCTATCTATCTATCTATCTATCTATTTTTTTTATTGGTTTTACTTATTGGGGTTCATAAACCAGAATGATGAGTAGAAGGAGGAGAAAGAAGTGCTATGATCCCATCTCCAGTCCGTCTTGAGCAGGGAGGATGGACAGCGCTGTGTGTGAGCGTTTCTGTCTCATCGTTTTGGTGATCAGAGGGGCTCTCAGCAATCGGATCTCCACCAATTAAAGCCTTTGATGCGTCACTTTTAGGGATGAGCGAACCCGAACTGAATACTTCGGTTCCGTACCGAACTTTGCAAGTTCGGGTACCCAGACCCGAACCCGAAATTTTTAACTGAAGTCCGGGTTCGGTGTTCGGGTCATTTTGTTATTTTCCGTTATAACATGGTTATATCGTAAAATAGTAGCATTCTTAAAGGGGTTATCCGATTTCTGAAACAGCCCCCCCCTCATGTGGCGGGGCCAATAAAGGGAATATACTTACCCCGCTCCCTGCACTGCTCCTGGTCCCCGCACTGCCGCTGCTGCTTCTCCCTGCACACGGATGAAAACATCCAGTGTCGGGGTGGGAGCGGCCAATGGCAGGCGGGTATGGGGACGAGCCTCGCTTGCATCGCACATGAAGGGAGGCTCCCCCCCCCCCGTCTGCCATTGGCTGCTCTCCCCCCCCCCTCCCGACACCGAATGTTTTCATCTGTGTGCAGGGAGAAGCAGCAGCGGTAGTGCGGGGACCAGGAGCGGTGAGCGGGATAAGTATATTACCTGTGAGAGGCCCGGCACAGGGGGGGGGGGGGGGGGTGTTTCAGAAATCAGATAACCCCTTTAAGACAGAATGCAAAAGAGTATGGCCATTTAGGGGTAAAAAAAAGAAAGAAAAAAAAATACTCACCTTGTCCACTTGATCGTGATGCCGCAGTGTCTTCTATCTTCTTCCAGCAGGACCTGCAAAAGGACCTGCGATGACGTCACCGTGCTCACCACGTGATCAAGTTGATGAGGTGAGTCCGTTTTTTTTTAACCCCTAAATTGCAATATTCTTTTGCATTCTGTCTCATGTTATACCGGAAAATAATAAAGTGAAGTTCGGGTCAAGTACCTGAACTTTGACCTGAAGTTCGGCCGAACCGGGCGAGTTTCACGGGTTCGCTCATACCTAGTCACTATGCCATGTGAGCCGTTTTTGGGATAGTACAGCTACACGGCAACAGTCTCAAGCACTTTTCTTCCACATGTGTCAGGACAAGGCGTGTTTTGCAGCACAGCTGGAATCTGATCTTGTGGCCTCTGGAAGATAAGCTGAAAGTACATTCTGGACTTTGTCCCCTATGTCATCCCTCAGAACTAATTCAATTAAGGAAAACTGCTTCACTGGGAGAAGGAAGGAATGACTGCTATGAAGCAATCGCCATATGTTACATTATTCAGATGCAGCGCATTGAAAACAAATGGGTGACAACAATTATTTTGCCCTGTATTTAGTAAGAGTCATTTGTATGGAAATGAATGTGCTCAGATATCATGTGTCAGGATGCAGCATAAAAGCCGATGGTAAATCACCTGCAGGCGTTAGCAGTGGAATAAAATCGTATTCACAGATTTACCACTGCAAGCCAGCAGGACTATTATACCCACTAGAGGGAGAGATCTGACATGATCTATAAATCCTTATGATCCCCACAATGTAGAAACATGTTTAGTACATAAGCATCCAATAATAAATTGAACTGACCTACTATTTTCTATGAGACCACTAGATATTTTTCACTAGCCCACCAGGAAAATGTTACACTTCACGCTAGCCCACTAGGAAACTTTTACATATTTCCCACTAGCCCACCAGGGAATTGCTACATAAATCACAGTAGCCCACAAAGGAATTGTTATATATTTTACACCAGCTCACTAGGTCATTTCACTCTAGCCTACCAGGGAAATATTGCATATTCTCCACTAGCCCACCAGGAAATTGTTAAATATTTCACACTGTCCTAACAGGAAATGTTCACTCATTTCCCACTAACTGACCAGGGAATTGCTAAATATTTTCCAGTACCCTACCAGGGAATTGCTACACATTTCACAGTAACCAACCAGAGAATTACTGCACATTTCACAGCAGCCCACCTGGGTGTTTTTGCATATTTTCAACTACCTAACCAGGGAATTGCTACATATTTCACAGTAGAACACTTACAAATTGATACATATTTTACGCTAATCTGCCAGGGAATTAATACATTTTTCACTCTCTAGCGTGGACATTCTTGACCTGCAGGACTAAAAAGCGCACTTTGAAAGTCGAGACAGTAGAAGCAAAGAAAACATAAGAGTTTTCCTGCTTCCTTCATACGATTGAAGCCGAGTCACGTGACTACATACCATACCACGTGGGACGCCGACACAACGGAGGAGAATCTCCCGACTCGGGGGAGTAGCTGTACTGCAGGCGGGACGCCCCTGCAGTAAGCGAAACCCAGTCTCTTGTGAGTAGAGACAACCTAACATCCCACAAACGAATAATAATATACTAATCTAAGTGATACCAACTATCCATAAGAGACATACCTTTTCTCTGCATTTAGCACCGATCCAAATTTGGACAGTTACTCTGCTCAAGTGCTTCATCTGATAACACTGTATCTGTATCATCACATAAGAACATACAAAGATACCATCACAACAGTGGACTGACTGACAAAATATTGTCAGTAGTGTTGAGCGAACAGTTCGAGCATAGTTCGGGTCCGTACCGAATTTTGGGGTGTTCGTGACACGGACCCGAACCCGAACTTTTTCGTAAAAGTTCGGGTTCGGGTTCGTCGTTCGGCATGTATTTTGGCGCATTTTGAAAGGCTGCAAAGCAGCCAATCAACATGCATCATACTACTTGCCCTAAGATGCCATCGCAGCCATGCCTACTATTGGCAAGGCTGTGATTGGCCAAGTGCAGCATGTGACTCAGCCTCTTATAAGCTTGTGCGCACGTCGGGACGTGCTCACTCCCGATGTGAATAGAACAGGGATAGACGCAGCTGATGCTAGGGCGAGAATAGGCAGGGATAATTGAATAACTGGAAGCAAATTTCTCTCCTCCACCTGTGATTCATCTGAACAACTGCAGCTGAGCTGCTTTTTTGATAGGGATTGGCTATTTTTAGAGTGGCCAGAGTGATTTTTCCATCCACATGTACCTGGGCTGACCGCCGGCCGCCATTTTGCGACTTGTAGTGCTGCAGCAGAAGCTGCCACAGTGTGCATTCCAAAGCTCCAAACAAGTCAGACATCTACACCTGGGATTCAGACCAATAGCGATTTAGCAGCACAGTCCAAGGCTATTTTTTTTAAAGGTTGTGCAGACCATTTTGTGGCACATGTTACTGGGCTGATAGGCGGCGGCCATCTTGGGACTAGTGCTGCAGCACAATCTCTCCCAACGTCCATTAATCACTTGTAATTGTGGTCTGTGCCATAGAAATCCTACATCAGGGACTTGGGTGTGCTTGTGTCACCCCTACTAATACCAGTCCACCTGTAATCCATACAGTGAAAAGCCATAAAGTATTCCAGTGAGGGAATTTTTTTTTTATTTAAAAAAGGCCAAGTTAGTTTATCTGGCGTTCAATATACTAGATACAGTTAGGCCTGCGTTTCATACATCTGGAATTAGCAAACTAATGTGCTGGGGTTGGGAAAACATATATGTACCCATACTAGAATCTGTCAAAGAAAGCGGTACTCACATATAACAGTCATTCCATCTGTAATCCATACAGTCAAAAGACTGAAAGTATTCCAGTGAGGGGATTTTGCTTATAAAAAATAATATATTTCATTGTGGTGCGAGTTGAATCGCAACAATGAAGAAAAATACTATTAAGGGACGAGGACGCGGTCGTGGTGGTGTCCGTGGAGCCTCTGTTTGCTGGTAGAGGACGTGGCCGTTCGGCCCCAGGCGCACACAGTAGGGAACGAACTCCCTCAACTAGCCGGCAGAATGTACCGCAATATCTCGTGGGGCCCAATGCCGCTCTTAGGATGGTAAGGCCTGAGCAGGTACAGGCATTAATCGATTGGGTGGCCGACAGTGCTTCCAGCACGTTCACCACATGGTCTTCCACCCAGTCTTCTGCGGAAAGCGCACAGGTGGCACCTGAAAACCAAGCCCATCAGTCTGTCACATCACCCCCAAGCATATCAGGGAAACGGTCTGAGCCACAAGTTATGCAGCAGTCTCTTCTTCTGTTTGAAGACTCTGCTTCCAGGGTTTCCCAGGGGCGTCCACCTAGCCCTTCCCCAGTGGAGGAAGACATACCATGCACTGACGCACAACCACTTATGTCTCCAGATGAAGAGGACATGGGAATACCACCACAGCAGAGTCACCGACTCTCTGATGATGACGAAACACAGGTGCCCACTGCCGCGTCTTTTTGCAGTGTGCAGACTGAACAGGAGGAGGTCAGGGAGGGAGACTGGGTGGAAGACGATGCAGAGGACGATGAGGTCTTAGACCCCACATGGACTGAAGGTCGTGGCGATGACTTTCACAGTTCAGAGGAAGAGGTAGTGGTGAGACCGAGACAACAGCGAAGCCAAAGAGGGAGCAGGGGGCCAAAGCAGACGAGCCGCCGCCCCTAGAGTTCGCCTGCTACTGGACATCGCCAACAGGGACCCAGCCCCACAAAGGCAGCTTCAAAGAGTTCCCTGGCATGGCACTTCTTTAAACAATGTCCTACCGACAAGACCTGAGTGACTTGCACGCTCTGCCATCAGAGCCTGAGGCGAGGCATTAACGTTCTGAACCTCAGCACAACCTGCATGACCAGGCATCTACATGCAAAGCATGAACTGCAGTGGGGTACACACCTTAAAAACCAGGCACTCGCTGAGGCTCCCCCTGCTCCCTCTACCGCTGCTGCCTCGGCTTCCGCCTCGAGAGGAATGTTGCCACCTGCCGAGCAGCAAACAGAGGATGTGCCACCGACACCACCACCACCGCCACCGTCAACTAGCGTCTCCACTATATCACACAGCAGCGTTCAGCTCTCAATATCTCAAACCTTAGAGAGGAAGCGCAAATTCCCCCCGAGTCACCCTCGAGCCCTTGGCCTGAACGCCAGCATTTCTAAACTGCTGGCCTTTGAAATGCTGTCATTCCGGCTGGTGGACACAGACAGCTTCAAACAGCTGATGGCCATGGCTGTCCCGCAGTATGTGGTTCCCAGCCGCCACTACTTTTCCAAGACAGCCGTGCCTTCCCTGCACATGCAAGTGTCCGATAAAATCAAGTGTGCACTGCGCAACGCCATTTGTGGCAAGGTCCACCTAACCACAGATACGTGGACCAGTAAGCACGGCCAGGGACGCTATATCTCACTAACTGCACACTGGATGAATGTAGTGGCGGCTGGGCCCCCGGCGGACAGTTCCTTGGCGCACGTCCTTCCACCCCCTAGGATCGCAGGGCATCATTCTCTGCCTCCTGTAGCCTCCTCCTCCTACTCGGCTTCCTCCTCCACTGCTTCCACCAGCTCATCCGGTCAGCCACACACCTTCACCACCAACTTCAGCACAGCCCGGGGTAAACGTCAGCAGGCCATTCTGAAACTCATATGTTTGGGGGACAGGCCCCACAGCGCAAAGGAGTTGTGGCGGGGTATTGAACAACAGACCGACGAGTGGTTTCTGCCGGTGGGCCTCAAGCCAGGCCTGGTGGTATGCGATAATGGGCGAAATCTCGTGGCAGCTCTGGGACTAGCCGGTTTGACGCACATCCCTTGCCTGGCGCATGTGCTGAACTTGGTGGTGCAGAGGTTCATTCACCACTACCCCAACATGTCAGAGCTGCTGCATAAAGTGCGGGCCGTCTGTGCGCGCTTCCGCCGTTCACATCCTGCCGCTGCTCGCCTGTCTGCGCTACAGCGGAACTTCGGCCTTCCCGCTCACCGCCTCATATGCGACGTGCCCACCCGGTGGAACTCCACCTTGCACATGCTGGAGAGACTGTGCGAGCAGCAGCAGGCCATAGTGGAGTTTCAGCTGCAGCACGCTCGCGTCAGTCGTACTGCCGAACAGCACCACTTCACCACCAATGATTGGGCCTCCATGCGAGACCTGTGTGCCCTGCTGCGCTGTTTCGAGTACTCCACCAACATGGCCAGTGGCGATGACACTGTTATCAGCGTTACAATACCACTTCTATGTCTCCTTGAGAAAACACTTAGGGCAATGATGTTAGAGGAGGTGGCCCAGGTGGAGGAGGAGGAGGAGGATGAGGGCTCGTTTCTAACACTTTCGGGCCAGTCTGTTCGAAGTGGCTCAGAGGGAGGTTTGTTTAAGCAGCAGAGGACAGGTTCACAAGTCGCCAGCCAAGGCACTGTACTAGAGGACGAGGAGGATGAGGTGGAGGGGGACGAGGATGACGCAAGTTCACAGCGGGGTGGCAGCCCAGGCCCATCACTGGTGCGTGGCTGGGGGGATACGGTGGACGATGACGATACGCCTCCCACAGAGGACAGCTTGTCCTTACCCATGGGTAGCCTGGCCCACATGAGCGAATATATGCTCCAATGCCTGCGCAACGACAGCAGAGTGGCCCACGTTTTAACGTGTGCAGACTACTGGGTGGCCACCCTGCTGGATCCCCGGTATAAAGACAATGTGCCCACTTTAATTCCTGAACTGGAGCGCGACCGTAAGATGCGCGAGTACAAGCGCACGCTGATAGAGGCGCTCTTGAGAGCATTCCCACATGTCACAGGGGAACAGGTGGAAGGTGAAGGCAGAGGAGTGGCAAGAGGTCGCCAACGCAGCTGTGTCACGGCCAGCTCATCTGAGGGCAGGGTTAGCATGGCAGAAATGTGGAAAAGTTTTGTCTCCACGCCACAGCTATCTGCACCGACACCTGATACGGAACGTGTTAGCAGGAGGCAGCATTTCACTAACATGGTTGAACATTATGTCTGCACACCCCTCCACATCCTGACGGATGGTTCGGCCCCATTCAACTACTGGGTTTCGAAATTGTCCACGTGGCCAGAGTTAGCATGTTATGCCTTGGAGGTGCTTTCCTGCCCGGCGGTCAGCGTTTTATCTGAACGCGTATTCAGCACGGCAGGGGGCGTCATTACTGACAAGCGCAGCCGCCTGTCCACAGTCAACGTGGACAAGCTGACCTTCATAAAGATGAACCAGGCATGGATCCCACAGGACCTGTCCCTCCCTTGTGCAGAGTAGTCCTTATTAACTGCCTAAAACATGTCTTGTTGTGCTACGGGCCACTTCTTTATTTGATACAAATTTTATGAAACCCACAGTTGAATGAAACTCTTCTCTGTCTGGGCGCCGGGGCCTAACCAGATGAAAGTGGCCGGTTAAACTAACGGGTGACATGAAGCCATAACCTCTGCCATGCTACCTCTGTCTTCTGTCTGGGTGCTGAGGCCTAAGTCAAATAAAGCGGTCTTCTGCTGTGCTGGGGGATATGAAGCTAATCTCTGACCTCTCTCCTCTGTCTGGGTCCAAAGGCCTAAATCACTGAAAGAGGCCTTCTCCTGTGGTGTGTGATATGATGCCAGAATATGTGCTGTGGGGCCTCTCTCCTCTTCCTGGGTGCAGGGGTCAAATAAACTAAATTGTGGCCTACTCCTGTGGTGGTTGATATGATGCCTGATTCTCTGATGTGGAACCTCTCTCCTCTGTTTGGGTGAAGGGGTCAAAGTAACTAAATGGTGGCTTCTCCTGTGGTGGCTGATATGATGCCAGAATATGTGCTGTGGTGCCTCTCTCCTCTTCCTGGGTGCAGGGGTCAAAGTAACTAAATGGTGGCTTCTCCTGTGGTGGCTGATATGATGCCAGAATATGTGCTGTGGGGCCTCTCTCCTCTTCCTGGGTGCAGGGGTCAAAGTAACTCAATGGTGGCTTCTCCTGTGGTGGCTGATATGATGCCAGAATATGTGCTGTGGTGCCTCTCTCCTCTGTCTGGGTCCAAAGGCCTAAATCACTGAAAGAGGCCTTCTCCTGTGGTGTGTGATATGATGCCTGAATATGTGCTGTAGTGCCTCTCTCCTCTTCCTGGGTGCGGGGGTCAAAGTAACTCAATAGTGGCTTCTCCTGTGGTGGCTGATATGATGCCAGAATATGTGCTGTGGTGCCTCTCTCCTCTTCCTGGGTGCGGGGGTCAAAGTAACTCAATGGTGGCTTCTCCTGTGGTGGCTGATATGATGCCAGAATATGTGCTGTGGGGCCTCTCTCCTCTTCCTGGGTGCAGGGGTCAAAGTAACTCAATGGTGGCTTCTCCTGTGGTGGTTAGTATGATGCCAGAATATGTGCTGTGGGGCCTCTCTCCTCTTCCTGGGTGCAGGGGTCAAAGTAACTTAATGGTGGCTTCTCCTGTGGTGGCTGATATGATGCCAGAATATGTGCTGTGGTGCCTCTCTCCTCTTCCTGGGTGCGGGGGTCAAAGTAACTCAATGGTGGCTTCTCCTGTGGTGGCTGATATGATGCCAGAATATGTGCTGTGGGGCCTCTCTCCTCTTCCTGGGTGCAGGGGTCAAAGTAACTCAATGGTGGCTTCTCCTGTGGTGGTTAGTATGATGCCAGAATATATGCTGTGGGGCCTCTCTCCTCTTCCTGGGTGCAGGGGTCAAAGTAACTCAATGGTGGCTTCTCCTGTGGTGGCTGATATGATGCCAGAATATGTGCTGTGGGGCCTCTCTCCTCTTCCTGGGTGCAGGGGTCAAAGTAACTCAATGGTGGCTTCTCCTGTGGTGGCTGATATGATGCCAGAATATGTGCTGTGGTGCCTCTCTCCTCTGTCTGGGTCCAAAGGCCTAAATCACTGAAAGAGGCCTTCTCCTGTGGTGTGTGATATGATGCCTGAATATGTGCTGTGGTGCCTCTCTCCTCTTCCTGGGTGCGGGGGTCAAAGTAACTCAATGGTGGCTTCTCCTGTGGTGGCTGATATGATGCCAGAATATGTGCTGTGGTGCCTCTCTCCTCTTTCTGGGTGCGGGGGTCAAAGTAACTCAATGGTGACTTCTCCTGTGGTGGCTGATATGATGCCAGAATATGTGCTGTGGTGCCTCTCTCCTCTTCCTGGGTGCAGGGGTCAAAGTAACTCAATGGTGGCTTCTCCTGTGGTGGTTAGTATGATGCCAGAATATGTGCTGTGGGGCCTCTCTCCTCTTCCTGGGTGCAGGGGTCAAAGTAACTCAATGGTGGCTTCTCCTGTGGTGGCTGATATGATGCCAGAATATGTGCTGTGGTGCCTCTCTCCTCTTCCTGGGTGCGGGGGTCAAAGTAACTCAATGGTGGCTTCTCCTGTGGTGGCTGATATGATGCCAGAATATGTGCTGTGGGGCCTCTCTCCTCTTCCTGGGTGCAGGGGTCAAAGTAACTCAATGGTGGCTTCTCCTGTGCTGATTGATATAAAGCTGATGGTTGTGCCATCTGACATGGTTGCCAGGGTCTGATTCAATGGGGGCCTACTCCTGTGGTGGGTGATCTAAATGCCTGATTCTCTGCTGTGAAACCTCTCTCCTCCGTCTGGGTGTAGGGGTCAAAGTCTTTCAAAGTCGCCTTCTCCTGTGCTGATTGATATGAAGCTGATGGTTGTGCCATCTGACATGGTTGCCGGGGTCCCATTAAATTGTGGCCTACTCCTGTGGTGGTTGATATGATGCCTGATTCTCTGATGTGGAACCTCTCTCCTCTGTTTGGGTGAAGGGGTCAAAGTAACTAAATGGTGGCTTCTCCTGTGGTGGCTGATATGATGCCAGAATATGTGCTGTGGGGCCTCTCTCCTCTTCCTGGGTGCAGGGGTCAAAGTAACTCAATGGTGGCTTCTCCTGTGCTGATTGATATAAGGCTGATGGTTGTGCCATCTGACATGGTTGCCAGGGTCTGATTCAATGGGGGCCTACTCCTGTGGTGGGTGATCTAAATGCCTGATTCTCTGCTGTGAAACCTCTCTCCTCCGTCTGGGTGTAGGGGTCAAAGTCTTTCAAAGTCGCCTTCTCCTGTGCTGATTGATATGAAGCTGATGGTTGTGCCATCTGACATGGTTGCCGGGGTCCCATTAAATTGTGGCCTACTCCTGTGGTGGTTGATATGATGCCTGATTCTCTGATGTGGAACCTCTCTCCTCTGTTTGGGTGAAGGGGTCAAAGTAACTAAATGGTGGCTTCTCCTGTGGTGGCTGATATGATGCCAGAATATGTGCTGTGGGGCCTCTCTCCTCTTCCTGGGTGCAGGGGTCAAAGTAACTCAATGGTGGCTTCTCCTGTGGTGGCTGATATGATGCCAGAATATGTGCTGTGGTGCCTCTCTCCTCTTCCTGGGTGCGGGGGTCAAAGTAACTCAATGGTGGCTTCTCCTGTGGTGGCTGATATGATGCCAGAATATGTGCTGTGGTGCCTCTCTCCTCTTCCTGGGTGCGGGGGTCAAAGTAACTCAATGGTGGCTTCTCCTGTGGTGGCTGATATGATGCCAGAATATGTGCTGTGGTGCCTCTCTCCTCTTCCTGGGTGCAGGGGTCAAAGTAACTAAATGGTGGCTTCTCCTGTGGTGGTTGATATGATGCCTGATTCTCTGCTGTGAAACCTCTCTCCTCCATCTGGGTGTAGGGGTCAAAGTCTTTCAAAGTCGCCTTCTCCTGTGCTGATTGATATAAAGCTGATGGTTGTGCCATCTGACATGGTTGCCAGGGTCTGATTCAATGGGGGCCTACTCCTGTGGTGGGTGATCTAAATGCCTGATTCTCTGCTGTGAAACCTCTCTCCTCCGTCTGGGTGTAGGGGTCAAAGTCTTTCAAAGTCGCCTTCTCCTGTGCTGATTGATATGAAGCTGATGGTTGTGCCATCTGACATGGTTGCCGGGGTCCCATTAAATTGGGGCCTACTCCTGTGGTGGGTGATCTAAATGCCTGATTCTCTGCTTTGAAACCTCTCTCCTCCGTCCGGGTGTAGGGGTCAAAGTCTGTCAAAGTCGCCTTCTCCTGTGCTGATTGATATAAAGCTTATGCTTGTGCCATCTGACATGGTTGCCGGGGTCTGATTCAATGGTGGCCTACTCCTGTGGTGGGTGATCTAAATGCCTGATTCTCTGCTGTGTAACCTCTCTCCTCCGTCTGGGTGTAGGGGTCAAAGTAACTAAATGGTGGCCTACTCCTGTGGTGGGTGATATGATGCCTGGTTCTCTGCTGTGGGACCTCTCTCCTTTGTCTGGGTGCTGTGGTCAAAATAATAGTAAGTGACCTTCTCCATTGGTGGGTGACTTGAAGCCTGATTCTGTGCTATGGGACCTCACTCCAATTAATATTGTTTAATTTTTATTTATTTTATGTTAACTCATCATTTCCCTATCTACATTTGTTTGCAGGGGATTTAACTACATTTTGCTGCCTTTTGCAGCCCTCTAGCCCTTTCCGGGTGTGTTTTACAGCCTTTTTAGTGCCCAAAAGTTCGGGTCCCCATTGACTTCTATGGGGTTCGGGTTCGGGATGAAGTTCGGGTCGAGTTCGGATCCCGAACCCGAACATTTTTCGAAAGTTCGGCCGAACTCGTCGAACCCGAACATCCAGGTGTTCGCTCAACTCTAATTGTCAGCAAAATGACAACATACCTGGACGGCTATTATTTAAGTTCTGAATAATCATACTAACAGACATATGTGTGACTACTAATAAACTATTTAACGCATCTCTAATACCATCAATGTATACAATATCAAGACTGGAATAATCAGAATCAGGACCCTCACATTCAGTGTCTCTTTATACTTATTATAGTATATCTCTTACATTTTTATGTCAAATGGTCCGTGTTTGATGTTTTATTTAATGTTGTATGTTTTCAATCATTTTATATTCTATGGATTTTTAAGATTATCTTCTATAAATAAACCCAATATATGTATGAAATACAGATGGTGAGTGCCTGCTAATCAATTCTACATATTTCACTCTAGCCTACCAGGGAAATGTTACATATTCTCCAGTAGCACACCAGGAAATTGTTAAATATTTTACGATGGCCTACCAGGAAATTTTTTACCCATTTCCCACTAGCTGACCAGGGAATTGTTAAATATTTTCCAGAAACCCATCAAGCTATTGCTGCACATTTCACAGTAACAGACCAGAGAATTACTGTAGCCCACCTGGGAATTTTTGAA
Organism: Bufo bufo; assembly: GCF_905171765.1. Taxonomy (NCBI): domain Eukaryota; kingdom Metazoa; phylum Chordata; class Amphibia; order Anura; family Bufonidae; genus Bufo; species Bufo bufo. The sequence continues at coordinate 51,209,563 of NC_053391.1, forward strand.
TATTTTCTACTACCTAATCAGGGAATTGCTAAATAGCTCACAATAGACCATTTGATTGATACATATTTTTCACTAGTCCACCAGGATATTGTTACCTATTTAACACTATCCTGCCAGGGAATTGATACATATTTCACAGTAGCCTACCAGGACATTTGTAATTATTTTACACTAGATCACCAGGGAATTGTTACTTATTTTACGCTAGGCTACTAGTGAATATTTTTCCACCATATTTTCCACTAGTCCACCAGGGATTTTTTTTTACACATTTTACACCAGGCCACCAAGCATTTATCTCCAAGCTATCATTGATTTCTTCCTTCTATTTCCATTAGACGCAAAGATATATTTCAGTACACGCAAACATCTAAGTTTCCCTATTTCTTTAGTCTATGCACCAAAATGACTGGTATTGTGCTTTCCAATTTTTCTGTTGATTGGCGGCTGTAATGTGCCTCCATTCCAAAGGTCATCGTGATACAGTGACATTCATGGCTGCACTTATGGAGACTTATCATATATATATAAATGTCCCGTTATAACGAGGTCATCCTTTTCCACCTATGATGCGTCTTCCTTTCACCACCACCCGTCTTCCTTTCACCACCACCCCTCCATAAAAAGACTGAGGAGAGGTGGAGAAGGATGGAGGTCATCCTTGATGGGCATAGTGTAATACCTACTGCACGGACTGCTCTCTGTGGGCCACCAAAACATGGAATGTGTGTGGATTCTTAGGGACACATTTATTAAGACCAGCGAGTAGCATTTATCATGTAGAGAAAGTTAATACAAGGCTCTTACTAATGTATTGTGATTGTCCATATTGCCTCCTTTGCTGGCTGGGTTCATTTTTCCATCGCATTATACACTGCTCGTTTCCATGGTTACGGCCACCATGCAATCCATCGGTAATACAAGGGAGGCAATATGGACAATCACAATACATTAGTAAGTGCCTTGTATTAACTTCCTCTTTATAATAAATGCTAGTTTAGTTTCTGACTTGAGACAACCCCTCTAAGTATTTACACTGTGCTTATTCAAATGAATGGGTTCTCCGCAGCTATAGTGTTAATCAGAGTGCCCCCTCCTCAGATATTCCAGTCTCTTCTGCTGTGCATCAGGTTATTTAGGCCTGGCTCAAGTGGCAGGGTGCTACCTTATTATTTAAGTTAGTCCCTGGCATCCCTGTTTGGCCACCGGTTACTTTAAAATACAGAACGCACACGGACGTCATCCATATTTTTTGCGGATCCGTTTTTTGCGGACCGCAAGATACATATGGTCATGTGCATGAGCCCTTACAGTTGTCTCCAGTATGATGCTGCAACTCTGCTACATCACTACATCAGATGGTCCATCACATGTTCCATCACCATCATGTGATGGATCATGTGATGAGCGCAGTGATGTCACCGAAGGTCCTTTTTCTCCCAGGTCATCAAAGAAGAAGAAAGAAGAGAAGTCGGGTTGCGCGAACAAGTGGATGAGGTGAGTTTAATAATTTTTATTTTTTTTTATCCCCTACATCCCTAATTAACCAAGTTATAAGGGAAAATAATAAAATCTACACAACACCGAACCCAAACCCGAACTTCTGTGAAGAAGTCCGGGTTCGAGTCTGAGTACCAAACATGCATATTTTTCTAGAGGCCTAAGGAACTGTGTGAGCAGAGAATCTGATGGCATCCAGGTATGAGAGCATCCCTCAGTGACCAGAGCTGCAGCTAAGAGAAGCTGATCGTGTCCAAGACCCTGATTCTGTCCAGAGGAAGGAGGGTTGCTGCCAGGAACGCTGATGAGAGCAGAGGAACAAAGCAACAAACACTGCGGTACCGCATGCTTGTTGGAGAGACATTTGTTCTGTTTAGAGTCACCAGCGGATGCAAAGCAGACATGGGTCGGTAAGATCGTCCACGCACCTCATCACAGTGTTGGTGCCTATAGACTGTGACCAGGCCTGTAGTTAGTTAGTTAGGGTTTCTGTTTGTGTCAGGCTACAAGTGTTACTACTGTTTATTTCAAGGCCCCCATAACTTAAAGCAACATTTCACATTGGAGAGCTGATAAAATTCTCACAAATTCAAGCTAGGCTGGCATTTTTGCTCAGGAGGAATACTCAGGCACATGCTACAGGACCAGCTATTGCGAATACTGTAGAACTTGGTAAGATTGTAAGCTGTTGTGTTGCACCGCAGGATAGCTCGTAAAACACACCCATACAGTGGTTCTTGTTTTTAGGGTAATAACAGGTAAGGTGTGGCAGTTTAGTTGTGCCCGCCAGTAGGTAAATTACTGCACTTTCCTCCTTCATCCAATGGATGGCGTCGTGCTGTGCAGCACAAGGGTCTCAGCCGTCGGGCTGGGTGTATGTACATTTATTGCATGTTCTCAGCATGTGTGGTTGTGTTTATTGCCACATTTAAGTAAAATTCTGTTTTGGCAAAAGCTGGTGTTGGGGTTGCTTTCCTTGTTAGTGCCTTTGCTGTATCCTGGGGAGGCTACCCCGGTACAAGGCTTACACTACCAAAAATATTCTACATTTTTCAAACCAGCACCTGGATCTAAATACTTTTGTAATTGCATGTAATTATACATTTTGTCTAGCCACTGAACTATTCAATAAAATGTATCTGTATAGCGCCACCTGCTGTTTGTTTTTTCCTTATTTCTTGTCCACCTCACTGAAGTGGTTGCACGCGCTCAGTTTAAATCTTTTAGATCTTCAACTGCCACCAGCCATATCTTCTGTTAGAAGCTGTGTCTGTTACAGGGAAAGAGCTACAGCAGAAATGACATGCCCCCAGAGCCTTGATAGGGAGAGATCTGCAGCAGAAAGGGCATGCCCCCTGAGAAAGGCCACACCCCCCGAGCTGCCAGCCTGAGAAGAATATACCAGAGTAACTGGAGCAATAAATGGGGAGATTTCTGGATCCATGTCAGGTACAGGGCTGGTTCTACCTTTGTTAGAAAGGTATTGTCATGGACTATATGATTTTGTGAATCATGGCATATCCCCTTTAACACATATCAGCTGCATAAATGCTTGTATATACTCAAAGGAGCTGTAGGAAAATATAATTATTTGTAAAAAACTAAAGTAGGAGTATTTCCCCTGTATCCTCATATGAACACGGCTCTCGTGAAGGATTTATGAACGATATTATCACTGACTCATCACTACATTTTTTTTGTTGTTTTTGTTATTTTTGCAGACATAGAGGAAATGTATTTAATCCATGGAGAAACGGAAATTACCCCTCACATTTTTTTTTTTGGTGATTGATTGAACGAATAAAGATTTTATTAGGTGAGTACAAATTGTCACAAATGAAATTGGAGAGACGACGGAAGAGACAGTGTACGAAGGGAGTGGCTTATTATAATTTTAATTGGCGGGTGGAATTATCGTTCTATAATGAAAAGTTCTACATCTGACCCTCTGCTCATCTGCCATGATCCGCAGTCACCTGACCGTCATCTGACCATCCTAAAGGGGTTGGCCCATCTCACACATCGCTAGGATATACCCCCAATGTCTGGTGCCCGTAAAGTGACGGAGAGCGGAATGTGCGTGCGCTGTTGCCAGGGTTCCCTCTAAGCTGCGTGGGTGCGCGGCCGCATAGCAATTATTGTGCCACCGCTCACAAGTTTATAATTAGAGATGAGCGAATAGAATCCCACGAAGTGGAATTCGATCCGAATTTCAGAATAAATTTGCTTTGCCTAGAAGCCGAATTTCCTCATGCTTCGTGTCATAGAATGGATTTATCCTGAAATAGTATAAAAACCAAAAAAATTCAAACTTTCCTCCTCTATTTGCTCGCGACGGGCCGCCAGCCTCCATCTTGCTTGAAGATCTCGTCCGAAATCCCGTGCGGCGTGCAAGATTACATCATCACAACGGCTGGCGTGATTACGTAATCTCGCGCCGCATGGGATTTCGGCCGAGATCTTCAAGCAAGATGGGGGCAGCCGGCCCGTCGCGAGCAAATGGAGGCGGTAAGTTTGATGTAATAGTTTTTTTATTGTTAATTTTACACTATTTTTAAACTCAGATGCCGCGATCATGTATGAACGCGGCATCTGATGGGTACAATGACGGGGGCGGCACTATCGCAGATCCCTTTCATTGCACCCACTGGTTACAAAAAAATGCGCTTTGTGACAAAGTAATTTGTTACGAAACAAATTTATTTTTTAATTCAGCAAAGCAGCCAAATCGAATTTTGCCGAAATTCACTCATCTCTATTTATAATGTCCGCTCAGCGCGCAGTTCACCCTGCTGGCAAAATGCCCACACTCATGATGACTTACATCACGTCCTTGTTCTGTGTGCGGCTCAGCGGGTCGCCACCTACCCCATATTGCCGCTCTACTGCTGCCTCCGCCTTCTTTTTCTGACCGGAAGAGGAGGACTGAGCACGCAGCAGCAGGGCTAAGTAACGTGGAGGCGGCGTTGGCGGTGCCATCTTAGAGGCTAGAGTGATGTCTGGACTCTCTCCGAGCCCTAACTCAGCTCAGCAGCTCAGTGATTGGGCTTTTACCCTGTGCCAGGCTGGGAGCTGGATGGTATTTAGCACCACACTGTTTAGGGTAGGCTTGATTTTTTGCTAGTTCCTCACATATGGTTTGGGGTCACTCACATGTTGTGTTTTATTCTAATGAGCAAGATTTCATAATCAGGATTTGGAGAAGGGGCAGATTGATAGCGGAGCAGGGAGAGGCTTGTGCTGCTACTGGGGGGCTCATACCATGGGGGAGATCATGGCACCAAAGCTGGTTAGGTTGGTCATTGGTTCAGTACCAGGCTGGTGGGGGCATAGGAAACACTGCCCACCATACTGCTCATAGAGCCTTTAACGTCCTGATGTTAGCTAGTGTCAGGACGTTCCTGCGCGGCGCTCCAAGCTGGCCCCACCTCTTTCCTCATGCCTCACTGCTGCTACTGGAAGAGGAGGACATGTGCAGCGCTGCAATAGATGGGAAAAGAAGAGGGAACAGCATCTTCTTAGACCTAGCCCCCAAGACTCCCTCCAAAGTGTTAAAGTGGCGTGTGAGATCCCCAAGGGCCAAGCCAAGTAATTGTAAGTATTCATGGGGAGTATGTTTCATGTCAGAGTATGCATAGACTGTGCCGCACAATATTCAGTATACCTCTACACTGTAGGGGTTATACTGTATTTTGTACAGCATGGCGCAGGGGTTATATTGTCCGGCATGGTATAACCGCCATACATTTGCTGTACAGTATACATTATAATCCCTGCACCATGTCGCAGGGGTTATACTGTATTGTACGGGATGGTGCAGGGGTTATACTGTATGCAGGGGTTATACTGTATGCTCTGTATTGTACGGGATGGTGCAGGGGTTATACTGTATGCTCTTTGATGTGACAATTAGTTTAGGTTTTCATATCGCCCACCTTTGATGGCGCTGTGCCACCCCCACTCATCTCTATAGAAGGGCCAAAGATAGCCGAGCAGCGTTCTGCTATTTTCGGAAGTCCCATTGAAATGAATGGGAAGTGCGGCCACCGCTCCATTCACTTCTATGGGCTCGCCGATATAGCAGAGCCGGTGCTCGGTTATTTTCGGCAGTCCCATAGAAATGAATGGAAGGCAGGTGTGCATACAAGGTCCACTCTACTTCACTTTGTGGGCTCCGTTCCAGAGATAGAGGTGGGCCCCCACCTGTCAGACATTAGGGGCATATTTTATCAATAGGCCACTAATGTTTGAGATGACACATCCCCTTTAACCCGGTTTTCTGCTTCAGTTAATTCCATTTTGCTAAAAAAGACCTCCAAAAATAAAGTGACCACAAAGAGACCTCCTGCAGTCAGCTGTAATTTGTGGATGAGCTGGGCGGTAAGTGTTTCGTTATCCTGCAGCGCCTCTACAGGAGAAATTAGGCACTACACAGTATCCATACACATCAATGAACTGTTAGGCTGGGTTCAGACCTGAGCGTCTTTGATATGCGCGTTTAACGCGCGTTTTTGACGCGCGTCTTTGACGAGCGCTTTTTGCAATAGTAAACGCGCGTTTGACGCGCGTTTGTGTGATTGACTGCAATGTCCTATGGCCACAAACGCGCGTCAAAACGCCCCAAAGAAGCTCAAGTACTTGTTTGAGCGTAGGGCGTTTTACAGCGCGTTTTTCAGCGCTGTAAAACGCTCAAGTGAGAACCAGGGCCATAGGGAAGCATTGGTTTTCATGTGTTGAGTGTTTTACAGCGCGTTTGAACGCGCTGTAAAACGCTCAAGTGTGAAACCAGCCTAAGGCTCAATTCACACCTGAGCGTTTTACAGCGCGTTCCTACGCGCTGTAAAACGCTCAACAAGGAGAAACCAATGCTTCCCTATGGGAATGGTTCTCACCTGGGCGTTTTACAGCGCGTACGATCGCGCTGTAAAACGCCCGACGCTCACACAAGTACAGGAGCGTTTTTTTGGGCGCTTGTCGCGCGTTCCCGTACATAGACTTTCGGGGACGCGCGACACTGTGTGCACACTTGTCTCTGTATGCGCGCTTGTAAACGTCCGTACAATCGCGCATACAGAGCGCTCCTTTCAGAACGCTCAGGTGTGAATTGAGCCTAAGTGTAACATAGGGATGCCCAACCTGCAGCCCTCCAGCTATTAGGCTGGGTTCACACTTGAGCGTTTTACAGCGCATTCAAACGCGCTGTAAAACGCTCAACACATGAAAACCAATGCTTTCCTATGGCCCTGGTTCTCACTTGAGCGTTTTACAGCGCGTTTGAAAGCGCTGAAAAACGCCCTACGCTCAAAAAAGTTCTTGAGCTTCTTTGGGGCGTTTTTTCGCGCGTTTGCAGCCATAGGACACTGCTGTTAATCACACAAACGCGCGTAATACGCGCGTTGACTATGGACAAAAACGCGCGACAAAAACGCGCGACACAAACGCGCGTTACACGCGCATATCAAATATGCTCAGGTCTGAACCCAGCCTTACGGCATGCTGGGAGTTGTTTTGGAACATCTGGAGGACCGCAGGTTGAGGATCCCTGGTGTAACACATAGACATGCCAGATCCTCTAGAGAGAGACTTTTTACAATTACTATCCTCTCTGTCTAATAGAAGGAAATGATGGTACAACTCCACAAATTGGTCACCCATTGATCTTGTCTCCATGATTTTGTAGGACTGATAATAAGGCTGGTGCCGTTGCACAACCAGAGATCACTGTGTAGCAGTGCAGCCAGGAGTGCACCACCAATGAGGACAGGTGAGGCGATTGCCTCAGTTGGCAAGACCTATAGACAAGTGGGGGCAGTGACAGGGCTTTGGTAATATCTCTCTATATTTAACTGTACGGCTGGAGGGGTTGGACGCCTCAGGCAGTAGAAAGGCTAGGTGCATCCCTGAGTGCAGCCACTGAGCTGAATGTGGTTGCAGTGCAAGTTGCCCCAAAATAAATCCCAGAATTACAAAAGAATCCAGAAGTGTTGGATTTTTGGTGATTCTGTGGTTGTGGCATCTTGCGAGTCATGTTGCGACCACATTCAGTTTCATGGATTCAGTGCTGCACATCGATCGTTGGTTGAGTGATGGGTGTTGTTTGTGACCAAGATAGCCGTGTAGTCCCAGCCTTCTATGACCTATTCTCAGGATAGGTCATTAGTACCTGATCAGTGCATGTCTGACTCCCAGCATCCCTACTGATCATCTGTCTGAAGAGGCTTCAGTGCTCCGGTATGCGCTGTGGTCTCTTCCTACACCAGTGACATCATGTTTATCGTTCACGTGGCCTAGGCGCAGCTCAGCCCCATTCAAGTGAATGAGGCTTAGCTGCAATACCAGGCACAGCCACTATACAATGGATGGCGCTGTTCTTGGTAAGCTGTGAGAAGGCCATGCTGCTCACTGGAGCGTTGCGGCCTCTTCAAACAGCTGAATAGTGATGATGCCGAGTGTCGGGCCCCCGATGATCAGATTTTGACGACCTATCCTGAGGATAGGTCATTAATATTAAATATTCGAACCACCCCAGGGGTTCTCTAGGAATGAAGAAAATGAAAATACTTAAATATTACTTTATTATAAATACAGTATATTCCTAAATACCTTTCATGAATTATAATGGCTCGTTTTGTCTGGGGAGCAATCATCAGGAGAAATAAAATGTCTGCCGTCCTATTAGTACACACAAAACCTGTTCTAATCACACAGGAGGACAAGTTACTTCACAACACTGAGCTAAAGAGCTGCCTTATCCTCCTCTCTGCTCTGTTTGTTATGGATTATGATTGTAAATACAGCTAATAAGATGAATCTCTGTGGGAATGGAGTTCATGAGCAGACATGAAGTACAGAGAGGAGGTGGGGATGTGGCTGATGAACAGCAGCACCTGTATGCAGTCTCCGTTACCACAAGTTTGTCCTGTCTATCCTCTCTGCACTTCATGTCTCCTCATGAACTCTATTCCTACAGAGATTCAGCTAAAGTTATTTTCCGTTGCATTCAGGATCATAATCCCTGACAAGCAGAGCAGAGAGGAGGCTGAGGCAGCTCTTTAGCTCAGTGTTCTGAAGTAACTTGTCCTCCTGTGTGATTAGGACAGATTTTGTGCGTACTAATAGGACGGCAGCCATTTTGTTTCCTCTGTTGATTGCTCCCTAAACCAAATGAGCCATTTTAACTAATGAAAGGTATTTGGGAATGTATTTATAATAAAGTAATATTTAAGTATTTTCATTTTCTTCATTCCTGGAAAACCCCTTTAAGCTATCAGAGCCAGCAATCTTCATTACAAGTGGAATCATCACTGAGCTGTGACTCCTGTATGTTTGATTTCCTCATGCTCATCATGAGGTGGTAACACTCAGCTCACCCTATGGGTGATATTTAGTGCAGACATAAGAAGAACATCAGTCCCACATTACATCGTGCAGCACTGTACAAGCAGAGGTACCCGCCAATAAAACACTTTGCCCGGTTTATTTTCCATGTGGGAACTGAACAAAGTGCAATGAATATGTCAGACAAACTCTGAATATGTTAACCTTTCCATCTGCACCGCATTTCCTGCAGCCTCCACTCACATGTTAATTTTGAAGTTCTAGCTGGTATGAGGAGACAGGGCGGCCGCTGCGGCCCTCCGCTCTGACCGGTCAGCAGACAAGTGGCAGGTGACCTTTTCTCTTTATGGTGAAAGCTTCTCCTGCTGATATTTAAGTATTTCAGAGAACGGGAGAACCGGAGCAGCATGGACCGATCCCAGAGGAGACGGATAAAATGTACTCTACAGTAATAGTCTGATAATCTGCACCTCATTATAGAAATATATAAGTGTACAGTATATAACATTGTATCTATCTAATATCTATTCATCTATCTAATATCTACCTATCTATTTATCTATTATCTATCTATCTGTTTATCTATTTATCTATCTTTTATATATCTATCAATCTATCTAATATCTACCTATCTATTTATTTATTTATCTGTCTATCTATCTATCTATCTATCTATCTATCTATCTATCTATCTATCTATCTATCATACCCAGGAGTGGCATTACCACCTTTTTCTGGCCCCCACTATCTTTAATAGTGCATCCTGTGTCATCTCACTTACTTGTTACCATGTCCTACAAAATGTGTATATCTATTTCCTTACAAATGTTATGTTAACATGTAATGTGCCTGGTTCACCAGCAGATGGCGGCAACATTGGCAGAGTTAGTTTCCCTGGAGAGGAACCTTCTAGTTCCTTCCTTTCAGCACTCTCTAGAGAGGGAGGAGGTTAGTGTTAGGTGAGTTCCAGCCTACCCCTCCTGGGGAGAGGTTGTGTGTCTAGCTTTCCCCCTGCTTGGGGAGGCAACAGGCCCTCGTCCCTCCTGGACGAGCCTGCCTGTGAGTTCTATATGGTTGCATGTCCCCTTCTGGGCTTGCATTGCCTAAAGCCAAGCTAAGCAAGCTTGAAGCCAGGAAGAGGTTTTCCTAGGATTACAGTGAGAGACAGACTACAGAAAGCTAAGTTCCAGCAGAAGAGGAAAAGTTCCTATTTGATCCAGTTAACATAGCAGTGCTGAGAAAGCTACAGTATAGCAGGGCTGAGATTGTTGCAGAAGTGTTTGCCTGCCAAAAGTTAAAGGGTTTCTGTCATCAAAAATAACGTTATGTAGCTGACTGATACTAGCGATGTGCTAATGTCAGCACTACATAACAGTGTGTTTTATAACTCCCTGCCTGCCGCCGTTCTCTTAAAATAAAGACATTTAAAATATGCTATGGAGCCTCTACAGTCGTGGCCAAAAGTTTTGAGAATGACACAAATATTAGTTTTCACAAAGTTTGCTGCTAAACTGCTTTTAGATCTTAGTTTCAGTTGTTTCTGTGATGTAGTGAAATATAATTACACGCACTTCATACGTTTCAAAGGCTTTTATCGACAATTACATGACATTTATGCAAAGAGTCAGTATTTGCAGTGTTAGCCCTTCTTTTTCAGGACCTCTGCAATTCGACTGGGCATGCTCTCAATCAACTTCTGGGCCAATTCCTGACTGATAGCAACCCATTCTTTCATAATCATTTCTTGGAGTTTGTCAGAATTAGTGGGTTTTTGTTTGTCCACCCGCCTCTTGAGGATTGACCACAAGTTCTCAATGGGATTAAGATCTGGGGAGCTTCCAGGCCATGGACCCAAAATGTCAACGTTTTGGTCCCCGAGCCACTTAGTTATTACTTTTGCCTTATGGGACGGTGCTCCATTGTGCTGGAAAATGTATTGTTCTTCACCAAACTGTTGTTGGATTGTTGGAAGAAGTTGCTGTTGGAGGGTGTTTTGGTACCATTCTTTATTCATGGCTGTGTTTTTGGGCAAAATTGTGAGTGAGCCCACTCCCTTGGATGAGAAGCAACCCCACACATGAATGGTCTCAGGATGCTTTACTGTTGGCATGACACAGGACTGATGGTAGCGCTCACCTTTTCTTCTCCGGACAAGCCTTTTTCCAGATGCCCCAAACAATCGGAAAGAGGCTTCATGGGAGAATATGACTTTGCCCCAGTCCTCAGCAGTCCATTTACCAAACTTTCAGCAGAAAATCAATCTGTCCCTAATGTTTTTTTTGGAGAGAAGTGGCTTCTTTGCTGCCCTTCTTGACACCAGGCCATCTTCCAAAAGTCTTCGCCTCACTGTGCGTGCAGATGCGCTCACACCTGCCTGCTGCCATTCCTGAGCAAGCTCTGCACTGGGGGCACTCCGATCCCGCAGCTGAATCCTCTTTAGGAGAGGATCCTGGCACTTGCTGGACTTTCTTGGACGCCCTGAAGCCTTCTTAACAAGAATTGAACCTATTTCCTTGAAGTTCTTGATGATCCTATAAATTGTTGATTGAGGTGCAATCTTAGTAGCCACAATATCCTTCCCTGTGAAGCCATTTTTATGCAACGCAATGATGGCTGCACGCGTTTCTTTGCAGGTCACAATGGTTAACAATGGAAGAACAATGATTTCAAGCATCACCCTCCGTTTAACATGTCAAGTCTACCATTTTAACCCAATCAGCCTGACATAATGATCTCCAGCCTTGTGCTCGTCAACATTCTCACCTGAGTTAACAAGACGATTACTGAAACGATCTCAGCAGGTCCTTTAATGACAGCAATGAAATGCAGTGGAAAGTTTTTTTTGGGATTAAGTTCATTTTCATGGCAAAGAAGGACTATGCAATTCATCTGATCACTCTTCATAACATTCTGGAGTATATGCAAATTGCTATTATAAAAACTTAAGCAGGAACTTTTCCAATTTCCATTATTTATGTAATTCTCAAAACTTTTGGCCACGACTGTAGGTGCTATTAGGGCATTGCTTCAGCACCTAGAGGCTCGGTCTACGCACCCTTTGGCACGCCCAGGTCCAGTTGATGGACTGTCGAGTTCTCCTCATCGTCACAGAAATCCCACGCCTGCGCCGTCCCGTTTAGTATTCGGCGCAGTAAATGAAGGACGCGCTCCTGGTGCCGGCTTCCTTCCTTCTCCTATCTATCTGTTTATCTATTTATCTATCTATTTATCTATCTATTATCTATCTATCTATCTACCCATCTATCTCATATCTATCTACAGTCAGGTCCATAAATATTGGAACATCGACACAATTCTAACATTTTTGGCTCTATACACCACCACAATGGATTTGAAATGAAACAAACAAGATGTGCTTTACCTGCAGACTGTCAGCTTTAATTTGAGGGTATTTACATCCAAATCAGGTGAACGGTGTAGGAATTACAGTAGTTTGCATATGTGCCTCCCACTTGTTAAGAAACCAAAAGTAATGGGACAATTGGCTTCTTGGCTGTTCCATGGCCAGCTGTGTGTTATTCCCTCATTATCCAAATTACAATGAGCAGATAAAAGGTCCAGAGTTCATTTCAGGTGTGCTATATACATTTGGAATCTGTTGTTGTCAACTCTCAAGATGAGATCCAAAGAGCTGTCACGTTCAGTGAAGCAAGCCATCATTAGGCTGAAAAAACAAAACAAACCCATCAGAGAGATAGCAAAAACATTAGGTGTGGCCAAAACAACTGTTTGGAATATTCTTAAAAAGAAGAAACACACCCGTGAGCTCAGCAACACCAAAATACCTAAAATACCACGGAAAACAACTGTGATGGATGACCAAAGAATTCTTTCCCTGGTGAAGAAAACACCCTTCACAACAGTTGGCCAGATCAAGAACACTCTCCAGGAGGTAGGTATGTGTGTCAAAGTCAACAATCAAGAGAAGACTTCACCAGAGTGAATACAGAGGGTTCACCACAAGATGTAAACCATTGGTGAGCCTCAAAAACAGAAAGGCCAGATTAGAGTTTGCCAAACAACATCTAAAAAAGCCTTCACAGTTCTGGAACAACATCCTATGGACAGATGAGACCAAGATCAACTTGTACCAGAGTGATGGGAAGAGAAGAATATGGAGAAGGAAAGGAACTGCTCATGATCCTAAGCATACCACCTCATCAGAGAAGCATGGTGGTGGTAGTGTCATGGCGTGGGCATGTATAGCTGCCAATGGAACTGGTTTTCTTGTATTTATTGATGATGTGACTGCTGAAAAAAGCAGCAGGATGAATTCTGAAGTGCAATATTATTTGCTTATATTCAGCCAAATGCTTCAGAACTAATTGGACGGTGCTTCACAGTGCAGATGGACAATGACCCAAAGCATACTGCAAAAGCAACCAAAGAGTTTTTTAAGGGAAAGAAGTGGAATGTTATGCAATGGCCAAGTCAATCACCTGACCTAAACCCGATTGAGCATGCATTTCACTTGCTGAAGACAAAGCTGAAGGGAAAATGCCCCAAGAACAAGCAGGGACTGAAGACAGTTGCAGTAGAGGCCTGGCAGAGCATCACCAGGGATGAAACCCAGCGTCTGGTGATGTCTATGCATTCCAGACTCCAGGCTGTAATTGACTGCAAAGGATTTGCAACCAAGTATTAAAAAGTGAAAGTTTGAGTAATGATTATTATTCTGTCCCATTACTTTTGGCCCCTTAACAAGTGGGAGGCACATATGCAATTGCACATATGCAAATTTGGATGTAAATTCCCTCAAATTAAAGCTGACAGTCTGCAGTTAAAGCACATCTTGTTTGTTTCATTTCAAATACATTGTGGTGGTGTATAGAGCCAAAAAATTTTGAATATTTATGGACCTGACTGTATCTCATATATATCTATTTATCTATGTATCTATCTATTATCACTGCTGCAGACAACCACGTCTGGGATTCTGGAATCCAATGATATCTATTATCTATGTATGTATATATGTATGTATGTATCTATCTATCTGTCTTATATCTATTTATCTATTATCTATCTATTATCTATTATATATCTAATATCTATTTATCTATCTATCTAGAAAAGCAAATATTTGGCAGCACTAGAGTAAAATAAGAGCAAATAACAAGATAGGTGCACACCTGAAGGGACTAGACCAGTGCTCAGCAACCTCCAGCTGTTGTTAAACCACAAATACCAGCATGCTTCATTCACGTCTGTGTTTGGACTTTTTCTGAACTTCTACATTAAAATTACTAATTTTTCTCTCATCGAGGGGAACAGTTTTTTTTTTGGGATTCCCTCAGGCCCCCAGAGGTGACCACAATCTCTGCACCTCCTGCCATTACATCCCACCTGCACCTTTGACCAGGACAGATCTCCATCCTCATGAAGTAAACATCAAGAATTCCCATCGAATGACTGCAAGCTGAGCTATTGAAGATTATTATGAAATGATACCTAGCGTATATAGGAAATCGTCATATATTCTATAATGAATCAATTAAACTTCATTTGGAGGAAGCCGATAACTCTCAGGGCTGCTCTTTCCTGTAAATGATCTTCTCAGGGATCCATCATATTATTATTTCTTGTGTTTTTCCGCTGTTTCGCCTCATCATCACATAATGATTCCCGTCAGTTCATACGTCAGTGACTTTCTGAGGTTTTTGTGTCTTCAGTCCCAGGAATATGGCTTTGACTCATCCTAGAAGTGACATTATTCAGTAATTATGAGGATTAACTCTTTGCTCCCTGCCCTCCCTTTTATGTTGACACGCCCTACCTTATTGACCAGCATCCTCCAGACACCCGGAAGATTTCAGCATTTTCTATATGAACAACCGTAGACATTTGGACTTGTCGTCACATTTCCCGGCGTGTGTTGCAAGCTCGGATGTTTACTGTGTGGTCAGAGGACGAAGACCGCGGCTCGTAAAGTAAAAGCGAGAGCGGAAAATATCACTTGTGGCTGAGAGCGCTGCCAGGGAGCGTCACTAGGCACATTTCTTTCTGTTTTAGTCATGGCCTCTCATAGCTTGGAACATGGAAGATGTGACGAGGGAGGAAGTCCGAGTGCGAAGACAATGAGGACATCTTATAATAAGGTGTCTCAATAACAAGCACTAGGCCAGGCCATATTAAAGGGGTTGTGTCACTTCAGAAAATAGCATTTATTATGTAGAGGAAGTTAATACAAGGCAATTACTAATGTATTGGGATTTTCCATATTGCCTCCTTTGCTGGCTGGATTCATTTTTCCATCACATTATACACTGCTCGTTTCCAGGGGTTACAACCACCCTACAATCCATCAGTGGTGGTCGTGCTTGCACAGTATAGGGAAAGGCGCCAACCTCTCTGGTGGCTGGGACTAGTGATGGACAAACATCTGCTGGGACGGTTCGCAAACGTGATCAAATGTTCGCGAATCGCAAGTTCGCGGCGGGTCCCATTCATTTTAATGGCAGGTGAACCTGAAAAAGCTTTAGCTCATATTTGCAGCCAAGAAATAATTACTAGAAGTGCACAAATAGTCCCACAACATGGACAGTGACATAACAGATGTATTATTCGAATTTGCGATCTCCATTCATAATTTTTTTCAATGCGAAATATCGGCAATATAATTTCCGCGTACACGCATGCGCAAATGCACTATACAGTACCCAAATGCACTATAAAGAAAGTATATTGGTATATAACACCCCGCTTCAATCAGTTTTTTTGTCGGACGACTAGTATATCACACCAGTAGAAATTATTTGTTCCAATAACGCTTGTCCCTCTATATACCTGCAGTATCGCAGCAGAACCGCACACAACTGCCGCACAATACAAATGCTCTATAATATACTTTCTATGTTAGAAAGTATATTATAACATTGTACAAGGAAGGCAATCCATTAGAATATACAGGAAGATAAAACGTAACCTTTAATAATGTTACTATGAGGGTCCATTCACCGCAAAACACGGACCCCGGCAATGTGCATTCCGCAATTTGTGGACCACACATCGTCGGCACTATAATAAAAAATGCTTAATCTTGTCTGCAATTGCGGACAAGAATAGGACATGTTAATTTTTTTGCGGAAACGGAAGCATGGATGCGGAAGTGCGGATGCGGACGGCACATTCCGTCACCCTTTCCGCAAAATTGCAGAACGGATGCAGACCTATTTTGCAGACGTGTGAATGGAAAAGATATCCCTCAAAATGAAAATAAATTAAATTATTAGTTAAGCAAAAAGCATAGATGTGGTCGGCATAACAAGTGCTCGGCGGCACCAAATCAGAAACCATATGTCCTACCACAATCCGGGGGTTTCCAGTGCACATCCATGAATCCCGGAGGGAAAGCAAAAAAACATCTATCCCTGGGCTGGATGATGATGTGGTATTGAAGGACAGGATGGGCAAAGAACTGTCCCTGATATTGCCCTACAGGGGGGTGCTATTCTGGCCCTGATAGCCTAACCACAGACCACCCGCCCTGATAAGAGCGACCCCGTCCGGAACCTTACCCTATATAAAAATGGCCCTAGTAAGCCCCTAGCCCCTAGGCCCCTGACTTCCAGGTGATCACTATATAGATCTATGTGTTTTTGACTCATTATAAAAGTATATTATAAGTATATATTCAGTGTATCACACCTATCGATAGCACACCTATAACAGTCCTTAAAAGGACTTTTGTGGCCCTATTAGCTAGCGTTTGGTCTCCCTAACAGCCTGTCCCTGCTCCACACAGCAACCTCTCCCTACACTGGCAAAATACTGAATGTAAAATGGCGGCCAGATCAGGTTTATTTATAAGGTAGGGGGTATGTCCATGTGCTGAAACGTCTCAATTGGCTGTCCTGTACCACCTGATGGATGTGTCATGGGTCAAAGTTCTTCATAATGTAAAAGAATATGGCGGGTCGCGAACACGCAAAGTTCGCCACGAAACGACCGTCTGGCGAACCGCAAGGCCATCTCTAGCCGAGACCGTGGGAGCTCACATAGTCCGGGACTTTTTTGTACAGTTTGCAAGCACGACCACCGCTGCTGGATTGATGGGTGGTCATAACCATGGAAACGAGCAGTGAATAATGCGATGGAAAAATGAATCCAGCCAACAAAGGGGGCAATATGGACAATCACAATACATTAGTAAGCGCCTTGTATTAACTTTCTCTGCATAATAAATGCTACTTGCTGAAGTGACACAGCCCTTTAATACAAGGCCCTTACTAATGTATTGTTATTATCCATTTTGCCTCCTTTGTTGGCTGGATTCATTTTTCCATCACATTATACATTGCTTATTTCCATGGTTATGACCACCTTTCAATCCAGCAGGGGTGGCCGTGCACTCTATAGGAAAAATCGCCGGCCTCTCAGGTGGCCTGGACCGTGGGAGTGCGCTTGGGTGGGACTTTTTCCTATAGTGTACAAGCACGACCACCGCTGATGGATTGCAGGGTGGCCGTAACCCCTGGAAACGAGCAGCATATAATGTGATGGAAAATTAAATCCAGCCAGCAAAGGAGGCGATATGGACAATCAAAATACATTAGTAAGTGGCTTGTATTAACTTTCTCTACATGATAAATGCCATTTGCTGAAGTGAAGCAACCCCTTTAAGAGACTTGGTTTTATGTTTTATATGGGGTTTTCACGGTTTCAGTTTATACATAAGAGCAGGGGCGTAGCTATAGGGGGTGCAGAGGTAGCAGTCGATTCCGGGCCCGCGAGCCTGAGGGGGCCCAAAGACCCTTGTGCCACATAAGAAGACACCGGTATTATAGAAAGTGCATGCTGGTCAAGTTACACCTCTGGCAGGGGGGGGGGGGTGCCTTTTCAATTTTGGCCTCAGGCAGCACGAAGGCTATGTGCTCCCCTGACCCTTGCCACAAAGCACTGAGGGAAGGGGGGCCCCAAGCTGAACTTTTGCACCAGGGCCCATGAGCCTTTAGCTATGGCCCTGCATAAGAGGTATTCCCATCTCAACATTTATGACATATCTCTAGGATCTGCAGCTCCCAACTCTGGGGACTTTCTCCTATTTCCAGACCAATGGCTCCAAAGTGTAGGAGAGCGCACTGCGCACGTGAGGCCTCCTCTCCACACGCTGTGCATCAGTTGTCCAATACACTTCCTGCTTATTCAGTACTGCCCTCGGATTGGCTGACGCTGGTCATGTGAGCAGAAGTAAGTGTCTTGGACTGCCGACAGCCAGCGTGCATCGGGTTGTGTGAGAAGCGGTGGGGCAATTATGGATGGCAGAAGAGGGGCCCAAGTATCTACATGTGTGCTCCCCAAATAATAAAAAGGAGGGCATCATCTAAAAGGGTTTTCTAAGCCTTTACAACTGATGACCTATTCTATCCAGTCTGCCAATCAGCTGTCATAAAACACTAGTCTTTGGTAAATCTCCACCTTTGTGTCCAAAGATCTCTACTTGCTGTCAGTGAGAGTAAAAAAAAATCCTTAATTGGCCCTGTTCACCCAGTTGATTGACTTGTTTTAAAGGGGTTGTCCCATGAAAAATATTTTGCAGTTTTCAAGTCAGCACCTGGATCTGAATACTTTTGTAATTGCATGTAATTAAAATTTTTGTATAGCCACTGAGTTATTTAATAACATGTATCTGTATAGCGCCACCTGCTGTTTGTTTTTTTCTTATTTCTTTGTCCGGCTCACTAATAAGGCCGCACATGCTCAGTTTCAACCTTCAGGTGCCTCCTGAGCTGTGATAGGGCGAGGGCTGCAATCCGAAAGGACACGCTCCTGAGATGTAGCAGAAAGGATACTCCCTCTCGAGCTGCCAGCTTGATGTAAATTTAGCAGAGCAATTCAAACAATGAATGGGGAGATCTCTGGATCCATGCGAGGTACAGGGCTGGTTCTAGCTTTGTCTGATTTTCATTTTTTACTTTAATCATGGGATAACCCCTTTTACTTGGCCAAGGTATTTAGATGTAGAATTAGGATAACCAACTGAACCGTCAGCCTTAGTGAAATGAGCTCATTTTTCATCAGGAGATCTGATCTCCAGGATCCCACTGATCTGTTAAAAAAATCTGAATGGGGCTGGCCTGGGATACCATACTAAGCCGCACATACAGATGACCTGCAATGTCTGGATAAACTTTGAAGGGAGTTCCAGCTCCTCTTCGTTCTGACGGTAAGCAGAAAGCCCTGTGATCAGACCACCACCGATCTAAGATTATTGGCTTAGTCTTAAACTGGACAAACACATATGACTGAAAACTTGCCTATTTTGGTGGGACTGGCCCACCATGTAATAGGGGCCTCCTGACTCTCCCCCAGTGGCAGATGTTAAGGAAGATAAGGACTGGGCATGTTGGATTATGACATCCTAGATCTTTTCTTTCCCAGGAGATTAGAAGATACCAAAGGTATTTTGCAGTGGCGCACTCCTGTCTTCGAATTCAGAACACACGCGTGGCCTAGTTGAGCATGTATGTGTATGAGGGCGAGGGCAAGATAGCTGTCAGCTGAACGTATGATCAGGACAACAATAAGCTATATTATTATATTATGCTATATATTATATATTACACTGTATTTGTCCCAGAAAACCATTTTAACAATTCTGCAAGGTTCCAAGCAGAAATCTTCCTTTTTTCCCTACTTGTTCAGTGTTTGGACAGACTGCCATTCCTCGTCACTGACTATTGGAAAGTAATAATTGCTACACAGATTATAGCCTGGATTCTTTATAAGGTTGCTTTAGATATTAATCTACTTTAGTAATAATGTTTATTATTTGTTTGTCTTAGGCTAGGTTCCCATCTCCGTTAGGTAAATCAGAGGAGCAGACTACCGAAGTTACCGCATCCAACATAATTTAGCACTGCCTGTCACTATAAAGGGATCTGACCGCTGCAGGCAGCACAGTATTTGTTCTCCAGAAACCTGCCGTATGGCCGTTATTATACTGAATGGGGATTCAGCAGTGCCCAGCTATGCCGGATACTGTAACTCTGGTAGTCTGCTCCTTTGCCAGAACAGACTATCGGATTTACCTAATAGAGATGTTAACGAGCCCTTATTTTGTGTATTATACTAGTATTTGTTATATTTTGTCTAACATTTATTATTGCTTTGTTCTAATTATTAAAACATTTTATGAAATACCGTGCATTCCGCTTCATAAAGACACACTTTCATTTCTCCAAGTGGAGTGCAGGACAGATCGCCGGATCTGAAGAGTGGCTGCGGAGCAGGAGAGGTAAGTTAATTAATCTATTTATTTTCTCTGATAGTGGTCTGATCTGATATGGGGGTCTGATCTGAGGTCTGATATGGGGGTCTGATCTCATATAAAGTGGTCAGATCTGAGGTCTGACATGGGGGTCTGATCTGAGGTCTGACATGGGGGTCTGATCTGACTTCTGATATGGAGGTCTGATCTGATATGGGGGTCTGATCTGAGGTCTGACATGGGAGTCTGATCTGACTTCTGATATAGGGGTCTGATCTGACTTCTAATATGGGGGTCTTATCTGATATGGGGTCTGATCTGAGGTCTTACATGGAGGTCTGATTTAATAAGGGGGTCTGATCTGAAGTCTGATGAAGGTTGAGGGTCTAATGTTAGGGTCTGATTAAGATTAGGGGTCTGTTCAGAGGTCTGATGAAAAATATATTTTTCGTATATTCCTCCTCTAAAATCTAGGTGCATCTAATCATCAGGTGAATCTTACGATATATAGTGAAAAATATGGTAACTATTAAGCTACATATTAAAATTCCTAAAATATGACTGAAAAGAAATAGTACTAAAACCAAAGAAGCATCAGCAATTCCCTGAGTGATAAATATAAAATTATTTTAAAAGCTGTCATTTCCTGACCGAAGATCAAAAAACTAAAAAAAACGTTAACAGTCACAATAGTCATCTTGGATAGAGCCATAGAGTCACCAAGTCTGGGTCTTAAGGAGCTGGTAGCATACGGTATTGACGCAAAATGTTACCCATTTCTTTTAAATTCTATTTTCCAAGTTTTTTCCTGTTCTTTCGCAATTATACTTCCTTGAAGTCACAGTGACCTAAATACTACAAGTGAAAAATAACTTTCTAAAATTAGTTTGAGCAACTCAGGAAAGTGTATAAATAGCTGCAGCCTTTTTCTACGGGGTCAACAAATGTAATTTCCACGTCAACTACACTCAATTGGCCCATCTGAACATCATTACCACCAGTTAGTCACATTTAGTCGTGATTTATTATAATGCTGTTTTTTTCCGCCTTGGATTTTGTTAGGTGAAAGTAAACATCCAACAATAACTTGGATTTGCCACATTATGATGGCTACACATTCGTCGATGGCATGTTGAGCAGAAAATATCACTGTTAGCTGCTTAGTCATTTTGCAATTTTTGCTTTGTTCGGACATAAAAGCTAACCTAAAGGCGGTATTTTAAGCTGCATGATCAAAAAGTGTCCTGTTTTTGCAACAGAATGTTGACGCCACATGGGCTTAACTTAATGGAGATGAGGGATTATAACCTCTCGACCCAACTCAGCAGTTACTCAGGTCTCTGAAAAAAATGGCAATTGCTATCAATTCAACCTGATTAATTCCCAATCGCCCACTTTCTTTTTGAGTTCAGTAAATGGGAGACTTTTATTTATTTATCTACCTGTATTCATGTAGGAAAGAACATATTCCAAAGCATTGTGTGCATAACTAGCAGGCAGGTCCACCTACAATCAAAGGTAACATGAGGTTAGTGGTCCCTATGGAAGTTATTCACCTCTCCCATCCATCAATGATAACCCACTCAAAGTTCTGGTTTCTCTGTTTTGAGCTACAAAGTATTACCTAATATTGTCCCATAGTACTGCTTGATACTGGTGTCCCGTGAATGTTGCTGCCTAGCTCCAGACCAAGCTTTAATGGCAGGCGAGCATGAAAAACCTTCAGGTCCTATTTTCAGCCACCAAACACTTACTAGAAGTACACAAATAGTCCCACAACAAGGACAGTGATATACCAGAGGGGGATCATTGGCAAAAATTCCCACACAAAAATATGTATTTTAATCAGGGGCCATTTTTATGCGTCTTAACGGGAAACTCTCAAAAATGTGCCCTGCTGGAGCCTAGAAAATTTTTATTTTCCTATCGGTTTGATGTATACAAATGTGCAGCACTCCATGTTTTTGTATCCTGCAGAGTCCATAAAAAAATGCATACGTTAACGTACATTTTTTTTTTCTACCATGGAACTGTATGGTGAACGGATGCCACTGTACGGCATCAGTCTGAGGCATCTGTTAACACATACATTTTTGGTATACATTAAATGGATTGCAAAAATAGCATGCGAACCCAGCCCTAGTGTCAGAATAAGCACCAGTACACAGCGAAGCAGCATGGCGGAGAGGGGAGGCCGCAATGTACTGACAGAGAGCTACCTGGTCCTGGTGGTCAGGGATGAGGACTGTGTTTCCCAAGGATCATTTTCTACCGGGCACAGTATAATACACTAGAATCTATATAATATAAAGATATTAACCCCCGAATAATAATACAATTAGGTCATCATTTATTATATAGAAATACGTCTGTTAGGTGTATTTCTGACACAGATTGTGGCGCAAAGGTCCTTAGCACCGCAATCTGCATATTTTTCCCGCTCATGCCAAGTTCAAAAAAGGATGGCGTGGGCAGGGAAAGGGATACAGTTATGGCCATCCAGTTATTGGATACCAGCGCCATACATTGACCGGATAACACCTCTGTACAGTGACCGGAAAACACCACCATACCATTACCGGATAAAAGGGTATAAGAGGGCACAGTACAGGGAATGACTAGGGGCACTGCACAGGGTGTGTTAAGAGGACACAATGCAGGGTATAAGGGGGCACAGTATGGGGTGAGGGGCACAGTACGGGGTGGGGGGCACAGTCACATGACCCTGTGACATTAGAAGGTCCTTATGGTGAATACGGTTCATACGCCACCATAATGAGAGGCAAAGGAGTGAGACAGGGGTGTAATTATGTGGCTAGAGATAAAAAATGTAAATGTCGGCCAGTACAGGACCCAAAAATTATCCAATAAGCATTCACCTGACAGCAAAGAACTTTGGATTTTGTGGCTGAAGGTACATTAGGTGGTCACAGGATAAATATGTAACTGTCGGCCAGTACAGGCCCCAAAAATTAGCCAATAGGAATTCACCTGACAGCAAAGAACTTCGGATTCTGTGGCTGGAGGTACATTAGGCGGTCACAGGATAAAAATGTAGCTGTCGGCCAGTACAGGCCCCAAAAATTAGGCATTCACCTGACATAAAAGGCCTTTTATGCCGCTGTATTTACATAAGGCAAGGAAGATTCTTTGTTCTGGGTCGTGGCGGATATGTGTGGGCTGGCATGAGGAAATTCAATTACACGTGGTCATGACAGGTGTTGAATTCCTCCGAGATCCATGCCTCATTCATTTTAAAAAATGTGAGGTAGTCCACACTGTCGTGAGCTAAGCTAGTACACTTTTTGGTCACTGTGGCGAAACCAACCTCGCCACAGTGTTTTCGAGGGGGCTGTTTGCCAGCCTCCTGCCCCAGGATTATGGCCCATACTAACTTTGAAGGAGAAGACAGACCGTCCGCACAGCTTAAATCTGTGGAACTGTTTTGGGCAGGAAAGCCATGCTTGCGGCCGGCCAAATGTGACTTCCATGGAATTCGGGAACCCCTGCTCGGATCTGGGTGATTTTTGGATATGTTGTTCACCCAGATCAGAGCTATCCATAGATGTATACATTATGGGGATGTGTGGGGTTTTGAGGTGTTTTCTGTGTGTTGGGAAAAGTGTGTGTTTTCTCTCTGGTAGTGATTAAGTTAGCCCATTACGTTTGGTAATTGTATTTTGTGGATTGCGTCTCAGACAATGCCAGTGTGTTAGTTAATTGCGTCTCAGACAATGCTCATTGTATTTTGTTGATTGCGTTACAGACAGAGGGAAGGGGATTTTGTGTACAATTGCTGGGAAGGGTTTCAATACTGTAAATGCATGTGATTGGCTAAAATATAAACTGTCACAGTCTTTTACAAGGGCCCCAGGGGGAGTGTCCCTTGCTAGAAGACCTGCATAAAAGGCTGAAAAATAACCCATTAAAGAGTTCCTGCTTTACCCCTTTATGTTTGGGGGATGGGATAACTACACTCTTGGGGATTGCTATATCATAATACTCCCCTGAGTATAAGCTCTTGTAAGAGCTTGTTCCTGGTTCCTGTCTCTGCATTTAGGAGAGGTTCACCCACTGGAGCCTGGAGCCTTGGCGTAGGTCCAGGGTGGGTAGGAGACGGCGAGACCTCCACCAAGCTTCGGCGGTTCGTGGGGTCTGCAGTGCTGACAGTGTCAAGTGGAGTGCTTGGAGTCCTCTGGAAGCAATAGGAGCATCTATCAACGGAGGTACCCGGTCGGGGTGCTAGGCGTTCCGTTACAGTCACGATCCCCAATGCTGCGCTGAACGTCCTTTCGGACAGGACACTCGACGAGGGGCAAGCCAAGAGTTCCATGGCAAATTGAGCCTTTTCTCTCAGGCTACAGCCTCACCATAGCGCATGCCACACAGGGCCATAGAGCCCACTACCATCGCAGCATCCTGCTACCCACTGAGGGTTCACTATCTCCATGCTTTTATCCTATTACCTATGCGGCTCAAACCGGTTGTACTGAAGAAGGCTATAAGTCAAAAAACTTTTTTTGACTGGAACCGCACACTAATAAAAGCATTATTCTTGAAAACCAGGTGGAGTACAGGAGTCTAAATTCTATCATTATCTGGTTTGGGAACCATCTCCTATTGCCCACGCAATCAGATTGGAGTACCATTCAACCTTATACTACTTTTATTAATACATCATATAAAAAGGATTTCTCCACTAAACATGTAACATAGTAACATAGTACATAAGGCCGAAAAAAGACATTTATCCATCCAGTTTAGCCTGTTATCCTGCAGGTTGATCCAGAGGAAGGCAAAAAAAAAAAAACTGTGATGTAGAAGCCAATTTTCCCCACTTTAGGGGAATAAAAAATTCCTTCCCGACTCCAATCAGGCAATCAGAATACAGTTGTGTTCAAAATTATTCAACCCCCAATGCTGTAAAGGGTTTTAGGGAATTTAGTGTACATTTGTAATTGTGTTCAGAATGAAATCTTACAAGGACTTTTTAAAGAACCAAATGCAACTAAAATGACATCAATTGTTTTTGTAATACAGTATTAAATGTTTTTTTTTGTGATTTCTTCATTGACACAATTATTCAACCCCTTAAAGACTACCACTCTTAAGAACAGAGGTTCATTCAAGTGTTTTCGATCAGGTATTGAAAACACCTGTGGATGTCAAGGAGCAGCAATCAAGCATAATAAGCACCAATTAGTCAGATTTAAAAGGACTGTGATACTCAGCTACTTCTAGACATTTACTGGTGTGTTTACAAACATGGTGAAGTCAAGAGAATGGTCCAGGAAGACAAGAGAAGAGGTGATTTCTCTTCACAGGAAGGGCAATGGCTATAAGAAGATTGCAAAGATGTTAAACATACCAAGAGACACCATAGGAAGCATCATTCGCAAATTCAAGGCAAAGGGCACTGTTGAAACGCTACCTGGTCGTGGCAGAAAGAAGATGCTGACTTCGACTGCTGTGCGCTACCTGAAGCGCAAAGTGGAGAAAAGTCCCCGTGTAACTGCTGAGGAACTGAAAAAAGATTTGTCAGATGTGGGTACTGAAGTTTCAGCTCAGACAATAAGGCGCACACTGCGTAATGAAGGCCTCCATGCCAGAACTCCCAGGCGCACCCCCTTGCTGTCTCCAAAGAATAAGAAGAGTCGACTGCAGTATGCCAAAAGTCATGTGGACAAACCACAAAAGTGTTCTGTGGACTGATGAATCAAAATTAGAACTGTTTGGGCCCATGGATCAACGCTATGTTTGGAGGAGGAAGAACAAGGCCTATGAAGAAAAGAACACCTTGCCTACTGTGAAGCATGGTGGGGGGTCAATAATGCTTTGGGGCTGTTTTGCTTCTACAGGTACAGGGAAGCTTCAGCGTGTGCAAGGTACCATGAATTCTCTTCAGTACTAGGAGATATTGGATGAAAATGTGATGCAGTCCGTCACAAACCTGAGGCTTGGGAGACGTTGGACCTTTCAACAGGACAATGATCCCAAGCATACCTCCAAGTCCACTAGAGCATGATTGCAGATTAAAGGCTGGAACATTTTGAATTGGCCATCGCAGTCACCAGACTTAAATCCGATTGAGAACCTCTGGTGGGACTTAAAGAAAGCAGTTGCAGCGCGCAAGCCTAAGAATGTGACTGAACTGGAGGCTTTTGCCCATGAAGAATGGGCGAAGATACCCGTAGATCGCTGCAAGACACTTTTGTCAAGCTATGCTTCACGTTTAAAAGCTGTTATAACTGGAAAAGGAAGTTGTACTAAGTACTAAGATTGAATGTCACTTGGGGGTTGAATAAAACTGATAATGATGTGAGCACAGAAAAGACATTTGTGGTTATTTCATTATAAATGTTATGTTATATTTGTCTGACTTACAAGTGCCTCTTTGATTTAATTGTAAACAAGATGACTGAAATGATCAAAATCAATGTCAAACTGGCCAAAACACTCAATTTCAGAGGGGGTTGAATAATTTTGAACACAACTGTATCTCCCTGGATCAACGACCCCTCTCTAGTAGCTATAGCCTGTAATATTATTACGCTCGAGAAATACATCCAGGCCCCTCTTTAATTCCTTTATTGTACTCACCATCACCACCTCCTCAGGCAGAGAGTTCCATAGTCTCACTGCTCTTACCGTAAAGAATCCTCTTCTATGTTTGTGTACAAACCTTCTTTCCTCCAGATGCAGAGGATGTCCCCTCGTCACAGTCACAGTCCTGGGGATAAATAGATGATGGGAGAGATCTCTGTACTGACCCCTGATATATTTATACATATTAATTAGATCTCCCCTCAGTCGTCTTTTTTCTAAAGTGAATAACCCTAATGTTGATAATCTTTCAGGGTACTGTAGTTGCCCTATTCCAGTTATTACTTTAGTTGCCCTCCTCTGGACCCTCTCCAGCTCTGCTATGTCCGCCTTGTTTACAGGAGCCCAGAACTGTACACAGTACTCCATGTGTGGTCTGACTAGCGATTTGTAAAGTGGTAAGACTATGTTCTTATCACGGGCATCTATGTCCCTTTTGATGCACACAAAATGTGCTAGGTGGCGTAGTTGCCGGGTATGAGTATGTTTTTTGACACTCACACCTACACCTAAGTGTAATGACCGACGTCACGCACAGGGAGGATAAAAGGGAAAGCCCTGCCCAAGGGAGAGGGAAAGGTGGTGACCCCTAACTCACCTTGCGGCTGGCACCTGACTGCCCTGACGTCCCTAGACGGGTTCCTCACCCGTGCGGCGATCACGTGCCTAAACCCTGGCTTTCCCTAAAATGAGCCCTAGATAGTGAACGGGCCGGTGGGATCGCTAGTCCGCACCACTATCACTAAGAGGGAAACACCAGGGAGAGGACAGACAAAACAGACAAACACATACACCCAGGTGGGCGATCACAATAGACCACAAAGGTCCAACAGGGATCTGGAGGGTAGCGTTCTGGACCAGCTACCAGAGAACGCAGCAACACAGCTCCAGAAGGTCAGAATAGATGTCCAGGCAGGAAGTTCTATCTCTGGCAACCAGAGAAGTGTGAGAGAGGAATATAAGGAGGCTTGGGAGTGCTGGACAAGGAACAGCTGAGGAGAAGGAGCTACGGATCCCTGAGTGAGCCAAAAGGGTTTGCAAAGCAAACCCAGAAAGCTACCATAAGGAAAACAGCCCTATCTTAAATAGAGCGTGCAGCCAACCGCTGAGACTTCCTGACCCCGGGTATAACGGAGTCAGGCGTGGTTCTCTATACCCTCGTGACACTAAGTCTGTGTGCAGTGAAGGGAGCAGTGGACTAACTGGATATTAGGGGAGGTGGATTGATTGCACAATAAGCTTCTCCACCTACACTCGCACAACCTAACTCCAGTGACTCAGAGCCACTAGAACTGCTGCCCTATGTTAAAGATAAAAATGGCTACAATAGTGTCCCTCTCTTTCAGGGTGACTAGCTCAGCTCGACGCGTTTCTCTGGTTGCCTCTTTACTGTGCAACCACTTCATCAGGAGCTTTTAGGACACACAAACACAAACAGTGTACTGCACGCTTCCATACACTGCGTGCAGACACGTAGCCTGCGGCACTGGGACGGCCGTAACGCGGCCGCCCAGCGTGGCCACTGAAGAAGAGAAAGCCACGCCCCCTAGGCCCGGCCCAAGCCACGCGGGAGCCAATGGAACAGCGTCATCGCCGGAGAGCAGGCGCGCCCCTGCCCGCCTACTTATATCGCTTCAGAGGGAGAATGGGGAGGTATACATTACAGGAGTGATACAATTGGGCTATCCTTATATAATCCAGTGACAAAATTTGCTCATAAAGCATCCCAGGAGGTCAAGCGCCAAGACAGCATCCCAATAAAGGTACCCATAACCGAATATTATTCATATCACAAAGGGGGCATCTAGCAATAAACAAACCAATGCGGCCACTGCACAGTATGAGAGACTCACATACGCAGTGGCCATCACTGTTGCCAAACCGCTCCATGTCCCTGCATGAGCCGACAACAGTGTCGTGGTCATCACAGATAAAGAAGCAGATGCTCACAATGCCACTGCTACTATGACTCGTATAGATCTCTGTGGGCACACATGCTATGCATAAAATATCAGAGAGAGATATGCGGAAAAAGATATATGTGTGTAGTTCCCAGAGAACAGGGTCTATCTCTGGACCCATATGAATGTGTAGTAATGGCATGCAGATACTACATCTACCTATATAAAACTAACATAGGAGATGAAGTCATTCAGTCCATGGGGCTTAACGGTCTGCAGGGTAAAAGTCCATTGAGCTTCTTTACGAAGAAGGAGATTGTCAACATCCCCTCCTCGTGCAGATGTTCTAATGTGCTCAATCCCCTGGAAGCTCCTGCAGTTGGGTATATAGCAATAGCACCCCTCAATCAGTATTTAGTGGAACAAGGTATATGGCACCCCTCAATCAGTATTTGGCGGAAACAGGTATATGGCATCCCTCAATCAATATTTTGTGGAAGCAGGTGTATTACAGCCTCAATCAGTATTTGGGGGAAGAAAGTATATAGCAATAGCACCCCTCAATCAGTATTTTGTGGAAGAAGGTATATGGCACCCCTCAATCAGTATTTGGCGGAAACAAGTATATAGCACTCCTCAATAAGTATTTGGCGGAAACAGGTATATAGCACCCCTCAATCAGTATTTGGCAGAAACAGGTATATGGGACCCCTCAATCAGCATTTTGTGGAAGCAGGTGTATCGCAGCTCTCAATCAGGATTTCAGGATTTTGTGGAAGCAGGTGTAATGCAGTCCTCAATCAGTATTTGGTGAAAGAAGGTATATACCAATAGAACCCCTCAATCAGTATTTTGTGGAAGAAGGTATATAGCACCCCTCAAGCAGGATTTTGTGGAAGAAGGTATATTGCAGCCCTCAAACTGTTTTTTTGTGGGCAACATGTATATCACACCCATTGCAATTAGTTACTCCAATAGCATTTGTCCCTCTATCTAGCTGCAGTATCACAGCAGAACCGCACACAAATGCTGCACAATACAAATACACTATAATATAATTTCTATGTTAGAAAGTATATTATAAGTATATCACACCCCTCTATATCACACCTATCGATTGCACACCTATTCCAGTCCTTAAAAGGACTTTTGTGGCCCTATTAGCTTGCATTTGGTGTCCCTAACTGTCCCTGCTCCAAAATGCAACCTCTCCCTACACTGGCAAAACACATAATGTAAAATGGCTGCCAGATCCGGTTCTGTTATAGGGTTGGGGGTGTGTCCATGTGCTGAAATGTCTTAATTGGCTGTCCTGTCCCACCTGATGGATGTGTCATGGGTCAAAGTTCAGCGCTATGCAAAAAAATATGGCGCGTGCGAATATCGCCATATGTTCGCATGTTCAAATCGGTAACGAGCAAAGTTTGCTGCAAAACGACCGCCGGGCAAACCGAAAGGCCATCTCTACTCCTGGTAGGCATGTGCGCCACTTTTCTTACCTTGTCTTCCTTTCCTCCCCTGCCACTGGCGATCCTGGTTACTGGCAAAGTCTGTGAATGTAGAAGGAATTTTGGTAGGCCTCCCAGCCTGCTCTCTAGGTCATGGTTGAGAACTCCTGGCCTCTTAAAGGGCCTTTCCCAGTCTATGGTTGGCAGTCCTTGGATACTTAAGGCACCTTTCCTAGTGGTAGTGCCTGAGCATTAGGTTCCTAGTCTTTAGCTACCAGCAAAGGTGTAAATTCCTGCCTGACTACCCATGTTCCATACTTCTGAGAACTATTCCTGACTACTAGCCATCTGTCTCTGTTCTCTGCCTGTTATCCGTATTGCTCCATTGCAGCCTGTCCCGACCTTGGGCCTTTTTTCAGATACTTTGTATGCAGCCTGCTCTGACCTTGGCCTGTCTCCCTACTATGTGTACTGCCTGATCCCTAGGTGCCTCTCAGCAGTGTCTCTGACCACCATGGGTCAGGCATCAACCACAACAGCACTATATCAGGAGGTAGCAGCCTGGTAGCTGCCCTACCTCGAAGTCTAGATTCCTGTGCAGAGGTTAAAGAGTGAATACCGGGGGACTGCCAGCATAGAGTTCGTAAAGTAAGCCCTAAGCCAAACCAGTCTTTACAGTGGGTCCACAGACCCATTTTCCATAACTGTTACTAAGGCACCTCCTATTTGTGTTTGATCCTGACTCTGATCCTGATCTTACTATTGCCTCTGAATGTTGCATTCCTCTGATTTGACTTTGTTGCCTGGTGTTTGTAGTCCGATTGTCTGGTTTTAACTGAGTTGTCCCATGAGTTCTACATTTTCTAAACCAGCAGCTGAATACTTTCTTAATTACATGCAATAAAAAATTTTGCATAGAAGGTGAGTTATTCAATAAAATTTATATGTATAGCGCCATCTGGTATTTGCTATTTTCCTAATTTTTCTGCACATGCTCAGTTTAAATCCTCAACTGCCACTAGCGTTATATATATGGCTAGAAATTGTTACAGTTACAGAGAGAGACACACCCCTTAAGTTGTGATAGCAAGAGAGCTGCAGTGGAAAGGACACACCCCCTGAGCAAGAATATATAGCGTGAGTTGCTAACATAAAATAAATTTAGTCGAGCATTTCTAGTAATTAATGGGGAGACATTTTATATACAAAAGCAGACATGTCAGGAGGGATGACAGGTCCTCTTTAATCCCCTATGTATTTCATATCTGATTTGTGGGGTTTGGGGGTGTATACAGATGGGTCCTTTTCCTTAGCTGAAATTTGGTTAAAGGGTTTATCCCATGATTAATATAAAAAAAATATTAAAATCAGATAGCCAAGACCATTTCCATCTAAGGCTTGTTGCACACTAATGCTTGCAACGGTAGTTCTCTAGCCAATTCCCTGCACTAATGCCGGATCCCCGCATAGTCCCGTTATAGTCATTGGGCTCCAACTAGGGAAAGTTAGTATCCGGTTATGTCAGATATGATAAACTCCAGCTGGCTGTTCCTTTTTCAGAAGATTTTAATGCTAATGTGCAACTAGGCTTACAAAGCTAGAACCAGCCCTGTAACCTCACGTTCTCTGCTAGATTTATTTCAAACTGGCATCTCAGGGGGTGTGTCCTTTTTGGGGGCCTGTCCAGAAGATAGGACTGGTGGCAGTTAAAGTGTAACTGCCGCTCTATTTTTATTTGAATATCACAAAATCATTAGAAAAATATATAAACTAGTCATCTCGCAATACAAATATTTGAATATGCTGAGGTCAGAAAGACATCTGTCCATAGCGAGATGAGGATACACACAGGATGGAGCTATTCGTTGGCACAGATGGAGCAGAGCTGTGTTTGTCATTTACAGATACAAGTGAAAATGTCTATGAGGCGTAAATAGTTAACAAAACGTTAGCAGATGGTGCAGTGTATGGGATCAGCCGGGGTTATTATTACTATAGGTCCTGCTATATTTAGGATGAGCATGCTTTCTGTATGCCCTGAGGCATTCAGTCTATGGACATATTATCCACATGGACCTCCATTATTAAGGAATTTCAAGTAATGTACATTTAAAGCATAGTAAACAAGATCAGCCTTGGGTTGTAGTAACACGAATGTTGGGGAATGCAGCTTTAGCCTCAGCAGAATTTTCTTTTATTGTACTCAGTGCTAGACACATCTAAAATTAGAAGGAATTTTTTTCATCCTTGTTCTATATTTGGTGAAGTAAGGAAAAAACTGACGTCCTTTGGGGTAAATGGTTTGTAGTTTATGCTTCGCAATTAGAATCCTTGGCTTTGATTTGGAAACCTCTGTCTGAGAAAGCCCTCTCCAGACCCTTCGGTCTATCAGCAGGCATTGCTCACTGCAGATGATTAAGCCGAGGCTTTCATGAAAATCAAAAACACCAACCGCATCATTCCGGCTTCACCGGGGGACATGGATTTCGTATTTTCTTGATCACGCAAGAAATGGGTAAAAATAACACGTGTGCTAAGACGCTTTTGAAAGTTAAGCTCTCCCAAGACAGGAAGAAAGTGGTCAGGTGATGACATTTAATACCAAGGTTAAGAATTACAGTCACTTGTGGACTGACATTCACCTTGAAAAGATCATAATTGCAGTTGCAGCTTTTCATCTTACCCTGGAAGGAAAGTTGTTAAAATGAAATTCCCTGAATTCCCATAAAGAGAAAAAAAATTACAGCTAAATACAAGCTTCATATAATGACCAGATAGATATGCAAAAAGTTTTCATACTTGCAGAACTTGACTAGAAGTAGAAGATGTATAAAAACGCCTCTTGGGGAAATTACATCTTCTCTGGAGACAGTAGAATGGAGTCTCTAAATTTCAGTGAAGTGGAGTAATTTTTCATTATGGAGAATTCCTCAGTGAGAAAGTATTAAAAACGGAATAGCACCACTCACAATCCAATATAATGAGGCTACCATCTGCATGTCCATCCAGGCAGTGACATACAATAGGTGGTGCACACCACATTTATAATCAAAGGGAATCAGACATCATATACAGTAGAACATGACCTTTCTAACAAATTGGATCCAGAGATCTCTCCATTCATTACTCCAATTGCTCTGTCAGATTCTCATCAGACTGTCAGCGAAAGGGGTGTGTCCTTTCGCAGAAGGCATGTCCTTTCTGCTATAGCTCTCCTTCTATCACAGCTCAGGGGGGATGTCCTTTCTTCTATAGCTCTCTTTCTATCACAGCTGAGGAGTGTGTCCTTTCTGCTGAATCTCTCTCCCTATGACAGCTCATTGGGTATGTCCTTTCTGATACAGCTCTCTTCCTGTAACTGTCACAGCTTCAGTAGATATGTGTCAAGCCGGTGATCCATTCCTGTCGCTGTCCTGCTGAACATCCTTTCAGCACTGCGAGAGTTACTATGTTCTTCTTGCTCCCTGTCCAACTACTGATTAAGGTGCTGACCAGCCACCCAATTTACCTGGACTACAGATCCCCCTTCTTTCCTAAGTTTTGAGTTTTCTAGTGTCTAGTAACCTGTGAAGGTGTGAACTCTTGTCTGACCGACTGACTACCGATTCTGCTCCTTGCCACATGCGCCAACGTTGGAATTACCATCTAGAATACGCACATACTCTGTCATGTTCTGACCTTGGACTGTATTCAGACTATGCCTTTTCCTATTCCCTCCGTGCTTTGCACCTGTGACTCTGACCACCATGACTCTGCCATCTACACTAGGCACCCAGGCAGAGGAGAGAGGTCCTGTAACAGAGAATCTGGCCTTATGTCAGCACAGAATCTGTCTTCATGTCATAGCAGAGAATTAGGCTTCACGTCACCCACCACTGGAACAGGCCACTGTCACATATTTAGGCCCAGGCACCCAGGCAGAGGAGAGAGGTCCCGTAACAGAGAATCTGGCCTTATGTCAGCACAGAATCAGTCTTCATGTCATAGCAGAGAATCAGGCTTCACGTCACCCACCACTGGAACAGGCCACTGTCACATATTTAGGCCCAGGCACCCAGGCAGAGGAGAGCGGTCCCGTAACAGAGAATCTGGCCTTATGTCAGCGCAGAATCAGTCTTCATGTCATAGCAGAGAATCAGGCTTCACGTCACCCACCACTGGAACAGGCCACTGTCACATATTTAGGCCCCGGCACCCAGACAGAGGAGAGAGGTCCCATAACAGAGAATCTGGTCTTATGTCAGCGCAGAATCTGTCTTCATGTCATAGCAGAGAATCAGGCTTCACGTCACCCACCACTGGAACAGGCCACTGTCACATATTTAGGCCCAGGCACCCAGGCAGAGGAGAGAGGTCCCGTAACAGAGAATCTGGCCTTATGTCAGCACAGAATCTGTCTTCATGTCATAGCAGAGAATCAGGCTTCACGTCACCCACCACTGGAACAGGCCACTGTCACACATTTAGGCCCCGGCACCCAGACAGAGGAGAGAGGTCCCGTAACAGAGAATCTGGCCTTATGTCAGCACAGAATCTGTCTTCATGTCATAGCAGAGAATCAGGCTTCACGTCACCCACCACTGGAACAGGCCACTGTCACACATTTAGGCCCAGGCACCCAGGCAGAGGAGAGAGGTCCCGGAACAGAGAATCTGGCCTTATGTCAGCACAGAATCAGTCTTCATGTCATAGCAGAGAATCAGGCTTCACGTCACCCACCACTGGAACAGGCCACTGTCACACATTTAGGCCCAGGCACCCAGGCAGAGGAGAGAGGTCCCGTAACAGAGAATCTGGCCTTATGTCAGCACAGAATCAGTCTTCATGTCATAGCAGAGAATCAGGCTTCACGTCACCCACCACTGGAACAGGCCACTGTCACACATTTAGGCCCAGGCACCCAGGCAGAGGAGAGAGGTCCCGTAACAGAGAATCTGGCCTTATGTCAGCGCAGAATCAGTCTTCATGTCATAGCAGAGAATCAGGCATCACGTCACCCACCACTGGAACAGGCCACTGTCACATATTTAGGCCCAGGCACCCAGGCAGAGGAGAGAGGTCCCGTAACAGAGAATCTGGCCTTATGTCAGCGCAGAATCAGTCTTCATGTCATATCAGAGAATCATGCTTCACGTACGTCACCCACCACTGGAACAGGCCACTGTCACACATTTAGGCCCCGGCACCCAGACAGAGGAGAGGTTCATTCAACTTTGGGTTGCCCCGCAATATAATGGTAAAATGAAAATAAAAATAGTATTGAATGAGGAAGTGCCCTGGAGTAGAATAATATATTGTTAAGGGGAGGTAGTTAATATCTAATCTGCACAAGGGATGGACAGGTCCTGTGGGATCCATGCCTGGTTCATTTTTAGGAACGTCAGCTTGTCCACATTGGCTGTAGACAGGCGGCTGCGTTTGTCTGTAATGACGCCCCCTGCCGTGCTGAATACACGTTCAGACAAAACGCTGGCCGCCGGGCAGGCCAGCACCTCCAAGGCAGAAAAGGCTAGCTCTGGCCACGTAGACAATTTGGAGACCCAGAAGTTGAATGGGGCCGAACCATCAGTCAGTACGTGGAGGGGTGTGCACAGGTACTGTTCCACCATGTTAGTGAAATGTTGCCTCCTGCTAACACGTTCCGTATCAGGTGGTGGTGCAGTTATCTGTGGCGTGTTGACAAAACTTTTCCACATCTCTGCCATGCTAACCCTGCCCTCAGAGGAGCTGGCCGTGACACAGCTGCGTTGGCGACCTCTTGCTCCTCCTCTGCCTTCGCCTTGGGCTTCCACTGGTTCCCCTGTGACATTTGGGAATGCTCTCAGTAGCGCGTCTACCAATGTGCGCTTGTACTCGCGCATCTTCCTATCACGCTCCAGTGTAGGAAGTAAGGTGGGCACATTGTCTTTGTACCGGGGATCCAGCAGGGTGGCAACCCAGTAGTCCGCACACGTTAAAATGTGGGCAACTCTGCTGTCGTTGCGCAGGCACTGCAGCATGTAGTCGCTCATGTGTGCCAGGCTGCCCAGAGGTAAGGACAAGCTGTCCTCTGTGGGAGGCGTATCGTCATCGTCCTGTGTTTCCCCCCTGCCACGCACCAGTGATGGGCCCGAGCTGCTTTGGGTGCCACCCCGCTGTGAACATGCTTCATCCTCATCCTCCTCCACCTCCTCCTCATCCTCGTCCTCCAGTAGTGGGCCCTGTCTGGCCACATTTGTACCTGGCCTCTGGTGTTGCAAAAAACCTCCCTCTGAGTCACTTCGAAGAGACTGGCCTGAAAGTGCTAAAAATGACCCCTCTTTCTCCTCTTCCTCCTGGGCCACCTCCTCTTCCATCATCGCCCTAAGTGTTTTCTCAAGGAGACATAGAAGTGGTATTGTAATGATGATAACGGCGTCATCGCCACTGGCCATGTTGGTGGAGTACTCGAAACAGCGCAACAGGGCACACAGGTCTCGCATGGAGGCCCAGTCATTGGTGGTGAAGTGGGTCTGATCCGCAGTGCGACTGACCCGTGCGTGCTGCAGCTGAAACTCCACTATGGCCTGCTGCTGCTCGCACAGTCTGTCCAGCATATGCAAGGTGGAGTTCCACCTGGTGCGTACGTCGCATATGAGGCGGTGAGCGGGAAGGCCGAAGTTACGCTGTAGCGCAGACAGGCGAGCAGCGGCAGGGTGTGAATGCCGGAAGCGCGAACAGACGGCATGCACTTTATGCAGCAGCTCTGACATGTCGGGGTAGTTGCGAATGAACTTCTGCACCACCAAATTCAGCACATGCGCCAGGCAAGGGATGTGCGTCAAACCGGCTAGTCCCAGAGCTGCAACGAGATTTCGCCCATTATCGCACACCACCAGGCCGGGCTTGAGGCTCACCGGCAGCAATCACTCGTCGGTCTGTTGTTCTATACCCCCCCAC
The DNA here is from genome assembly GCF_905171765.1 of Bufo bufo. NCBI lineage: Eukaryota > Metazoa > Chordata > Amphibia > Anura > Bufonidae > Bufo > Bufo bufo. The sequence continues at coordinate 51,246,501 of NC_053391.1, forward strand.
AACTCCTGTGCGGTGTGGGGCCTGTCCCCCAAACATATGAGTTTCAGAACGGCCTGCTGACGTTTACCCCGGGCTGTGCTGAAGTTGGTGGTGAAGGTGTGTGGCTGACTGGATGAGCAGGTGGAAGAAGAGGAGGAGGAAGCTGAGTAGGAGGAGGAGGAGACAGGAGGCAAAGAATGTTGCCCTGCGATCCTTGGCGGCGGAAGGATGTGCGCCAAACAGCTCTCCGCCTGGGGCCCAGCCGCCACTACATTTACCCAGTGTGCAGTTAGGAAGATATAGCGTCCCTGGCCGTGCTTACTGGTCCACGTATCTGTGGTTAGGTGGACCTTGCCACAGATGGCGTTGCGCAGTGCACACTTGATTTTATCGGACACTTGGTTGTGCAGGGAAGGCACGGCTCTCTTGGAGAAGTAGTGCCGGCTGGGAACAACATACTGTGGGACAGCAAGCGACATGAGCTATTTGAAGCTGTGTGTGTCCACCAGCCTAAATGACAGCATTTCATAGGCCAGTAGTTTAGAAATGCTGGCATTCAGGGCCAGGGATCGAGGGTGGCTAGGTGGGAATTTACGCTTTCTCTCAAATGTTTGTGAGATGGAGAGCTGAACGCTGCCGTGTGACATGGTTGAGATGCTTGGTGACGCAGGTGGTGGTGTTGGTGGTACATCCCATGTTTGCTGGGCGGCAGGTGCCAACGTTCCTCCAGAGGCGGAGGAAGAGGCCGAGGCGGCGGCAGCAGCAGCAGAAGAGGCCGAGGCGGCGGCAGCAGCAGAAGAGGCCGAGGCGGCAGCAGCAGAAGAGGCAGCAGGGGGAGCCTGAGTGACTTCCTTGTTTTTAAGGTGTTTACTCCACTGCAGTTCATGCTTTGCATGCAGGTGCCTGGTCATGCAGGTTGTGCTAAGGTTCAGAACGTTAATGCCTCGCTTCAGGCTCTGATGGCACAGCGTGCAAACCACTCGGGTCTTGTCGTCAGCACATTGTTTGAAGAAGTCCCATGCCAGGGAACTCCTTGAAGCTGCCTTTGGGGTGCTCGGTCCCAGATGGCGGCGGTCAGTAGCAGGCGGAGTCTCTTGGCGGCGGGTGTTCTGATTGTGCCCACTGCTCCCTCTTTTGCTACGCTGTTGGCTCGGTCTCACCACTGCCTCTTCCTCCGAACTGTGAAAGTCAGTGGCACGACCTTCATTCCATGTGGGGTCTAGGACCTCATCGTCCCCTGCATCGTCTTCCACCCAGTCTTGATCCCTGACCTCCTGTTCAGTCTGCACACTGCAGAAAGACGCAGCAGTTGGCACCTGTGTTTCGTCATCATCAGAGACGTGCTGAGGTGGTATTCCCATGTCCTCATCATCAGGAAAAATAAGTGGTTGTGCGTTAGTGCATTCTATCTCTTCCACCGCTGGGGAAGGGCTAGGTGGATGCCCTTGGGAAACCCTGGCAGCAGAGTCTTCAAACAGCATAAGAGACTGCTGCATAACTTGAGGCTCAGACAGTTTCCCTGATATGCATGGGGGTGATGTGACAGACCGATGGGCTTGGTTTTCATGCGCCATCTGTGCGCTTTCTGCAGAAGACTGGGTGGGAGATAATGTGAACGTGCTGGATCCACTGTCGGCCACCCAATTGACTAATGCCTGTACCTGCTCAGGCCTTACCATCCTTAGAACGCCATTGGGCCCCACCAAATATCGCTGTAAATTCTGCTGGCTACTGGGACCTGAGGTAGTTGGTTCACTAGGACGTGTGGCTGTGGCAGAACGGCCACGTCCTCTCCCAGCACCAGAGGGTCCACTAACACCACCATGACCATGTCCACGTCCGCGTCCCTTATTAGATGTTTTCCTCATTGTTCCCGTTCACCACAATTTTGAGAATGGCAAATTTGGGAATAGTTTTTCAACCCAGAACAAAAAGTCTGCTTTTACGGTCACTACAAATAACTTGACCAGCTAAAACAGTACAAATTTGGTTGAATAGAAATGTCAGGTCTATTTTTTAGGTGCTGGGTGACAGGTATAGGTTTAATCACAGAATCAGACTTCTATCTGCACGGTAGCGTGTGTCTTAGGTTTTTCTGAATGACACTATCAGCACCTTCAATGTAAGATATCCTTTTTGGGATAGATTTCAAGTAGGCCTCATATAGCAGAAACTAGTTATTTTGCGAATGGCAAATTTGGGAATAGTTTTTCAACCCAGAACAAAAACTGTGCTTTTAAGGTCACTACAAATAACTTGACCAGCTAAAACAGTACAAATTTGGTTGAATAGAAATGTCAGGTCTATTTTTTAGGCGCTGGGTGACAGGCTCAACTTGCCCCTGATGTAGTATATGGCCAAAAAATAACCACACTATTGATGGTTAAATGCACTTGGGTGACACAGGCTCAGCCTGCACCAGATGTAGTATATGGCCAAAAAATAACCAGACTGTTGATGGTTAAATGCACTTCGGTGACACAGGCTCAGCCTGCAGCTGATGTAGTATATGGCCAAAAAATAACCAGACTGTTGATGGTTAAATGCACTTCGGTGACACAGGCTCAGCCTGCAGCTGATGTAGGATATAGCACAAAATAACCACACTATTGATGGTTAAATACACTTGGTGATAGCTTGTGCTGGCGCACCACAAGCCACAAGATGGCCGCCGATCACCGCAGAAAAAAGTGATCTAAAAACGCTCTGGGCAGCCTCAAAAAAGTGAGCAAGTCGATATTTTCACTTCAATGATCCACAGCTGCAGATCGATCACAGAATGAAGTCTTTTGGAGGAGTAAATCTGCCTAATCTCGCCCTAACGTCGCAGCAGCAACCTCTCCCTATGCTTGAATGAGCAGAGTGACGTGCAGCGCTACGTGACCCAAGCTTATATAGAGGCTGGGTCACATGCTGCACTGGCCAATCACAGCCATGCAAATAGTAGGCAAGGCTGTGATGGCCTCTTGGGGCAAGTAGTATGACGCTTGTTGATTAGCTGCTTTGCAGCCTTTCAAAAAGCGCCAAGAAAGCGCCGAACACCGAACCCGAACCCGGACTTTTCCGAAAATGTTCGGGTTCGGGTCCGTGTCACGGACACCCCAAACTATACAGTTCGGGTTCGCTCATCCCTACTCATTAGTAATCTCCCTATAAGATGCACTGACATTTCCCCCCACTTTTGGGGGAAAAATGCATCTTATAGGGCGAAAATACTGTATATATCAATCTGCTCAGCTCCTCCTGCTCTATAACATGCTGCCTGCAAATTTCACTGCACTTTGTGGTGACAGGTTCCCTTTAAAGTACAGTATTTCAATTTTGCACATTGTAATACAAACCAGGAACAGATGGAAATGACACAATAACCAGTTTGGACACTCTTTGAACTCCGCTGATTCTATGGACTGAATGAGGAGAAAATAAGGCTGACAGATTGTGACTTCTGTAAACATTTAGCCGTTCTGACAGCCGAGAACAAAGCAGATGAATTAGTTATTAAGCTAATATTTAGAATACTAAATATGCTGTCAGCTATTTATGTTGGCTGTTTATTCAGCTGAGCAGAAATGGCTGGCGGGCATACAAATGATGAATTCTGTCGGTACTTTGTCAGGCTGTGTCACAATGACGTATATAACAATATAACATAAAGGGAAAGCAAGTTCTTGTTAACATTCCTAGGAAGTATTGTGCTGGTTGAATACACCGCGCAACAATGATTTTGCTACTGAGTGAAAAACATGTGATTTATACTAAAATGAGCACGCTGATTCCAAATATGAACTCAGAATTTGCCTGACACGTCTAGATTTTAAGTTATACATTAGTGTTGATCGAGCACCAAAGTGCTTGTGTGCTCTGGCCGAACCCATCGGGATGCTCGTGTGCTCTACTGAGCACCCCAGCACAATGAAAGTCAATTGGAGAACCCCAAGCACCCTCTGCTCGGAAGAGAAGAGGGTGTCTGGTTCACAAAAAAAGGTTAGAGATTGATGGAAACCCTATCAAAATGGTTTGGAACCAGCATTAAGAGGATAGCTGGATGCATCTTGGACGCCTATTATCTACGACATACAATAGACAACCACACAAAGGCTATATGCCAAAAGCCACGTATGTGCAAGCCATCAATCTATCCATGAGACAGATAACAGGTTTAGTTAGCATACCTTACAATGGCAGCCTTGTTCATTATGAGACATTCCAAACCAGCTCTCATCTGACTGAGAGCCAGTAAGCGTCAAAGATACTTCAGATCTGTTGAATGGCTTGGGTGGACCTGCACACCTATATCAATATCATTAGGGAAACAAAAAGTTTTCTGATTGTACTAACATAATATTCAATAACCTTTCTATACAGTTTTGTCATGTAAAAACGAATTTGCATAAACATAGGTATATGGGAAAGACATGCAAATGAGCAGAATCTGCCTTGTTTTTCAGCTGAAAAACCATTTGCATGGAAAATTTGTGATCTGCACTACTCATGAACAGCGCCATCTATTGGTTTTATAGTCTTATGACAAGAGTAATCATCTTGTCATAAGACTATGAAACCTGATGCTCAGGTCTCCTATTGACTTTCATTGTATTAAATTGTACTGGAGCACCCGCAGTATTCGGCCGAGTACTCGGATGTGCCGAGCATAGCAATGCTTGAGCCGAACAGCAGTTCCACCGAGCATGCTCGCTCAACACTATTATACATACAAAGCCTATTCAGTTATAATATTAATGCATTATAATGGAGATATTCCAATGGACATGTCCAGACTAGTGATGGACGAACATCGTCCGGGACAATTCGCGAACGCGCAAACGTGATGAAATGTTCGCAAACCGCAAGTTCGCGGCTGGCCCCATTCACTTTAATTGCAGGCGAACCTGAAAAACCTTCAGTGATGTAGCTGGAGGTATATTAGATGGTCATTGGATATCAATTTTACTGCTGGCCAGTTAGATTACAGGCCCCAAAAACTATGCATTCACCGTACAGAAAAGATCAAGTGATTTTGTGGTTGGAGGTATATTAGAAGGTCATTGGATATCAATTTTACTTCAGGCCAGTGGTGTAGAGGCCCAAAACATTAGGCATTCACCGGACAGAAAACAACAAGTGATTATGTGGCTGGAGGTACATTAGGCGGTCACCGTATAACAATTTTACTGTTAGCCAGTTAGATTATAGGCCCCAAAAATTATGCATTCACCGTACAGAAAAGAACAAGTGGTTATGTGGCTAAAGATACATTAGGCGGTCACCATATAACAATTTTACTGTTGGCCAGTTAGATTACAGGCCCCAAATTATGCATTCACCATACAGAAAATATCAAGTTATTATGTGGCTGGAGGTATATTAGACGGTCATTGTATATCAATTTTACTGCAGGCCAGTGGAGTACAGGCGCCGCCCCCAAACATTAGGCATTCACTGGACAGAAAACATCAAGTGATTATGTGGCTGGAGGTATATTAGACGGTCATTGGATATCAATTTTACTGCAGGGCATTACAAATACATGTCAAATACATACAGTTGCAATAAAAAGTATGTGAACCCTTTGGAATTATATGAATTTCTGCACAAATTGGTCATAAAATGTGATCTGATCTTCATCTAAATCACAACAATAGACAATCACAGTCTGCTTAAACTAATACGACACAAATAATTAAATGTTACCATGTTTTTATTGAACACACCATATAAACATTCACAGTGCAGGTGGAAAAAGTATGTGAACCCCTAGACTAATGACATCTCCAAGAGCTAATTGGAGTGACTTGTCAGCCAACTGGAGTCTAATCAATGAGATGAGATTGAGGGTGTTGGTTACAGCTGCCCTGCCCTATTAAAAACACACACCAGTTCTGGGTTTGTTTTTCACAAGAAGCATTGCCTGATGTGAATGATGCCTCGCACAAAAGAGCTCTCAGAAAACCTACAATTAAGAATTGTTGACTTGCATAAAGCTGGAAAGGGTTATAAAAGTATCTCCAAAAGTCTTGCTGTTCATCAGTCCACGGTAAGACAAATTGTCTATAAATGGAGAAAGTTCAGCACTGCTGCTACTCTCCCTAGAAGTGGCCATCCTGTAAAGATGACTGCAAAAGCACAGCGCAGACTGCTCAATGAGGTGAAGAAGAATCTTAGAGTGTCAGTTAAAGACTTACAAAAGTCTCTGGCATATGCTAACATCCCTGTTAGCAAATCTACAATACGTAAAACACTATACAAGAATGGATTTCATGGGAGGATACTACAGAGGAAGCCACTAAAAAACATTGCTGCTTGTTTACAGTTTGCACAAGAGCACCTGGATGTTCCACAGCATTACTGGCAAAATATTCTGTGGACAGATGAAACCAAAGTTAAGTTGTTTGGAAGAAACACACAGCACTATGTGTGGAGAAAAAGAGGCAGAGCACACCAACATCAAAACCTCATCCCAACTGTGAAGTATGGTGGTGGGGGCATCATGGTTTGGGGCTGCTTTGCTGCGTCAGGGCCTGGACGGATTGCTATCATCGAAGGAAAAATGAATTCCCAAGTTTATCAAGACATTTTGCAGGACAACTTAAGGCCATCTGTCCACCAGCTGAAGCTCAACAGAAGATGGGTGTTGCAACAGGACAACGACCCAAAGCATAGAGGTAAATCAACAACAGAATGGCTTAAACAGAAGAAACTACTCCTTCTGGAATGGCCCAGTCAGAGTCCTGACCTCAACCCGATTGAGATGCTGTGGCATGACCTCAAGAAAGCGATTCACACCAGACATCCCAAGAATATTGCTGAACTGAAACAGTTTTGTAAAGAGAAATGGTCAAGAATTACTCCTGACCGTTGTGCACGTCTGATCTGCAACTACAGGAAACGTTTGGTTTCCTGTAGTTGTTAAATCCAAGGGTTCACATACTTTTTCCACCTTCACTGTGAATGTTTACATGGTGTGTTCAATAAAAACAACGTAACATTTAATTCTTTGTGTGTTATTAGTTTAAGCAGACTGTGATTGTCTATTGTTGTGACTTAGATGAAGATCAGATCATATTTTATGACCAATTTGTGCAGAAATCCATATCATTCCAAAGGGTTCACATACTTTTTCTTGCAACTGTATGTTTAAAAGAACTAAAAATATGAAATTGGATTAAAAACATGGCTAACGAAATTCCCCCTCTTGAAAAAGGAAACAATGGTAATAGGTGAAATAATATTAAACATGGTCATCACAGGTGTTGAATTCCTCCGAGATCCATGCCTCATTCATTTTTAAAAATGTGAGGTAGTTCACACTGTCATGAGCTAGGCGAGTGCTCTTTTCAGTCATGATCCCCCCTGCTGCGCTGAACATCCTTCAGGACACTCGACGAGGGGCAAGTCAAGAGTTCCATGGCAAATTGTGCCAGGTCTGGCCACAGGTCAAGCCTGCGCAACTAATAGTCAAGAGGTTGCTCGCCTCTCAGAGCGTCCACATCGGCCGTTAACCCGATGTAGTTGGACACCTGTCGGTCTAGGTGTTCCCTGAGGCTGGATCCAGAGGGCGGCTGTTCATGGGTTGGCTGCAAGAATGATCTCATATCCGAAGTAACCAACACCTCTTCAAACCGCCAGGGGGGTCTAAGTACGTTGCCATCCAGTACTGGTCCTTGCCCTTTATGCTTTTTATACGGGGGTCTCTCTTCAAACACTGGAGCATGAAGTGGTGGAGCAGCCTGGCTCCTGCTCATCGCCCAGGAGAATGTTGTCCTCGGTCTCCTCCCCCCATCCACGGACAACACCAGGTATCCCAGAAAAGTTTAAAGCCTGCTCTTCTCGCTCCTCCTCCTCCTCCCTCCAGGCACCATTCTCCTCTGACTCTTCTTCAGAAGCCTGCTGACTTGTCTCAGATGGAGTAGGCTCTTGGCTTCCAGGCACAACAGCAGCAGTCTCACCTGGCATGTCGAATAGGTTCTGGGGAACTGGGGGGGGGGGGAAGGTGCAGCGGGAGAGGCGGTAGCAGTGCAAAAGGAGGAGTCAGCCGAGGAGGAGGACAAGGATGGAGTAGGAGGACGAGAAGAAGAGGCTGGCCTGCATGCAATCCGTGGCGGTAACACCAAATCCACATGGGTGCCAAGGGTTGCAAGCTTGACAGCCGTCAGAAGGTTCACACAGTGGGCAGTAAGAGTTATGTACCTTCCCTGCAAGTGTTTGCTAGACCACATGTCTGTGGTCAGATGTATCTTGGCACCGACACTGTGTGCCAGAGATACATTCACTTGCCACTGAACATGGCCATATAGCTCTGGGATGCCATTGTGGGAGAAAAAATTCCTTTCGGGCACCTTCCATTGCAGTGTGCCAATGGCCACAAATTTTCTAAAGGCCTCTGAGTCCACCAGTTTATATGTCAGTAGATGGCGTGCTAGCAGTTCCGACAAGCCGGCGGTCAGCCGTTGGGCATGAGGGTTATCCGGCATCATCAACTTTTTACATTTGAATTGGGCCATGGAATCCTGCCTTTTCCCAGATGAACGCGATGATGACACGGTGGAAGGTGGAGTGGGGGACAAATGGCAGGAGAGAGGAGATGGAGAAGAGGCAGGACATGGAGTGCCGGGAGTGTGGCTTTGTGTGTTCTGACAGTGTTGCTCCCATTGGGCTCGGTGATGGGAGGCCAGGTGCCTTCTTAAAGCGGTCATCCCTAGGTGAGTGTTGGGCTTACCGTGACTTATGCATTGACAGCACAGGCTGCAGATGGCAAGACTATTGTCAGCAGTGGACAAGTAAAAAAAAAACACACTGTGGAGCCATGTGCCGGCATCCTGGGAGCGCCAGATGTGACCGTGCATGGTGGGTGGCTCGCTCCAGATACATTTGCAGTCTGCTTTTTGCCTCCTGTGCACTGCGAGTTCGGCCTGCTTCTCCTACTTCTACCCCCTATCTGCTGCTCCGTCTCTCCCTCTGAACTCCCCTCCTCTTTTGTGGGCACCCACGTGACATCCATCGACACGTCATCATCGTCACCTTCACCACCACTGACATTAGAGATCTCGGAGTAGGCAGCAACAGCGGGGACCTCTGTCCTTGGGCTGACCTGGGTACTGTCGTCAGACTGCTCGTTGGCGGCCGTTGCTACCTCCTCTTCCTTATCCGATGCCAAGAATGGCTGTGCATTGGTAAGGTCTGGGAATGGATGGGAAAATAATTCCTCTGACTCGAGTGGAGGGGCTATGGTGGTGGTGGTTTCTTTGGGGGTGCAGCAGAGAGTGAGGAGGGTGCAGATACAGAGGATGAGGAGGGTGCAGAAGCAGAAGGCTGAGTGAGCCACTCAACCAACTCTGGTGCATCCTTTGACGTAATCACACGCACCTTCTCCAACTGTCCACTTGGGCTCCAGCCTGGTTCACCTGCCTGACCCCTACCACCCCTGCGGAATGGCCTGACTCTTCCTCTGCCTGTCATTTTCAAAATGACCCTTTGACAAAGACCCTATAGAAGAGCAGTATTTGTGGAAGCAGGTATATAGAACCTCTTAATGATTATTTGCTGGAAGCAGGCATATCAAACCCCTTAATCAGTTTTTTTGGGGACAACAGGTACTGTATATCACACCAGTTGCATTTAGTTGTTCCAATAGCGTTTGTCCCTCTGTATATTTGCGGTATCTCAGCAGAACTGCACACAACTGCTGCACAATACAAATGCACTACATAGAAAGTATATTAAAGGTATATCACACTCTTGCCTCAATCAGTTTTTTTGGGGGGAAACTGGTATATCACACGAGTTGCAATTAGTTGTTCCACTAGCGTTTGTCCGTCTGTATAGCTGCGGTATCTCAACAGAACCGCACACAACTGCTGCACAATACAAATGCACTATATATAAAGTATATTATAGGTGGATCACACCCCTGCCTCAATCAGTTTTTTGGAGGGGCAACTGGTATATCACAACAGTTGCAATTAGTTGTTCCAATAGAGTTTGTCCCTCTGTATAGCTGCGGTATCGCAGCAGAACCGCACAAAACTGCTGCACAATACAAATGCATTATAGGTATATTACACCCCTGCCCCAATCAGTTTTTTGGAGGGGCAACTGGTATATCACACCTGTTGCAATTAGTTGTTCCAATAGCGTTTGTCCCTCTGTATAGCTGCAGTATCTCAGCAGAACCGCACACAACTGCTGCACAATACAAATGCACTATATAGAAATTATATTATAGTTATATCACACCCCTGCCTCAATCAGTTTTTTGGGGGGGCAAATGATATATCACACCAGTTGCAATTATTTGTTCCAACAGCGTTTGTCCCTCTGTATAGCTGCGGTATCTCAGCAGAACTGCACATAACTGCTGCACAATAAATGCACTATATGCTGTAGAAAGTATATTATAGGTATATTACACCCCTGCCTCAATCAGTTTTTTGGAGGGGCAAATGGTATATCTCAACAGTTGCAATTAGTTGTTCCAATAGCGTTTGTCCCTCTGTATAGCTGCGGTATCTGTCACGGAACCATGAACCAGACGTACAACAAGGGATAAGTGGAAATAAGAAGACTTTATTGAAAATAAAGCTGTAAAGCAAAAGTCCAAACGGATGGCGAAACCGAAGCAGAGTCTTGCGAAGCCAGAGGTCAGGAACCAGAAGGGTAGTCAGACGAAGCCAGGATCAGGAACCAGCAGGGTAGTCAGACGAAGCCAGGATCAGGAACCAGCAGGGTAGTCGGACGAAACCAGGATCAGGAACCAGCAGGGTAGTCGGACGAAACCAGGATCAGGAACCAGAAGCAGCAGCAGTCTAGAAGCATGTGAACACAGGAGGACCAAGCAAGGAACTGAAGCCACAGACCTCCTATATATATGAGCTGGGCATCCAGCTCCTCCCAGTGGGAAGGAGGAGCCGCAGGGTGGGAGGCTACAAGAAACCCAGAAACCAAGATGGCCGCCAGCACATGTCAAACGAAGGAGAACAGCAAGAAGGTAAGACCATGACAGTACCTCCCCCTCAAGGGCCCCTCCTCCGCGGAGTAAAGAACGGTTTCTGAGGGAAGCGTGCGTGGAAGGCTCGGAGCAAGGCAGGAGCATGGACATCTGCGGAGGGAACCCAGGAACGCTCCTCTGGACCATAACCACGCCAATGGACCAAAAACTGCACCCGACCGCGGACCAGGCGTGAGTCCAGGATATTGCTCACCTCATACTCCTCACGATTACCCACTTGGACCGGACGAGGCCGAGGAACCGAGGAAGTGAAACGATTACACACCAGTGGCTTCAACAGGGAGACATGAAACACGTTGGAGATCCGCATGCCAGGAGGAAGCGCAAGGGCATAGGCTACCGGGTTTACCCTGCGAAGCACTCGGAAGGGACCAACAAAGCGAGGCGCCAGCTTGGGAGTGGGCACTCGAAGGTTGAGGTTGCGGGTGGACAACCATACACGGTCTCCGACCTGGTAGGAAGGAGCAGGCGCTCGTCTGCGATCAGCCTGGAGTCTCTGGCGCTGCGCAGAGACCTCAAGGGACTTCTGGATCAGTACCCAAGAAGCACGTAGGACGGAAAGGTGATCCTCCACAGCCGGAATATCCTGGGGAGAGAATACCTCCGGTAACACGGCAGGTTGGAACCCATAATTGGCCATGAAGGGAGACGTCCCAGAGGAAGAGTTCACCGCCGTGTTCCTGGCAAACTCAGCCCAAGGCAGGAGGTCAACCCAATTGTCTTGGTGATCGGAGACATAGCAACGAAGGAATTGCTCCAAGGCCTGATTGGATCGTTCTGCGGCCCCATTGGACTGAGGGTGGTAGGCCGAGGAGAAGGAGAGATGAATCCCCAACTGGGAGCAAAAGGCGCGCCAGAACCTGGACACAAACTGACTCCCCCGATCCGACACAATCTCCTTGGGCAAACCGTGCAATCGGAAGACCTCCCTGGCAAAAATCGTGGCCAACTCTTGTGCAGAGGGTAACTTCTTGAGAGGAACACAGTGGCACATTTTGGAAAACCGATCCACAATCATGAGAATGACCGTATGGCCTCGGGATGCAGGGAGGTCCACAATGAAATCCATCCCCAGGTGTGACCATGGGCGCTCCCCGGTGGCTATGGGTTGCAGAAGGCCCAACGGAAGGTGCCGAGGGGACTTACTCTGGGCACAAACGGAGCATGCCGCTACATATGCGGCGATGTCGGAACGTAGGGAAGGCCACCAGAACAGACGTGAAACAGCCCAGGACAGCTGATTCTTTCCAGGATGCCCCGCGGTCTTGGAGTTATGGTAGGTTCGCAACAACCGAGTGCGCAACTCCTCAGGCACAAAACATCTGCCGTTGGGTCTCCCAGAGGGAGCACCAGATTGAGCCGCCAAAATCTGCTCACCCAGGGGAGAGGTCAGGCTGGTGCGAATGGCGGCCAAGATCTGATTCGGAGGTATGACCGAAGTCGGAATCGACTCCTCCCTGGACAGCTCGGAGTACTGCCGTGATAAGGCATCCGCCCTGATGTTCTTGGAACCGGGTAGGTAGGAGACCACGTAATTAAAACGTGACAAGAACAGAGCCCATCTGGCCTGACGTGGTGTCAATCTCTTGGCCTCAGAAAGGTAGGTCAGATTCTTGTGGTCCGTCAGGATGAGGACCGGAACCACCGAACCCTCGAGCAAGTGCCTCCATTCTTTAAGGGCCTGCACGATGGCCAATAACTCCCTGTCACCAATCTGATAGTTGCACTCCGCGGAAGACAGTTTCCGGGAGTAAAACCCACAAGGAAGCAGAGGACCCTCTGGTGTTCTACGCTGAGACAGAAGGGCGCCTACTCCCGTCTCAGACGCGTCCACCTCGAGGACAAAGGGCAACCCAGGGTTGGGATGCGACAGAATCGGAGCCGACACAAAGGCGGACTTTAGAGCCTCAAAAGCTCGGATGGCCTCGAGCGGCCAGACCTGGGAATTACTGCCCTTCCTGGTCAGATCCGTGAGAGGCTTGGCTAGCATGGAAAAGTCCCTGATGAACTTCCGATAATAATTGGCGAAGCCCAAAAAGCGCTGCAGGGAACGAAGACCACTGGGCTGGGGCCACTGTAAGACAGCCGAAACCTTCTCAGGATCCATGGAGAACCCCTCAGCGGAAATGATGTAACCTAAGAAGGTTACCTGGGATCTGTGAAATTCGCATTTCTCAAGCTTACCGAACAGCTTGTTCTCTCGTAACCGTTGCAACACTCGTCTGACATCCAGAATGTGGGCCTCCATGGATTCAGAATATACCAAGATGTCATCCAAATAGACCACCACACACTGCTGCAACAGGTCACGGAAAACATCGTTGATGAATTCCTGAAAGACTGCGGGCGCATTGCACAACCCAAAGGGCATAACCAAGGATTCATAATGACCGGTCCTGGTGTTAAACGCGGTCTTCCACTCATCGCCCGCCTTGATCCTTACCAGGTTATATGCCGCCCTCAGGTCGAGTTTGGTAAAGACCGTGGCCCCTTTAAGGCGATCGAACAGCTCGGAAATCAAGGGTATCGGGTAAGCGTTCTTGATCGTGATGCGATTGAGACCCCTGTAATCGATGCAAGGCCTCAACTCACCGCCCTTCTTTTTCACAAAGAAAAATCCAGCCCCTGCCGGGGACGAGGATTTGCGAATGTGTCCGCGTGAAAGCGCCTCCCTCACGTACTTCTCCATGGCCTCATTCTCCGCTACCGACAGTGGATAGACTTTGCCACGAGGAGGAACGGCACCAGATTGTAACTCTATGGCACAATCGTATGGGCGGTGCGGAGGTAGGGCAACCGCGCGCACCTTATCGAATACATCCCGGTACTCCTCGTATTCAGGAGGCAACAGAGAGTCCGAGGAAGTACACAGCAACTTGACAGACCCATGGATGCAACTAGCCCCACACTGCGGTGACCACGAGAGGATCTCGGCCGATCTCCAATCGAAAGTCGGATTATGCTTCCGGAGCCAGGGGTACCTCAAGACCACCGAGTAGTGTGGAGACGAAATAACCTGGAGGCAGACCGACTCTCTGTGAACGGCACCAATGGCTATCCCCACTGGAAGGGTCTCATGAGTCACGTGTGGCGGCAGAAGGGGTCTGCCGTCTATCGCCTCAAGAGCCAGTGGGGAACCTCGAGCCTGCAGAGGAATGGAATTGGCGGCAGCGAACACATTATCAATGAACAAACCACCAGCACCAGAGTCCACCAACGCCTGGGTCGTCACCGAGCCCCCGACCCAGGAGAGGACAACAGTGATCAGTGGTTTGTCAACACGGGAAACCGGGGACGAGGAGACTCCACCCAAGATCTGCCCCCGACAGGATCTCAGGTGCGAGCGTTTCCCGGACGGTTCGGACATGCCAACCGAAAATGCCCACCGAGACCACAGTACATGCATCGGCCCTCGCGTCTCCGGAGTACCCTCTCCCCCTCGGACAGGCGAGCAAACCCCAGCTGCATGGGTTCACCCCCAGACAAGTCATCCCCAGGAGGCGTGGGAGGAGAGGGAGGCACGGGTGGGACAGCAAACGTAGGCGCCAATCTGTTAGAAAACCTCCGCAGGCTCTCCTTAAAGGAAGGTCTCTCCCTGAGTCTGGTGTCAATCAAAATCAGGAAAGAAATAAGACACTCGAGCTCCACTGGTAGGTCCTTAGCTGCAACCTCATCCTTCAAGGCATCCGAGAGACCATGAGAGAAAGCAGCGACCAGAGCCTCATTATTCCAGCCCACCTCTGCTGCCAGGGTACGAAACTCAATGGCGTATTCAGCTACGGATCGTGAACCCTGTCTGATGGACATAAGGAGCTTCGGCGCAGAGGCAGCACGAGCCGGCACATCGAATACCTTCCGAAGAGAAGCAACAAAACTGGAAAACTCGGCAACCACCGGATTGTTGTTCTCCCATAAAGGGCTGGCCCAGGCCAAGGCCTTGTCCGAGAGCAGCGAGATCAAGAAGCCCACCTTTGATCTCTCAGTGGGAAAGGCATGTGGCAGCAACTCAAAATAAATGCCCACCTGGTTAAGGAAACCTCGGCACTGAGTTGGCTCTCCCCCAAAGCGCTGTGGAAGAGGGGCAGAACCGGTCATACCCCGAAACACCGCAGGTGCAACAACAGGTGTCGGGGTAGACTATGGCGCAACAACCGGAGCGGCAGTAGGAGCGGGCCCAGGAGCGACAACCGACCCATCGGCAACGGGAGCGAAATGAGCCGTGCGTTCAAGCAGGGTTTGCAACGCCACAGCGAACCGACCCAACAGGTGATCCTGCTGATCAAGTCTGGCAACCAGCGTGGGTAGCGAGGATGGCCCTGTACCGTCAGAATTCATGGCTTGGTCCTAATGTCACGGAACCATGAACCAGACGTACAACAAGGGATAAGTGGAAATAAGAAGACTTTATTGAAAATAAAGCTGTAAAGCAAAAGTCCAAACGGATGGCGAAACCGAAGCAGAGTCTTGCGAAGCCAGAGGTCAGGAACCAGAAGGGTAGTCAGACGAAGCCAGGATCAGGAACCAGCAGGGTAGTCAGACGAAGCCAGGATCAGGAACCAGCAGGGTAGTCGGACGAAACCAGGATCAGGAACCAGCAGGGTAGTCGGACGAAACCAGGATCAGGAACCAGAAGCAGCAGCAGTCTAGAAGCATGTGAACACAGGAGGACCAAGCAAGGAACTGAAGCCACAGACCTCCTATATATATGAGCTGGGCATCCAGCTCCTCCCAGTGGGAAGGAGGAGCCGCAGGGTGGGAGGCTACAAGAAACCCAGAAACCAAGATGGCCGCCAGCACATGTCAAACGAAGGAGAAAAGCAAGAAGGTAAGACCATGACAGTATCGCAGCAGAACCGCACAAAACTGCTGCACAATACAAATGCACTATATAGAAAGTATATTATAGGTATATCACACCCCTGCCTCAATAATTTTTTTTTTTTGGAGGGGCAACTGGTATATCACACCAGTTGCAATCAGCTGTTCTAATAGCGTTTGTCCCTCTGTATAGCCGCGGTATCGCAGCAGAACCGCACAAAACTGCTGCACAATAAAAATGCACTATATAGAAAGTATATTATAGGTATATCACACCCTGCCTCAATCAGTTTTTTGGAGGGGCAACTGATATATCACACCAGTTGCAATTAGTTGTTCCAATATCGTTTGTCCCCCTGTATAGTTGCGGTATCTCAGCAGAACTGCACACAACTGCTGTACAATACAAATGCACTATATATAAAGTATATAAAAGGAGAAAAAAAGAAGAGAGGAGGCAGCGCCTCGTGTGTAGAACCTTACAGTACTCGGTTATAGAAAATACACTGATTATGCTTA